>NC_090934.1:922156590-922781590 GCF_040938575.1 Ambystoma mexicanum | reverse complement strand
ACCAATAGTCATGAATTGGGTCGATTAGTGGCGAGCGAACTCACTCACATATAGTTTTCTTTTTAAATGATTGGCCGCCACAGAATTCATACAGTTCAAACTAATTGATGTCTACTGGTTCAAAGCATGTCAAATCAGCTTAAGATTTTAGAGTCACTGGCTGACATACCTCCTGTTTGATGTGTTTGATGTGTCTGGGAGCTAAGATAGATGAAGAAGGAGCTTGGGCTGCTTGCTCAAGGCAGGGAATGTTGCAGGAAGAGACAGAGATAGGTGGAGTGTGAAGCGGTGAGAGCAATGGAAAGAGGAGGGAAGGGGGAAAGCAGGTAGCAGGAGAGGGGGTAGAACATTAAAGATTAGGAGGAGAAACCCTTCTGATCCCCAAATCCAGGCGCTGGTTATGGAAAAGAGCAGCATTCCAAACCAACGCAAGTGACTGCCCAGCAACACCCACCTGTGCCACCACCGCAGGTTGCTCCCCAGGCAGTTCCTCCTCCCACAGCATAGCAGAAGAGTCAGGTGGGCACTTTCCAACAAAAAATATAAATTTGGAGGGCTGGCAACATTTTGCTGCTTTGCTACGGGGGCCCTCTGTGGACCAAAAAAGGCCACCCTCTAGCCCTGTCAGTAGCAAGAGAGAGGAAAGAGCAGCCTGTAGGGGAGTCCCCAAGGTCTGCAGGGAGCAGCCATTGGTCCCGCCATGTGTTCTGGGATTTTATTTCCAGGTTTGCAGCATCTGCCATGCAGTGGTCTATGGGGGCATTGGTGCCACGCCACCAGAGACGGGAGAGGCTACAGTGGCACATCTGCAGTGGTTTCATGCTGCCACATGGAAGGCCCAGCTGGCGAAGGCAGCGTGAGGCAGTTTCTTTGTTTCTGCTGTTTTCCCCAAGGCCGGTTTTATGTCCACGTTTTCTTCACTGAGATATTTCCCCCGTAAAAAAGACGAAAATACACAAAAGAAAAAACCCCAAGACATTATTTTTAAAAACCCACAAAGTATGTGATGTTTTCCTTGTTAGACATCCACTCCTTGAAAAATTGTTAAGGGTCACGCCTTATAATGAAAAGTTCCTTGAGAATTGTTAATGGACAGCCCTTGTGTGAAAACCCCTTCTTGAAAAATTAAGGGTCATCTCTTGTATGAAAGTTGCTCCTTGAAAAATTCTTACAGCTCACCCCTTGTAAGAACGTCAGCTACCCAGTGAACAATTAAGGGTCTTCCTTCTGCGAAAGCTGCTTCTTGAAAAATCAAAGGTCATCCTTTCTACAAAGGATGCTATTTGAAAAATGGTTACGCTCTTCCCTTGAATGGACCAAAGCAGCTCCTTAAAAAATGAAGGGCCTTCGCTTGTTCGAAAGTGTCATTTGGTATATGTTCTGGTCTCTCAGAAAAAAAAAGTTTGTTTCTTATTTTTTATTTTGGAAGCTTTATATGTTTTGGGCTTGTTATTTTTGAAAGAATTTTAAAAACTAAACATAATGGTGTAAGTAGACTGGGGGACGGGGTCATTAGAACGATGTGTGACTTTAATTGGCTGAGCTGATTCCAGACTCTTCCAACCAATAGAGGTCCAAGGCTCGAAGAGTCTGAAATCTGACTGAGCCGTGTCACTAGACGGTGTACTACTTCCCACACGGTAAATGCTCGAAACGCTCTGAAACAATGTCTGGTGCTATTGATATGAAGCGTTTCGAGTCGGCTCCAGATTCCAGTCATGGATTGAACCCATAGAAAAAACGGTGGTGCGAGTTGGGAGACACCCCCAATCACTGTAAAGTGATACCAAAATCTTGCAAGACCGATTACAAAAAGCGTTTCCAGCACTACCCCTGACTATTTCTATGTGTTGCAGATATTCACAGTGTTGGCTCATAGCGGGGGCCACAGTGAAGCCGCAAGCAGCGTGGCTCCGGAATTTAGTTTAACCTGGAACAGCAGATAGTGCCATTATATAACATGGACTCTATTTGATCAGTTCTTCCACAGCCTTTTGAGCATTGGCCGAGATTGCAGTGTTCCTATAGTGAGAGATGCACCAATCTGCTTTGGTGTAGTGCAAATATTAGACCTGGCTCCAAATTATGAAATTCGAGAGTATTGCAAATATTGGGCCCCATTACGACCCTGGTGCTAAGGGATTACCGGTAAGGGTACCCGTACCGGTAATCCTTTAGCGCCTGATTACGAGGTCCCTTTGCGGGTTGGAGACTTTAACGCCTGCTTCTTGCAGGCGTAAAAAACCAACCCGCAAAGGGACCTTGGTGCTAAGTACGGTGCCGCAATTTGCGGCACCGTACTTAGCGCCTTCCCCATTTCCATTGAGCACTATGGGGCAAAAATGGGAATGGGGAAGGGCCATGGCGGCATGGGGAATTACCGCCCGCCAACCTCGGAATGGGACGGTAATTCCCCATTCTGCCATGGCGGAGTCGGTAAGTTACCGGCATGAACCATGGTGGTATTAGCACCATGGTCCAACGCCAGGGTCGTAATGAGGGCCATTGTGTTGATTTCATCTTGACTGAATGAAAAAGAAAGCGTATAGAACATTTCTAAAAGTGGCGCACATGTCTAATCACAAGATAAGTGACGTGAGAATCGGCAAGACACGAGTGATGCCGCTAAATCGCCGCCTAGCAATAAGCCTTGCGGAGGAAATGGCAGTTCCTGCTAATGGACCTCTGAGGATTGAAAGGCGAAACTGAACTAAGAATTCTTCAGCCTTCGTCTTTCATAATTAAAAATTACTGAGAAGGAAGTGGAAATGGTTATTCAAGATAACACATACACACATATAAAACGCACACACCCATGTTTTAACCACAATAATGTCCATCCTTTTTGCAAAGGCTCTGGTCCACAGTTTCTCTATTCCTAAAGTTAAGGGACTGGTATCATGGATATTTCTTCCTTTAAAACATTGAGTTAACCAGCATCAGCACCTGTTTAATGGCAGTAGACTATGGGCCTCATTACACGGTAGGCGGTGAGCCATGGCGCTATTAGCGCCATGGCTCATGCCGGTAAAATACCGGCACCGCCTTGGTGGAAAGGGGATTTACCGCCCCATTCCAAGGTTGGAGGGGCGGTAAATCCCCCTTCCACCATTGCCCTTCCCCATTCCCATTTCTGCCCCATAGGGCTCTATAGGGCTCTATTACGGCACCGCAATTTTGCGGTGCCGTAATTAGCTCCGAGGTCCCTTTGCGGGTTGGATTTTAATGCCTGCAAAAAGCCCCCAACCCGCAAAGGGACCTCATAGTAAGGCGGTAAGGATTTACCGACACCGGTATTTTACCGGTACCGGTAAATCCTTACCGCCATCCGTGTAATGAGGCCCTATGTGTAAATTAGTCAGTGAAAGAGCACTCACATTTTGTGACTAATCAATGTCCAGGGCACCAGTGCTCGACGGATGAATATTGGTTTCTAAACCATCAATCAGCCCCACACCTCTAGAACACCGGAAGGGTTCTGAATGGATTTGAAACCCAAGCAAATTATAAACCTCCTTTTCCAATTTTGGTAACGTGGATGGAACAGCCGGCTTATCTCTGCAAGGTCATGGTTCATTGGTTAGTTGCAACACACCAAAAATACAATTATTACCCAATGATAAAAGGCACTGTGCAGTCAAGGTTGTATCAACATATCTAATGTATTATTATCAGAACAGACAGTTCTACAACACTACAAAATACAACTCACCCTGTAAAGGAATACAGAGGACAGACAGTTTCAAAGAAGGAAAAGGGATGCGCTATGGATACTGTTGTTGGTAAAGTAATTAATCGCAATAGATCAAGGATATTTGGTTTCAGCACAAAGGGAGCAATGAGTCGTAAAATGTCACTACGGGCCTTCTGAGAAGGACCAGGGGGACAGAACCACAATGTACCTTGTGCTTGTAGAAGTTCTTGGTGCTCGGCAGTGTAGAGTTGGTTTCAGGGTGCTTTGCAGCTTCTGCAACAGAGTTCAAGGTGAGAGACAGCAGCGGATATCAGATGGCAGGCAGTTCGGTGAACAAGGCTGGACAGATGGCTGCAGGCTGGCCTACACTGAGGCACGGGGGCAGGAATTGATGTCTTAGTGTTGGTCAAGGCGTCTTGGACAACATTACCGACTGTGGCATGACTACAGTCAGCGGGTCAGTTGGTTGCAGCTCGAGGGGCTTGATTGTCTCGTAAATGTCGTTTTTGGTGGATGCTGGTTGATGCTTGTCGATGCACTCCTCCTAGCTTCTCCATTGGGCTCCTGTTGTCCTTTAAGGTGGACGCCCCAACGCTGAGTAGAGGTTTCAGGCAACTTCCTTGTCTTTGAAGCTTGCTGCAGAGCCTAGCAGGGCACACTGTGTGCTGGCTGGGTACCTGTTCTGGAGCTGGGGGAGGGTCCTATGGATTCAGTATCTCCCTCTGTTCCTTGTGAGCTGTTTAAGAGAGGGATATTGCTTCCCTCTTTGGAAATCCTGGCCTTCCTTCACTGGTGGAAGCTGTAGGTCAGACTGTACCTTCAGCCAGGGCCCATACAAGTCTTTGCAAAGTCTTCAGATGACCTGCCCAAAAGAGGGACTCAGTCCTCTTTTAAAGCCAAATGGGCCACAGTGATTGGTGTAGGCTAAGCCTACTTTAATGAACCAATCCTGGGTCCCCACAAGCAATTTCCTGTATGTATGATGTTATAACCAGACTGCTTTGCAACAGAAAAGGTAATGGGATGAAAACATGTAATGCTAAGTCCCACCCATCTTCCTGTCTGCTGTGGATCAATGAGTCACACTGGTTAATTGAGCTCTCTGTGGTTCCTGATTGAAGTGGTAGGCTTCCCTTGAAGCTGTGGCGAGAACAGACTTTCTGTCTCCATCAAATCTCTTACTCCTACCCTCTGGATGGGGTTCCCCGGCAGGGGTTGCCTACTGTAAACACATGTTTCATGACACACTGCATATGAAAGCAGTGTTGGGGTTTCCTGTCTCCTTTGTTTTAGCCTCTGCAGCCAGGCCCCATGTTGGCCTGTTTGAAGTATACTCTATTATCATGTTAATTATGTTAATTGCTGCCTGCATCTGCAGAGGGTACACAAATGGACAGGGCGGATCCATGGAGCCTTTGATAGGTAATTAGGCTTGCCATGGCTGGAGGAAGGTTTTGGCCCTCCCCCTTCTGAGATGTATTGTGTACTCCACCTGTCAGATCTAAATATGACAGGGAGGACTGCGCCTGTAGGCTGTATCCACCCAGACTACACAAGTCTATGTGTATGCCGTGCAGTAAGCATAGGGAAATGCGTGCGGATTAGCCCCACACATTTGTCAGAGGTTGATCTACCATCATTCAATTTCATTTAAAATTTCAAAAAGCCCAAGAGAGTGCACACCCACTGTGCGGAGGTTCGAATTCCACACACATTTGCTCCTATGAACACCCATTTTAGAATGTTTTTTTTTGCAATCTGCAGCAACTGTTGCAAAGTAACAAAACTTTGTTAATTGCTGGAAGCCTGATATTAGAGGTCATCATTGGTTGGGTGGAGCAGCAAAATGTGGCGTTAACGCTATTACCGTAGCATTACTGCTCTGTCCAATCCTGAATATGGGCGGAAAGTGGGAGATTTACCTCAAACCTTTAGCTGGAGGTAAATCTTGGCACATTTGGCTAATTTGCGGTACTAATAGTGCCGCTGTAATAGCGTCCAGAATGTCCCTATGGGAATGGGGACTTACCACACCCCGCCCCGCAACTGGGCATCGCACTGGACCGAGTTGCTGTAACACAATTTGTGTTGGTGGAATCCACCGGGATACCGTCATGGTTGTGAAAGAGCCTGTTATCTTGCTGAGGCTAAAGCCTCCCTGAAAGGAAACACAAAGTGACATTGTACCAATCCTCTGAAAACCACACATCCCTCTAGTGAGAGATTGAGAGAGACACATAGAGACAGCACACACACAAGACAAAGGGCCTCATTACGACCCTGGCGGTAAGGGGTTTGCGCCAGCGTTAGCTGCGCCGACCCCTTACCGCCAACTACGAGTTCCCAGAGCGCCATGGACACTTTTCCGCCCGCTTTTTGCGGGCGTAAAAATCCATGGCGCTATGGGACCTCGCTGTTAATTACGCCACCGTAGTGTACGGTGGCGTAATTAACACCTTCCCCACTCCCATTGAGCCCTATGGGGCCGAAATGGGAATGGGGAAGGGTAAATGGGACAATGGGGACTTACCGCCCCGCCGACCTCGGAATGGGGCGGTAAGTCCGCCATCCGCCATGGCGTAAAGGGACTTTGCGCCATGGCGGAAAAGTCCGTGGATGGCGGAAAAAATCCGCCAGGGTCGTAATGAGGCCCAAAGTCATGTAGATTGACATTTCATTTTTAGTTATTTTTTCTGCTGTATATTGCAGAGATTCCATGTGGTCTCACGTTTATATTCAGCAGAACAATAGCAGGCTTCCAGTCATCAATGTACTGTTCCTTTGTACCAGTGAGTGCAGAGTGGCAAAGATGAATTCTAAAATGGCTGAACGAAGGAGTCCATTTGTGTGATCATTTGCGAACTAACTTACATATAGTCTATTTCCATCCACCGAAGTGCCAACGATGATTACTTCAACATTTTAAAAGACATTGGGGGTCATTACAAGTGCGGCGGTAAGGGGTTAACGGCACTGGTAAGGATGCCGGTGCCGTTAAACTCTTACCGCCGCATTACAAGGTTCCCTCGCGGGACACGCTCAGAACGTCTGGTCAGACCAGACGTCCTTTGCGGGTCCCACAAGGGGACCAGGGAACTAATAACGGGCCCGTTATTAAGGGGCCCATTATTAGTTCCCTCCCAACTCCCATTGAGCCCTATGGGGGCTCGAATGGGGATGGGTATTTTGAATGGGGACTTACTGGGTCTTCCAAGATTGGAATGACCCGGTAAGTCCCCATTCAAGGAACCCGGACACGACTTTGGAAGCAGCCATGGCGCTAATAGCACCACGGCTACTCCAAACTCGCAATGTCCCCCTTAGTTTACTTTAACAAAAGATTGGTGTTTGTTTCACAATATCTTCAGAGGAACGCACCTGCTCTTCTGTGTTTGTATTGCTACGTAATAAGCATGTGTACTGAGTCAATTACCACCGTATTGGTCTCGGCAGATAATCTTGTCTGGAGAATTGCAGAATGTGCATGTAAACCACCACGAGATCTCTATTTGCTGGGGAACAAATTGCCATTTCCTTGCCCTTTTCTATACTGAGAGAGTGAATCCAATGCATTGATCATAGAACTGTTAGCCAGTTCTATTAACATAGGTGAAATGTTCACCCTTACCCCCACAACACCACCTCTATGTAATCAAATATCATTGTATTTTAAAACGGGGAACTTTCTCTACTCCATTTAAGATTTAGGTATCTGGTTTTATGGTTGCCATATACTAAGCTGTAGTTGATAGTTCGTAATCAACAGTAAATCTCACTTATCAAAGATGTGTTGTGTGTTTTATTTTTTGTATCTAGCACCCAGGATGATTAGATTGTGAACGTTAGAGGTTGCTGATGGTTTTATAATAATTTCCTTAATTACATTCCTCCCCTTCCTTTCTTTTTTCTGGTTTTGTTCTTTTTCTCTTTTTGTTCTTGTATGGGATTAGCACAACATTTCACATCTGCATTATTGATATGTTTTGTACCTTATCCTCATGACTATTTATGCTTTGAATGGTATTGCATGCATGTTCATTTTGTTACAATGTAAAGAAGAGTCCATTCAGTGTCAGGAGGTATTTGTATTGTTTGAAACTAATGAACGATGGAAACCTCGTACTAGGAACCTACAGCCCTGTAACCTCAGGCCTATATACTCTGAGCTTCTGTAATTAATGGACGCTTATGAGAGTTGGAACATAGCACAGTGGAAACGGTGGGGATGCCATTTTGTATAAAGTATGGACGTCTTACAGTAGAGTGTCTTTATCCTTCACAACAGCAATCAGGGACTAAAGCATTCTTTTCTCTCTAATTCTAACAATTGACAGGTGGTGGTGGTGTGTGTGTGTGTGTGTGCGCGCGCGCATGTGTGTGTGTGTGCTTTTGGTATAAGATCGATGGAGGGGCCTCTGCACATGTGTTGTGCCTTTTTTGTCTCTACCCAAGTTCTGTCAAGACTTGGGCTAGGAGGTACGATTCCAAAAAGAAAAGTATCTGACTCTCATTGAAATCCCCATAAGAAAAGGAGTATTTGGAAATCTGTTCAGTTAACTGCTTTACATGTCTCTGTTTTGCAGAGCCAACAGCTGCAATCAGCTGCTCTGGGATAATTAGACGCAATATTAACTGGCACTCACTCGTCATTCTTGAATGCTCTATATGACTCTTCACTCGTCCCAACATCATAACCTGAACATAGGCAGTGCACCCTCCTTCCAAGGCCAGCACATAAGAAATACACCTGAATACTAGGGACAGAATAAACCTGAATACTGTGTACAGTCAATCTGCTGTTTAACTTTATTGTATTAGGCAATGTTTGCCTTAACCCCGTAAGTGCCAGGCTATTATGCAAGTCTATGCAAAAAAGACGAGCATACTCATCCTTTTGAGTAATGCAAGGTCAGTTCAGACGGCCGCATTGTTTTGAAGTTATGCCCGTGGCACTTAAGCACTTTAGAAATGCAACATAGCCTAGACTATATTGGTTCTCTCTACCTGAAACCAAGCAGAATCCATGTGTCGTGAACCTTCCTATTCCTGCCTCACTGGTAACGGTTTCTCCTTTGAAGCTTTGGGGTAACTGCTCTGGTGGGAGGACATCAAATAAGCCACTCCATCCCCGATAATCGGGTGGCCGTCTGTTGAGTGCCACCCTGTGTTCAGGGAGGTTTGGTTCAAGGTAAAGGGAAGCTGAGTTTAAGGAGCCACCTGGATCACTGGCTTTAGCCATTGACGGTCTCCAGCACTTGCGTGTTCGTCCAGTACCAGGACCGGTTACATTATAGGTAACAAGGCTCTAGTACTTGTTACTGTGTTTTCTAGGAAGCGGGAATCAAGTGTTACTAACTGCATTAATTCGGAATGTATGTTTCACCAAAATTGCAAACAATTTAGGACGAGCCATCATGATTTCTACGAGAACATTAAACTGAAGGTGAGTTTGCTACTAACACACTTTAATACCTGACTTCTAACAAAAAGCGTGCAGTCCTTAGTTCATGCAGCCAAATGCTCTGGTCCAGGCATCAACGAGAAGCATATAGACTCATGTGTATTGTTGCAGTCATGGATCAACATGAGGCGGAAGGGCACAGCTGAGGTGTGTCTTCACACCATGCTGCACAGTGAAGGAAGGGGGACTGATACACCCTCTCCATAGGAAGATACCCAGAAGTGCTTCAATAAAGATCAGTGAAATGAAAAGAAGGATGCTCGTTCAATCACAGGTTCAGAGTGTGCTTCGTAAGTCAAGTCTACTCTACTGCAAAGTGTGGTGCTGGCTCTGAGATCTTCGGGGGTAGGAAGAACGAGCTGTCTGGCCTTACCCTCCTGGAGGCAGTAGCAACACAGCGGTGGAGCCGGGGTACATGGTGGGTACTGAAAAGCGACTATGGACAGTAGATGAGCTCCAACTAATGAAGGTGGCAAAAGGTCCCCAGAATACATTACAGATCATTGAAGAAAAGTCATCAAAGATTCGGCTTGAAACAATGTCAATCTAATGTTGAAACAGTTGTAAGAGGCATAAAAGGAATACAAATGAAAATGGAGACCGTCAACACAAAGTTAAGATAAACCGGGCACTCCCAGTAGATGTGGACCCAAGTCTACCATTGTGGTGCCGATTCTATTGTGAGCTTTGAGTTGCCCGTACAAGAGGGAAGATAACATTGCATTGCATTTCTGACTGCTAGAGGTCAATCTTTGGATCTTTCAGACTGAGAATCCCACCATTTCTTGGTATCTGTTTGTGGGTTCTTAATGCTAAGACTTTTTTCAGACTCTGAGTCATGATTTCAGAGTCCCTGCCAACCACTGCATAGGGCCTACATAGAGGTGCCAATGTTTACTTATCACCGTGCTTCGAGCACAGTGTCCGCGTGTTTCAGAGGAGCAGAGATATCCGTCTTGGCTCCCAAAGAGATCCTGCTCTCTTTCTCTGGAACTACCATCTCATGGGATCCGGCACACAGATGTCTGATTCTGCCCAGCAGGCTTCCAGGCACCTTGGGCTGACCAGTGGTGCAAGCTCCATTCTACACAAAAGAATGAAGAATGGCTCCTTATGCAGGAGGCAGTGTCAGAAAACTGGCTTCCCCGGCGTTGGAAACCACATCCAGGTCTGCAAGCTTGCATTGAAGCGATACAGCTCTTGGCTGCTGGTGGCCAGTCCCCAAGGATTTTATCAGGCAATCGTTCCTCCAGCTGTTTCCAGAAGTGGCACTGAAGCTTGGCATCGGACACAGAATTTCAGCTATGCCTCTTGTGAGATTTCAAGTCTAATTCACCAATGAAGAGAGAGAGAGAGAGAGAGAGAGAGAGAGAGAGAGAGAGAGAGAGTGTGTGTGTGTGTGTGTGTGTGTGTGTGTGTGTGTGTGTGTGTGTGTGTGTGTGTGTGCGCGCGCGCGCGTCTTGTGCAAGTCACTGCCCAGATTGTGCAGCGGAGACGCACGCACGGTCTTTCAAGTGGGAGGATAGCTCAAGCGTCATGTGCTTGTCTTGAGACCAGGATAGAGCCAAGCTTAATGGGTTCAATACCCTGTCACTCCTGCAACCCCAATGTGATAAACCAGCTACAGCAATCATTATTATTACATTACCAAGTGCTCTGTAGCTGGATTTCTACTGATAGGGGCGGATTATAAAACTCCCAATAAGTGAGTTACCCAGTGGCACTCTAGATCTCAAACTTTTCATATTCTGACATGCCAACATGGATAATGGGTGGCTTCCGGGTGGGGTGTCGAGGGGGGGATAACGCCAGCTGTAGCCCTTGCCCGTTGGTAGGATTAAAGGTCATGACTCAGGAGTGTCCTATCCCTTTAGAGGTTTGCCAACAGCAGATGTGATTATGCTCATTTGCCAACTCTCTGTCCTGTCATGAGGGGACTAACACCCTCACTGCTATCCATGACAGCAGTGGACGCTGACCTCTGCTCTTGCTAGAGTAGGGTGGACTTTTCAAAGGTTTAGATAATGTAAGTATTGTAATCTCATTCAACAGGTGTTAAATGTGTGTGGGCTCTCAGGAAAGACCCCACCGTGCTAATAGCTAGGATCAAGGAGCCAATCGGGTAGACTCTCCTTCCGCATCTTCGGACCATTCAAAAACTGTTTCTGTTCAGAGGAATGTGGGTGCAAAACAGATATGAAAAATAGCCAAGACCTGGGTCATATGTGCGTGGGAAAGGCATTGGTGAGGTGTGACTTATTATTACCAGAAAACTCGACCCAGAAGCCTTATTCAAGAAGCTTTAATAAATTGGTCCGGGTTGGTTGGAAGACTGAGGTACAGCTCACTGTCAGCTCTTATGCTTCTTTGACAAGCAGGCCCGATATAGAGCCTAGCTATTCTTCTCTCGCTGCTTCTCACTAAATGCTTACACTCTCATCTCTCGGGTTGGTAACCTGGTCAGTGACCTTCTCTGTGGGGTCCTTTGCTCTTTTATTATGAGGCTATTACTTTTATTGCCTAAACTCACCTCTGATAGATTGTTCCTCGTTCTATATTGCCTCGCTTTCTGTGATCGGTTATTCCCGCTGTCTAGTGCTTCTCAGAGCAAGTGTTTTCTCTAGTCTGAGTGTTCTGAGGTGTAGCTGCTTACTCGTTGCCTGTTGCTTATTACTGCTAATGAGGCGTTGTGAAGTTATGGCGACTGAAGACTTAAACGGTTGCACAGCCATTTTGAAGTCAGGCGGAAGTAGTGTTTCAGTTATGCCTTGAGAGATGGGAATCTCCCATTTCTCTGGGCGTTAATTGACAACTAAACTGCCATACCATAAGTCTGTCTCCCTCTGCTTCATGATAAAGCATGATAAGAAGTGGTGCGTCCTGGCACGCGAGCACAATCTCCGAAATTGACGGCCACATGACTAGAAATACTCTCTGCCCTTGGTGGGGGCCCCACTGGGCATTGCTGCTTTTGGTTGCTCTTGGGAGCAAATCCTTAAAGGGTCTGGAATGTGGGGGATGAAGGGCACTGTATCAAGGGCAACACCAATATGTCATACCGAGGTAAAGATTTGCTAATACACAGATATCCTAAAATAATTATATACATGGGATTAACTGCCACCCTATATGCCCCTTGTGCTTCACCTGCTGTCATAGTTCCTGATTACTATTCTGCTAAAATCGTAAGCATTTTTTTTCTATTTATATCAATGGCTTAGTGTATACATGGTTCAGTTTCACATTTGTAAGGTTGTAAAAAAGTTGTAATAAAAAACAAATAAAATCCAGGTATGCCAGTCCAGACGCCTGCAGGTTTTGCGTGCTTAAGAAATGTAAAAATAAATTAAATAAATAAATATGGGCACCAAGCCGGTGTTTCAGTTGGCTGCATGAGCGAGGGTTCCTCATGAAAGGGCAGCAGCTTCTTGGTCTTGCAATGATGATGCAATGACCTGCTCCAGTCCAGAGCACCTCGACCTCCCCAAGGATGGAGACAGAGAGCTGACATCATCATAAAAAGGCACCACGGCGTGGTAGAGCAGTGGTGAAAAAAATGAATTAAGATATAGAAACACTGGCTGCAGAAGTTGAGAGTGTCTTGAAAGAATAAGCACAGACAACATATGAAACTCAGCAGAAACATGAATAGCCTAGTAGGACGCCCAAACGGAGAGATGCTCTCACAGCGGCTAACACCAGCTTGGTTACTAGAGATGCCCATGTGACTCCTACAAGGGGATTTGGGGGGCATGGGGGGGTCGCAAACAATCGCAACATCATTGATCAGTGCCAGTCGACTTGGGCAATGCTTGTCTTGATAGAGAAGCATGGTCCCATGTTAACTCTGGCCTTGTTTCAGCTAATGAAGAGCACAGAAAAGGTCAGTGAAAGCAAGGCCGTGTCACAGATGGCCCAGCCAATGGAAAGTTGAGGTTGCTGCTCGGGTCCCTTGTGCCATCTTCTCTGCCCTTCACCCACCTAAAGCCTGCCGAGCAGCCCATTCTCCATTACAGCCCACCCAGAGGTCGGACTGGCAAACCAGAACTGCCACTGGATTTTGTGTTCAAAGTGGCCACATGTGTGAGCAATCCCAACCCATATAAGAAGGGTTTAGAGGGGTTCCCCGCCAGAACATTAGGAAATAAAATATATAACCCCACACAAGAGGCCCAGGATGCAGAGGCCCAGTGGGAAATACCCAGAGTTCCCTGTCGGCCAGTCCACCCCTGAGTCCACCCCCACCCAATCGCACACTGCTGTACCAGACGTCCAGCATGTCTTCCTTCATCTCCGTGAATCTGGCCAATCCACGGGCCCTCCCGCATTCTGCACCACCACCCCCCACGGAGAGTCAAAACCAGCACCTTCTGGCTGCCTGCCTTGCTGCATCTTCTGCAGCACCTTCCCCCACCCCTCCCCAGACACACACTCTGGGAGAGCACGCTGACTCTGCGACCAGGCGCACGCCCAGCGCACGGCCATGCGTGCCTGCTCTCACATAGCATGTCGGGTTGCACCCCTTGGCCCGCCGCCACTCAAGCAGCAGCCATGTTGGGCCTCCCATCTGCTTGGGCAGGCTCCAGCTTACTCCCATAATTACGGCAATGATCCGTTATTAGCCAAGTGTACACTGCTAGGCCAGTGTCACGCTTGTCTGCACCCTGTTTCTCTGAGCTGACATGTGTCTCGTTGGGGTAATATGCTTTATTATTGCTCGGTTATTAGCGGAGCGTGCTTACTCTGGCTGCGTTTGCCCTTCTGTTGTGTGTGTTATTAGCAAAGATTGTTTGCTATTAACCAAATGAGCCAGTATTTACAGTAGACATCCAAGGAGCGAGGGAGCCTGCAGGCCGTGTTGCCGCTAGCAACGTTTGTGAGGGGATCCGAGGAGAATGAGAATCGCGCCTCTTTGAGGAAAATCATCCCGCTAACACGAGGCGTACTGGTGTCAATGCGGCGCCAGCCTGTGCACAGACTTAAGCCGCCATGTCCCTGATTAATGTCTGTACCATATTCAGGGCCGTGTGAAGATGTGTCAGGGCCCGTGCGGGGCCATTTCAACATGATGTTTGGGGGCCCCTGCCAGGTTAGGGTGACTAGACATCTCGGGTTTGCAATGGTGGGTGCCTACAGTCCTGGTTTTTGCCGGGACCCGATTTCGAAATCCCGAAATCGGGGCGCAACTCTTCCTGCGTGAATGGGGGCGTGAAATGTTTTTTACACCCCCATTTCCTCACTCGTCCTCTCCCTGGCCACTGTCTTCTAATGAGAGCAGTGTGCCTGTGAGCACACCCCTTGTACGCCCCCGCAATAGGCCAGCAACATAAAAGTAGGATTGCAGTTTTATTTGTATTTACTTTAGTCTTACTTCTATGTCTGTGGCCTGTCCCGGTTAAAACAAAAAATCTGGTCACCCTACCCTGCCTGCTGCTGGGGCAAACAGTCTCAGGCATGCTGCGGGGTGCTTACATCACAATGGTAATAAATGAAAGTGGCGAGGGGTGAAAGCTGCTGATTATCACATGTTAGGACTCGGGTAGGAGCTGAAACACTAAAATGTCCACTGAAAATCTGTTTAGCACCTTGCTGGCACAGATCGTTCATGCATACAAAGCCGGGATACAAAGGCAAGAAGGTGATTAGAATGTTGCTGGATCTTGCAGGAGGTTAGGGGACAGCCTGGTGGCCGCAGCAAAAGCAGGCTGTAACATGCATGCTATAAAGCACACTAATGTCCTGATTGAAAGGCGATGTTGCTGTGTGATAAGACTGCTAACATGGGGAGAGCTGCCCACCCTGTGGCTTGGTGCACATTGCAACTGAAAAGAGTGAAAGGCCCCTGAGCCGTATTAATCATATTCCAATGGGAAATGAAGGACCTCCGTAGCTTCAAAGAAGACACCAGCCGACTGAGGTATAAGAAGGCAAGACCACGTTATTTAGAGTAAAACATAAGTTACAGATCAAGTATGGGCTAGGCACCCCTTGGTACCTCACCACCCAGGTTGCTAGGTATAACTGAAGCTTGTGGAATCCAACGGGTGAAGAGTACTCACAACGTTCTACACATTCTAAATGTGACCTCACTCACTCATGGCATCAAACACAGACTGTGAATGGAGGGTTGAATGAGTTAGGCATCTGTTGACTCGGTCAGTCTGAGTGTGCCCTCTTGCTAATTTTGCTTATGTGTCATAGGGAATGGCAGGGGTTGAAAGTGTTTTTTTCCGCTAGTCTTGTGGGGCGGGTGCTGGTGTTTGGGCCATGAGGAGGTCTGATGCTTTAGACTAGGGATGGGTGACACGCCTGTTGACACAAGCTTCTGCTTTTTGGCAAAGTGTAACCTGTAACTAAACAATAAAGCATTCCCCTTTTGAACCTGTGGTTCCTGGTGCTTTCCTAGTGTCCTACCCTACCTTAACACCATCCCATTCAGCTTGAGCAGCAATCACTGGAGGGCCCGAGTCGAGGGGGTGGGTTGCAACTTTGCTGTTATTAAAGAAAGTAGAACAAAGGTTATTGCTCAAGTCTCCTTGCTTAAAAACTCACTCAGAAATAATAAATCGGAGAAAAGTAGGGTTTGGTTGGTCCTGGATTATCGAGAATGATGCAGGAGGCGTCTATGACGTGGTTTACCCCCGTTTGCTCAAACAAATGCATGTCTATTTAACTCCAGTACCAGACTCTGGGGCGGGGCATGGCTAGTGCCCGCCCCCCTTTGAGCTGTCCTGCATCCAGCTGCGTCCCACCTCGTGCACGCAGGGCTGGTACTGCCAGTGCGGAGTGTTTTCCAATGCAGACTCTGTAGCCACTCATTTCTGCGGCTAGCCGACCAAGACATTGCCTGTCCTCTCCGCACATCTGTGTCCCTCCTTCCACTTCCTGCTTTGCGTGAATCTTCTGCCTCTGGGCCCCACCAGACCAAAGGGAGCGTCATGCCTGCAGCGGCATACCACTTGTGTGATGGTAAATTAAAACGTGTGTGTATGCGTGTGTGCCTCCATGGTTCAAATGGTATGCAGTGTTTATGCTTGCACGAGTTCGAATGAAGGTACACAGAACTTTGATAGTTGTCCAATGAGACTGATAAACAAGAATTCAATAAGCAATAAGCAAATACCCTGTTTCATCCTTGAACGCACAGTAAAAATCTAACGTTTCTGTGTCAGCTTTCTTCAAGAACCATTGGTTGGCCATGATGCTTGCCATGTTTTTACGGTATTACCCACATTGGTCGTTTCCAATTGACCGTATTGTAAATCTGGCCGAAATCAGCCAGTACCATTTGATCGTTTGGAAACGATCAATTGGGGTTATCACTACCAAACATGGGGTGCACGGCACGTGTTGCGGGGGTGTCCCCCGCCCGCACATGTTTGCTATTGATGGCCTTTGGGTTTAGCAGGGGTGTCCCCCGCTTCCAGAGATCTGGAGGCGGGGCCGGGAAAAAAAAAGAAAAGTGGACCCTGCGGCATCAGATCCGACCCTCGTAGGAGGGGCAGGGTCAGAAACAAAGCAGACGGCGAAAAGGTAAGTAGGGAGTGGGTGCGGGGTGTATGGGCGTGGGTGTGAGGGTTTGAGTTTTGGAAGATTTGGCCGTGGTCTTTGCGGCTGAACTGACCAGTGTCAATTCGGCCACGAGCAATTGTGCCAGGGGCAAACCGTATACAACCGTTTTTACTGGGGGCTATTTTCTCCATGTTTTAATATGGTGAGTACACATTGCTGTTATAAACAAGGAGCATTGTTTTGAGACCTGAATGGCAGCTATTGGCACCTATCGATAATAATTACACAGTGTGCGCATTACATCCCGTTCTCTGGTAATATGGCAGGAAATCGTCACATAAAAGGCGCATCATTGAATTGCAGAATAGGCATACCAGAATTCCATCTGTTTTCCCATCCCCCCAAACGTTTGTTGTTTTTCTTGTGTTCACTTGTGAGGGGTACATGGTTATCCTATTGTGTGTTATGCCATTTATTGTTGCAGCAGCAAAACGTTTTTTAATAATACATTTTTCATCCCAACATTTCTTTCGACAGTTGTATGTTCTAACAAAGTTCCTTTTGCATGCATGGCTATGAGGCAGTTTCTGAGTGTGCATTAGGTGTGTTGGTCCTGTTTCCTGTATGAAGCATACCGATCTGCTGTGTGGGGGTTCACATGCACCTGACCCCCTTGTGACTCTGTGATTGTGTTACCCCTGCCCCTTCCCTGCCTTGTAAAGTCTTTTTTATTTTTTTTAAATTTTATTTTCAATTTAAATGGTAGACAACACAAAAAAACAGCAAGATAACAAAACGAAATAACTTTGTACAAAATTAAAATACCATTAAAACAAAATAGACAAAATAAACAGAAAAGTAACCCCGCCCACCCCCCAGTCATAAGATCCATATCTGATAATATACAATTGTTAGGTCCAATGCCAGGTTCAGTACATAGAAAGAAATCTCTCCCATATCTTCTTGAATAACACATTTTTGCCTTGTTATCTGTACAAAAAACGTTCTACATCAGCCAGATTATGCATTTCCTGTATCCAATCGTCCTTATGTAAGGTAACAGCAGTTTTCCAGTTCCTGAGGATGATTTTCTTCCCAACCATGGCACCTCTAAATAACCATTTCTTCTGGCTCTGAGTAAGATCTTCTAAAATGTCATCATATCCCAACACCAATGTCTGAAAATCAAACTCAATCTTCTCATCCAAAATGTTCTCAAATATCACACCTATTTCTGTCCAAAATTCCCGCACCTTCCTGCAGTCCCACAACATATGTTCCATTGTACCGGTCTCATGAACAGACGTCCAACAACCTGATTCGTCCTTCAGGCCTCTTTTCCATAACCTCTCAGGGATCCAATACACCCGATTCAGGATCTTAATTTGTCTCATCCTCTCAGTCAGACCCAAGGAACATAGTTTAAAATTTGCACACATTCTTGTCCGCAAATCTACTGTAAATTCAGAGCCAATTCTACGACTCCACTCATCTCTCAGTAAATCACTGCCCTTGTCTTCATTCACAATCACTTTGTACACCCGGCTAGCCAGACCACCTTCCCCAATCTTCGATTCTCTTCTGAGTATATCCAGATTCATTCTGGCCTTCCAATCAATCACACCAATAGCTTTTTGCGAGGCAGAGCTGAAGGAGTCTGAGCGATGGGTGTGGCTGGATTCCCTGCTAAACCCAGGCTTTCAAGCAAAATTGTCAAACATTGAAGACATGCTGATGAAAATGAACACACTTAATAAACTGCCTCTAAGTAGAAGCGAAGCAGGCCAGGGCACTGTGTCTGGCTGTGAGTGTGATTTGAGAAGGACGCTCCTTGTTCTCATCCTTCCTACGAGACGAAATGAGAAGCAATTCTCACTGAGTGCCCTCATCTGAACAGAAGTGTTCTCCTCTTTCAGTGCTCGTGTCAAAACTAAAACCTCAGCCTGCTGGTATAATGCGATTACAAGCGCTTCCTGCAGAGAGATTACCATTGTTTTACAGTGTGACTGAGCAGAGAAATGTTTATATAAATCATGCCTGTGCACAAGATGGCAGTCATTTGTAAATGACTGGCACCAGGCTAAGAACTCGGTAATGACCAAAAATATCGTAAATGAAAAACCGAATGGGAAGGGAACTGGCGCTGCAGGGTCTCAGCGGCACACAGCGGGGTGTGCCGCCAGAAGGAAAGTAAGGGGGTGGGGAGAGCAGGCTGTAGAAAGGCCATTTAGTAGTGGTGTGATTATTTCAATACGAACATTAAGTGTGTGAGATTTTTATCTTCGAAATGTTCGTATTCGAAGTAATCACGTACATCCAATAACTCTAACACAGAACCTCGAGTTAAGATCTGAGAGAGATCTTTATTACTGCTACGCGTAATCTATTATAATGTACCTGTGGTTAGACATCAGTTTCTCTGTCCCATTTCAATGGAACCCAGTGAACAGCATTCATGTGTTGGTCATAAGGTTGCTGGCACCTTCTGAGCTAACTCCTGCAACCAGAGTGAGCCAGTCCAGCCTTAAAGTAGTCCCCCCTGTCCACACCCTGTGCCAGAGAACTTGCTACAGTAGGTGGCAGGTCAGTTAGACCTTGGAGGGGCTGGTGCCCAAGAGGCATGTGAGTAGAGAATTATATAAATGCCAGCCTTGGGCAAGAATGAGATCTTCTCATCTTCCAGGAGGTTTCTAACAGACTGTGTAGAGCAGTGCTCCCTGTGGGCCTCCTGTTTATATTCAGACAACAGCAATCCCTGTGCAGAGCCCAAACTAGGGGGCCCTTCCTCGCGGGACCCCTCGGAGGGCCTTAGGAGAGCACAACACACCCTACCCGCTCAGGAGAAATCGGAGGACACGATGTCCTGAAATGTGTACACCACTTTTTTTTTTTTAAAATTGTCCTATTTCTTTTTATACAGAGGGATTCCCTTCATATCTGGAATGAAGCTACAAATGCTATTTTATGTGAGAGAGTACAGATTATTCTAAAATAAATGAATGTTTAAATTCTTTCTGGCACACAAAGAACCTATCACCACAACACGTGATTTTATATACACTAATTTATTCTAAAGTCACAAAATGATGCACTGTATGTGGAGTATAACCATACTTAACGAAAAACACCACAAGTAAATGTGTTCATCCTTTCACTCTGGCACATTAATTCAAACTCAATCAAGCACAGCAACCACACCAAGCCCAGCAAGCAGCACAGCAAGCACAGCAAGCAGCACACCAAGCCCAGCAAGCACATCAAGGACACCAAGCACAGCAATCACAGCAAGCACAGCAAGTACACCAAGCCCAGCAAGCACACTAAGCCCAGCAAGCATACCAAGCATAGCAAGCAGCACCCCAAGCACAGCAAGCACACCAAGAATAAAAAGGATTCGTCACGACTTTGCAAACTCACAGCAAAAGTGAGAGCTGCTTAACGGTGTAATGTGTTCACTGCACTTGACATGTGCATTGCTACTTTGACTGTTGATGTAGTTGAATGTGAAGTGCTCTGATGCGCTTTGGACCCTGGTCCACATTGCGTTAAATACAAATAACGGTTTGAAGCAATATTCAGGGTGAGGTGCGCTGTGGCAATAAGACCTTATGTTCAGGCTGGGCGCTTTGCATGGTAGGCCTTTGCACACAGAGGAGGTTTGAAGGCTCACCTTCTCAGCGTGGATGCCATCAAATGGTGCTTCTTTTCCAGGCCAGGCAAGCAGACGCCCCAGGGGAGCGGAAGGCTTTTGCTACGCAAGGTGCCATTTGTCAACAGAAGTAGTGAGTGGGCAAGGAGCCGCTAGGTTCAGTCAGCCACGAAAAGAGCACTCGCCCTGCCTCCAGATTGGGTGCTACTAGTCCTTGCCTTGTAAACTGTCCCTGTTCTTTTGAAGCAGGTTCTGAGGCTTCAAACTCATCTGGATCCGTTTAGAAAATGACACTCTGGTATTCGTCTTATGTATAGCACATGCGGGGGCACTGATCGAGACAGGCATCGAATGCACTCAAATCCTCCCTGTCAGGAACCGTCTCGCTGGTGGAACAGCATGCTGGTTCCTAAGGGGCTCCTGCTGGAGGGGCACACTAGGGGAGCACTTGGTAAAATGTCCCCCTGTGCTCTTGGCACTAACTGTGATTCGGGTGTCCTGCTCACTGGAGTTGGAGGACAACAGGGTCATTAAGAGACCTGAAGTCATTTTCAGCCTTATCTGGAAGGACATTTCTCTCCATAGACCTCCCGCTACAGTGCCCTGTCGCTTGACATCTGCGTGGGTTCCTTTGAAATTCATTTGAGATTCATGCATTTAGTTTAACAAACAAGATTCATTCATGCCACCTTGGATTTTGCTTGGACTTCAAAGGAAAGAGGGTACTACCTGTTCAGTGAAGCACGCTTTCCTTCCTGATCGCTATTTAGTTTTTTGTTACTTTTCAGGATTTTCCTCCTATTTTGTAAAGTCGGAATTCTGCTTGGAATTATTATTATTATTATTATTATTATTATTATTATTATTATTATTATTATTATTATTATTATTATGACATTCATTGAGCACAGGCCTAGCTTCAAGAAGCAGTGGTATGCATTACAGAGGTAAACGACAATACATATACATAACAGAGTGCTTTCCTAAGATATATATAACCGTACACATGCATAACTGAGTGCTTTTCAGAGGTAACAACAGAACAGCTATACATCGGGGGTTAGGATACAGAGGGAGGACTCCACTGCCTACATAATTCCATTTGCAATACACTAGGGACTAAAAGATCAAAGGGAAAGAGGAGGATGCTGGGTTTCCAACCTTTCCTTAGGAACACTTGGGGAATGAGATATAAAGTTGATGGATAGGGCATGCCACCTACTTTGGTGTTATTCTAATCGTCCTACTCGTATTCTATGTATATATGGGTTTCCTGTGGTACACGCCTAGCTGGGAAGCAACGCAGCACTGTACTAAGGGAACGCACCCAAGTGGTTACAAGTAGGGTGCATGAGTAGCAGTGTATCTGGGACGGGTGGGGAACCCAGAGGGGTAGAAACAGGGCTGAGGGGATCACGCAGTTGTACAACTCGGTGAGAGACTTTTTTACTACTAAGATTGCAGACATCCGCAATGTTATTGCCTTAAGTGCCCCGAGTGGGCCAGATATCATGGTCGTCGATTAGCCCGCTCTGAGCACCCTCTCTGGTCCCACTTCCCTGAATTCCCAGCAGACAAGGTGTCTAGGGCAGCACCCTCAATGAGGTCAGCAGCTGCACCTGATTCTGTCTCACTAAAAGTCCTAAAAAGAAATTCTGCCCATGATCTCTTCTCAGGTTATGGTAGCAGTTAATTTCTCTCTCCAATCGGGCATCATCCCTACCAACCTTAAGCAAGTGGTTGTTATTCCGCTGCTTAAGAAACCATCATTGGACACCCCCATTTTGGCTAACTACTGGCCCATCTCGCTCCTCCCTTTTCTGATGAAATTGATAGAATCCCTGGGGTCACCTTTGTTTTCTTCTTTCCTGGGGTCATCTTCTTTTTTCAATCCCTTTCAGTCGGGTTTCCACCCTAGTCAGGGTACAGAGAGTGTCTTGGTTTTGGTGCTTGATGATCTTACCATGCTGGTTGACCAGGGTGGAGTGGGTGCGCTAATATTATTAGATCTATCAGCAGCCTTCGACACTGTCAACCACTCCATCCTTGTGTCCCGCATGGCATCAGCAGGCCTCTCTGGCCCCGTCCTAGCTTGGTTTTCACCTTTTCTATCTGATAGGGGCCAAGCTCTTTCTCTTCTGCCTTTTCTGTACTATGTCTGCTCACTTTCTTGTGGTGTCCCCCAAGGCTCTGCCTTGACCCCAATGATTTTTAACATCTATATTCAGCCATTGAGCCCCCTCATCCACTCCCACGGCTTACAGTGCTACTCCTATGCCGATGACACCCAGATCCTGGTCCATTTAGATCTTGACCAAGCTGGTATGTCCTCTCAGTTGTGTGAGTGCCTGTTGGCTGTGAGGGGCTGGATGGGCAGAAACTGGCTGAAATTAAATGGGGACAAGATGGAGATCTTGGTGGTGGGTTCTCCTCCTGATCCTTCGCTCTGGTCTTCATCTTTCTAGCCCTCTGACTTTGGGGTCTTACCCACTCCTCTTCCACAGTTTACAGTGCTACTCCTATGCCGATGACACCCAGATCCTGGTGCATTTTGATCTTGACCAGGCTGGTATGTCCTCTCAGTTGTGTGAGTGCCTGATGGCTGTGAGGGGCTGGATGGGCAGAAACTGGCTGAAATTAAATGGGGACAAGATGGAGATCTTGGTTCTCCTCCTGATCCTTCGCTCTGGTCTTCATCTTTCTAGCCCTCTGACTTTGGGGTCTTACCCACTCCAGTCATAGTGGTCAAGAACTTGGGGGTCCACCTCACTTCGTCACTGTCCATGACGGCTCAGGTAAACGCAGTGTGTAAGTCGGGACACTTCCTTCTGCGGGTACTCCGTGGGGTACTTCCCTATCTTCCCATCAATCGTCTCCCCCAGTTGGTTGCCGCAATTGTCAATAGTTGTATTGACTAGTGCAACGCCCTGTTCCTGGCCCAACCTTTGGTCGAGATCATGCGGCTGCAACGTCTTCAGAACCTGGCAGCCAGGGTGGCCACTTCAGTACTTCATGCCCTACACTGGCTCCTAGTGGCAAAATGGATTGAGTTCAAATCCCTGTGCATGCTGCACAAAGCATATTATCACCATGGGGCTGATTATCTGCAGGATAAATTCAACCCATAAGGTCCAGGATGCTTTCTTCAATCAGCTGATGCTCTCCTCGTGGCCATTCCTGGGTTTCGTCGTCAGAGAATTGGGGGGCGTGCCTTCTCGGTCACAGTGGCTAAACATTTGGAATGGTCTACCTATTCCCCTCAGACGGGTTGAGAACCACCTGAGCTTTCGTAAGCTAATTAAAACCTGGCTCTTTTGAGACCTTATGGTGTCCTAGTTACTTTGTGTTCACTCGCGCCATGATGCCTCTGGGCGACCGTGCATGTTCCAAGTACTTCTAACGTAACATTACAATCAGCTATTGTTCAGCTGTTCCAGAGACAGGGTGCAGCAAAACAGGGAAAGGAATGCTTCCCCTTATTTTCCACCGTGCAGTTCATTGTTTCCAGTCTGGTGATATGTGGCTTCTGGTAGTGCACTGGGGCTCTGCAGATAGTGTGTTTCTCGGCTGCCCGCCCACCTCCTAAAGTCTGCCTGAGTGGCATGCATTACCTCTTTGCCCAGTGTGTCTTGAGTTGAGGCATAGCTAGAAAGAGTGCCTGGCCATGTTCTCCTACCACCATCATTGGGTCATTGTTTGGAGGAACTCGCTCTATCTTGGCCAACCTGTCTTTTTGATAAAAAGGCTCCAACTGCTTCAGAATGCTGCTACTAGAGCAATTATCTACCCTCCACAAGCTCATATGTCCACTGTGCTCAGACAGCTGTATTGGCTTCCGGTGAAAAAACTGATTTTGTTCAAGTCATTGGGCCTCATTAGGACCCTGGCGCTAAGGGGTCTGCGCCAGCGTTAGCTGCGCCGACCCCTTACCGCCAACTACGAGTTCCCAGAGCGCCATGGTCATTTTTCCGCCCGCTTTTTGCGGGCGGAAAAAACCATGGCGCTCTGGGACCTTGGTGTTAATTACGCCACCGTATTTTACGGTGGCGTAATTAACTCCTTCCCCACTCCCATTGAGCCCTATAGGGCCGAAATGGGAATGGGGAAGGGTAAATGGGTCAATGGGGACTTACCGCCCCGCCGACCTCGGAATGGGGCGGTAAGTCCGCCATCCGCCATGGCGTAAAGGGACTTTGCGCCATGGCCGGAAAGTCCGTCGATGGCGGAAAAAATCCGCCAGGGTCGTAATGAGGGCCATTGTGTATTGTCCACCATGCCTTCTTTATGCTGGGAGCGGAATATCTCCAGGAAAAATTCCTTCAGTATATTCCCTCTCGCTCACTCCAGTCTCAGTCTGCCCTCTTGCTTTCGGTTCTACTGGTCAGACTGTCCCAGATAGGAGGATGCGCTTTTTCGGTAGCGGCTGTGAGGTCCTGGAACAAACTATCGCTCAATTTATGAGCCACAGTTCATCATCTCTCTTTCCGTCGCTCGCTGAAAACGTTGCTTTTTTAGGCCCTCTGTCTCTGATGCTGACCCTCCGCTGTCCTTAGCGCCAAGATGCTCTTGGATGAAGGTGTGCTCTATAAATAAATATAACATAACATAACAGGAAGGATACCACATGACCACTAATGAAGGGGTTTCTTAAACCCTCACTCACAACCGGGGCATCTTTTTCTTTCTTCTGTGCATCGCTCCCTTATGTGGTCCCAAGCCGTGTCAATTACCTCCCTTCACAAAAGAGCTTAAGTAGAGGCCAAACTATCATGAGCATCTGACCCTGTACTCTTACCACCATCACAGGGTCCGGCAGGGCCATCATTGGAGGAAGCATACCATGTTTTATTTTTTTATTTATTGTGTTATGACCAAATCTATGGTCCTTCACAAAAAAACTCACAATATATCGCAACAGATCAAATAGATAGTAACAACCATACAGAACAATATTCATCCATATATAAAAAAACTATTACCTCAATATATAAAAGAAGTACATATTACAAAATCATTATTAATCATTGACAGTTCATTATTTCTCATCAAAGATAGAATACAATTCAATATCAAAGTACAATATTTCACGTATCAGAATACAAGTATTTCAACCAACTCAATAAAATATCTAAAATACACATTTCATCTAGATTGTAGAATGCCTATTTCATATAACATTCTCACAACTTCCGTGGTTACAAACAATTCACGTCCTGCACTTACTTGATATCAGACATCATCTGTAAAAAAAAACTGACTAAAAAAAAAACACCCCAGATGTTTTGTTCTTACGTCTGCTACCCCAGGAAATTCACCTACTAAATGTCTAACTGTCTGTATAATACCAGGATCTTTACAGGATCTTTACAGTAATTACAAAAGAGAACATCTGGATTACGATCCTTAGTACGGATATACAAGATTTCTCCAGTGGGCAAGAGATTGAGCCTAAGTCACAAGAATTGCACCCTGAACAGAGTCACCAGACTAGATATTTGGGCAAAACTCACAGGGCTTTATCACCCATTGTAAAAGTAGAATGCACTTTATACTTTAGAGTTTGTAGGATAATAGCCCGTTTCCCTCATGTGTTTTTTCACCTTTAATAGGTTTTTGATAAATTCAATCAGTCTCCGCCACCTTGTTCTAACACAGTTATTACATACGACTTCATCATATTTAGAAATGTAAAGGACTTATCCAAAGTTGCTTGTCTGTAATAGCACATGCAAGGTGTTTTTACCAGATGAATGATTCTTCCCAAGAGAAATAGCATTCTCCATTGGAACCACGCTTGAATTGATATGAGGCCGAGTTCATAGCATAATGATGCCTTGGGTAATGATGGGGCAGGTTCAGAACCTTCTTCCACACGCTACCTTCCAATCTTTCCCAAGGTAAGGCATAAGCCATCGGTTCACCCTCTAAACGATCATACACCTTTGGTATTATCTTTCCAATATAGAATATTAGTAGGGGTTTCAATGAAAATATGCAATATTTGCTGTATATTTTTTTCATTTGAAAAATGTGTCTGTTTGGTTTATTTTCAATTCTTTTCACCAGTTAATCCCTCCTTGTTCTTGATGTAAAGGAGAAGCCCAAATATACATTTTTACTCATAATGTTTATTTGGATATCATCTATAGCCCATTTAAATTGAGAGCCCATATTCCTATGTTTGCGGAAATTAATAATACTACATTTTTTTATGGTTAATGACCAATTCATTTATTTTTCGCATCTCTAGTTTATGACAGCCTCTGACCGCTGGAGACCGATAGGTGTAATATCTAGAAGGGCGACGTCGCTGGCATATGCCAGCCAACTGATTCCCTGTCTCTTCTAAGTCTGGTAGATACAAGTTGAACAGGCAGGAAGCTAAGATGCATCATTGCCTCAGTCCTCTTGTTATGCTGATATTTGCTGTAAGATTACCAGACATATCCAGATGGACCTTTATCCTTTACTGTCATGAATATATTCAAGTATAGACAATAATGAAGGGGGTAAATTCAATTTTTTTTAGCTTCGGCCAAAGGAGTTGCCGGTTCACCATGTCAAATGCTTTTGAAAAATGAATCATTGCCTCATAGAGGGAAGATGTACTTGTTTTCCCCCAGGACCATGCCTTATCTTTTGGGACTGATAGAACGATGCCATCAATTGAGGTTGCCATCCCCTTTCTGAAACCAGTTTGGAATTTTGTTAGAATACTTTTTTGCCGAATCCATAATTCCAGATTTACGAGGATCAAAGCAGAAAGGAGCTTGCTATCACAGTCCAACAAGGCTATCAGTCTATAGTTACATGGATCCTCCCGATTCACTTTCTTATGGATTGGGATTATGATTGAATCTTTCAGGGTTTCTGGCATAGATAGATATTTCAATATATCTTTCAAAAGATAAGATAACAGTGTCAACCACAACTCTTTATTTAGTTTTAATATCATGTTAGACAATCCATTTGGTCTTGTAGCTCTAGAGTCTGATGCCTTTACTATTAATATGTCTATGTCGTCTCTCTCAAAATCTAAATCAAAAGACACTAAATTACACACAGACTTATTACCACTAACTTTACCATTCATTTCAATCCAGTTGGATTGCCAGTTAGACTCACTTACCCCACTGCTTTGTGATTCAGTTTGGAATTTATCTTAACGATTAGAGACCAAAAGTCTCAGGAGTTATTCTGAGAGAGGGAATTGACCATCGTCTCACCGTCTATTTCAACCATTTGGTATTTGTGATTACGGATCCACTGTTTATATCTTCTAAATTTATCACCTTTCTTTTCATGGTAACTCGAATCACTTAATTAATTTAGTCTTAGCGTCTTAATTGATGCATGTGCATTTCTTTTCTAACCAATATATCCTTATCAAATGTATGTAGATGATTAGTACTTCTATATTGTTGACATTTTGGCATTTCATTTTCCCACAGAATAGTCTTATAACCTTTCTTTGAACATACACCCATCACTTCCTCCTTAGTAGCATTAATATTAAATACTTCCAGTTTATTCCCCAATGTAGTCTCTCCTTTAAGAAATGTCTTGATCCTGTTGCCTCCAGGATTTAACACCAGATTACCATAGTATTTTATTTCAATTGGACACCCTTTATAGCCAACTCAAAAGGTGTTTCTAGCATATTGTGATCACTCAGATTAGTTTGCGTTACTTTAAAATTATTGCATATACCAAACAATGCTCATCAGAGAATTACATAACCAGTTATCAATGATTGAGGCCCCCTTTGCAAGGATCTCCCTTGATATTATCATTTACAATCATCAAATTCCACACTTGGAGCAGAGCTCTCCATTTTCTCCCATTTATAATATTTTGACTCGTGTCACTTCTACTTTCATTCAAACAATCGGAATTTAGCCCACCGGCTACTATTACACGAGATTCCCCGGCAGACAACCATTCTCGTAGAATTTCCAAATTGTTGTTTAGGAAACCATCTAGACCCACTACTGCCAGATTCCAGTGGAGGTTTAATAGTAAAATGGATGCCTTCTTTCCATTGCTTACCCTTATTTCAGTGGAGACTGCTAAAAGGCCAGGTACATTGTCTGACACTATCCTTGAGATTGTTACCTTTGAATTTCCTATTGCAGTTAATACAATAGGTTGTCCACCATTTGGATTAACAGGCAATTGTTGAAAAACAGTGAACCCATCTATAAACATTTTGTTCGAGAGCCTTGTTTCTTGCAAAAAGATATCCTTTGTATCAACGATTACATATTTTCCCTCATTTCTCAAGAAGCTATTAAAGTCATCCTCAGATTACTCAATCTTTCAATGAAAGTCTCCAACTTTCCTTCCTCATTACTCGTAACATAATGAGACATGGGAGACATACTGGGCTAGTGGAGGTACATTAGTGGTCTTCTTTTGTTGTAAAGTTTCTACTAGAAGTTAAAAGTTAAATGCTGAGACGTTGGTGCTTTGTGTTTCAAGAGAGGAGTGAAATACAAATGATTTTGAGTAAGATTGATAATATATCTGAAGATACATTAGGGCTCCTTAGTTCTTTCTTGGAAAAACATATCATTTGTATCAACGATTACAAATTTTCACTAATTTCTCAAGAAGCTATTAAAGCCTCTAGTATTCCTGACAAGTAGGTGCAATTCATCTGGTATCAGAGGGTGGTCAGTCAAAATCTTGAAAAAATAATCTCGAATAACAATAAGGTCGAAAAAAAAGACCGAAAAAAAAGTCGATTTTTTTTAAAAATTATATATTTATTATGGGGTCCGGGATTAAAAAAAAAATGGTTAAAAAAAGGGGGGTTGGGGGGAGAACCCCCCCCCCATTTCGAATAAAAAACGTCATTAAAAAAAATGTGACCTTTTTTTCGGCTTTTTTGTTTCGAGATTTATTTTTTCGAGATTTTTAGATTCGGTATTATGACCATAAACCGTATCAGAGTGGCTTGTGTATGCATTTTGCATTGCAAATTCCCTTTTCAGAGTTTCTAACATCCATGACCAAATTCCCTGTATATCCGTCATGCTCAGATTACTCATCTTTCAATGAAAAGTCTCCAACTTTCCTTCCTCATTGCTCATACAATAATGAAACATGGGAGCCCTAATGTATCTTCAGATATGTTATCAATCTTACTCAGTAACATTTGCATTTCACTCCTCTCTTGAAACCCAAAGCACCGAAGTCTCAGCAATTAACTTTTAACTTCTAGTAGAAACTTAAATCCCTCACCATTGTTATTTCCTCATTCACCAACAGCTTTCTTTCAAAACTACATGGATGATGCACAAATAGCCCTAAAACTGGCTTCTCCAGCGCCAGAGCCATGCATCATTTTAAGTTGCTCACTGAAAATGTTGGATTGTTTAAATCCATCAAAAACAGAAGCCATCTACTTTGGAGCCTCTACTCTGCCATCCCTTCCTTTTCTCTGGTCTCTCTCTGCGGGACCCTCCTCCTCGCTCTCCAGCACTATGAAGATTCTTGGTGTTGTGTTTGATGACACTCTGTCCTTCGAGCAATAAATCTGGGAGAGCATCAACAAATCTAATTTCCTTCTACTTATGCTCAGTTCCATTCCACACTTCTAAACATGATAATGAGAGTAGAGATGGCTGTTGCTATGGATTGTACTCATATTCAGCAATGAATGATTCACCAATTACGATCTTGCTGAATATGAGTAACCAGAAAGGCTGCCCGCTGTTGCTTATTTGTACTGAACACAGTCATAGAATCAAAAGTCCGCTTTCTATGCCTGTGTGTGCACCACTCGAAGGTAGGATGAAGAACGGGCCATTGAGGAGGAAGCGGCAAGGAGAGAATGGGGGAGGGGGAGTGGAGGGGGTTGATGTGTTCAGCGATGCAGCAAGCGACATGGGGACAGTGTGGGGACAGAGAAGAGGGCTAAGGGGTGGGAGGAAATATGAGAAGGAGGCCCTGGGGATGGGTAGGTGTATGGCTGTGGTAAGGGGAGGCGTGACATAAGGGGGCAGAGCCCCCCATCGAGAATTGCGATGGGAGATGGAGGGTGCTGCCCCCGAGGGAGGATGAAAAGAAGTGGGGGGAGGGTAAGGAACCACATCGCTTAAAGCGATTCAATGAAGAGGGAATGATGTAGGGCAGGTTTCAGTGAGTCGGGGTCAGTGGTTCACCATTCAGGGAGTTGAACGTTCTTGCCATGATTACATCTCAGTTGGACTGCTGCAGGGCCCTCTAGCTAGGCCTGCCTCAGCAGCTAACACATGAACTGCAGCTGAAACCTTAGTAAAGCGGCCCAGTCTGCTCCATTACCCAAGTCTTGATTACCTTGCATTGGCTCCCTGCATTAGCGTGAATCAAATGTAAACCAAGTTGCATATTATACAGGACTTTCTGGGGATCTGATGCTGCCTACCTTATCTGCGAGGTCTAGATGTAGGCTCCGCTGGGATACCTGAAAACCTTCTCCTCTAGATGGTGGATGACACACCTTTCAGGAAGAAAAGGTCTGGTCGTAAAACCTTGGCCTCTTGCAGGATCCTTCCGCCTGAACTGAGGTGCAAGGAAAATCTTCTTTTCTTCAGTTACAAGCTGAAAACGTTTGTCCTGTGCTGCCCACATAATTGGTTCAACCTTGTTGACACTCTAGAATCAGCTTCCTCCTGTTGCCGCATCTGCCTCTTTCTTATAAATTGTCTACGATACGCTATTCTATCATCATTTCTAAACCTCTTGCTAGCATTGACACTACACTGCAATTGTAGCTGTTAATTTCTGGGCACTTATCTCTGCATCTCTGCATTTGTAATGCACTCACCTGGTCTGAATCTCCCCTGAGCTACAAAGGAACAGCTGCCCTCGTCCCTGCCTCCCCTCAGCACTGTGAGCACTGCAAACTGATGGCGTTGCAGTTAGGGCCTTACAAATCACCAATACATAAATAAATAAATAAAAGTAGAGAGGTGTTCTGGTTGTGACTGCTTTGTAGGTGATACAGGCAGTCCTGAACATGATGCATGTTGAAGGGGTAGCCAGTGCAGCCCTTAAAAGATGGGGTGATGTGGCTGAATGCTCATGTTCCATTGTTGAGGTGTGATTGCAACCTGCTGGACCACAGCAGAGGAGCCAAGGTGGCATCTGGCACTCCTGCAAGGTAGGTGTTGCCCACGCCAGGTAGGCGATGACCGGGCTTAGACAATTGTTCTAATGCTCGGGGCAGGGATGAAAGGCTTGACTTTTCAGAGGAGTGCAAGATGCCACCCTGCTGCTTGGGTTTTCTTGGCGATGTGTGTTTTAAATAAGAGGTCACACGATATATTAAAGCAGAGAGATGTTACACCGGGTGAGAGTGGAGACCTGAATCTTTTCAGCTCCAGGTTAGTCAGCCACTTCTGGACGCTTGGTGATAGGTTTTCTAGGAGAGTGAATTTATTTTCTCAGTTGCCACTATTCTGGGATAATGGCCAGGTCTACTCTTACTTACATTGATGGGTTTTTATGTCATTGGTCACACTGTGGGTTAGCTTGGGATGCTGCTCCAAGTTTACAGCTATCGTAATGGGCATACCAGCTCCTTTTAAGTCAAGGACGAAGATTTGAGATTGGGGAAATTGTCAAAAGAAGCATCAGGTGCACTTTTGTATTCTTCTCCCACTGAGGCAATTGAGCAACATGCACTGTGTCCTTGGCACTGTCTTTATAATTGCTACCATTAAGTTACATTGGATTCTCCAATGTTCGCACCTAACCGTGCTTCCTTCTTGCTCAGACACACAAATTCCTCAACTTTGGTTGGTGGAACCAGCATAGCCACATTGGGCTTACGAGTTTAATTTAGTACTATATACACTCTGTCATCTTAGTTCGGATGGTTGCAGATGGATCAGATATATGACCACACCAGTTTAGACAGTGGTGGGGAATCCTGAGGTCCTCAGCACCCTCCTTCTCACACAAGTGGGAATTTCAGGGTGAGTGCAGCCTCTATTGCCCCAATCATTACATGGATTGTGCCAAATTCAACCCAGTGAGCTGAATCACGATCGCTGGCTCAGTTGGGAGCCTTTTATGGTGTTCCACAAGAAATTCTGATGCCGCGGGCGATCAGAATGTGCAGCTGTGCGGAATAACCATGGCATTCCAATTTCCACCTAGTTTCCCCATCATCGGCACTCATCAAAACCAGGCAGTAATTGCTCATAATCAACAATTCTAGAAAAGCTTCCACCGTCGCTTTGTACCTTCAGTCAATGTGGTCTTTGACAGTTCAAGCTGTCAAATTAAAGTGCAAAGAGAGTACGGGGCTCTTTTCTATGAAATATAGGCCAGACCTGTCAAATCGAAAACTACACAAAAATGCAGAGGGTGACAGCCGCTCAGGCTGTCTGGGACCTATCACGGCTCAATTCGATCAGAATCCAGCAAAACATTGCAGGTGATCCCTGCATAGGCTTTTCAATTTCCCTCACTTAGATATTTTTCTCAGTTTTTGCAATAATAGTCCGGTTTATTTTTACACTACAGCCACTCATTTATTGTCCCAGCCTTCCTGTTACTGAGCAAGGGTAACTTTCGGGACGTCCATTTTCTTCTCTGTGCTCATTCGTCTCGGTGTCTCACGAGAGCCGTCTAATCCCCTACCTGCCCTGCCACTGACTGCAGTGCTAGTCCAACTATCACAAATACCAACTGTGGCAGAGAATAAGCCAAAAGAACCGAACGTTAATACCAGAGAAGAAACCAAGGGAATTTAACCAACTGTGCCAGTCTAAGACCAACTACCCCAAAGAATTAGACTAGGTATAGAGAAGAGCCAACTGTGCCAGCAAGTGTGAACTGCGCACAGAAAAGGTTCAGCCTAGAATAACATCGAGTGGACCAAAGAATAATCTCAGCTGTGCCAATATATAGGCCCAAATGCCCAGGAGTACAGCCCACCTCTGGTGCAGTACACGTTCAGCAGTGTCTTGGCTCAAGCTCTGTTTTGGTGTAAGCCAGTGCTCAGGCTTGCTGTGATTGAATGCTCAGCGTTGGTGTTATTGAATGCTCGGCTTGCTGTGGTGGAATGCTCAGCTCTGGTGTGGTGGAATGCTCAGCTCTGGTGTGGTGGAATGCTCAGCTTTGGTGTGATTGAATGCTCTGCTTTGGTGTGATTGAATGCTCAGCGTTGGTGTGATTCAATGCTCAGCCTTGGTGTGATGGAATGCTCAGCCTTGGTGTGATGGAATGCTCAGCCTTGGTGTGATGGAATGCTCAGCTTTGGTGTGATTGAATGCTCAGTTTTGGTGTGATTGAATGCTCAGCTTTGGTGTGATTGAATGCCCAGCTTTGGTGTGATTGAATGCTCAGACTTGGTCGGATTCTGTGCTTAGCTTTGGTGTGATTCCTACTAAGCTGTGGTGTGATTTGTGTTCAGAGTTGGTGTGACCACTACTCAGCTGTGGTGTTATTAGTGCAGAGGTCGGATTCTGTTGATCACTGCTCACATTGGGTTTTGCTGGTACCAAGTCGACTTATTTTTCCTCCAGAGTACACTTGTTTTCAGGACGGTAGATGGGACTGTCCAGCTCAGAATTCATGTTCTTGGTCATGGGCCAATGAGCGTGGGGTGGGGAAGGCAACTTATGACATCCTGATTCCGGGATGCTTTTTGCCTCCTGCTTTCTTTCCATCCAAATCGCTGTGTCTGCAGTCATGTCACCTCATTGTTTGTTAAACCTCCCTGGGATCCCACTGGTTTTAGGATTATTATATTATTACGTATGGAGGGGTGCATTAGTTAGGGGTATAATAAGTTCAGCAAGGTATGAAATTAATACGGAGTACTTTCAAGGTGCCCTGCTAAAGGTATCCCGGGCTAAAGGGATAACGAAATGCAAAAACAAAAATGGTGTCGTCTAAAATTAATCAGACGAATGGCAGTGCACTCAATAAAGGGGGGAAACAATCCCTCTGGAAAAATGCATTGTCTCTCAAACAGATTAACCCACTAAATACTGGTTAGTGTAAAATCGATAATACAAAGTATGTTCATCTCATATAATTTGTTATTCTGACATTATTTCATGTCATTCAATACAACACGTTTGAGTAAACGTATTCAATTAATGTGAGTCCAATATAACGTTCCCTTCAAAATGTTGATGCTAAACCAAGTAATGCAAATGGTTAGGTTGGAAGGAGAACTGACACTACGTGTTTCGAGTTTCAAACTCTTCTTCAGGTGCTATAGACTCAGTAGAATTCTGTAATTGAGAAGAACATAGTTCATGTGTTTAATACTCTAGGTTCGTGATAAGGGTGACCGTATGGTCATATGGTGAACATAATCATGACCAATGAATATCGGAGAAATAACTAACCTTAATTTGCTACTAGGAATGTCCTAGTGCTTCCATTAAACAAATGAGGATGTTTAACACTTTCTGCACTTGATGTGGCATCAAAATGTCTCAACCTCTCTCAACTCAACTTCCTAAATGTTTAAGGAATACTGCAATAATAGGCAAAATAACCCAGGTTGTGTGAGATATAAAGCTGTACTTGAATGCGCTGTTCCCAGTCAAGAATTATCATGTGCCTAAATTCTTTCCCTGTGAACGTAAAATATGAAGTGTCAATCGATCCATTTCAGACAGAGTGAAAACTTAATTACCAAATGTAGTATCAACTAGCCATATGTGCGTCCATGGGTTCTTTAACTGCAATCTAATTCCGTGTCAGTTTCAAAAGTGCTCCGAGGGCGAATCACGGGCAGACGAGGCAGTAACAAGCATCCCGCAATAGACTAATATTATTGTGATCACATGACTAATGTGTGCGTGAACGCGGGCCATTCAGCGTCACATGATCAAATCTTGTGATGTTTAAGGAACTCGTATCCATTTCTAAGTACGTCTTTTTTTACTTGATTTGAATGATCTTGCAATTGTTATAATTTCAGCGCAGTGATCGTGTAGCTGCGCAATAAATGTTAATTATCTCCACTTTTAGTTTAATAGAAACTAGGTGAAAAAAATGTACAATTTTTACAGTTCAAACCTCAATCAAGATCTGCACACAGGCGAATCATGTGAAGTACATTTGGAGCTGTATGGCAATATAAACTAGGATATTTTCTTTGGATGTGTCATTATCTTAAAAGTGCTCACTCAAAACACATATTAAAGCTCATTATAGAGACTGCATAGTATACTGACAATACATATGTTGTCACTTACAATCGACTAGTCAATCTAGTTCTTACACTCCACGAGCTTATCAAAATTAGAATCACTGTGAAATATTACACATGCTCATTTTAATCACAGATGTCAGATACACACAAGTATGGCTTATCAGAATTGTAATCACTGTGAGTTATAGCACATGTTCTACTACATCACAGGTGTAAAATACACTTTAGTATGTCACAACAATAAACATACTCACATTTTTAACTTGATGGTAGCTTAATGGTTCATGCAACAGCGTATAGGTCACTCAAATAGTGACATAATTCAATTTGTGTCTCCACAATTCCACCTTAATTTTAAAAAAACATGACAGATCATAATCTGTGTTCATTCCCATGGGCGAAAGTGCTTCTAAGTGCTCGATCCAAGTTATTTCTTTCTGAAGTAACATATTCATTATGGCACCCCCTCTACGTGGTAGCTTCAATTGTTCTAGAATGATAAATTGCATTTGTGATTTTCAATGTCGGAATTCTTTAAAGTGTTGTGCCACTGGAGAACGTGCTCAGTCTATACGGATGTTTGACTTATGTTCTGTCCATCTCGTTTTAGCTTTTCTTGTAGTCATTCCAACATAGTAGATGCTACAAGCACATCTAATTCCATGTACTACATTGATGGAATCACAGGTTGAGGTATATTTCACTAATATTGGTTTCCCTGTGTATGGGTGATTAAAATACTGACATTTAATGATGTCATTGCAGTGTTGACAGTTCATACATGGAAGAGTACCCCTGTAAGGAAGTGGTTTAGTTTTCGTAGCACTAATGTTAGCTTTTACTACCAAATCCCTGAGTGATTTACTTTTTTTGTAGGTGAAGGTCAGGACAGTGGGAAATGTTTCTGCTAGTGCAGGGGCCAGTTGTAAGCTGTTCCATTTTGATTTGATTATTCATTTGATTTGAGAACTTTGTTACAAATTTGTCATCACATACACAAGTTTCGCAAAAGGATCCTTTAATGTTGTGCTAAACTTGGTGTCCTTGGTATGTCATTGACTCTCTGGGCTGCTGACTGAAATAATGGCAATTGTGTAAACTCTCTTCTTGAAGGTATTAGATAGCTCAATAGTTTTTTGAATAAATTGGTAATTGTCTGAAATTATCCTTCGATACCTTAAGAATTGACACAATAGAATACTCTCTATAGTTGTTCTTGGGTGAAAGCTAGAGGCCAACAGGATACTGTTCTTATCTGTAGGTCTGGCTGGAGTAAATATTAGTCTTCAAAAACATAAACCTCAATGTCCAACAATTCTAGTCTAGAGAGACTTTGTTTTTTGATAAATTGAATCCTTGGTGTTATCTGATTAACAGAATGAAAAAATTCTTCCAATTCTTGTTCTGTTCCTGACCAAATCACCAAAATATCGTCACTATAATGATAGTAACATTTCAGATGTTTCGTCCAGTTGTTATTGGAAATAATATTTTCTTCCTCCAAATAGTAGCATAACTGAGTGCCATGGCAGTGCCCATTGATGTTCCTGAAATTTGAATGAAGTAGCGATCTTCAAATCGAAAAATTATTGAGAAAAATAGTTAATAATTTGAGGATGAAAATGTTAACCGCCCGACATTCTGTAGCTGCTAGAAGTAGCCATTCTACTGCATCAATTCCATATTGGTGGTTAACGTTGGTACAAAGACTAACAATGTCCATTGTGAACAGGATATCTTGTCCTGCTTCAAAATCAAGTTAATTGATTTTCATCAAAAACTGATTGGTATCTTTCAAGTATGATTTCATTTTTTGGACCAATGGTTAGATAACCAGGTCAATTTATTTAGCCAAAGGTTCTAATAGGCTATTGGTAGCTGCAATTCTAGGGCGTCCGGGAGGGTTAGTAAGATTCTTGTGAATCTTTGGTAAAATGTATATCACGGGCATTGTTGGGTAATTGTTGGTTAAAAAAGCCTTAGTTTGATGATTAATGAATTAATTACTCTCTGCTTCATCAAGCACTTGTTGGATCAGTGATTTCACTTGCTCGGCAGGATCACAGTCTACTTGCATCTAGGTGTCTTTTGTCAATTAGTTGATTTTCAATTTCCTGTTTATATTAAATAAGGTCCATAATTACTAAAGCTCCTCCTTTGTCCGCTGGTTTCAATATAATGTCTGGATTTGTCCAAATTTGGTTAAGTGCCCGTTGTTCATGGTGTGTGAAGTTACCTTGCTGCTTCTTCTTATAATATATATTATATATTTTTTTAAGGTCGTTCAGGACGTATCTTTAAAAGGTGTCAAGAGTGGAGTTTTGTATAGGAGTCATGAACTTGCTTTTTGGACGCAATTCAAAGTATTCACGAGTTGTAGTGTATTTATCTTGTTCGACCGTTTCAAAGAACAGTTTAAGTTTCATGTTTCTAAAGAGATGAAATAAGTCTAGCATAGTGTGGAACAAAGGAAATTCCCTTCTGTAATGTCTGTCTCCGAAATTGGCTTAAGTTTTGCGATTACATTTTTACCACTAGGTCCTCTTCAGAGAGAGTTGTACATTTCTTAGCAGATTCTTTCTTCTGACTTCGTCTTGTACTTTGTCTCTTTCTAAAAAAGAACTTCTTGTGGTAGTTATTGCAGGTATTGCAGCAGATCCTCAGCAGATACTCAGTATTTGGTCTGTTTCAGCTTCTGCACTTGATACATCTGAGGAAGAGGTTCCTGCGTTAGGTTTTGGGGTAATCTAGATAAATTAGGGTTTTGTGATTGATAATCTCTTTGTTGGTAATATTATTTGCAGGAGTATACAATGTCCAACTTGTAGTCAAGTGTATCTGGTCTGAATGTACTTATTCTTTTGGATTCAATATCACGCGTGTAACTTTCCAGTTTTTGGTTAATGTCATCCAATATTGATGATAATTCCTCTTTTAATAGAATCAGTATAATGGATGCCTTAATCGGTTCTCTGTCTGCTTCGATTGAATGTACGGATTTGGCTATTTCTTCTATTGTAAGCAATATCAAATCTAGAGAGCATTCCTTGAGAATTAGTCCTCAGCGTTTCACAAACTACATATTCTCTTTACATAGAGTAGGTTCCAGGTTTAGGATTATTGAGGATTATTGTTACAATAGTACATGGAGAAGAGGGTGACTGAAAACTAGGGGCATCGTGTGCAATGTGGAATGCCACTGCTGCCTGTCCTCTTGACTGAGAGTGATGGCTTTCAAGGTTCAATCCCTTCAGCACAAACCTAAAGCTGATCATGCAAAAAAAATGCAACATTTCCCTCCATGTGCCAGGACACCATTCCATGTTTTCCCACTGCTGGAAGGCACTCTCTAGCATATGAAATCTCTTCTCCATTCCTCTGAAGGCATTCTTTCCGTTCTTGGAATAATGTACTGCTTTGTGATGTGAAGACCACAACCCCCACATACAAAGACAATAGAACTGATTGATACCAGTGAAAGGTTGCCATTTTAGAATGAGAATTGACACATTCTCCCTTGTTTTTTAATGGATTTGGCATGGTTTTCAATTTACGTGTGGTATTTGGTGTGAGAGATGGATGTTGGCATAGCATATGGAAGTGAGGGTGTGAAAGGAATTGTGAACAAAAAAAATAGAATGTAACGGAACCAACAGAAGTGTGGACGACAGAGGGTTTGACAAAGCAGCGGGAGGACAGAGTACATAAATCATGTTGCAGACAAGTTATATAAGGGGTGTAAGAGACAGCATGAGAGAGCTATAGCAAAAGAGGAAGACACTAGGAGTGTGCTCCACGCAATAGTGGTGTAATTATTGTAATGTAGTGGGAGTGTGGTGTGCTCTGAGTGTCCACCACTGTAAGGAGAAGTTGCACTACCATTTGGAGTTTTGACAGTGCACAGTGTATGTTGACAGGTGTGAAGGATTGCTCTCTGCAATGGTGTAAACGCCCAAGCTTTTTTACCTGTATTATTAAAATTATGTGGGGGTATTCCATTTCTGAAAGGGAAGTCTGCTAACGAGCTTTCATGATGCTCTATGCCAAACTTATAGTACACTCATGGGCCTTTGCAGAGATAGTTTCCAGACACCCCCAGCACCAGCCCTGCTATGGCAACAAGGACATTTCAAATGTCTCATGTGCATTGCTGACAGCTGCTAGAACACCAGGTTACGGCAGGATGAGGTGGCTTTTTAACTCTGACCTCTGATTTCAATTATAATAATTGTGTGTCCTAGTCAGTCCAATGGCACATTAAACTGTAAATATAAGACATGCCTCGGTATGCTATGGTGGCTATCAGTGTTCCCACAAGTGTTCATCCACAGAAATGTTATACCATAGTAGTGTCAGCTAAGTGAGCAGTGCTCCGCAATGACAGAGAATTTTACCAGCCATCTGGCCTGAGTGTCTCTACAACAGCCATGTGAGGCAATGACCAGAAAGCTGACTTTTGGTCACCCTGGGTAAAGGGGAACATGTTCCTCCCAGGACACAGAAACCCCAAAGCCCCCCAAGAGGTCTCCTAGGAATTGGTGCTTCAAAGGTAACAATGAGATACCAAAGACATTCTCACTTCAGGGTGACGTAAGCAGACATGGGAAGAGGACAGAGTTAGAGAAGTCAGAGAAGAGATGTAGGTTGATGGGTGGGTTTCACAATCTTGGATTCTGGTAGGGCTCTCTACAACTTTCTGTCTTCCCCATTTCCTACAGACAAGGTACTCTGGTTATTATGCCAGAAGGCAAAGGACAGCCTGGTTTCCATACAAAAGGCTTGCTTTGGGCCAGTCCCCGTTGAAATTGTAACTTTAGAAGGAGAGGAAACCCTCTCCTTAGTTTATTCATCTCTGGACTTCAAGACAAGAAGAATTCACTTGGAACTCTTTTGGGGATACAGGGTAGTCCAAAGTCCTCTACCACAGAAATGAAGACAGTAGAGGCAATCTGTGTGAAGATGCTTTGAAGAAAAGGACTACTTAAAATGAGACACTCATAACCAGGACATGACACTCGAGGTGACAGAACTGCTGCAAGTGCCCTCTGTAAACCTTCCTGGTTGAGAAGGTCAGAAGAAGCAACTCACTTGAACCCGGGAAACCCTGGAGGAGGCATCCCAGTAAACCAGACATCAGGGAACAGCCCTGGGCCCTGGCTCCCACCTCATTCCACTTGTGAGCCGGACCACATGCCTGTCCCAAGCATCTTCGTGCCATGTGCCATTGCTGCTTGCAGCGCTCTGCATGCTGGCTTCAGTACACCAGACCACCAACCAGATGCCAAATCACTGCCCCATAAAGTACCTAGAACCCTGACTCCACACTGGTGAACCCCAAATACAAGAAACTGAGGAGACCATGTCCCCCTCGTCAGTCTTAAAGTACCTGTTAAGCCCCCTTTGTTGCCTTTTGAAAGACATTGAATACTTGAACATTGGCATTTGCTGCCCAACTCCCGTGCCCGCACCCCTGCCTTCCCCAGAGTGCTCCTTTATTCTAAAGGTCTGCTTTCTCTCTGCTTGTTTTTATTTATGTGCAATGTTCGTTTGTATTGAGATTCCTCATTTTCTTCCACGACTTTTCTTGGACATTCTGTTATTTTGGTATTATTGTACTATTGCTGTTTGTGTTACAACTGTGTCTGCACACACCCCTCCTAAATATATAGCCCACCCCTGGCCTGCACCACTACCAAAAGGGGTGGACCCGTAGAGCTGTTTCTGTTTCACCTGTAGGTTAGGGATCACTGCTGGGTTAGGAGTGTGGGCCTGAGTATGCGGTTCAGCCGCTACTCATCCCGGCCCTCGTATAGAGCACGGCCGGTTCTGTAGCAACAGGGCCCAGTCACGCAGAAGCTGATGGAGCCTGCACGTCATTAGTTACAGATGTAGGAGTGTGAGTCCTCTGCACTGCTTGATCAAGAAAAGAATGCTCTGAACATAGTGAACATACATAAGAGCACATGTTGTCCTTCCAGTGTGAGCAGTCAAGATAGTGCAATATGGGGCCATTGACTTCTATCTGCAGCTAATGGAAGCCCCTGAGCAGTGCCTAAGTGCATGCTGCTCATCAACACAGTATTCCCAAAAACAAACACAATCCCTAGCCGCCTGTTGTTGTTTGACATAGATCACAACACCGGGCTGTGCGTATTCTGTGAGTTGGCTAGACCTTCTCGTGTGCATTGCACAAACAACTCTGTATGTTGTGTAGTGAGTGTTGCATACTGTATGTAATGATTGCCTTGTGCTTTGTGGTGTGCAGCAAGTGGCCCATGGTGTGTGAAGTTGCAATAGTGCTCCATATTATTTTTAGTATAGAGAATGTTTAGTGCCCTGTGGCATGGTTGCCCCAACGTGTGGCCTGGGGTGGGAGCATACTATATTCTAGCGTGCCGTGATTCTGTCATACTTTGTATGTTGTTGCAGTGAGTGTGCTATTCCGTATATTCGAGCAAGTGAACAGTGCTGTTTAATGTCGACTGAATGTTATGTACTGTGTAATGTATAGTACAGTCACTGAGCTGTGTTGTGTGTGTCTGGCCATTCTCTAAGGTGTGCAAGGAGTCCACAATGCACTGTGGAGTTTCTGTGCCATGCTGTGTCAAGTGTCCAGGGTGTGCCATGTGGCGTGAATTTACACGCTGTGCACACTGTGTGGTCTTGGTGTATTTTGCTATGCAGTATGCATGCAATGGATTGTGTGATGTCTTTCATGCTGTGGTTGCTAAGTGCTGCATAGTGTGGAGTGAGTATTCCAACCTGCGTGCATTCGACTGCCATGCAGTATGGGTAGATGTCAGATTGCGTTCTTGTTTTTTGGAGTGAGTGTCCCATGCAGTGTGAATTGGAGGAGACTTTCATTTTATGAGAAGTACACTGTGTGTGGGTTGCTGTGTGCAGTGGAATGAATACACATGGGGTGTTGGATGGACTGTCTACGTTCCATGATGTGTGTCTGTGTGTGTGTGTGTGCAGGGCCACCTTACGTACTTTTCGGGCTCTGAGCACAGACATATTTGGGGACCCCCTCCACCAAACCAAAGGGATTATGTGATCAAGAATATCTGACCCCTCCCTCGTCACGTCATGCTCACAACCCTTGCAGCATTCAAAATAAGCATGTTTACTCCCTTTAAGTCCCCTTACCCTCTTCATTCTTGCTCTAATAAGAATGATAAACACGTAGTATTTGAAGGCCAACATTGGCAGTCTACGAAGAGGCTTCATTTGTTCTAGTATAGATACAGGAGACTTTTATCAATAACACACAGGAAGGTATGCAGCCTGAAGTATTAATGCAGGACTGTATGTAAAAGGTACATGTAACCCAGAATAGACAGAGAACTCACATTAGCTGCCTCGAAGAATGCAAAAGTGCTCAGGCATGGATGAGAAGTGCTCTGTGTTAAGAGTGGTAACAACCACCCTACTACCCACCTGCAGCCTGCTTACTTTGGGAGCTGAACAATGCCAGGGTGGGACTCTCAGACTCTGAGGCCTTGTGTGGGTGTAGTATATGTATGGATTTGGGGAAATTGTGTAAAGGGTGTCCAAGATGTAAGGGCAAGCAGCACATATTAAACTGTACATGCGCTTTCCCGAGAAGGGATGCCAGGTGGATTATACTGTCACTTAGACCTGGCAGCATGATAAAACAGTTTAAATGACAGGAAAGAAGTTCTGGGTGTCAATATTTGCCATGAAATGCCCAGAGCGGGCATAGCATTACCATCCTCACCCACCCCACAATGTGTCCTTATGAGCTGCCATTGTCAACTCCCATAGGAAGCAATGATAGCCTCTGGGCTCCTGATACCCTGCACAGTGCTGCACATGCAGAAGGGACTGGCCCGTCTTGCAGTGACCCGGGCCCTGCTCCCTGGGCAGCACCGTGGAGAGTGGCAGGCAGAGACATTTTTATGGGAGGGCCCAGTGCCCCACCTTGGAGGCTGGCCCCACAAGGCTAGCTGATCAGAAGAAGTAAAATTCCATTGTTCACCAGTCTCAAATAGCACACGTCAGGATATTTTATGGGGTGCTGCTGAGGCTCTAAACTCATTGCCTTTCGGTTTTGAAAATGCATTCTGCCTTGATCAATTCATCATGTATTGCTTTCAGTGTTCACTGTGGCGTACATAGTTTGTGTGTTCCTTATGGCACAACTCTGTAGCATTATTTCCTTCCTGTGGGAATTATGTTGATCATGTGCAATAGGCAATGGTGAAATGCATATTACAAAATTGAGTGCCACAATAGTTCAGAAGTTAGCTCAGTGTGTTAAGCACCCATGCAGAGATATGCGTTCATATGCAAAATTAGAATATCAGATTCCAGCAAGGCTGGCTGAGCCTTTCCTATGTCTGAAGTTAGTCAACCTGCCTGCATATGTATTTGGTTTTGCAGACCAATATCTGCTATTATCAGCAATGTGGCTGAACCAGATAGGGGTTGCTATAAAAATTAACATTTCATCCGTATGGTGAAGGTCTAGAAATTGGTTTGTTCAGATGGGGTGTTGTAAAACATAGGCAATCGCCTCCAACAATGGCATAAACTGTTAGTCCAAGAGTTTAATAAGTATCCAAATGCAAGACTATGGAACTAAAGCGTTTATGCTTGTATCCTGGATTTGCCAGCAGACGAGACAGTGATCCTGGTCAAATCATCTAATATATCTTACATTACTGTGCCGTCTCCTGTGAGGTTTGCCATCTTGCATGCTGCTGGTATCGTTTAGCCCATTACTTGATCTTTCTTCTTATGCAGGCCATTTGGGTGGAAGAGATGGTAGACAGAAGAGAGCGGACCATATTTTGCAGGCCTCATGCAAGCACATTTTAAGGTCTGCTTTTCTGACACAAAAAACGGTTTGCTTTTTGGTAAAAGTCAAAGGTTTTTATGCACGATTATAAATGAAAATGTTTTGGAAGTATTTAAAGCTTTAAAATACAAAAGAAAAACTCAGATTAAATTTGTTAAATCACATCGATTGGTAATATGGCTCTTATATACTTCCCTTGATCATGGAGAGAACGAATCTAGAATAATTTCCATTTTGCATAACACCCTTCTATAATATTTAGTTTAAAAATTGTCATGTTTGGTAATGTGATTAGTGTACTTTTCAAGTCCGATTTTTATAAAATTAGATTGTTTTAGTTCATGGTAAGAACTGGAAAAGAAAGTGTTGAAATACAGAAATTGCAGAGTTGGCACACATCCCAGCTTCTCCCCTTCACTCTGCAACCAATGTGTGATAGTGGGCATCTCATTTAATCTTGGACTCCTTAACCTCTCAATATTGCCAATCCCTAAACCTTTCAAAATTGTCAGCCCTTCAGAGTGATTTCCTTCTCATGGTATGATCTTCATAAAAGCCGTATTCATGGTTTCACTGCCTTAATAGTGAGCATATTTATATCGCACACCGCAGGCATTTGTTCCTTTGATATCTAATGGCAACACTATTTGAAAACCATATCCCACTTCTAATCTCAGTCTTTCTGGATAAAGACTCCTTCCTGATGGCTTCTAATCTGCCTCCACTATCCATGCTACGGAATGTGTAATGTTCTCCTTCCTTCCAATTGGTGTTCTCTATCCATGCATGAGCACTTTTGAATTCTGTGAGGCAGCTAATGTGAGCTCCTTGTCTATTATCGGTTACATGTACCTTTTACATACAGTCCTGCATTAATACTACAGGCTGCATACCTTCCTGTATGTTATTGATAAAAAGTATACGGTATGTATTAGAACAGTAACCTCTTCGTAGACTGCTAATGTTGGTCTTCAAATGCTACTTGTTTATCATTCTGTATCAAGAGGATAAGGGGACTTAAAGGGAGTAAACGTGCTTATTATGCTGCTAGACAGCATATCAACCTATAGGTTGTGAACACGACGGGTGGGGGCGCAACCAGTTTTTTTGATCCCTTAATTCCGTTGGTTTGGTGGAGGGGGGCCCCAAAGACGTACGTGCCCAGGGCCCCAAAAGTGCTTAAGATGGTCCTGGTGGAAGGAGCACCAGACTTTCCATTTGCAAAGAATCGAAATATTTTTCGGTTTTTTGCATATTCAAAGATTCTGCACTGCTGCAAACCCCTTTTGCATTATTGAACGCCTGAAAGACAATCACTCCATGTTTCAAATGAGTGAAGGGTTTTGCGGTTTCTGTATGGCCCCCAAAAAGGAAGGGACAGAGCACGGCCTCCCACAGAAGGGTAAGCAGCATTGTAGGAAAGTGGTGGGGCTATTCAGAGTGGTCCACATTAATGCATGCACTGGTGGATGCCCAGGGTCCAGCATCTTGGACCTAGTTTGCATTTGTAGTTTATTGCATTTATTAAGTGGTTTATGCCAACGCACTGTACAGAGATAAGATTAATGGTACAATAATGCTGCCCTGACCAAGCAGTATAAAAAGACCCCATATTCCCCGTTTTCACTGGAGTTCAAGGAGAGAGCACTATTGAATGAAATGTTGAATGATTTCTATTCTGAACACCTTTTGACCTTTGGAGCTCACCTTTGGTCTTGTCTCTGGTCCTCTGCCACCTGTTTCTAAGTCAAGGTCTTAAGAGCTCCCATTCCAAGCAAATGGGCTTATGTTACTACTTACAAGATTGCTGGGGCTAAACCTGGTAATTAAGGGCACTTGGGCTAAATCAGACACTCTAGCACTATGTATAGAACAGAGTAGCTGCAGATTCCTGCACTGGTTAGGCAGACCCCCTGCCTAAATATTTAACAGAATTAAACATGGTGTGCCATCATCTAACGCGCTTTTTACAAAATATCGTTGACTGGTATTCAATGTTATTACCAGAGTCAATAGCCCAGTTGCTTGTGTATTGTCTATTTTAATTGACAAAATCAATATACGTGTTGCAAGAAACAATACATCAGTTGTTATAAATGACCAAATCAATGTGTCAGCTGCTACAAATTGCCAACACGTGTTTCGACTACCATGGTCCTTTTCAAGGCAAAACCTAATTTAGTAACCTTAACCAATGTAGGAATCAAATGATTAGACAAAATCAAGAAATACAAAATGGATAATAAAAAATGTTTAACATTGTCATCAGAAAATGTGTTGTTTTTTTTATCATATGTGTACCATACATAGGAGAGGAGACAAAAGATAGGGGAAACCGATGAGAAAACGATTACTAGATTCCCTCATCAGTGAATTGCTCTATTGTTAGTTCAATTAATCACTTGTGAACCATTAATGAATATCTAATTTCCTTCTTCATTTGATACTTAAAGATTGCCAGCAACCACACTGTAAATTTGCCCATCAATAAGTGCATTCAATTATTCCCTCATGTCATATTCCAATTGGTTCCCAAATCACCAATATGCACCTCCACATCAACCTGATTCATTCATCATCTCTAAACTAACATGCCTGATCATAAGCACCTGATATTACTGTTTCCTGTCTCACATGAGAACAGCTATATCCCTAGAAAACTGGATTAATAGTACATCTTCTAAGCTATCACTTCCCAGAGTATGTTGTAATTATTATTCTCATTATGCACCCCTATTTAAGTGATTTGTGGCAATTTTCCAGTACACCTAAATTACAAAATCATTCTAAACAATAACTGATTATACATTAAAAAGCCACCATCATAATTCTTAATATACCCTGCTTCCATGAATATTGTAAATTGTCCTCTGATTTCATAAACTATAATAAATATATAAGTGAAAACTAATATCATATCCGTACCAAAAATGCTTGTCCAAATGACATAAATACTGTGACTTACCCTTGTCACAGACCTTAGGCCTTCTTAACCAATGTCTGTCTCATAGTCCAAATATCTATAGGGTTATCCCTAGGATATAGAGGTAGAGATAGAGGTTATCCCTAGGATATAGAGATAGAGATAGGATATTGTATCATCCTTTAGCCGGTCAATTGCACTGTCTGAATAGGTGCTATTAGCCAATTAAATCCTGTTCTTTAAACCCTTAATATCATAACCTTACCTACTAAGCGAAAAACTTCCAAAGTCCTTTTGTGTTCCTTTCGGTAAAGGACCCGGCCTCCGTCTGGCGTCCGCGTGCTTTCACTCGGTGTCACCATTTTGGTTGTTATTTAAGTAGCATTGCTGACATCACACGCACGGAACGTTTGATGAGATAAGTGTAAACAAATAAACGGGCGCTATCCTCCTCGCCCTGGTGTTTCATTCACCATACTTCAAAGTGCTTGGTATGCCAGTCTCTCTGTCAGTATTAGTTCGTGAGTATGATGAATTGATTTTAACAGCCTCATGTGTCATTTCCATGCGGCTCCTCAAATTTAAAATAAACATATTCAAAATATGTGCACAGGTGTTTATATATTGTGGTCATATAACTGAGACCTGCTTTCTACGCATATGGCTGACCCCTTACAATTTAGTCCTATAGCGGGTGTATTGCAAATATTCATTATGCAGTTTGTCATTAAAGCATGTTCTAACAAATATCAAGGAGTAAAGTTAATTTTTACCAGAGGAAATCTGTTGCGACCCAATAGAACCAGAAGAGAATATGTCATAAAAGAGTTGTTACCCTTCAAACTAGTTTGTCCAATAACCTTTCTCAGAATCAATGAGCATGAACTGAAGGTATTCATGTAATTGACTTACTTTAAAAAATGTTATGTAATATTGTATCAATAATTGGTTGCGACCAGTTTTCGCTGCCACCCATCAAGATTTTGCCAACTCATTGATTCTGAGAAAGATTATTGGAAAAACTAGTTTGCGTGATAATAACATTGAATACCAGTTAACGATATTTTGTAAACAGCTCATGCGATGATGGCACCATCAAAGTGGTTTCGAAGCGCTGAAAATGTGTCCGTGGCATATTGTGGCTCCACCGGGGGAAACCAGACCTTCATTTTCCGAGAAGGAGAGAAGGAGCAGGGTGGAGTAACAGGTTGGAAGCGGGGAAGGCGTTTGCAAACGCAGGGAGATAGTTCAGATGGAGGTAAATGCTTTGTATTAGTGTGGATACATGTTTATACTATATAGACTATCCCCAAGAGAGAGAGAGAGAGAGAGTGAGACGGAGGGAGCCGGAACAGAAAAGCATTAGTTGAACTAATATACACCTTGGGATTCCACTGTCGCTGCCTTTGCAAACGTTTTTTATGCCAACGGTATCCTGCCGAGCCAGAAAGCCGCATACGATGCAGAGGCATGCCGGACAGCGGGCATAATCTATAACCCGGTTGAACTACAGCTGTCAGGTGGAGCATGGATGGCGACGCCTAGGATGTTAATTTCTCACAACTTGACCAGTGCATCCACATGCAGTATTGTTGAGTGTGTAATGGGCTTGCAAGCGAGCTTGGGGGGTCCTGGTAGATATGTAGTCTAGACACCTGCAGAGTTGGTTGATTGTGCGATGGGTAAATCCCTGAATAATCCTGGCACTGCCAAGCCAAATTCATGAAGGAGGCGTAATCCAAGAGCAGGACGTGTGAGAAGCGCAAAACAGTGGCGTGGGATATTCAGAGGTGCTAAAGTAACAGTTAGGCTCGCCCGCTAGAGGCGCCGTAGAGGATGCTGATGTTCTCCTAAGGTTGTACTCAGCAGATGGTGCCGTAGCGCAGAGGCCCGGATGGCAGATGCATGCGTATTCTTGGGCTTAACTGCTGCTTATGGCCCAATGATATAGACATCAAATAATGGAAGAAAGGGAGCATGTGACCTCTGAGGGGGTTAATGATGGCTATGATGAGAAGCTCAAATACACTCTCAATGAACATAGTGACATCTTCCCCGTGGTCACTGAATCCTTAATAGTTCAGGTGCCCCTACTCACTGCCTGGTCCATATTCAGTAGTCTTTGATTTTGTTAAACCAGTAGGTCACGTACCAATTTAAACATCTGTTGATGAATTTCATATCTTCAAAGAACCTCCAACAGCGCTCGCATCAGGTCCTCCCCATGGCGAATCCGTATCTTCTTTCTAAAATCACATTTGCCACCGTCAACCTCCCTTGCTTTTTTCTCTTCTCTTCAAACCCCCTATAACAATCAGACCCGTGTAGTATGAAAAGAAACTGCAGGGGGCCGAGGGGCACATACTTACTAGGGAAGCCGGGACATTGCAATAATCACAGAGTTCATGGGCACTAATGTATGACCAATTACATGGGGACTTTTTTGTTGTTGATTGTGGTGACTAAGGCATAATGGCCTATCACGATAACATAGGTGCAAGTAACCAGGTCCCATACTGAGAATAAACCAGGTCATCAACCAATGCAAATGACAAGCTATAGGATCAATATAATGCAAAAACATACATCGCGCAGACTAAACGGGCAAGAAAAATATGAACCGGGGTGTAAGATAACAGAAAGATGTCTGATCCACATTACATATGTTGGGAAAAAGGCAGTTTTACTAGGACATGCGATAAAATTGTGTTTTGACTATGCCAATCAAATCCTAGCGGGCCTTAGTGGAGGGAATATGAGCCATATTATAGAAAGGTGTGGCCAATTACTTCTGGCTTCGATAAAATTCCTGCTACGGAAGGTCACAATACCACCCATCACAAAAGCCACAGCTGGCAGAATTGGGTTACCTCCAGCCGTCCTCATTATGGAGCTAAAAGTCAGCCAGGTGATGGCAGTAACTGCTGCCCAAAGTGAGATAGTATATGAGCTGGTCTTAAAAAGGTGCCCCCCATAAACAGATGCTGAATACTGTGTCATGTGTGAACAGTGCACACACGTGTGATGATGGAAGAGTGGTGTTATGCTTTAGAATCCACAGACATCCCTTGTCACTTAAACTTGTCATGACCAGCTTCATCTTTGCTACTGGGCGTATTCACCACCGGCCATATTTGTGTATCTGCATGATGTGCATGCCTTTTACTGGCACATGCTGTATTGATTACCCCCAGCGGTAATTAACCCACTGGTATTCACAGTAACGATGTGTGACTGTAGTAGGGCTAGCGGGGCAGTTTTCTCGGCACAGCACAGCAGTAGTTGCCATGATGATATTTATGTATGTAATAAGACCCTAATGTAGCTTTGGGCTAGCAGAATCCAATAGATTTTGCAAACTGTAGGTCGAACCTATCTATGCCACAGCAGAACTGAGGGTCTGCTCTTGCTCCCAGCAGGCACAGTTATCCTATCAAAGCTGTCTGATGGTTCAGTTATGGGTGACTGACGGGAACTATCATCCTAAACTTGCAACAGGCAATATCCACGGGCAACCAAGTGCATGCCTCTAGCCTTGTTTGCACAGTGGGCCAGAACCACGAATAAAACTGATCTTCTATGCTTTGCCAACAGCTGACACGTCACAGCAGTGACCTGTGCCCAAAGGCCGCTATTTGGGCGTAGAACCAGGTTTGCGGCTTTCTGGTGGTATTGAAGGAAGGTGCCACCCTATGGTCTCAAGAAACAGATGACACCGTCACGTGGTGGTCTGCTGAGATGGACACATGGCTTCACCTGAGCAGCGCGCCTGCGCGGAGTGCCCTCAGACTATCCCAGAACACGTTTAGACCCCGCGAGGCCAGCAGTTAACAGCATTGGTCTGGAACAGGATTTGCTGAAGCTTTCTTAATTGCCCATTTGAGAATCAGGGGGCGGGGGATGCGCTCTCTCTCCCATGGAGCGCGATAAGCCGAAAATTTATTTTTGCTTTCACATGAATACACTCGTGTCCTCGACCTCGGGGGACTTGAAGCATGTGTTACCGTGTGGTTGCCGTCTCGTTGTCCAAGGGATATTCAGTGTGAATGGGGGAGGAGCTTCTTAGAATGCAGCCCTGACTATTGCATTGTCCCTCTGCATAGTAGCGATAGGAAGGATGCCAGGGCCAAATAAGTCCCGCCTTTTTCTAAATGCAGACAAAAGGCAATCATTCTTGGTTGTTACGATGTGTTTCTCCTCGTCACCTCGGTTTTTTTGGAAGTTCATTGGTCTGCAGATAAAGTGCGCCAATATTTTCTCTGGTCTCCGGCTAACTCCTGTTTTTCTGCTAGTTAGTAAATATTCTACACTTGGCTTTTCCTGGCTCACCTCATGGATCCGTCTCACGGCTCTCCTTTGATCTGTGGATCCTCACACAATGCTGTTTGTAGACCCACTTTGTTCCTTGAGGTGAGTCATTTGGTCTGTAGAGTACCCATCAATACCGCGTACTGCCTGAATTCTGTCTCACCATGTTACTTGAGGCGAGTCGTTTGGTATGCAGAGTACCCATCATTACCCTGAACTGCCTGAATTCTGGCTCACCGTATTGCTTGTTGTGAGTCGTTTGGTCTGTAGAGTACCCATCATTAAATCGTCCAACCCGAGTTTCCGGTTTCCCTTGTTCCTTGAGGTGAAAGTCATTTGGTCTGTAGAGTACTCATCGTTACCTCTTCCTTCCTGAGTTCCTGCTCCCCTTGTTCCTTAAGGTGAGTCGCTTGGTCTGTAGAGTACCAATCATTAGGTTGTTCTGCCTGAATTCCTGTTTGTAGAGCACTCATCATTACTGCATCGTGCCTGAGCTCTGGCTCCCCGTGTTCCTTGAGGTGCGAGTCATTTTGTCTGTAGAGTATTCATCATTTGCTCGGCCTGCCTGTATTACGGCTCCCCTTGTTCCTTGAGGTACAACTCATTTGGTCTATAGAATACCCATCCTTGGTTCATCCTGTTTGGGTTCAGGCTCCCCTTTTTCCTTGAGGTGTGTAGTTTAGTCTGTACAGTACCCATCGTTAGCTCTTCCTTCCTGAGTTCCACCTCTCCTTGTTCCTTGATGTGCTAGTCATTTGGTTTGTAGAGTGCCCAATGTTACCTCGTCTTTCTCCGGCTTCCCTTGTTACTTGAGGTGCAAGCCACCCTGACTTTCTGCCTATTATAAGAATGAGTTGTGCCAGTGGGAAGACCAAAGAGAAGCACATGGTTCTACACCAAAGGCACCCTGACTTTCTGCCTATTATAAGAATAAGTTGTGTGATGCTTCTGCAGCAAGCCACCCCGACTGTCTAGCCTATTACACGAATGAGTGGGGAGACCCAATAGAAGCACATGCTTCTACACCAGGCCATCCTGACTTTCTAGCCTATTATAAGAATGGGTTGCACGAGTGGTGAGACCCCATAGAAGAAGCACATCGTTCTACAGCAGGCCACCCTGACTTTCTGCTTATTATAAGAATGAGTTGCCCGAGTGGGAAGACCAATGTGTTGCGTGAGTGGGAAGACCCAAGAGAAGCACATGCTTCTACAGTGGTCAATCTGACTTTCCACCCTATTATAAGAATGGGTTGGGTGAGTGGGAAGATCCAAGAGAAGCACATGCTTCTACACCCGGCCACTCTGACTTTCCAGCATATTATAAGAATGGGTTGGGTGAGTGGGAAGACCCAAGAGAAGCACATGCTTCTACACCAGGCCACCCTGACCTTCTAGCATATTATAAGAATGGGTTGGGTGAGTGGTAAGATCCAAGAAAAGCACATGCTTCTACACCCGGCCACTCTGACTTTCCGGCATATTATAAGAATGGGTTGGGTGAGTGGGAAGACCCAAGAGAAGCACATGCTTCTACACCAGGCCACCCTGACCTTCTAGCATATGATAAGAATGGGTTGGGTGAGTGGTAAGATCCAAAAAAAGCACATGCTTCTACACCCGGCCACTCTGACTTTCCGGCATATTATAAGAATGGGTTGGGTGAGTGGGAAGACCCAAGAGAAGCACATGCTTCTACACCAGGCCACCCTGACCTTCTAGCATATTATAAGAATGGGTTGGGTGAGTGGGAAGATCCAAGAAAAGCACATGCTTCTACACCCGGCCACTCTGACTTTCTAGCCTATTACAAGAATGAGTTGCACAAGTGGGAAGACCCAATAGTACATGGTTCTACACCAGGCCACCCTGACCTTCTGGCATATTATAAGAATGAGAGTACGCTGCTTCTGCACCAAGTCACCGTGACTTTGTAGCCTATCATACTAATGGGTTGAGTGAGTGGGAACACCCAGGAGAAGCACATGCTTCTGCACCCGGCCACCATGAATCTGATGCTACAAGACATGGCAACAGGCCCACTAGGCACATTCATTCTTGCAACAGCCTCTGCCGGCCTCCCGCCTCCACTGATACACATATGCACTCGCTTTATCTTTCTTCTGAATGTAGAATCTGCAGCCTGTCATAAAATCCATACCGTGGTCAATGTATATTGCACAATGACAGCGACAGGACGAATGCCGACATCCCGTCCATCTCATTATTTATCTGCTGGCCACCTACGCTAGCTCCCTCCCACCCCCACTGCCACAGAATCGCACATTATCATTTTTGATCTGGTAATCTCATTAGTTTGAGCGCTTCCTGGAAATAGCTGTATGTGAATTACAGATATTCCACTTGACAAGACTGACTTAGCCTTTTATCCTTCTAATGTTGGGCAATAGTGACAAGGATTATTTTACAAGGTCATTTTTATTATATATGGGATAAAGTCCCCCTAACCGTATGTGCTATGGATATTGCAAGTCACAGAGAAAGTGTGTGACCAAATAGAGGAACGTGGGCCGAAGGCCGAATTCCTTTACACGGTAATGGAACTCCAAGGTGACTTCCAATATCCTTTCTATGAATGAGAGGGGGCATTTTATTCCTTATAATAGATGGCTACACAACGTTATTCCCTTTAATACTGCATCTCTTGCTTAATATAATGTAAGAGATCTTCTATTTGCTGATCCATATGTTATGTTATGTTAATTGGTCTTGTACCGCACACTGTCGCCACTTGTATCGTCTCTTGGCGCTCTGGCGGATCTGGAATGAGAAGTGGTTGGGGGTTTGTTTGTGGGGTTGAAAGGCAAAAGAGCAAGAGAGCTTACATGTGCTGTTGGCAGCTTCAGTTTGAAGAAACCGGTCTCTGAGCGTTGGTGCATTTTCAGTCAGTAGCCATCATGCGGTGTTGAGGTCTGGTTGTGTATGGTTTGGTTTCATGTTGGCTGTTGTGAAGTGCGTGCCGTTGGTGGTGCGGTAGATGCATGGTTGTCTTTGAGGGTGAGTCTGCAGAGTGATGGGTTTTTAGTATGGTTAGTTAGTAGCAATGAATTTCCTGCCCCGAACCATCCAAGTGCGGCACCATAATGTTCCCAGCAATCCATCTAAGTGGGGTACATATCCTACCCCCAGCAATCCATCTCAGGGACCAGAGCCTGGAATGATACAGATATTATTACATTGTGCCTATATTAGGGCGCCACAGGGAGCCTAAGGCTAGCCTATACAGTTAGACCAGATGCGGAATATGGCTAATCTGCACAAGCATGTAAATATGGGTACTTTACACAGTGAGGGTGTATGCAAGATAAGGCTAATCGATACAAGTAGACTGAATGCAGGTAGGCATATGATATTAGGTAATAAGAGTGGTGGACGTTTTACTGGGGGTACAGTAATGGATGTACTCTCAGCCCACACCACACTTACCTTATCAGTCGCTGTAGGAAGTCTGCATCAGGTGTCCCAGGCGAACACGGACAAACACGCCTTAGCCAATGGCTGCTCCGGCAAGGTTGCCCAGAAGTCCTTCGTTAAGAAGGAGGGACTCCCCTATCATGGCCCTGGGAGGCGACAGTTGGACGGACTAGGAAGCTGAAGCAGGTAGGGCTGGGAAGGGAACAGAAAAGACCAAAAACAAAAGGAAAAAGAGGACAAAACAAAATGGAGCAGGCTAGGAAGCTGGAGCTTGTAGGGCTGGGGAGGGAGCAGAAAACACAGAAAGCGAACATAAATAGAGGATAAAACAAAATGTAGAGAGCTAGGAATCTGGAGCAGGTAGGGCTGGGGAGGGAACAGAAAAGACAAAAAACAAACCCAAAGAGAGGACAAAACAAAATGGAGAGGGCTAGGAATCTGGAGCAGATAGGGCTGGGAGGGAGCAGAAAATGCCAAAAACGAACAGAAAGATAGGACAAAACAAAATGGAGAGGGCAGGTAGGGCTAGGGAGGGAGCAGAAAATGCCAAAAATGAAAAGAAAGAGAGGACAACCCCAAAATGGAGAGGACTAGGAAGGTGGAGCAGGTAGGGCTGGGAAGGGAGCAGAAAATGCCAAAAATGAAAAGAAAGAGAGGACAAACCCAAAATGGAGAGTGCTAGGAATCTGGAGCAGGTAGGGCTGGGGAGGGAACAGAAAAGACAAAAAACAAACCCAAAGAGAGGACAAAACAAAATGGAGAGGGCTAGGAATCTGGAGCAGGTAGGGCTGGGAAGGGAGCAGAAAATGCCAAAAATGAACAGAAAGAGAGGACAAAACAAAGCTGGAGCAGGGGGGCAGAAAACACAAAAAGCGAACATAAAAAGAGGATAAAACAAAATGTAGAGGGCTAGGAATCTGGAGCAGGTAGGGCTGGGGAGGGAACAGAAAAGACAAAAAACAAACACAAAGAGAGGACAAAACAAAATGGAGAGGGCTAGGAATCTGGAGCAGATAGGGCGGGGAGGGAGCAGAAAATGCCAAAAACGAACAGAAAGATAGGACAAAACAAAATGGAGAGGGCAGGTAGGGCTGGGGAGGGAGCAGAAAATGCCAAAAATGAAAAGAAAGAGAGGACAACCCCAAAATGGAGAGGACTAGGAAGGTGGAGCAGGTAGGGCTGGGAAGGGAGCAGAAAATGCCAAAAATGAACAGAAAGAGAGGACAAAATAAAGCTGGAGCAGGGGGGCAGAAAACACAAAAAGCGAACATAAATAGAGGATAAAACAAAATGTAGAGGGCTAGGAATCTGGAGCAGGTAGGGCTGGGGAGGGAACAGAAAAGACAAAAAACAAACACAAAGAGGACAAAACAAAATGGAGAGGGCTAGGAATCTGGAGCAGATAGGCTGGGAGGGAGTAGAAAATGCCAAAAACAAACACAAAGAGAGGACAAACACAAAATGGAGAGGGCTAGGAAGCTGGAGCAGGTAGAGGTGGGGAGGGAGCAACCCTACCTGCTCCGAAAAGAAATCAATATAGAAATCAATAGGAATAGGAAATCAATATAGAATCTGCTTGGATTCAAAAAAGCAAAAATGCAGCTCTGAATATGTTGCATAGAAGTAGCTTAAGCAGTGTAATAATACAAGTTATCGAAAAAACGTTTTATTTTGTGCTTTAAAATAATAACATTCAGAGTCTTGCTCACGTGTGTAAAACTCCAGCAGTGCGCGCATTTTACATTCTACCATAAACAGTTCCTCGCCAATTAATGGCTGTAAAGTGACACAGACAATTCTGCAAGCAAGGAATTTGAAATGCTTTTGCCGGCTTCAATTAAGTGCTGCAGTGACAGCTGGAATACTCTCTACAGACTCAAGCAGCAGACATTGTGACGTCACAACAGTAGCGTAATAACTGACTACAGAGCAGTTGTGATGCTATTTTCTTATAACAGATTAATTGTGATGGAATAAGAAAAAAAAATGCCAGGCTTTTAGACAGATATTGCAGGTTTCCATACATTAGTTTAGGATAAACGTGTTTTGGCCACGTGATGAGATCTGGGTCTGAGAGGACCCAATGGCCCTGGTCCTTGGGGTGGCAAGCGGTGTGCATGCACACGGGGGTGGAGCTCCAGAGCAGCAGCGCTCTGTGGTTGGCGCACTCCAAGGTCACAGTTGCCTGACAGAAGAGACATGATTAAAAAAATGCTCTGTAAAAATAGACGGTATGAGCTGAAGACGCGGGATCTGCCGGCTCCCTCTCTGTCTCCTCTCCCATTTATTCTTAACTATCTGACCTGGCACCTCCACCTCGCTGGCGACTGTCCCCTTTCCTTGTTAATTAAGCCCAGTCCCCACCACCCCCTTTTATCTTGTCCGTGAGTTTGTCCTTTCCATGCAGAACGGTTTTACTCTCCCTGGTGGAGCTTGTAAACGAGAAAGACATTATTAGCGCGTGAACAAAGCGGTCGTCCCTCGTGGCTTCCATAAGGGGCGGTGGACGTAAGGACGAGGGCTGCTCTCTCTCTCTCACAATCCCCGAGCCCACCGCTGGCAACGGTAGATTACCCAGTAGGGGCTACCAGGGCTGAGCGGAGCAAGGGCACAGTTAAGGTCGGCCGCCTATGCAGTACTGGCTAGAAACATGGAGGGGGGTCGCTACCCAGGCAGAAGTGTTCGCGTATCACCTCTGCGGCGCGCGCACACACGGAAGCTGAAGCATGCCGAGCTGAGCTCTCAGCAGCACAGGCCACAACCTGAGACGCAGAAAGAGCTGGAACATCTGCCATGGCCTCAGAGTGCTGCCCTTCAAAGACGCGAAACCTGGTTTAGCTGGAAAAAGGGGCAGGCCCTGGCTCCAGGAGTTAAAGACCAGCTGGCTCCTAGACTGGGGAGAGCCAAGGCATACATGGGTAGGGCCCAGCCAGGCTCAAGCCTGCCAGTCTGGCCTGGCTCCACGAGTCAAAGACCAGCCGGCTCCTAGACTGGGGAGAGCCAGGGCATTCATGGGTAGGGGCGAGCCAGGGTCGAGCCTGGCAGTCTGGCCTGGCCCCAGGAGTCAAAGGCCTGCTAGCTCCTACCTAGTTTGGTTGTCTTCATTTTATGTTATTTTCGGTTTTTGTACAGCACTGCATGCTGCTCTTATCCACCATAGGGTCAGGGACGGCTTCAGGGCCTTTCAATCATTTCAGTTGAATGGTACAAGGAGAGCTTCAAGGGGGGGCGCCAACAACTGACCCCATGTTGGCAGTCAGCAGTCTTATGACATGAACATATTTTCCTTTCAATATTACTTTTGTTTGGGGCTTTAAAGTGTGCTTGGCTGCGCTCGCGTTAGCTGGAGCCCTTCAGGCTGCCACTTCCCTCAAGGCATGCAGAAGTGTTCTTATCATCTCATTGCCTTTTATCACAGGTTTCAACACATCAGCGCCTTGCTGACAAAGAAGGACGTATAGCTTTTCGGTGGGTGTTTATTGTTTCAGCTACCTGCTGGCTGTCTGTCTCGTGATAATCTACAACTATTAACCTGAGTTGTATTTCTTTATCTCCCTTATATTGTCTGAACCCCGTGGGTGTCTCAGACGATTGTTGTCCATTATAAGCAAGAGGGGCCCCAAGCATCATGTTGAAATGGGCCCCCACGAGCCACGACATATCTTCAGCCTGGGCTGCTGAGGGCCCTGTCGTGGAGCGGGAATTGTGCCATCGGTGTAAGGGGTTATCCAATTACTGTCAGTGCTTTTCTTCTGAAACTGTTGTGAGAGTGCCTAGGAAAAGCACTTTCATGGCGAAGCTTGGAAAGGGAGCCAGTGACAGGTGAATCTTGAAAGTGGTGGCCGGAAGGGTGGATCTTAAGCCTTTCTCCATTGGTGGACCACCTTGTGGTGGAGCCTGCTGCTCCCAAGATTGGGACTATCTCACTCGTGCACTTCTGCTCCCTTGCTCTTGCAGAATCAGGGTGCCGCAGTTTGCGGGGGTGTCTTGAAGCTTGTTGGCCAAAGTAAACTATCTTTGTTCTATTTAAAAGTGCAGAGCCTCTTCAATTAGATGGGGCAGGGCTCTAAACAGATTTTAATGCAGAGAGTGAGCGCCTCCTTTCCAAGCACTTTTTTGGCATTTTTTTGTTGGTTTTGGCCTGAAACGTATGATGCCCCTCAAAAACAACATTTGGGGGGAAAATAAAAATTTCAGGTGTGGAAAAAAGTCTGAAAAGGCCAATTTTGCGCCATAGAGAAATTGAAGAAGCAGGCACTTTTTTCCTGGATTATGGCAATTTTTCATCAAGGAATGTTGCCCGTTTTGCCCACCGCCTTCCACGGCCTTGCTGAGGGGTCGGGGTTCTTCCTAATGTGAGGCAAGGCGTGGCTTGGGGACCTCTGTACCAGGGGGAGGCTGAGGGATCAATGGGTCCACTCATTTCAGGAGCTTATTTTAAAGGGACAGGGACATGGCCACATGACTGGGGTGTGGTGGGATAAGCCACAGGGCCCTCCCTGCGCTGCCCCCGTGGCCTCTCCAGGTAGGTGGCTGCACCACCCCCCCCCCTGCCCCTCACCGCCTCCTCATGATCACCCCACCCTTCGCCCTAAAGGTCGGGCAGGGAGCAACATCATACATCATTCAAGGGCAGTCTCTTTGTTTCTGCCCACAATGCAAGAGGACTCGCATCGTTTTTGGGAAGGATGCTGGGAAATCCCTCCTCGTGCCTGGAGCGATGTTGCTGATATGAATCCTGTCGCCCTTTCTGGCGAGCAGCACAGAGTGAGGGAAGCTCATTGCTTTGCGCATCTGTTATTGTAAAAGTGAATTACTGCGCCTCCTACCTCCATCCAGGTCATTTATTCTGAGGCGGCCTTTATTACTCCCCTGGATCCGTGTTCTTCTAAACTCTCCTTATCGCTTTGTTATTTGTGTGTGTTTATCACTGCTGTGGAGTGATCAGAGAGCGGATGCAGCTTGCAATGCTTTCTGGATGGAAACGATATTGCTGTATCAAATAAGGCGGGTGCTCAAAAGCCCATGGGCAGCGCTGCAGAGGGTGCCCATTTGCCAAGCTTTTCCTGCAACACACCAAGTACATTCGTCTCTGTCCAGCCTTCATGGTGGAAGATTACATCTACCCAGTTTGACAGTGCGCCATGATGGAACCCCCATTTGGCGGGAAGCTTTTGTTGTGCCCAGTCTGCCATTAATGAACCTACAAGGCAAGCACTGGCGTCATCTTCCCCATTCGAACCTGGGGAGTTCAGAAGGGGCTTTATAAAGAGAATACCTGCTTCGCAAGTCCGAGCCAGCTGGTTATGTTCCAGCAGCCCAAGTTAATAGAGCAAACTGCACCGAAGGCCTCAGGCTAGTTGTGCCATCACTTGTTGGTATGGCGTGACAATGAGATGCCCATGAAAAGATCGAATGGAGAAATGAACGTCTGGTGGCCGGTCCCACCCGTAGGGAATGCCGCTTCAGCATAGGTGTCTGTGGTCATAAAAATTGTGAGTGGCATGGTTCATCAGTTAGAGACTGCTGCCTTTTTTTTCTGAGCAGGTTCTCCAGCTTTACTTCTGTGTGCAATATAACATTGCAAATTGTTAATGACTCGGCATGTTATTATCACCAGTTCTCTCCTCGAACATGTAGGGGTTGCCGGGTCCAATGGCAGATTTGGTGTACATGCCAACCCTCAGCGCTATCAAACCGCCGGGCATACCTCAAACATGTAAATACACTCAGACGTTAGGATTTATCATGGCACTAGTCTGTTATGTAGCAGTAGGAACACATCCTTACATTAACCCTTTAGAATACAGTGTGTGGTTACATACACCAGGTGGCGCACTTGCATTCTCGGGGCTCCCACGCCGACCTTCCTGAGCTGTGTATTGAGGCTGAAAAATACAAAGTTACAGCGTATTTTACATGTGTCATCGGAAAGGCTCATAACAGCACATCCTGTCGCATACATGTTGAAGCTGCTACATGGCCGGTGTCCTGTGACATAACTGCATACGGGAAAGCAACCAGACAGTGTTCACTCCCTCTACGTCCATCCCAGAATGTTAAAAAACAACATCCTTCTATCTATAAGAAGGATTGGCTGAAGGGTGTGGAATCCTAGAATATACCCCCAGGCCAGAACCTATCCGAGTCTGTACACTGTGCTATCATTAAAGAAAGTGTGTGTCTTCCATCAGACAGCAAGACGGCCACATTGCAATGCCCCCCCACACCCTCTCAACTGATGACTACTGTCCATCTTCAGCCATTCTCTGTATTGATGCAGAGACTGGTGCATGCCTTCTCTGCAGGCATCCATGCTAATCAAGCAATGCATGGTCTCATTTTATTGACTTTATGAAAGGGAAGGAAATCACAGCAAAGTTTTGATGTGGGTGTTTTGTGCACTTTGGTCCAATCCCTCCTATCCCTCATGTGCTCACAGCCGACTTGGACATGACCTGGCTGTAGGCTGCCAAATGAGGCTGCACTGTGAGAAGACAGCCATTACCTGAGCAAGAACCTGTCTGCCACCAAGAAAAGTCCAACAAATGCTGGGCTGTGCTGTGGTTGCTGGCCCTTCAGTATTGGCCAACCTTAAAAGCACCAGTGAGCTTTCCACAAGGCTGGTCCCCTGCCAACGAGACCCAGCTTCGAGACCCCATAGAGTGCATGGCCACTACTGGCACAGAGTGGAACATGAACCTGATGGCAAAGGGCCCAGAAAAGTGGCACACACAGGCTCAAAGATGAAAAGCATGCCTGTACTCACATCTGCAAAACTCTCTCTCTGTTTCTTCTCTAACGCACTCCAATGTACGCTGCGTTAATTAACAACATTGTAGTTGTCTAGTTTTCTTAACACAATCCCCACAGATGAACATTCTCTGCCTACATAAGAAGACCCAGCTAAATCTGGGTGCTCTTGACAGCACCATTTAGCTTATCATTGCGCATGGTACTACTGGTCTGTACTGTCACCAACTCCAACCCAGCACACTCTAAAAGGCTCGCACTTGCTACCCAACCCTGTTGTACTGTATTGTAGCATCAGTTTGGGAAATTATTATGTTCTCTTTGTAACACATAGACATCCTTGCTCTGAAGTAATTTAAGGGACTGTAGTGTTGCTCCATACATAATGCAAACATTGACCAATTAAATAGTGCCCCCCAACCCCAACAAACAGAATTGGATCTTAGAGCACTCATGGCAACATTACTTGTGAGTTGTGGTTTCTCCCTGGGTTCCTTAGACCTGTGGTAGGGCCACTGGCAGCCATACACCTTCCTCCTGTACCATCAGCTCTCCTTCTCCCGCCCCCCTTGATTCACGGACCCAATGCCTGGTCCACTTGTAGCCACCATCCTCCCCCTCCTTGACACCGAGACCCATGGGTGGTCCACTGGCAGCCATCAAAATCCCCACCTTGCCAGGTCTGACTTTTCCTTGCATTCACTTTGGTCAGTTTCACTAAGTAGTAGGTAACCCTCTGCTGGACTGCTGCACAGCACCATCTTACTCTGTACATCCATGCACTGCACAAACCTTCATATACAGAGCTGCACTTGTGTTCTTGCTCCCACAATAAAACTTTTTACAGCATATATTTTCATCATGGGGTTCGTGTTTCCTTACATGAACGGGTCCAATACATTCTGCTATAGTATGTGCTTGTTACTTGTATTTATTGGTTTTAATGGTCCAGCGAAAACATTAATTCAGCAAAGGAATATGGATGAAAATCATACAATGCAAAAAGCAAAATGCTTAAGTAATAATACATTACAAAATTGGAGCATAAAGTTTATTCACATATTGTTTATGGCTCCATTTTTCTTTTTGACCTTGGGGAGCAACTTCTTCATACGGTCCGTAGTCCTTGCACAGTTTCTGGCATCATGACCTGCCAACAAATGTTGAAATTCCTTTTAAGAGTTTGCCCTGGTTGCTGGGCTAATTCAGATTCATACAGCCGAGGCAGTGTCACAAAGATTTCAAACACAATTTCAGGCCAAAACAAGTTGTATTTAACATTAGCACCCTGCAAGAGGGCGATGGCCAATCAGGATACTCGGAACGCAGGCTGTATTGTCTAGTTAAAGCCCACATTTTGAGCATCCTGGTGCTGCTAGTCAGCACTCACCCCCTTAACACCTGTGTAGTTTCCTATAGAGGTGCTAAGAGTATGTAATAATAATAAAAAAAAACAGGCTCTAGGAAACAAAGGTGTGGTGTACTAAGGCTGCTAAGACTATCAGCTTGCTTATTAATAGATACGCCGAACAAAAGTGGGGCGAAGACACATATCTGTCTGGTGCCCTTTGTGAAAGCAAATATGGGTGTACTTTTTCTACTTTTTCAGCCTGCTCCACATCTTACCCGTGCAACGTTATCATGATACAAATCAGCTATGGCTGCAACCAAATTGCCTGGGGCACCTAGAATAATGAACTCCTTCCAGGGCTTCTCGAGTCTACAGCAAAAGCAGTAAATAGGTCGACAAAGACAGGTCTAGGCCTGCCCACACAATGCTCCTGTATCGATGGTGCTGATATCAGATCTAAATGCAGCTTGAAGTTTGGAGAGCAGGTGGCTGCCCAATACCCAGCTTTCTAGTAGCTGCAGCGAAATGGTCCCCTATACTTGAGCACTAGCATCGATTAGCAATATAGGCCTATCATTTAATGCATCATTTTGAACCCCCCTTTTTATAGCTGGCGATGATTTTGGCACCTTTGCATATAAAATCAGTCTGATCTTTGGTTGGGATGCCATTAACTAGTTTGAATAAGAAGTGCATCCAAATGAATGGTTTGGTTTGAAAAAATCATGTGGCCGATCTGTCTAGACCAGGGGCTTTGTTGTTACTTTGTCTAAGCAAAGCCCTTTCCACATTGCGCATGGTTATATCTGGGGGGGGGGAGACTTCCTATGTATTGCCTGAAATGTGTGTATCTAGGTATACTGACATAGCCTTGTGCCTTGCTATTGGCCACTATACCTCAGAAAGAGTGCATGTCTTTATTATCACAGGCCAGTCATTTCTTAGACTAACCCACCTATTAGCCATCTGGTGTTTCTTCTTTCTTGCAATCAGAAGCTTATATTTGGTCATAAGGTCTCTGATGTTGGTGAAATTTCTTTCAGGTTCTTGCTTCAATGTTTGGATTTAGATCATCTGCCTTCAGGATCAAACCAGCTATTGGTGTGCACATTATCATTCCTTATGGAGCCAAGACTTCTGGTGAATGGAATGCCCTGCTTAGTGAACCCCATATTTCAGCAGCAGACATGCTCTTGCCAATTTTGAAATATTGTTCTAATGTGGGAGTATCGCTCCATGATCCACTGGTACTTTGTTAGAGGAGATTAATATACTCATTTCACCCTTCTCCTCAGTGTAGTTAGTGGAACATTGCTAGGGCTGTTACTAACAACCACGGGTTTATCCTAATGTTAGGGTGATGTAAAGTGGGGCATGATCGCCCACAGGTCTTGACTTAACCTGGGAGCTGCTGAGCAAGTGAATATTTCAGCATTCATCATTATATAATTGATACATGAGTCATATCTGGATGTTCTACGTGTGGGATTTGTTGGCTCATCCACCAGGAAACTGCCATTAGATGCACTAGAACGCCTGGAAAGGATGTTCTGTGACAGGTTATCAACACATTTGGTTTGTGGCAATACAAAATTACATATTGGTTCTGGGATGGTCCAAACTTCACCTATTTCCTCATATAGAAATGTGTACTGCCCCACAAGCTCTAGGTGGCAGTTACAATCTCCCTCAGGGATTATATAAACTTCCTTAGAGTGTATGTTATTCCTCTTATCCTCCATGCTGTTCAGTAGTTTAATTAGGGCATCAATCTTTTGGCCCTAAATAAAGGCTAACCAAATATAAAACATTATTAGAGTCATAGACCGATTTTAGCTTTTGCAAATCAGAATTGCCAGTGTTCATAGTCGAAAAAAGGAGCCTTTTGTATCATGTGTCACCCAAATCATCAGACCACCACTGGGTCTTCCTCTGTTCCCCTTCTTGGCTATGCACCCCTGCTTGAAAAGGTTTGTTAATTACCAAGATTCTTGAAAGCAAACCATTTTAGAAGAGCTAATAAACTTTCCCACTGAAGATCCCCATTATTAGTAGCTAGTCCTGCAATATTCCATGACATCAAATTAGGACCCTTGTCATATGTTCCTGAACATTAATACTTTTATAATGCCTTAGGAGTTCACATGAATATGGAGTCCTGTTTTAAATATTTTTGCCTGTGTGTAAATTATGTTTCCCTTTTTTATCCCATACCCTTCCATATGGGTTTGGTGAAGACCATCAGGTCTCGGGACTTCCACATATTCTACTGCAGTGGACCAGAAAAAGTCGTCATTGTTAAGCTCTGCCCTCTCACCTCTGTCATGTTGCCACAACCCTGAAAGAGTCGCATGTATGACACCAGGTATTGTCCTGATGCTGCATCGAATGTACGAGCGACATTATGCACTAAGACAACCGTATCAAATGTACCCTCATACTGAGGTTCTATGTCATTTCATCGCCAGTCACTTCAAAGACTGCAATTTAAACATAATGAAAAAGTTCATCAAATGTATTTTTTGGGGGGATCCAGCCAGTTCCCCCTCAATCACCTATTTTTAACTATACCCAACCACCCACCCCTTATCTGCCCTTTCCCACCACCCCCCAAAAATTCGATTAACTTTTCCGTTATTCTGTACATGTTTAAAATGCAGGCTTTGAAATGCCTGGCGATGAAAGGATGGTGTGACCATACTGAGACAGTAGACGGATGTTGGCATACAGCAAAGAACATTGAGAACTGCAAAGAAAATCTAACATCTGCAGAGTGACGTCATAAAGGAAATACATATGGATGCACTGAAACAATCTATGAATATTCAAAAGAATAAAAGATGTAACTGAAGCAACAAGAGAAACATGTCACCAAGTCTTAAGAACACATGAGTATCAAAGAAACAAGCGAGAAGAGGCGAAGTAAATGTATATGCGTGGAAAAGCAAGGTAGAGGAGACGTATAGAAGCTTGCTGCAATATAACGTATAATGTAACTAAAGTGACCATGGGGAAAAAGATGGATGTTGGACTTGTATTGGATCTAACCAGGCTACCTCAGAAACAGACCAAGCCTGCAGGGATGGGAGACACTAGAAAAACAGCTTTTGTGAAGGATATAGGAGCCTCTTGGCTTGGGATCAAGGATGTCAATCAAGGAATAATTGCAAGGCACAAAGGGAGTCAAGAGGATAAGCCATGTACATGACACATATTTATCTCAGATTAAGAAAACATCCACAAGTGCCAAGTATTGGATAATTAAGAATGTATAAAGCATATGTGAGATGGAGTGATCAAGTCTCCAGAGATCAAGAGGAGTAATAGCACCTAGTACAATTAAATCTAATAGCAGTAAATTTGAGGTGGACATGGACAAATTCGTGGTCTCCTCACACGTGTCTCAGAGGGTGAAAACAAGGGCCATTCATTAAGCTCTGGATGAATATAAGGATGTGCCCACACTCCCTCAAAGATCCCGGAGCAAAGAACAGGCTGCAAGGTCAACTACAAAAGAGAAACTTTGACTAAGAGCCTGACTGATCAGAGATGATGGATTAATTGGAGCAAGTGAGTAGTAGTCTGACGTGTTTCTCTCTTCCTGGGTTTAATTTTGCTTGCATGATGCTAACGAGCTGAAAGTCCAAAGTTGGGAGAGAATGCCAACCAATCATATAGTCCCATGTAGCAACCTGCTATACAAAGTTGCACAGGCGAATCTACTACTGTATTCTGTTATAATTAGTATTAAAAGTATTTAGAGGTAGTTCAAGGCATGCCTACAAGATAGGGGGCAGCAAATGAAGTTATTAATACTTATACATACTGTAGGTACATATGTTCCCCTAAACAATCCCTCTTCAGTAGGTTTTAAGTTTGCCATGTAGGATGGCGTCATAGCTGGTGCATGTTGAGGTATAAAGCCTTTGTGTAACTAAAATCATGTTTGAGTGTGCAGATTACTGCTTGTGGTTTGCCAGATTGCCTTACTCTATGTTGAACTGACAATAACGTATTACTTTGCCATATTCTTTGGGTCTGTCCGGTTATTTGGCTCTAGGGTCATTTAGTATGGTAATTCCATTCTGCGCATAATAAACGCTTCAAGGGGCTATTGCACACTACTGTTGGATGGTGTATTTGGAACACAATATATTATTGCTCAGGCCAATAGGGAAATGACCAGCTCGTTATAGTGTATGATCCCTGGTTCTCCCCACCCCTCTGTTATTCTATGCTGGGTGCTCACTTCTGGTGATTGGGGTCAGGAGAGTCATTGTATAGACATACATGTTTATGTAAAATGCTGGCATCTTTTTAATATTGTGTATTAATGCCAAATCTACTTATCTGAACTGATTGTTTTATATGTGTGACTTTATTCAGGAATTTATTTTCAGCGGTTCCAATTGTTTTCAAAGTGGGAATTTTACACATCATTTTAAATGTGTTGTGGCCATTTTAACAGATTTTTTTTAATGCGGGATTCTCCCCAACCCCCCCTCTAACTTACCCCCACCACCTTTCCCTGTCACCCAGCACCCCCCAAAACCCTACCTCAAATAAGCAACACACACGATGTTAAATAAACATGTTTAAAATGACGTGTATAGTGCCTGAGATGAAAACGCAGTAAGCAATTTTCAGTATCAGTGAGGTGTATTTTTCAGAATTGTCTGTGTTGACCTACTGCCTCTAGCTGTCAGTTAAGCCTTGTCGCTCGGATCTCCTAATCGACATTAAGAGACGCTTAGTTTCCCTTTCTTGTCCGCTGTGTTAACCTTCCCCCTAGGGTCATTCGTTTGTAGCATCCTCAACAGAGGGTGATACAGAAACTGCCTTAACACAATCCCCAACTGTTTTGACTGGGTGACTTGAGGGTTTATACAATTATAGCGGCCAAAAGCATTTGGTATTATTTTATTGTCAGCTTGGTCGACAGTGACTCATTCATGATAGGGCCTAATGTGTATACAGTTGTCTAGGCTGAGTTTCACCCAAATCAATCATTTGGATCAGAGCAGGAAACCTTCCTTTTGATCTCCTTGAGAAGGCGTGTTACCTTCTCCAGGAAACAGAAAATCTCTCCTCGAAATCAGTACCTCGGGGGCAGCCTTCACAGTACAATGGACAGCTCCCACCAGAGTGATGATAAGTGCAGACCTGTTTGTGTAGGCAGAACAACGAAGAGGTCAGAGTTAAAGTAGCACAGTAGAGGATTTTCCAGAAGTAGAAAGTTCCACATAATTGCGATTTCCTACAGATCCCATTTTTTTGTGTCCCCTCCCCACTTCCTGCAGACAGAGCGCTCTCGATATGACATCAGAAAGCAAAGGACTGTTGTTACAGCAGCACGGATTGACCCTTTACAGAAGGCATGGAATGGCCCAATCCACTGTGACATGTTGCCTATATAAGGGGAGGGGCCCCTTAATTGAGTCATCTTTGGACACATGAAGAAGTACATCTGAAACTCTGTTGAGAGTAGTTTGCTCCAAAGCCCTGTGGCATTGCAGTGAAGACAGAGATCCCCAACAAAAGGACAAACCTTTTCCCTTTATCACCCCAGAGGAACACTTTAGGTGGCCTGTTAGCTGGTCAGGGCCTATTGCAGCTGAGACTGCTGGTACCCAGGAACCCGCTCACTGGAGGAGAAAGAACCCTGCAAGTTCTCTCTATGACCTTCCTGGATGGGAAGTGCAGAAGAAAGGACTTACCTTGTCCCTGGAGACCCTGGAGAGTGTCCCCCAGCCACAAAGAAAGTGACTCAGGGTTTCACCTGCATCTCTGAATCTGCTTGGAGGCAGTTTGGGAAACTATTTATTTATTTATTGCGCATTTGTTAGGCGCTTTCAAAACAAGTGAATTGTGTTTCAAAGTGCCCTATGATGCAATCCAAGCTGTTGCAAGGGAACCGCTGGAATCAAATGGACCGCTCTGCTCTACTGTCTCATGCATCTCTGAGTTTCACTCAATTCTAAAGCACCGCTTTCTCCACATCCGAGGCCCACTGACTCCTCGAACAGCCCCAACTTGACAATGCTGTCTTGGTTACCAGCCTTTTTGGGGACTAGACGTTTCTGCTGCAGTGCCATGATGCCATGATGAACCAGTTGAGCCCACTCATCATTGAAGGCAAGCCCTTGGCGACCACATTGGAGGCTGCTGAGTATTCAGTGACAAAAACCCAACATCCCTTGTCATTTTTCATGTGCAAGCCATCATTGCTGCCGAACCACACAGTGTTGTTGGATCCCATTGAGGTTGCTCCCTGACTCAACCTGGACTCAGCGCCAATGCACCACGGCTCTCATTTTGCTGCTGAAAAGCCTACAGAATAAAGGTACTGATGGTGGTTCTGTCCTTCTAATATGCTTTAAATGCTTTAAAGGGCCCTAATATCATTTAAGGTCCCACACTTTACTTTTAAAGACAATGGGCCAAATTACGAAGTAGGAGCTATTAGCACCATGGCTACCCCTTACCGCATTCCGGGTCCGGGTTCCCGAAATAGGGATTTACCGGGTCATTCCAACCTTGGAGGACCTCGGTAAGTCCCCATTCCGGGAACCATTCCCCATTCCCATTCGAGCCCCCATTGGGCTCAATGGGAATGGGGATGAAGCTAATAACGGTACCGCAATTTGCGGTCCCGTTATTAGCTCTGAAGTCCCTTAACGGGTCCCTTCCATAACGGCTGTTAAAACGAGGTGTTAAGGAAGGGACCCGCTAAGGGACATCGGAATAGGGTGGTAAGGGATTACCGGCACCGGTGTCCTTACCGGTGCCTGTAATCCCTTACCACCTACCTCGTAATGAGGCCCAATGTCCTGAACTGGAACATTTTCTGCAGAAACCATTTGCCTTGCTCATCCTGTTTTCATACCCAAAGTACCCCTTTACTCCAAATTCTGCATTCTCTGTTTTTGCCCTACATGGTTCGGTCATTAAGGTTTTTATTAGTTGTGTATATTTTTAATTTAATTATCCTATGTTTGTAGAACCTTGGTTGGAGATTATTTTATTTTGGTACCACAGTACTGTTGTTGTTTGGTCTGCTTCTTTGCTATCTCACACCCCTCCCAAAGTGTAAAGCCTGCCATTGCCCGGCACTGCCCTAAAGGATGAAGAAGGTTGTGTCTCTTTCACCTTCTACAGTTGGGATCACTGCTGGTCTAATGGCCGCGTGGGGCTACGTAGGTGTTTTAGTCACTACTCATCCCAGTCCATCCTGCAGGGCACTAGCTATTCATTCATCCGCTGCAGGGTAGGCGACTTCATCTTGGGTCAGTAAAAGCCTTGTGCCATCTTTAGCTTCTCCAGTCGTGCAGAGGTGCCACAATCCCCAGAATAGGAAGACACCTTTGCCTGCAGAGCACACGTTTGATGGGAGCTCTTCGTGGATAATGTCCCCATCCACAGGTTCCCCACCCCCTTCCTTATCTCCTTCCACTCCCAAGGCAATGAACCACCCCTTTCCCGGGTGCTGCCTGAGTGGCTGCATGTCCCTATCACGTGCTCATTTGCATACGCAACGCTCTTTGTTAATAGGCTTTTTGATTGACTCTGGTGTACGGAATTCAATGATGATGTACTGTTGCTTTTTGCAATTTATTTTGGCCCGGAATAATCTTAATTGCTTAGTCATGAAATGCGCCGGATGATTAATCAACGGGTATTTCATGTTAACACAATTCAGAGGGGACATTTTTTATTATTATATTTTTTGTGCCGCAGTAATTGTAATTGGAAGTCAGTTTCTGGAAATCATTTTGACCTTCTGCGCCACCCCCCTCCCCACTCAACCCCATATGTACTACTTCTTCTGCCAAGTGCTGCATCTCTGCTTTTGCCTCCATCTTTTCACCCAGAAAGCAGATTAATTTGAAGCCTGCCAATAAACTCCATAGGCACCTGTATGCTCTGGTTGCCGCCTCTGGGAGGCAGTGTTTACTTCAGATTGGCTGCAGTTGGGGCTTCAGAGTCGGCCCTGTGGCGTTTTATCAAGCAAATACATCCGAGGCTTTTCTTTGTGCTTTCCATATTTTTCTGATCAATCCACCCTGACAGAGAATGGAGAGTAGGGACATGATCACCCCTCCCAGCTCAGGGATCACCACAACTTCTCCTTCTGAATGGTAGAAGGGGATACCCAGGCACACCCCGAGGCTTCCAAGCCGTTTCTCATCCCATGATCGAGGAAATGGTGGCAGGAAGAGCAGATCGTTAGCAAACTGTTATCCCCTGTCCTTCATCGTAAACACAGCTTCGATCACTTACTCTATTGCTTTGTGACCCTCTGCAGTCCTATCAGAAATGTCCATTGAAACACTAATCCCTAATGCCACAGATTCCATTAAGAGATTCCCTGAGATTTTAACGAGCTTGCCCTGTGAACTTGGAGGTGCCCAGAATTAGATGTGGCAGCAAAGATGGCCGCCAACTGACTCTCATCCTCATTAGCAGCTGGATTGGCCTTGCCGCCTTTCGCTAGGCCCATCTTCTGCATTCTCAAAACAACTTGTCCTTCTCCTTCGTGTCTTGTTGTCAATCTCCACATGTCTGAAATCCATCATGTGAATTCACCTGTACTGAAGGCATTGCAGGGTTGGGTGCGAGGGTAGAAGCATTACTGAGGAGAGGAGTGGAAAGACAGCCACCCGCCACTGTGTCAGTAAAGCAGCTGCCATCCTGTCCACACTCCAGGTTCCACATTCCACTATGGCCAGGGAGGCAAGAGAGAATGCGGCAGCCGGCATCACCTCGCTCCAGGGGTCCTAAACGCGAAGGCGTACCTCACGCAAGTTAGTTGTTGTGTATGTTCCATGTACTCTTGCGCTGCACACATTTCCCCCGAGCCTTCATGTAAAACCTAAGGGGGCAGGTGGTCACCAAGCACAGACTCCCCTCCCTGCTCAAGAGCTACCACATCTCACCAATCCCGGACAACCTTGGAAAGCTCTGCGTGAATGTGTTGACAAGGATATTGCTCACAATGCTACTTAGTGTAGAGTTTGTGTTTTTGTAGACCAGATGTGTCCCCGCTGTGAGTCAGAGCGGTGTCCTCCTGGGACCATCAGGAATGCTCCCTGAGGAGTAGGAAATTCCACGGGTAACGCAGGCCTGTAAAAGAGGAATCCGGTGGTACATTTGGAGGCTTTCGAGCCACGTCTTGAATACATGGCCATACATTGCCTCAACGCGTGATCAATGTCCCTGCAAAAGAACTGCCAGGCTCCTTTCTTGAAGCAACATGTGCTGGTCCACCTAGATCAGCTGTATGCAACCTGTGCCTCTCCAGATGTTCTGGACTAGGACTTCCATGATCCCTCACCATTGACTATGTTGGTTTGGGCTGATGGGACGTGTAGTCGCAAACATCAGGAGAACCAAAGGTTTCAGACCCTGGAACTAAATCGTTAACCTGTGACACCAGCAGACACTGAAGAGACATGTCACTTCTGAGTCAAGATCCCGGCAGCACCGACCCATGATAAGGAGCCATCAAAGGCCGCACCTGCACGCATTGACTCGCTGAGGCTCAGGACGCATGTGCCATGTGCTCTGCTGGTTTAAGGAATAGTAACCAGCATCATTCTGTTTTTAAGACATTGAAGTAACCTCAGTGGCACCTTTGGAGAAAAGCAAAAGTCTACTATGTATGTTGTCCCCTGTCATGGGCCTTGAAAGGGTGAGCTGGGGGAAGGTATTGTGAAATGAATGCCACTGGGCAGCAACTGTACACAATAACAAGAATAGATTGATGACTGGCGCCCTGGCGTTGTCCAGGTGAGGGTACCTCCTGTCTGAAAGAAACACTGGACCCCATTCTATCACCGCACTAATCAACAGACACGATAACTCAAAAATGTCTAACTAGGTCAATTTGCTGCTCGGCAGAAGTGCATGCTATATTATTTATTATATAATTTCAGACAGGATGTAGCCTCACCTGCACAGTGTCCGGCTTCCAGGCACCATTCCAGTCCTGTTCTTTTGAGAAATTGTTGCAATGTGTTAAAGTTCAATTCTAAAATGGCTCCCCACAGCTCACCGCAAGTCAATTTCAGCGCACATTTTGGGGGATTATTTAAATATGAATTTATAGCCCACTGATATTCAGGGAGGTGCAAACCATGATGATATCCATGCATGAAAACAAAAGAGATGCACGATACCCTTCCTCCAAGTCGCCAGAAGCAGAAGAACAAGGAGCCCTGGGATTTAATTCTGTCTTCCCCACATGAAATCGGTTCCATGTGTTCATATCTCCGCAAAAATATCGCGATACAAAAATATCGCCATATTTTTGCGGCGATATTGAGCCATGGACCCTGCGGGGGACACCCCCGCAACCCCTGCTCCCACAAATTATCCCCCCAAAAATATTGCCTATGGCGAGACAAACGACCATATGTACAGCAATATTTTTGGTGGGGATAACATGTAGGGATACCGTAAAATCAAACTCCTGGTCCAATACATGTTTCATCCCCTATCTGCAAAAAAGGAGCCGCAAAATAGAATGTAACCTCAGCATTCGGCGCTTTATCAAGAAAAAGGCCATTTATTTGGGTGTAGAATTTGGAACTGCATGGCATTCAGGGGGCCTTTCCTAGCCAGATCTTCATATTGGGAAATCCAGGGAATTGTGTGGTTATGATACAGTTGGGAATGGAACCCAAAATAGACCATGCAAAAATGTGCTATAGAGCCTTTCTTCCTATGGCCAGGTGACTGGTGGTGTTCCGGAGGTCGTGTTTAACTTGTGAAACAGTGGCTCTCGGGTTTAGAAGCAGGGGTTGCTAATTAAGAACCAGGGGTGTACTGGGAACCAAAAGAGGTTCTTGACCTTTTTTTCAAAATGGTCCCAAATTTCACATTTTCAGCAAGCTCAGCCCTTTTCATATGAGAAAATGTGAAAAAAACACCCAAAAGAGGCCTAGGGTGCAGAAGCCTACCAAGAAATGTCCAGAGTTCCCTACAGGCCAGTCCACCCTTGTTTAGAGGCAGCAACAGTGCTACCAATGTGCAAAAATGCTTCCAATGTGCAATCGCGACATGGACCACAGGCCTGCGGTCGGGGCTCAAGTCCTCTAAATAAAAGTGGAGGCACTCATCAACAAATGCAATGAGATGTGATGTCGCCATAAATTAGCATCTCAAGTTGAAATATGCACATTTCATTAAATTGGCTTTGCATAACCACCCAAATTGCACAGGACGAATGTCATTTCCCTTTCATAAAATCTACACACACACAAAACCAAGAGAGGTTATTTTCTTCTAATAGTTTTTTTTTTAAAACGTTAAGCGGTGTGCATGTTTTAAACTCCAAGAACCAATGCAAATGTTTTCCCTGGGACTTGCAGTACCCAAATGGGACATTTCACCTTTAGTTGTTTGTTATTTTTCATCAGGTTATATGGTGCAGTGTTGAAGTGTCCAGCCTGCAAACCTGACGATTGTGGTGCGATTTCTAATTCAAGGAAGACTTTCAATGTTTTCTCCTTTTACCTGGGGGGGCAGAGGCAATGCTCGGGGGGCTGGGGGGGGGTGTTTAGGAGGCTACAGCCCTCGGTCTTTTGGTTGTAGCCCGGATAGAATCTCAGAGGCTACAACCAAAAGGCTAGCTAGCCCCGAGTCCCGACAGTCCCGACATTAGCGTAGCCCAGATCTTTTCCAGACCTACCAACACCCCTTTTGGGGGGCATTGAGTCCGCCCTGTAAAATAAGTGGGTGCACTCTCTCCACTCGCATGTACCCTTGACTTTAGCCCTGCCTGCAGTCCTCTCACTATGCTTCGACCTCGGGGGAGGAGGCCATTTGCGTTGTTCAGGTCACAGCTGGCCTCACAGAGCCCTGCTCATATATACATTGCTAATTCTGCGCACTTAGCGTTGAGATCTGGAGCGGCAATAATTCCCCCCCACCAACCCCCACCCTCCCGGAATGCAAATAGGAAAAAGTCTGCAGTTTGGGTAACCCATTTAATAATAGCTCAGATCTGGGAGCTGATGTGAAGGGAGATTCTGGAGGAGTAATGAAGTATGCTAATTGGACATTGCAAACTGTAGGCCCCCTGTACTCCATCATTCCTGCACAGCCTGGGCAGCAGCACTTCCGGGAGATTAGTCACTGGGGCTGCAGGGACCTGACTTGTCACCTTGTCTTTAGGTCAGGCGGAGCCACATCACCTTCATTCTCTTCAATAGGCCACCTCCCCCAGGCTTCCGCCATCTCTCCCTCTGCCCCCCCCCCCAGCTCGCTCTTCCTCTTGTGGCAGCATGCTGATCAGTGCTGCTGCCTTGACCAGTAATACAAAATACAAGACTGATCAAATCTGGGGTACCCCTGACTGCTCAACCCTGTTGCCCTACTGCCTCAACCACATGGGTGTCCTGCAGTTTCATAGCCCTATGAGCTTCCACATAGATTAATCACAAGGAAGGTGCATTAACCACACACATATAATAATGACTTGTTATTCATATGATGGGTTCTATCCAAAGCACTTTACATAGAAACATTTTTTATACAATTGTTAAGACCCAATCAAAATTGGTACTCACTTTATCTTCCTCAACAAAATAAAAGGCTGATTGACCTTGCCAGGATTCAAACCCGAGACCTGTAGATCATAGATCACAGCAGCAAGTGCTTAACTCACTGAGCTATCTCACAGACATAACACTAGCACACCCACCCAGGCAACGGAGACAGTCCCTCTCTGAGATCCACTGATTCCATCATTTGGTTAAGGGTAATCTCACACCAAACTCACAAAACATTGCATCATTAAAATGTGGCCTCTCCCTGTTATCTCACTCTACATTATTGCAATGGTCCAGCCACACATGACTGGCCTCTGTCCTGGGATTGTAAAGTCTGAAGGGTTTGGTGATATATTTGAGGCATTTTTGAAAGTTGGAAAATGGACTTCACTTATGGGCAATCACGCAGTATCTGTGTTATGTCTTTGTGATGCTTTTTATTAAATATATACAATAGTTTGTTCTTTTTTTATGAATTATTCATTTATTGTAATCCATCAATATTTAGCCATGATTACAACAATCAATCACTCCATCTTTTTTTTCAAATCCAATATACAACTCGACAAAGTAGATATCATGACAAGATTTAATCTGTTTCATTATTTCGCAAAAACAACCAGCCATAAATTAATTAAATCAAAACCTTTCCTATTGCATCAAAAAACCAACAACCGTTTACATGCGTTAGATACCCACTATTTTTTCTTTTTTCAATCATGCACCTTTTTTATGATTCAACCACAGTTCTTGTAAACAATTCCAAACATTTGCACCTTCATTCTAGACCTCTATCTTCCATTTATACACAAATATTTTCCAACACCAGTGAAAGTAAGAGAGAAAATAAGCTACCACCCTATCACCAGTGTGTAATTGTAAAAATCAGCGATGAGTACTTCATGTTTATTTCTAAAATGTCCAAAAACTCATGTCTTTCCTTAAAATAACAATCACATGACACTCTTCATATGTCCTTTTCTATGTCTGTCCAACATGTTTCTGTCTCTATGTTGTTAATACAGATATTCTTCAGGGGACATCATTTTATAATTTGTCTCTTAATCGAAAATTCAAATTTGTAATCCAATTTCTTCCTATACATCTATTTTGTTGTCACAATTACAATTTTACAATTAGCGATTATCCATGTACACATGGGAGTTTTTAGTGAAATATTTTTCATGCATGTTTTTCCTTTTGCAATTACTCTGAAGATGCCAGTCAATCCTCAAGCTCAAGAATGGTGAATCTAAAACATCAACAGAAGTGCCCATTAGTTTTGCTTCCAAAGATGGCTAGTGCTGTTAGTATATGCTGCACTGCCCTACCAAGCACAAATACCTTGTATCCTTATTTGCGTGGATCAGCTTCATGATTATTCTGGATCACTGCAGCATAGTCTGCCATTCTTCATGTGTACCTGCCAGGGCCAGTCTTGCCCGATCCGCGGGAGCTGCTGAACAACATAGATCCTCAACAGTGTCTCAGTCTCAGTTTACAGCTGGGCCCGCACACGCCCGGGGAAGAGGGGAACTGGAGAAAATACCAAACAACAGACGTCCTCTGTTCCTAGCTGTGCTGAAATCTGCAGGGGCGAGAAAGAATTTTAGAGTGAATATTGTATGTTCCTAACAGTCCTCCCAACCACCACTCCCCACAAATCACTCTGTACCTGTGCTCCTGTCCAAAATGCCCAGACAAGTGGTAAAGTCAAAACTGAAAGTTGTTTTTCCAATAGTTCCGAATGTAGAATTATCTTGAAAGACTTCATCCTCGATGTGAAATTGTCTCTTGGATTTTGCAGCATCAGAAGATCTGAATCTCGCTTGTGACACCTATTGTAAATCCACTACTACTGTAATAGAAATGTCAACCAGGTCTGCCTTCAGCCACTCGACTTATAAGGCCTATGCCTGTCCTTCACTGAAGGCCTGTTAAGAACAAGCATTGGCAAAGTCACCTGTTTTGGCTTGTGTATAATTATTAGGCATTTCCCAGGCACTGCTATTAGATGCCCAGATTCTGCATCATTTTGCACCTGCTACCATCAATGGTGAGTTAATACTACTACGACTGTGCCTGGCAAGTGCCATTCCTGTGCATTCACAAAAGCCCAAACTGTTGGCATTGCCAAGGCTTGTTTATTTAATTGCACTCTAGACTGGTACTACTGCTGATTGTAAGCCCCTTTGTGCCCTGAGCCCTCTCTGCACAAGGTGTGGTCAATGCATTTGGGCTCATTTCTCCTTGATTACCACCAAAATCACTTGTTCGCCACAATTGTTGTGATAGCTCAGTGGATTTAGTGCTCGCTGCAGTGATCTGAGGGCCGCAAGGCCAACTCAGCCTTGCACACTTCAAATTAGTACCAACTTTTATTGGGTTTATAATTGTATGGAAAAATGTTCTCTGTGCAGCGTTTTGGCGGAAGGGCTATATAAATAAAAAAATCATTGTCTCCTCATCTGTCTCCCGCCCCATCCTGCCTAATCTAGCTCACTCCTCTTCCACTGAAGCACTTAGAAGTAGCTTTGGGGCAGTATTGAGCATATCCAAGCAACCTAATCTAATTAGTATAGTTAGTGATTTCCCCTTTACTCAGCTGCCAATACCCCCATTTCTCTGAAACCCCTTGCCTTATTTCCCTGGATCGCTTTTAGCAATCTATATTAATCTAGCCCACATATATGAACTCCTCACCTGCCTTGCTTTTCTAGGGCCTTAGACTTGGAGTAGAGCCATCACCTGGAACAAGGGATATTTATATGAGCCCTCAAAAATGCTACTCCCAAAGACTATTGAAAGTTGTTGTCTTTTTTCTTACAAACTCCTTAATGTCATTCAGCTGGGTTCAAAATATCCCTCTGGCTCACCTGGACTTGTTGTTTCTGTTCCCACTGGAAACATGTATACGAAGTTGCCCCAGGAAGTCATTGGCAAGTTGCTGTGCTTTTCTTTCCTGTTAGGGTTGCTTGCTATATGTGTGGTGTCTGGTTCTGCTAACGGGCTAAGCGATGTTTAGACCAGCGTGGGTCCAAAAGATTCATAGTTCACACTGAGCTAAAGTATGTATGTTTGCTTTGATGACATTTTGTTTTAAGAGCAGCTGTGCAGTCCATAATTCCAAGACCCTATGCACTCAATCACGCGGCTCTGTGAGCATTTAAAGATGAGGCCAACCCTACCTTTCTACTCCCTATCTTTTTTGGTTTCCTTCTGTGAAGAAGTGTTCTTGGAAGTTCTTAAAAACAGTATGGTGTTCTGAGGAATTCGACCATCCGCACAGTGGGTGTGCCCTCGCCTGGGCATTTTTAAACTTTTCAGAGAAATTGAATGATGATAGATGAACCTCCGGAAAATGTGTGGGGCTAATCCGCACACATTTTCCTATGTTCACCACACGACATAAACATAGACCCGTGTGCTCTAGGTGGACATATCTTACAGGCACCGTCTCCCCTGTCATATTTAGTTGGGATATGACAGCCAAGAGTACATCAAGGCATCTCAGAAGGGTGAGGTTCAAAACCTTCCTACTGCCATGGCCAGCCTAACTAACTAAAAAAGGCTCCAAGGATCCGCCTTATTCTTTTGTTAGCGCTGATGGTGGCAGCTTAGCTTTCTAATCAGAGTTAATTCTAGCAGGCCCACATAGGGCCTGGCTGCAGGACTAACAAAGGAGACCGGAAAACACCAACAACCTTGTAGAGGAGCAGGTGGACACGTCATCCCTAGCTCCCGTCCCCTCTCCTCCGTCATACTGGAACAGCAGGAGAAGAGCCCTATGTGGGACACTAGGTATCAACCCAATACCGCATCGAGCGTATGAGAGACGATATGCACTCAGGCAACGGTATTGAATGTACCCTCACACTGAGAGAATGAAAGGATGTCTGCACACACCATTGGACATCATAGAGCTATAAGTGAAATCTGACAAGAGCAGAGTGATGTCATAGAGGAAAGATACTGATACTCACTGAAACGATGTGCAAAGACTCAAAGAATAAAAATGTCACTGAAGTAACAAGAGAAAAATGTAATACCATATGAAGAAATCATATATGCAAAGAAAATAAAGTAGCTATATGCAGAAATGCAAGGTAGCTGAGACACATAGAAGCTTGCTGCAGTGGAAAACATAACATGGCTAGAGTGGCCATGATGGAAGGGTGGACGCTGGACTATTATTGAAACCTATCAAACTACCTCAGAGACAGACCAGGGCTGCAGAGTCAGGAGATGCTGGCAAAACAGCTTTGTGTGAGGAATAAAGAGAAGTCTATTGGACTGGGATCAAGGATGCTACTTCAAGGAATAATTGCAAGGCACAAAGGGAGACAAAAGAATAAGCCATGTACTTAAGACATAATTCTCTTAGATTAAGCAAAGAAGAAAATATCTGTAAGAGCCCAGTATTGGATAATTAAAAATGCAGAAAACCTATGCAAGATGGAGTGAGCAAGTCTCAAGATGCCAAGAAGGGTAATGACACCGAGATCAACTGAATCAAATAGCAGTAAATAGAAGGTCGAGATGGGCACATTTGTGGTCTCCTCAAACGTGCTTCAGAAGTCGAAAACAAGGGCTAATCATTAAACCCAAATGAAGATATTGGTGTGACTACACTCCCTTGAATGTCACAGAACAGAGAACAGGCTTCGAGGTCAACTACAAAGGAGAAGCCTTGGTTTGGGGCCTGACTGTTGAGAGATGATGGACTAATTGGGGAAAGTTGGGAGTAGTCTGACGTTACTCTTAGCACCTGAGTTTCGTTTTGTCTACGTGCTGCTAATGAGCCGAAAGTCCAAGGCTGGGAAAGCGTGCCAACCGATCAGAAGTTCTATATAGCAACATGCTATACAATGTTGCATAGACTAACCTGCTGCCATTTCTCTACTAGAATCAGTATTATACTTATTTAGAGGTGGTACAAGGTGTGCCCACCAGATAAGGGCCAGCCAATTAAGTTATGTACACTTAAACATACTATAGGTAGATATGGGTCCTTAACCCATCCCTCCCTTCAATAGGTTTTCCAGTTTGCCACGTATGATGACTTCATAGATGACACATATCACGGTATAACACCTTTGAATAATCACACTTGGGTGTGAGTGAGTGAATTACTGCCTGTTATTTGCCAGATTGTCTAGTTTATTTTATGCTAATAATAAATTAGTACTTTGCCATATTCTTTGAGTCTGTCCGGTTATTTGAGTCCAAGATCCTTGTTGGTAATTCCATCTAGCACATGCAACGCTTCAAGGTGCTAAAGCACAACCTTTTATTTGCATCTGTGTCAACCTGAAGCCAGCTCCTGCCTCTTAGTATCAAGGGCAGTGAACTGTTATGTCTGGGACAGCTGCTTACAGTAGTCATCCCCAGGAGGACTCCATTCAGAAGGTACGGGAATGTGGTTTGCAGAGTCAGAAAGTCTGGTCTAGCTGGAGCTTCAAGGGAGACCTGCCACTTTAATCAGGAACCACAGAGTGCTTAATTAACCAGAGAGACCCCTTGATCCACAACAGACAGGAAGATTGGTGGGACTTATTCTTTCATGTTTTCACCCATTTTCCTTTTCTGTTACAAAGTACTCTGGTTATGACCTCTTTTGGGCAGATGATCTGAAGACTTTGCACGAAGTAGCATGAACAGCTCAGCATTGGACCCTGGCTTAAGGTACAGTCTGCCTTGCATCTTCTGCCAGTGAAGGAAGGCCAGGACCCCCAAGAGGGAAGCAAGATCCCTCCCCTAAACATCTCCCAGGGAACACAGGGAGATACTGAAGCCAGAGGAGCCTTCGCCAGCCCCATCTCCGGTATCCAGCTAGCACATCCCGTACCCTGCTAGGCTCTGCAGCAAGCGTCCTGGGTGGTAAGTGCCAGAGAGTCTCTGAACCAAAATAAGGACAAAGCAGCTGCCTGCAACACTCTCCTCAGCTTTGGGTCGTCCGCCTTAAAGACGATATGAGCCCAGCGAAGAAGCTAGGAGGAGTGCATCGACAAGCATCTACCAACGTCCGCCTTAAAGTACATTTTCGAGCCCATCGAGCTGCAACCGACTGCACCGCTGGCTGTTGTTACGCCAAAGTCGCTCATGCCATCCGAGATGCCTCGACCAGTGCTTTGGACCTGCCGCCCAGCACTGACACAACGATTCCTGGCCTGAGCTGCCATGTAGGCCAGCCTGCAGCAATCCGTCCAGCCTTGCTTGCCGAATTGCATGCCACCTGATGCCCGCTGCTGTCTCCCATCTTGAACTCTGGCGCAGAAGCTGCCAAGTGCCCTGAAACCAACTCGACCCTGTTGAGCACCAAGAACATCTACAGCACAAAGGTACATTCTGGTTCTGTGCCCCTGGTCCTTCTCCGAAGGCCCCTGGTGACATTTTACAAACCATTGCTCCCTTTGTGTTGTAATCAAGTATCCTTGAACTACTGCGATTAATTACTTTTCCGACTACCCTGCTGTCAGTATACAGAGAGCATCCCTTTTCTTTCTTGAGCATTTCTGTCCTCTGCATTCCTTTACAGGGTGAGTTATATTTAGTAGTGTGCTAGAACTGTCTGTTGTGATAATAATAAAGTAGATATTTGTATACAACCATGATTGGACAGTCCCTTTTATCATTGGGTAATAATGGTATTTTCGCTGTGTTGCAACTAACCAACGATCCACGACCTTGCAGAGATAAGCCTGCCATTCCATCCACGTTACCATAAATGGACAAGGAGTGTTATAATTTGCTTGTGTTTCCAATATGTTCAGCTCCTTTCTGGTGTAATAGAGGTGTGGAGCTGATAGATGGTTTAAAAAAACGATATTCATCCCTGGACCACGGGTGCCCCAGAAGTTGATTCGTCCCAGGTGTTTTACACAAATATAAGATGGGGTGGTAATGTCAATGTCTAACAGAAGCTAAGCTTCTGCTTGCTCCCTTTGCCCCTTACAGTTTATTACTATCCTTAGCAGGCGCTTACCATCATGTTTAATCGCCGGTGGTCCCGGTGTAGCAGAGGGAGGGTGGTATAAAGAAAGTTCTTTCTGAGCAGACCTAATTTATATAGAAGGTCAGCTGCATTGCCTGGATTTGGATAAGAGTTTACTAAGACAAACGGGGCCTCATTACGAGGCAGGTGCTCCCGTAATGAAGGGTGCCGGTACGGGACCGGCACCCTTCATTACGGGATGCCCTATTACGAGGTTCCCTTTGCGGGACCCGGTAAGGACGCCTGGCAAAACCAGGCATCCTTATCGGGTCCTGCGAGGGTCCAGGCAGCTGATAACGGGCCCGTTATTAACGGGCCCGTTATTAGCTCCCTCCCCATTCCCATTGAGCCCTATGCGGGCTCAAATGGGGATGGGGTTTTCCAATGAGCATTTACCGGGTCCAACTAGGTTGGAATAGCCCAGTAAGTCCTCATTGGAGGAACCCGGTATGGAGGCAGCCATGCCCTTATTATCTCCCCCTCTTCGATTCCACAATGCACCTTTTATGTTCTTTACACCTCTCGCATGTGGTGCAGGCTGTAGTGTGTATGCAGGGGGAGAGGCGGGGAGACAGCTGCACTCAAAAGAAGCCCGGTAGCTCCGGTTCTGGTAAGGAATTGCATTCCTTGGGAATAAGATTCCTTCTGACATCTATGGTAGCTTGCCAGTTCATTCGCTAATGAGAACAGCCATGTAATGTAGCCATTGGTACCGGTGTGGTCAGTATTGCTTTTGCCCCTAAAGCATTGATGCATTTTTTCCTAATTCCCTGTAAGCATTTGCCATAGAACAAGCTGTACAAGCAGAACTCGTAAATACTGCTCATTTAAAATTTGAGTGAAAACTGCTTTTAAGCATTTTAAAGACCCCCACCAGAGCAAAGCAAAGATCACTCAGGTTTGCTGACTTCACGAGGCTGACTGCACTAGGAGCTTTACTCTGCTACCTTGTTTGGAAGGAAGGCAGCGCCAAAGGAAAGGTTTTGGAGGTTGCCTTTACTCGGTAAATGTTCTCATTGCCCCCTGGGAGAATCTGAAATCCCATCCTTATATGTTTACTTATCAAAGTTATTTGGAACAGAAAAAGAAATGCTTTAAGTACCCCAGTCTTATGGGCCGTGGTACTAATAGCAATAAGCGTTTGTTAAGTCCCTTGCGGACCCCAGGGTATTACCTGAAGTGGTAATGCCCCCCTGCATGGAGCTTATAGCTTAAATATTAATATTAAAGGACACACAAAAAAGGCAGTTTATTTGCCCGATTTGGTGTAGCCTTTGATATTTGCAAAATATCTCTTTTCACCCTGCCCTAACAATCCCTACCAAACCCTCACACATATAAATATACACAAGCACAGACACGAAGACACAGACACACCTTCTCCCCAGTTCCCTCCCCTCTACACCACAACATACACATAGACAAACAGACAAACACCTCAACGCCAATTTCCGTCTTCCCATGCCTGTCCTGGGCGTGCCTATCAGTCCCTGCACACACTCGTTTGTGTCAGTGGCGTGACAGATTTAGAATGACTGCTCTAAGCGGTCTCAGAGCGGTCTTTCCAAATCTGTCTTTATTTTTTTAATAAAAATACATTTTCACTCAATAGCGACATCTGAGTGTTAAGTATGTCCGCCCTCATGCAGTTTAGTAACGTTGCAATAATTATCTTATCGGATCATTACAAAATATGGCTCAGTTCTATTGGTTCCCAGTCGCCACATATCTTTAAAGTCTTTTAGGCTCTGTGGTCATGCCTTTTGATTAACCAGGGGGTGTTCTGTTTCTAAAGCATTAGTTAGCATCTGCTCTTCGCATGTTCTATGTAAGCACAGTGTCCTGCCTTCTAGCCTACAGAGCTGACTTAGGTCTGGGAGGGTTTTAGTTTTACTCCTTATCTTTCTATCAGTTAATACATTAGCTTCCGTGTCACAAAAGTGCAAGATTCCCGGGAAGTTTGGCTGTAACCGGGAGGATTGGCTCCTTCTCTTGGTTATCTTCATCGCTGCCGTAGGCCGACTTTGGTCCCCTGCGGTTATTAACTGAATGCCTCATGATTTTGTTGGTTTCTTGAGTAAAGGCACTTGTTATAAATGCAAGGTGTGTAGCAAGTGTGTGCACTTGAGCAAGTTCTTGTTTACATCCCTGATGTGGTGGGGATCTGGGCACCGCTTGGAGTGTCCTCCAAGAGTAAGGACAGCAAACAGTGACAATAATGATGAGGTAATGCCCCGATTAGGTCTGAGTGATCCTCATTACTCCGAATGATAGTTTTTTAAATCTTAGTGCTGCGTTACCTGACCCCTGGAGGCCTGTACAACATATGTGCATCATTGCTGTTTGGTAACAAACAGGAAGTCCAGGTAAATCTGAGAGATAGTTATACCCAGCAGGAGAAAAAGGAAGTTTACAAAAGAAAAAAAAAGTTTAAATGCACTATGGGATGAGCATTTTTAAAGGGGTTTATAAAGGAGCTAGAAAAAGAAAACCTGTACATACATACATACATACTGTACTGTCTATACAGCCGAGCCTCTGTTTCCGGATAGCGCCTCCGAGACGATCAAAAGAAGAACGAGTTGGAGAAGTGTTCATGTGACACCGGCACTTGTAGAGCTTATTTTTGTTGAAAACATCGACTATTAGACACATTTGTCAATGAGATTAACAAACATCCTAATGGGAAGTTGAAATCAAGAGAGTAAACAGCCCAAGACTAATTGTAGCAGTTTCACCTGAAGAAGGGGCAACAGGTGCCGAAACGCCTAGTGAGGTGATGTTAGAACCGCGTTCTTTGGAAAAAACAGAAGTTTTGTTGGTGTGGTTCAGTTAAATACATCGACACAAAACTGTGATTGAGTTGATGCATGTTCTGTAAAATGCATAATAGTGGGAAGAGTGTAATTGAAGTGATGATAACAACTCTTCTGTGGACCATTTGAGGAGGAGTACTATGAATCCCTTTAGGATAAGGGAAATTATGTACTGATGTGCTTGTTTATTTGAATTGTTTTGTAACTGTCCAATTGAAATGTTACTTTAAAAGAGGAAAGTGATTCCTCATGAGAAATTGAGATATGAAGTATTTTGAATTGAAATAATAAAAACATATATATTTTTAAACAAAAGGAAGAGGTCATTGTGTTACCTCGAGATGAGTGACCGGGTATTTCATCAGAGGTACTGATATATTGTTGTGAAGCATACCAGGCCTCCCCTCAAACAGTAAGTGCTGTGGCATGGAAGAGCATGGCTGGGAGTAATGAAGATCACAGTTTAGTAATCAGGGCATCTTCTATTTGCTGGAACACTAGCTTCTTCTCAGACACTTTCTGCCTTTATTTGAGCATCCTGAACCAGGACATGGTATACTGACTAGGGCATTTAATCCGATCTTCAGAGTCTTGCATGACGAGGGTTTGGCAGGTTGGATCCTGCAGATATGTCATGGATAAGTGAACAAGCATTAAGTGGCCTGCGTCATGCTGTGAGGGTAGGGATGAGGACTGCATGACAGTGTCAAGACAATACATGCATCTGCTTCACTTTAGCCCCCTTAGGATATGTCATCAAGACAATGTAGGGCGTCCATTTGACGGATGCAGCACTGTCCTGACAACAAAGGCATCTAATTGGACCGAACCCTGAAGGCACCTATATATGGGCTAATGAGGGTAGGTTTGGGGGAGCCTGTCAGGCTGATTTAAATGTCTTTTAAGTGGATAAGTGGAACATCAGGTGACATGGTTTCTGCCTGTGTCATTAGTCCTCTTAAAATGCACCTCAGACTCTTGAGATATATATCAATCAAAAACTCCGATCCCGCATACCCTGTGGCCAAGCACTTTAAAGAAAAACACAACAATGACCTTTCTCTCCTTAAATTCTTCGCAGTGGCGCACATTCCGATCCACCCTAGAGGTGGGGATCGTGTGCTGAAACTAAGACAGCTAGAGACCAGATTTATTTTGGTTTTTGACACCAAGTTCCCCAATGGCCATAATCTTGACGAGGAGCTTTATACGTTTTTAGGCACATAAGAGACCTTTACTTGCTAATTGTTTGCTTTGGATTGGTTTTCCTTAAGTTATCGATTCGTTTCTGATTGTATTTAGATGATGGGATTATGCTTTCTCATTTACGAGTGTTGTTTCTTCCGTTTCTTTTGTTTTCTGGAATGAATTTGTTGTTCCTTTTTCACTTTTCAGTCCCTGACTTGTGCTTTAGTTTCATCTTTTCCCCATTACCATTATGATGGCTATATTACCACTAAGGTTTATAAATGGGATTGGTTTTACTTTTAGTCTTATTTTTTCAAGCTGTTATCTTCACGACCTAGTTGGACATTTGACACTATGTGTTTATATATTTTTTTGTTGTAGTCTTTTTTAACATCTTGGTGCTTTATAACACCTTCTCTATTTTGGTTATCTGGTTTAACAAGATCATTACAAATTTACATGCTTCAGTCGAGGTATTCAGCTAGTCTTACAAAAGTGTTCATCTTTGTTAGTTGTGATACCATCTGCCAACTAATCTGCCAAATTGCTGCTAATTATAGCTCTTTACGTGATTTTGCCTGTTTGCACAACTTTTATGCTGCTTTTTGATTGAATTGCACTTGCACTTTATGTCAATATGGCCCATATGATCTTGCTTGTTTGCACATCTTTCATGCTGCTTTTAACCGACTTGCACTTGCACTTTATGTCATTATTGGTCAGAATATGTAATGCTTTTGGATTGATTTATTACAATCATTGCTGCCTTGTATTTTACTATCAGAATTTCAATTCTGATCATTTTTTACATATTTTCGTATTCTGATCACCTTACAACTCTGATGGTTCCTCCATGACCATTTTTTTGGCACTGTGCCTTTTGAACCGTCTACAATGACAACGTGTTGCAATGTCTGCTATTTTGCACATATCTATGCTGCTATTCTGTTCATTTGCACAAAGCCAAATTTTGCATATTTATGCTGACATTTGTTGGATTTGCACAAAGCCTGATTGCACATGGTATCGCGTTGCTTTTTTGACTTCTTTAGCTTGTTTTAAGACTGACTGATTGACTTTTATAAGCTGCAATTTCATTTTTTTAAGCGCACTATGCACTTATTCGATCTTTAAATCTGCATTGTAATATCTTCTCGTTTAAAACCAGTTATATACGTTGGAATTCCAGGTACAGGGGATTTGACTCGCATGGCTGTCTGTATAGAATTTTTCTTCTATTTCTGTACTTTACTTTAGGTCGGTATAAGTGTTATACTGTTGGCTTATGGTCGAATCTCCATTCCAACATGGCCGCCATGTTATCAGTCCTCCTTTGTACCTCTATTCCAACTAACACAGATGATGGACTACATGTTATTTTTAATTGTGTCTTTGTCCTCTGTTGTGCTACGTGATCAAGCGCTCAGTTGAGCGTGAAACGCGTTGTAGGTGGGCCGTGTACCAGGCGTCCTGCCTCTGTTTGCCTTGCTGTTTCCCCAGCCTTTTTGCTCTGTACAACTGTGCAGTTTTTTACTATTAAAAACTTCCTATTCTTACCGTGTGAGCATCATATATTTTTGGGTTCGCTTCCCATCTGGGATTGCAGGACCTCCTTGGGTCCACGGAGAGTGCGGTCCGTCCTTTCTCCTCTGGTTTTCTCAATATATATATATATATATATATATATATATATATATATATATATATATCGTGAAGCACAGCAGAGGAGAAAAAACCGCACTCCAAAAATGAGGCACTGTAAATACCAGAGATGACAAACTTCAAACTTGAATCAAAGTAAAGAAACAAGTTTATTGAAGGTAAAAATCACGGCAAGCACACACAACAAACAAGGCAGGACGCCAAGGGGGGGTCCTGAACAACGTTAGAGTAACACCCAGTGTTAGAGCGCTTAGAAGTGGGCGGACCTTGATATCTTGATATGACGTGCTATCTAAAAGTGTGATGGTCTTTGTGTCCTTAGTCCTTTCACATGGTATCTCAGGCTTCATGTGGCACACTTCAGCGTTTTACTGCTCAGCCTTAGAGCTGTCAAACTGCATCTCCATCTGGGTACTTGTGACGCGCATGTAATTGATTGCGCGCCATTATTCCCACGTGTTTGCGCGCCATTGTTCCCACTTGTGTAACTTGCCATTGTTTGATCAGCCGCAGGGCCTCTTAATCATTGTCGGCGGCAGTGGAGCACTGCAGTATCAACACCCACTGCATTGCATTCCATTTCAATATCACTTTTGCTGTATTCCGTTGCATCCTTGGCCGTGTAGTGCGAAGTGTGTTCTATATTGCGTTATAACCCTGTTACACAGTACCAGGAGCTCTGGCTGTGTCAAGTGAGTGTCTTTTATTGTGTTAAGTTGACTGCTGATGGCGTTCATCAGATCTGAGGACACCACTTGTAGTGAAAATGACTACATTGTAACCCTTATTAACACCAATTTGTACTCAAACATAATGGAAAAGATTACCTCACTGCTCCGTAATCTCCTTGGTGACGAGTGTTATGGCAAACACTCTGCCTTGCGTATAACTGAAGGTGTGGTATCCGGTCACCAGTAAAGGGGCCCCTGAGGGACCCTCGTTTGTGGAAACAAGGCACAATCACCACACGCGAACTGATACGCCAGACACAAGGTTGTATTCCCAAAATCTAGGGTTTATTGCAAAGCAAATAGTCTCAGTTGGCCAACTGGTCCCACGCCCCGCGACGTGTGTCTACCAGACCTCGGGGGACGCAAGAGAGGGAAATTCGTACAACAGTTACATATATACAAAACAAGCATCTAGTAATCAGTAGTGTCACAACCTATACCGCCCCTATTGCATTTCCTTTGAACTAGGCACAATGATTGACAATGGTGACGAGTATGACACATTCAAACATTAATTTAGTAACAGTTTGGTATTTTGTAAGCCCACAGACATAAATCTTTGTTTTAAAGAACACAATGCTTCTGTTTCTGCAAGCAAGCTGTGCGTAGAGAGAGACACATTCCAGGCCTTGCTATCTCCTATTTCTATTCATGTGCTGGGGGTCAACTTGCTCTCCAGGGCTCTACCGTCATTTAATGCTCGCTCTATTATTTCTACTGTGCTACCAAGACTAGCTGGCACCTCCTGTTCTGATTAGAATGCCTTGCTGCTCACTCTCCAAGGATATGTGAGGGAGGAGACCGGGCATTTCTGTCTGGGTTAGTGCGTTATGTTTCAACATGCCTCTCGCGGCCTTGCATTATGCACCAGGGAAGCAGAATAATATTTCAGCAAAGCAGTTTTACATGAAGCAAAAAGGCAACGTTAGAGAAAACAAGAAGGAAACAAAATGGCGATTTTGTTCACCTTAAAATGGCCGCACCGTGGTTAAGCTTTTACTACTCCTTTCTAATACTAAAACACATGAGGCGGCTGGTCTTCGGCCAACAAAGTATATTGCCTTACGATCGAGGGGGTGTCTACTCTTTCTGGACTTACAAAACCCTCCTTTTGTCCGTATGCCAAACGCCTCATCCATACCTTGCATCCTCCTCTGACCAAGTATCTGAATCAGATTCTGAATCTTGCACACTACTGGTCTCATCTTCATTGTCATCAATATTAATTGACGTGAATTCTTTTACTGTCTTTGATTCATCATTACCGTGAGTACTTGATTTAATAGTGCTCTTTTTCCTTTTTCCCTATCATGTGTACACACTCTTCACTTATCTCAGTGCATATTATGGGTACGCAATGTATGCAACCACAACATGTCATGAATATTCCTAGTACTGCTACTAGGATCGCAAATAATTTCCATCCCCATGATCATAATACTTCCCAGAACCAGGAACTTACGTTCAATTCCCAGCCTCCTTCAGAGGGGTGAAGGTCAGAGCTCAGAACTTGCAACGTTCTTCTCGCTTCGAAAATCGTGGGGGAGGAGTCACTTACAAATACGCAACACGCTGATCCCACGATTTTGCAAACACCACCACGATCAACCAGAATTATATCTAGAGCCATTCTATTTTGGAGTGACATTCATCTAATTCCTTTTTCCTCAAGGGTCATATTATATAATATGTCTGTTGTTCCATTTATTGTTTCCGCTAATATTCTGGACAGTCGTCTTATATTATAAGAGTTTATTGCTTGGCCCCAGAATGGTATGAATGATTTTGCTATATCCTCTACAATCAAACCTCCTTCATTATTTCCTCGAGATCGTGACCTGGCCAATTTGGCTGTGTCTGCTGTTCTTGAAAGGAACACCCCAGGGAATAGGAAACCTAAGTAACACGTACCTCAGGAATCAAGGAATGCTATGTTCATGCATCTGGTGAATGTTCCCACTAAGTAGGAACCCTTCTTTCTCAAACAAAAGGGGACAGAACGTGAACTATAATTTACTGTATATGAAGGGTGCATTGCGTCTTTATTTTCTTCTGGGTTCATATGAAACGTGATCACAGATGATTTAAAGGGAACCGACAATCTATCATCTGGCATTATCGCCGGTGTACTCAATCGTGCTTTATGAAGTATAGAACAACCTACTGGTTTCATAATGATCTCTTCAGTTTGTTTTGTCTAGCTGACCAGTTTCACTCTCGTTCCATTTCCCATAATACAATGCACTCAAAGAAGCGTAACATGCAGAACTCAATGGCAGAGGCTGCACATACCAACCAATCCCCTTACCACCATGCTGTGGCAAGTGGGCAAAAACCCAATAATTGTTTTTTCTTAATATTGAGTGTGTCATATTCATTATTAATAGTAATGTGTTATCTCCATAACTCTCCCTTTGTCTTTCTTCCATTGGGGACAAGGTGTAAGAAATCACATGAACCGGGCTTTCAGTAGTGGAAATGTTTCTCACAGGCAAGAGTACTACTAACGGGTGAATTTCTTCCAAGTACCATAATACCAGTACTGTCATTATTGGGACCAATATACTCATTATACACATTATTATCATTAAGCTCAGCATACAATTTTTTCAACCATTTCCTTTTTTTAACCTTCTATGCGTTATGTTTAATTCATTATCAGCAGTGGTGCAGGAGAGGGCAAAAGCTGGTTCTGGCATTTTTCTCTCACGGCTCTTCTTCTTCAGCAGTGTTTGTCGTGAATATCTCTTTGTTGCATCTCTGTGCGTCTGCACATTGCTCAAAGAACTCCATAGCAGTTATCAATTACCTTCATACCATGTGCGCCCCGTTCATTCGCACGGGTTCAGGACACATGGATTTAATGTTAGCACCGAGGAGCCTCATTTATTGGGCTGTCCTATTTGACCCTCACGTCGCTCTCCTCTAGGCCTCCGGTTCCTACTTCATCCGAGAATAGGAAACAGAGGCAATAAAAAGATCAACAGAAATGTAGGTTTGATCACTCCTTCTTCCGAGGCCGCAAATTGTATCGCCTCGCTCCTGGTATCGTGTGATCAATGAATAGTGTGGATGCACTTCCAGACTCAAGCTCGGAGTCAGCCTGTGGCACAATAGCAGATGATGGTGGGCGCCACAGTGATGATGCAGCTTTTGTTTCAGGCTGCGGCGCAATGAAAGAGGGTGGGTGCCAAAGTGTTACACGTTTTGTGTCTGCCAGCTGTGATGCAGGTTCTGCTGAACAACGTTAGGGCACTCTTTGCCCTTCCTCTTTTACAGCAATCTTTTCAGGCTTCATGTCAGGATCAGGCACATTTTGTGACAAAGAACTGGCAATCGTATCTTTTGTTTCTGGGACCACTGTCTCTTTCTGGTCGTCTCGATCAGTCAGTTTTTCAGACGGTGATGGGACCTTCTTGGCGTGTGTCGCATGGATCCACGCCTTCCTTCCATCCACCCGAATTGCTGTTTGCGTAGTTAAGAGGATCAGCTAGGGTCCACGCCATCTGGGTGCTAACGATGTCTTCCGCTCAAAGTTCTTAATTAGCACCCAGTTTCCTGACTCCAGTTCGTGTCCTGGGCCATTGTATCTTATTGGTAATGCCTCCTGCACCTGCTGATGAATCAAACGCAATTTTTGAATTAAAAGATTACAATAAATGCTGAGCACAGGGTATTCAAGTTCCCTCAGCCTTCTCGGCTGAGGTGCACACCGAACATTCGCCAGTCTCCCCATTACGATTTCGTACGGGGAGAGCCCAGTTCTTGCCTGCACAGATGTGCGCATGCACAGTAACGCTAGCGGTAATGCATCTACCCAGGTTAACTTGTTTCCTGAGCATAGTTTGCTTATCTTAGATTTCAAGATGCCGTTGTGGCGTTCAATAAAACCAGCAGACATGGGGTGTCTAGAACAATGGAATCGCTTATCAATCTGGAGACCTGCACAAATCTGTAATATTACTGTGCCCACAAAATGCAGACCGTTGTCTGACCACATGGCACGGGGCAAGCCAAAATGGGGGAAGTATTCCTCTAACATTACTTTCGCCGCGCTCATGGCAGTGCAGTCTTTTAATGGATATGCTTCCACCCATTTGCTAAATGCACCTATGACCACCAGAACATACTTGAAGTTTTGGCATCTCTCCATTTCTATGCAATCAACATGGATTACCTCAAAAGGCATAGAGGGAGGGCCAAAACTGCCTGTTGGAGTCACCGTTCCCTTCCCCACATTATGTTGTAGACACGTGATACAGTTCTGGACCAACCTCTCGGCATTTTTCTTTATGTGTGCATTCTCCCATACTGTGGCTAGATGTTGGACTATCTTTTTGGCACAAATATGAGTGGGGCTGTGGGCCATCATGACCATCGCAGTTACATAGGAATTGGGCAACATCCAGTTTCTACTTCCCTTGTCCACCCAGCATCCTTCTAGATCTAATTCTGTAGAGCCTTCAGACCATCCTTGGATTTCATCAACAGTGGCTTCCGCCTGCATCTCTTTGACAGTAGCAATTCCATTCTCTATCATGCAGGGCACTTCCTCAGACTGTACTGTTAACATTTTGGTATTCAAGTCAGTGGCAGTTTGTTTCGCAATCCTGTCTGCAAATGCGTTTCCCTCTCCCACTTTGCATGTTACTTTTTTATGCGCCTCGCATTTTACTATTGCCAGGTGCTTTGGACACGTAAGTGCAGACAGCAATAGTACAATCAAAGGGCCATGCTGGATTCTAGACCCATGTGATGTTAAGAAACCTCTTTCTGCCCAGAGTCGGCCAAAGTTATGAACCATGCCAAAGGCGTATTGGCTGTCAGTATATATGTTTACACTCAGATTTTCAGAAATCTCACAAGCTCTGGTCAAGGCTATTATCTCTGCGGCTTGTGCAGAGTTGTAGGGGATTCTTTTACTCTCCACAATACTTTTTAACATGGTGATAGCACAGGCAGCAGTTGATGTGCCATCAGGTAGTTTAAAACAGGAGCCATCACAAAATAACTCTCCATCTGGCTCTTTTTGTGGGGTGTCTGTCAAATCAATTCTCCCCTTCGTTTCTTCCTAAGTAACCATTAAACAATCATGGGGTGGTGATTCCTTCCATCAAGTTCTTCCATGGGCAGTGGCATTAATTCTGCAGGATTCAAAGTGCTACACCTCATAATTTGGATGTGTGGTGCAAAGAGGACAATTTTACATCTAGTCAGTCTAGCAGAGGTGAGGTGTTGCGCCTGCATTCTATTGAGTAGAACGTCTATGGCATGTGGCACCATCAAAATTAAGGTGTGCCCCAATACCATCCCTTCCGTTTGTTTCACTGATGCAGCAGCCCCTGCAACAGCTCGCAAACATCGTGATAATACGCACGCTACAGGGTCCAGCGCAGAAGAAAAATAGCTGCACGGCCTATTTCTTCCATCTTGTTCCTGTGTCAAAACAGCCAACGCGCAGCCTTCACTCTTGTGTACAAACAATCTGAAAACATTTTCATAATTTAGTGTGCCCAAAACTGGAGCAGAACACAATGCAGTTTTGAGCAGACCAAATGCTTTCTGACATTCTTCATTCCACTGCAAAGGCATCACAACATCCTTCTTTGCCAACTCCACCATTGGCTTCACAATTAGGGCAAAATTCACGATCCACTACCGACAATAAGAAGCCATGCCTATTATAGCTCTGACTCCTTTTTGTGTTTTTGGAATAGGCATACCAGAAATGCTTTCTATTCTTTCTGGCATCAGTCTTCTCCCTTCTTTCGAAAGTAGGTAACCCAAATAAGTCACCTCCTTTCGAGAATATTGGAACTTCTTTAAACTTGCTTTGTGGCCATGTGCTGCCAAGTGTGTTAATAGTAAAACAGTACTCTTTTTACAAATCTCTTCTGTATCGGCAGCGATTAATAAATCATGTATATATTGAAACAATACACAACCTGCTGGTAACTCTAGCATGTCTAGTTGTTCTTTCAATGCTCTACTGTAAATACTCAGACTCTCTGTGTAGCCTTGTGGAATGCGCGTGAATGTAAATGGTCGTCCTCCTAACGTGAAGGCGAACAGATATCTGCTTTCCTTGTGCACTGGAATGCTAAAGAACGCATTCTTCAAGTCAATAACACTAAAATACTCAGCCGAGGCAAGAATCATTGTCAAAATCGTGGTAACATCTGGGACCAACAGGAATTGAGGATCTACCACCCTGTTTAATGCAGGCAGATCAATTATAAAACGGTATGGTACCTCATTACCTCCTTTCTTATACACCGGAAGAATGGGACTGTTACATGTACTGCCTCTAATCTCTTCAATCACCCCAATTTTACCAAATCAGAAACAATACTTTTCAATCCTTTCTCTCCTTCTACTGAGATTTTATACTGCGGACTACGCGGTAACGTTACTCCTTCTTTCAAAGCAATTTTCCCTGGTTCTATCTTCAAACATCCAACATCATTGTCATTTATTTCCCATATACAAGTTGGCACGTCACTCAATTCGCCTGGCAAATGTTTGGACACAAATTCGGATACGGGTAAATTCTGCAGTGAAATGGTCAGAAATAGTCCATCTTGTGTACAATGGATTACTGCACTACATTTTTTCAATAAATTTAATCCCAAAAGATTCTCTCTGCAATTCTCTGTTAAGAGAAATGGACAGTATTCAGCAAATGGGCCTAATCTTACTGCTACTGGTTGGGACACCGGATTAATCACTGGGGTACCTGCGAACCCTAATGAAATATTTTTTTGCCCTGACATTGGTATTTCTGGAGCCAAGTGATGGTCTATCGAACACTTTTGTGCCCCCGTATCCACGAGGAATCTGTGCTCACTATCGCCGACTTTCATTTCTACGTAGGGTCCTTTCTGATTCACGGGACTAGACACCAGTTCCAACCCCTGTCTTGGGCTGTACTATTGGGGAAACAACACATCATCCGATGTGCAATCGCTGCTGTTATTATAGTACACATTCGCATGAGTATCAAAAATGTTCCCAACCCTTCCTCTATTTCCATTTTGCATGTTCTGCTGGCTCTGATTCTGAGTAGAGGTTTGATTCTGAGCTTGATTCTGATTTTGGGCACCATTCCCTTGACTATTTTGGTGCTGCTGCATGTTATTTCTATTATGCCCATTTGCTCCTGGATGCCCCCTATGCGGTCTTCTCTGGCAATACCCATTTCTATTTTGCAAGTGTGGACATTGCGCTCACCAGTGACCTTCCTCTCTGCAATACGCACATTGATTCAGTCCCAGGGGCCCTCCATGCATGTTCGAATTACCTCTGTCCTGGGCATTCCCTCTTCCTCTATTGTGTCCCGCTACCTGCTGGAGTAGCACCCTTGTTTTCAAATTCGTTCTATCCCTCACCTCTTTCTCTTTCTCGGCGTTCACTCTGTTCTCATAATATTGAGCCATATGTAGTACTTCATTCAACGTTTTTGCTTCCCATGCACTTTCCGATGTCATTATTAAGGTTTGAATGGGAAGTATTAACCCTCTCACATATTTATCAACAAATAGCCTTTTTCCCGCTTCTGTGCTTACATCCTGTCCACTGAAATCTGTAAATACTTCCTCAAATCTATTAAAATAATCTGTGGCTAACTCATCCTTGCCCTGAAGGTATGCAGTCAATTTATCCCATTGAATTCTTTTTTCTGGAACAATTCCTTTCAATTTCTGTATTATTCGTGCTGGTAATGCCGCCATATTTGCCCCTCGTTTTCCTCCCACTTCTTTATCCCTATCCTCTTTTATTAAATCTGCCCACGTGGCGCCATAGGCTATTTCATCATCCACTTTTCTTATTTGTTTCCATATATCTGCTGGCAGGATTACTGGGAACATTAGATCTATATCACCCATGGTAAGCACGGATGATTGCAGGCAGGACTCTACTTCTTTATAAAATCCCACAGGATTCTTTCTTATATCGGGAATCGTCTGTTTTAAGTTATTCACTTCCTGTCTGGAGAAGGGGACATGTACATATTGGGCTGTATAATGTGCTTCCGTTACTCGCGCTAGTTGATTGCCTACTGCATGAATCTCTACCTTTGGTACAAAAGTAGGGGGCACTTCTCTCATGGGAAATACTGCACTCACTGTTCCTCCCCCTTCTCTCATATGCAATAATATTCCCAAATCAAGCGATAAAGCTGTCTCTCCTGTTCCGCGTTCAAATGCCCTCTTATATACTGCTATTATCTCGGGGGGGCTGGCTTTCTTTTCATTTATATCTTTGTCTATCAGATGTTCGGCCATTATCTGCAGTGCTTTTCTTTTCATGGGCAAGGTATACTCATCAAATATCTCATGTATCTCCATTGTGGGAATACTAGGATCTGAAATCCATTTCAACGCCTCTCGTATACACACTTTCAGTCTGTCGCCTGTCTGTCTTGACGACAGCAAATATCGCCGCTGTATATAGGGTTCCACCGCTTCAGTTCTATCTCTCCTAATATCTCTACTCCTATACCCAGTTGTGGTAAACATTTCAGCATATTCATTATCAAGTTCATTCTTGAGTTCAAAAAGTCGGTCTACATGTTCCCTTATCTCTTCATCCCTCCCTCTACAACGTGCCAATGCATTCAAATCCAACAGTCGTTGAAGAGGCAGCTTCCCATTTAACTGTTTCCATCTCGCCACTAAATATTCTCCCATGCATTCCAACACTACCTGTCTTTCATTGCTCCTCCTGAAGTCAAACATTGATACCAATGCTGACGTCTCATCATTTCCGTTTATATACATTTCGGCCTGTTCTTGCAACTCTCGCTTCCTCTCCTTACTGATCTCACTATGAGTTACTCTCGTACATCCCCTTTGTCCAGCCCCTTCTTCTTTTTCAACAAGTTCAAGTTCAATTACGGGAGGGGCAGATGGGACAGAACCGATCTCTTGGGAGGGAGGCGGGAGGGGCTGAGCAACAAGAGGGGGTTGAGCAATAGCCACTGACGCAATCATTTTAGTCTCTCTCCTTGGATCTTGCTTTGTGTCTGTCAATATTTTATCTATTCATTTGTCTGATGAATGCAACTCCCCTTGTGGGTATATCTTTTCTATGCTCAATTGCTCGCGTCTATTTGACTTTTTCAAACTATCATTCCACTCCTCCTCTTCCTTCTCTTTCGCTCTCTCTGCTTTCGACTTATTCCTGCACGCATGTTTCTCTCTACTCTTACAGCGAAGCATTGCTTCCCTTCCTCCAGTCCCTAAGGATATCAAATGCTGCAGGGCGTGTTTTCTTTTTCATCAACACTTTCTCCAAATTATCTATTTTCGTCACCTAAAAACTCCCATGATTCGGCCACTGAAGATCTTCCTGTTTTCTGGTTTGCTTATGCCAAATCTCACAAAACATTATTGCTCCCACACCATACTTCACATACATCTCATACGCCGGTGTTCCCACAGGTGGCGCGACCTGGCCAGTTTCCAAAGATTGTCCGCCGCAGTGGAAAAATACCGCTAGGGTGGACAATACCCCAGGCATGTTTTAACCTTACCCTCGGCTAATCAACCTTACGCTGGGTGTTTGATTTTGCAAAATCAACTCTCAACCAATATCAGGATCACTTTTGAATCGGGGCACGACTCACCTGATCAATCAAGTTGTCTTTTCAAGACACAATTTGTCCGTATACTGACGCAACCAATAACATTGTGTCTGCGTGCCTTGGCTCACTCTGCCTCGTTTCGAGACCCTCGCCTCCTTGTTCTCTGACCGGGCACGTCGATCAGGGATCAGTTGTGTGCAGATCTGCAAAGGAATCTCTCATCACTTTCACAGGGGTGCCCCGAACACCTCTTGATCCCGGCTTGATCGTCCCGTCCTCGCCGTTCTCTCCGCCTTTTTTATTTTACAACGTACATGATGGAACAAGTGGGGGAGGGTCCTTGTTCAGGTGCCATCTTGAAGGGGCCCCTGAGGGACCCTCGTTTGTGGAAACAAGGCACAATAACCACACACAAACTTATACGCCAGACACGAGGTTGTATTCCCAAAATCTAGGGTTTATTGCAAAGCAAATAGTCTCAGTTGGCCAACTGGTCCCATGCCCCGCGACGTGTGTCTACCAGACCTCGGGGGACGCAAGAGAGAGAAATTCGTACAACAGTTACATATATATAAAACAAGCATCTTGTAATCAGTAGTGTCACAACCTATACCGCCCCTATTGCATTTCCTTTGAACTAGGCACGATTATTGACAATGGTGACGAGTATGACACCTTCAAACATTCATTTAGTAACAGTTTGCAATTTTGTAAGCCCACAGACATAAGTCTTTGGGCCTCATTACACGGTAGGCGGTAAGGGTTTACCGGTACCGGTATTTTACCGGTACCGGTAAACCCTTACCGCCTTACTACGAGGTCCCTTTGCGGGTTGGGGAATTTAACGCCTGCTTTTTGCAGGCGTTAAAAACCAACCCTCAAAGGGACCAGGGAGCTAATCACGGTACCGCAATTTGCGGTGCCGTAATTAGCACCTTCCCCATTCCCATTATGCCCTATGGTGCAAAAATGGGAATGGGGAAGGGCAATGGGGCAAGGGGGAATTACCACCCCACCAACCTTGGAATAGGGTGGTAATTCCCCTTTCCACCACGGCGGTGCCGGTATTTTAATGGCATGGACCAACACCGCAATCCGTGTAATGAGGCCCTTTGTTTTAAAGAACACAATGCTTCTGTTTCTGCAAGCAAGCTGTGCATAGGGAGAGACACATTCCAGGCCTTGCTATCTCCTAGTTTCTATTCGTGTGCTGGGGGTCAACTTGCTCTCCAGGGCTCTACCGGGCTCAGGAAAGGGGGGCCACAAAGAAGCGCATAATTCAAGTCATTTAATGCTCGCTCTAGCATTTCTACTGTGCTACCGAGACTAGCTGGCACCTGCTGTACTGATTAGAATGCCTTGCTGCTCACTCTCCAAGGATATGTGAGGGAGGAGACCGGGCATTTCTGTCTGGGTTACTGCATTATGTTTCAACATGCCTCTCGCGGCCTTGCATTATGCACTAGTAAAGCAGAATTGTAAGAAGTGATTGGCAAGTGCGAATATATGAATCAAACTGACACTAGCCACTTGTTTTCAAACCCTACAAGGAACAATAATTGGACATTTTCCTTCCTTGGCACCCTTGAAATATAGATTTGTGGACTTCCACAAATGAAATAGGGTGGAAACTGAGTAATCTTAGAAAACATCTTTTACATAGGAGAAGAATTTAATTCCTGTGACACTCAGCATCTTTACTGAAAAGAAAGTTTGTTCTTTTATTTTTAACTGTTTGTCTTTTCTAAATTTTCAGTTCCTTTTTTTACTATTGATGCATTTATTCTTGATTATTATTGTCTTGTATGGTGTATGATTTATTCAGATACTGTTGATCTTATTGTCATATGTTGTGAGCCCGATCTAAGAAAATAGTGTTTAACAGTTTGTGAAATGTCACTGAGGCTCATGTGTAAAAGAATATCTTATGTTCTTTATTAAATAATGAGAAACATTCTTGATGTATATGGTGAGATTTCATATCTAGTCAAGTGACAAAATCAAAGTAAATGATTTTTTTCAAGTGAATTAATACATATATGTGATATTAGTGTGTACAAATAGAGAATATTAGGACACTGACTGGAGTTAAGGAGTAGCATACCCAGATAGCAGTGTTCCTGTTGTGAAATAGTTTTGTGCAAAAATTTCCATTTTTTGTATTTACTTTTTGGTCAGAGAAAATGAGGTGTGTATAGGTAATACATATACCGTATCACCAGTCTATAACCTGTGGGGACATATTTCGTTGGTTTTTGCGTACTGATTAGAATGCCTTGCTGCTCACTCTCCAAGGATATGTGAGGGAGGAGACCGGGCATTTCTGTCTGGGTTACTGCGTTATGTTTCAACATGCCTCTCGCGGCCTTGCATTATGCACCAGGGAAGCAGAATCATATTTCAGCAAAGCAGTTTTACATGAAGCAAAAAAAAGGCAACGTTAGAGAAAACAAGAAGGAAACAAAATGGTGATTTTGGTCACCTTAAAATGGCCGCACCGTGGTTAAGCTTTTACTACATCTTTCTAATACTAAAACACATGAGGCGGTTGGTCTTCGGACAACAAAGTATATTGCCTTACGATCGAGGGAGTGTCTACTCTTTCTGGACTGATACCAGAGCCGAGGCCTTCCGGACTAGACATCCATCATCATGATGCTGCAATCACACCTGTATGTTGAGGCACCTATGTCACCACTGGATCAAATCTATGTAAAGATAGAAACTGTAATACTCCTTCAGTGCTTTGTCTACAAAACAATACTGTAGCAAAAACTTCAAAGAAAGCTACAAAGAAGCTTTTGACCTTTGCAGCTGAGACACCAAAGCATTACTAAATAAAAATAAAAATAATCGCATGTACCTTATCCGGTTCACTAACATACACATTTTCTTTTGTATTTGTTGCTAGAGTATTGTTTTGTAGACACGGTGTAGAGGAGCAGCTGAATGACTCTGCAGGAAGTCCTGCCCCCATCGTTCCTATATGTTAAAAGGCAGAGATCGCGACATGCAGAACACCAGCGATGGTGCCTGTCCCATGAAGAGGCTTTGAGACAAGGTATCCATTGAGAAGACCCTCTATAATGCTACCCCGAAGAGATGATGGTCTCTTGGAGGAGATCCCCGAAGGAATATGAAGATGAGAGAAAGAGAGGTTTGTGACGTCACAAGAAGCAAGCGTGACACACTGAGAAGAGTGGCTTAAGAAGATGATGAATGAATCATATAGAATCTGATGACAAAATAAAGAATCGAGTAAACTTTCATATGCGCAATGAAGATTGCACGTGTGAAGAGCACTCTAGAAAATGCAAGCCATTTTAAAACTGTACAGATTCAGCAACGCAAGTAGACTAAGTGATCTTAGAGGTTAGCTATACTTAGTGAATAGACTGCAGGCGGTGCCGCCATTATATAGGAGCTAGACATCAGTGTCACATATTTAGTAAGCTCAGACCCACAGAGAAGGAAGGATCGGAAAGCTGTGTCGCAGCAGACATGAAGCCAAGTGCATGGAAAGGCCTGGAAGAGCTGTCTGGCCTGCTGTCAAAGGATGGAGCGGCCAAGAACTGATTATCCTTGAAGAACAATGAACGTGAGAAGCTGAATCATTCCTTGTTAAGGTACAAAGAAAGAATACCATGGGGGCAAGTTTATTCATTCAAGATAATTAAATGCTGCAAAAAAGACTGCAATACGGTCTCCTGTCACGAGGGGTATGGATGGAAATAGAAATTGGGCATGCAGCACCAGACTTGAGATAAGCGCGTGCTCACACTCCCATGTATTCTCAGGAGCAAGGATACTTTGCCGTTCAGTGGCGGAAGTTTGAGTTTTGCAGGGTCTCAGGTGCGGGTGTTCCATAAGAGGGGGAGTGGAACAGTGCTCCCGCTCCTTGTTCCGATCCAACTGCCCGAGACTCAGCATTGCAGAAGATGGAGGGCAGGGGCCGTGATCCTTGTGTTTTGAAGACCTGGTTTTTTCCTCTGTGGGAAGCTGTGGCGGAAGAGCTCGCAGGCATGCCAGGTGGCTGGCCCGCTAGTGAATCTTGGTGGAGCAGCCAGGGGAGAGGAAGGGTTGTTTTAAGTGGGTCTGAGGGTTGAGTGAGGGCAATTGCAGCTGGCTGCCCGGTATAAAGCTCTTGGGGAGTGCCCCTGACCAGTAGATCATGGCCCCTGCGACGGTAGGTTTAGCACATTGTATTGCATTTATACTGGTTCCAAACATATGACGACACTGGTAGAGTGATGTTCATCCTATTTTAGGGCTGAGGCTCGGCGCTCTATGGTGAAGCAGTGATTGCAGGCACTTACTGAGCGGTGCTTAACTGGTAGCTTTGCAGGGGCGGGAACAACGGGGCTGAGGGATTGCTCGGTTCACGGGTCACCTCATTCCCCCAGGACTGTTCTTTGTGCATGGGGGAGATTGGAAGAGTCACTCTCCCATGCATAAATTAGGATAGATGGAAGCAGGGACGTTGAGTATGTTTGATGAATGGCATTCACTACTGTTGCATTTTGTAAATACATGGGGTCTAATGCCTCCCGAAATAATTAAGTGTCGTGTGTCTCTCTTTGGCCTTGCCACCTGATCTGTCCATGTGTCGATTGGTAAACATACCATCGTACAGTGAAAGGCACCAGCGGGAACCAGGACACAGACCCACGCGTGCGGCAGAGCAAATTCTGCCCCATCTCCCAGGTGAAAACCTGACTCAAAAGTGTCCAGGAGTTTATTGGACAAAATAAAGTTGGACTTGCGAGGAAGCTACAGCGTATTATGCTCTGGTATTGCTCTGGCACGCTCTGGACGCTCACATGGCCTAGCAGGACCGCCCCGTTCTGGCTCTTCATTGTTTTTATATTTTCCTTTCGTTCCTGTGTCCCTATGGGCACTTTGAAACAGACTTTACTTGATGTATAAGCGCCTTACAAATGCAGGATGAATAAATAAAGGTGTGTATTGCTGTGTGTCCTGCCTAGCCCATTTACACTGACACCCCTGGTATCTTTGTGGGGTAGGCGCCTATTTGTTACTATTACTACTTCTCAGTCCATTTATTCTACACCCTAGGCACTGGCTGTAGGACGTGCACACTGGAATATGTCCTTTGACGCTTTATATGGCAATCTAACACCTTTGGTCATTTAACACCTGTGTGGTCTATTGTCTGTCTTGTCCCTGCTAAACGTCAATCTATAGCTGCGTAAGGTGAGCATATTATCCTGTGTCCAAATTCGTATTGTGGTGCACATCTAGACGAGGTTGTTGCATATGTATGTGTGTGTCCTTTTCCCTGCTACACCCCACCCAGACTTTAATTGTGAGAGATGTGTGTGTGTGACATTAGCCCATGTACACTACATGTCGTATCTGGCAATGTGACAAACGTGCATTGCTATAAGCCTGTAACCGTATTACACTGCATTTCAGGGTGCTCACCCCCCCCCTCACCCTCCATTTGCAAAGAGAGAGATAAAGAGAGAAGAGAGAGAAAGAAAGAAGAGAGAGAGAGAGAGAGAGAGAGAGAGAGAGAGAGAGAGAGAGAGAGAAGAAAAGGGCATGGCACTGTCAGTTTTAGAGTGATGTGTGGCACATCAACGAGCTTTGGGCCCTGATATGTGGTGTGGCACTTTTGTTATGTTAATCTGCTTTTATACTGCGCCAAATCCCCAGCATAGTAGTAGCATAGTGTGTATGCCCAATTATAGTGACATGGGCAGATTAGGGACAATGGGGCAGTTCTGGGGCAATTAATGTGAGTTGGTGCAAATCAGGTGGCAATGGGATGTGGTGCTGGCAGTTCTAAGAGCAATGGGGGAGATGCAAGGTCTAATTCAAAGGAGCTGGGGTTTGACATGGGGCAGTTACGGGGACAGTTACAGTGTCATTGGGTAGTTTGGTAGCCAGGGGATATTGAATGGGGCAGTTCTGTGGACAATATGAGGGTTATGCAGCAATGCAGAGAGCACAAATACATGTCATTGGGTGTGGAGCAATGAGTGAACTGGGATATTCATGTGGCAATGGAGTGTGTCAGAAGACAATTCTGGGGGCTGTGCAGATGCCCCCTTGGCAATGCACTTAACTGTTGCAATACAATCATAGCATTGATGAAGCTGAAATCACAATTCTCTGGGGACATTGTAGATGTGCTTTTTGTATTGGACGAGAATTTGGACCTCGCCAAATCTGGCTGTATATAAAGATGCCTTGGTGCATGTCCTGTCTCTGGTGGGGTCCAAGTCCCTTCCATGGTTCAAATTTGTGAAAACAGATTTGTCTGAACTGAATCTGGACCAGTATTGGAGAACACCTGAACTGATGATTAGTGACTTAAGGTGACAGGTCAGATGTGCGGGTGGTGACATCTCCCGTCATAGGATAGAAGAGGAATGCACTACGCTTAGCACAGGCTTGCACTATCTCATGTATAAACCCAATTTAGCTCAGTGTGTTGAGCGCTAGCTGCTGTGATTGGAGCGTGATCTGAAGTTCGCAGGTTCAAATCCTGGCAAGGCCAACTCAGCCTTTCATCCTTCCGAGGTCGATAAATGAGTACCATTTTCGGTTGGGTGATATTGTATGTAAATATATGCTCTGTAAAGCGCTTTGGATTAAGGTGCTATATAAATAACACATCATTATCATTACTTGGACATGATCAGCCCATGATATGCCTGGTCCCTATACAATACAGTTCTGTCTCAATATCCTAAAAGGGTTGTCCTTCACTCAGAATTGTTGAGGGTCACGGGCTTACATATGTTTGACTTGTGGGGTTTGCAAAGAATCTATTGCCCAGTGTTTGCTTTTCTGTGAGGGGTGCAAGAATTACTGTGCAAAACACCTGCTTCCACTTTTTAGACAGGCTGAAATTTGCCATGTTAATGATGCTCTAGTTTATTGCAAGGACACTAGTAAACTGAAAACTGTACATATGGTGTCCAAATATATTCATAGGGCATGATTAAAGAGATGCAAAGTAGGCATTGAAACGATAGTGCCCCAATCAGATCTTGACCACCTACTGGTTTGAATGTAGTCCAATCCCCTTGTTATATGTTGCATATATTATATCTGAATAATTGCAAATATGATCTTTTTATGCTTCATCGAGTCTATCTTTCAAATGTGTTTTTTAAACATGTGTGGTCATTCTCAGGGGTCAAGTCCTAAAAATTAAAGTGTGGGACTCGTCAACAAACGCAATGGGATGTCATGTCGCCATAAATTAGCATATCAAGGTGAAATATGCACATTTCATTAAATTTGCTCTGCATAACCACCCAAATTGCAAAGGGCGAATGGCATTTGCCTTTCATGAAATCAACACACACACAAAACCAAGAGAGGATATTTTCTTCCAATAGTGTTTTTGAAAACATTAAAAGGTGTGCATGTTTTAAACTCCAAGAACCAATTCAAATGTTTTCCCTAGGACTTGCAGTACCGAAATGGTACATCTCACCTTTAGTTGTTTGATATTTTTCATCATGTTGTATAGTGCGGTGGTGAAGTGTCCGGCCTACAAACTTGACGACTGTGGTTTGAACCCTGAGGTCGGCATTAATTAATAAATTCAAAGAGGACATTCAATGTTTCTCATTTTAGCTGGGGGGGGGTGGAGTCCACCCTCTGAATAAAGTGGGTGGACTCCGTCTCCCTGTCTGTACCCTCGACTTGAGCCCTGGTCTAACTTGTCAGAATGTCCACTGTTGTATTTATGTGACTGACTTTAAAAGATGTGTTTATATTTCCCCATGAAATTGTGATACTTGTTTAAAAAATGCAATGCCAATGTTGACCCAGCACAACCCATGGTCATGCTAGTTTCTGGGAGCTATAAAGACACCAGATTGAAATGCAGGAATAACATCACTTTGAAGGTCTCGAGACTAGCAGAACAATGTTCACAGGGCAATGCAAATCTGTCTAAAATCCCTCCAGAAAATGATGAGGCATGTCTTAACAAAATTCCATGCCAGTGTTACCTCAGTAAAACAAATAATCATGCTGGCATTTATTTGTTTGGAATGGCATCCCTATTTCCTGTGAGAAAGTAGATGCCAGTATGATGATATGTTTTACAGCAGCAGTTTTTGCATGCATGTTACTATCTAAACTGTCACAAAATTGGTAAAACGTGATCTACTGGTTCAATTTGAAAAAGGATTGTCAATGTGGAAAATTGCCATGACAATGTTTACTCTAAGTGGCTAGTACAGTCAGCTAAGATTTGGCATATTTGGTGGTCAGGTATTTGGTGGCCACTCACTTGCAGCTAATTCCGATTGTGTGTCGTATTCTGGAAATTCTGAATGCATTTTATTCAGTGGCCCAGCTAGCCCCAGCCCACTTAAAGCCCTGGTCCTTGGTCATGTGTTGTTGAGAAAGCCATAAATGCCTGTAAATCCTGTGGCTTTTTATTTACTTTGGTCGGTAAAATGTGATGTAAAATGCACCATTGAGTTGTAACATGCACTATTTTGACTCACTTTTTTCAAAAAAAGGTGTCAATTAAAGAAAATATTTACACACTCATCACCTGCCGCTGATTTCAGGACAGAGCGGTTCATCGGCGTGTGTATGTTTTGCCGCGTGCCCTTGTGTATGTGTTCATTGAAGGCCCTTGTTGCCTTAGTCCGGCTACCCTGTACGCCAGTCATCCCTCAGAAGGTAGTTTTACAACAGAAGCGTGTTTTTTTTGAGTTAGGAGAGCACGTGCAGGCCACACCTCACGCTTTGTTAATGTGCTTGTGTGTTATCGTCTGTTAATGGTCTGGTGTGCAGCACTCTGGGCTCTGCGTGTATTCAAACTTTTAACATAGCATATATTTTGTACGTAGCGTTTCATCCTTGGTTTTCACAAGAGATCACAGTTTCCAACAGACCCGAAGTACATAAAAAAGAGCACTTAAACGAAACCTCATCCATGATTATCAAAACTATTGGTCGCCTATTTGAGTTTCCCCGAATGATTCTCGTCTTACCATTCGCTGTTCCATTCTGTATCATTCGCTCAGTTCAAGGTCCATATGTCAGAATTCATAATTGCTCACCCTGCCTTCTTTTCTGCAGCAGTATTTTCCAGACTTTCTGGAACCGAAGCAGTACAACCTCCAGAATGCACCTGCTCGTTCTACAAAGCTTCATGGCAAGATATTTGATTAAACCCTAGTTGCAAGGAAGGCCTGCACAGCATTCGGTTTAGCAGAACATGCAAGACCTGTGCCCCTGCACCGTCCAGAGCTTCTCCGATCGGATCTTCCATTCTATGGAACTTGTGTGCATGGCCCCATTTTACCACATCTCACCCTAAAGCATTCTTTTCATATGCTGCTCTGAATTAGAGTTCCTGACAACCCAGGAGCCATGTTGCGGACGTGGCGGTAGGAGTAACACCAGAGGTAACCGTCAGTTACTGCCGGCTGTAATGAAATTCCCATTACAGAAAGGGAAGATACTATCCTCCAGTAAAAACCCACTCTGGCAGGATACCACCACCGGCAATTACCCCAAGTGGTAGTTACCGGTGGTAGTAAAATGCAGCCAGCAGAATTGCTGTGCCACTGGCTATCCTCATTATGGATCAAAGTACAGCAAGGCCACGGCTGTGTTTGCAGCCAACACAAGGTTGCCACCACATCTTGCTGCTGCAACATGAAGACTGTGTCATGTAAGAAGAGTAACGTTTTGCGGCTGGAGCTTGACAGAACTGTGGATCTCTGCACTAGAAGCTAGACCCACAAGGGATAAGAATGAATCAAGTTCATGCCTTGAGAAAAACCTGTGGTTGAAACACGTGTCGGAACTGAAAGTACAAGCAAGCAGCTTAAAGACTCAGCCTGTTGAATTGTACAGTAAGATGCATGTCACACAAGGGACAAATATTATCTGACAAAACGGGCAATTGACCTTGTGGCACAATAAACACATTGTGTTCACAAAACCCAACAATGGTGTCAACTATCGTTGATGAATAAACCTTGAGCACTCGAAATTGAAATAGGTGAACACTGGATCCAGCGCCACTGCACAACAGGGTTCCAACCCCCAAGAACATATAAGAAGAGCACACACACGCGTGATGATGGAGTGCGTTGTGCACCTCGAAAATGTAAACATTTGTTACCGCCAATAATCGTCCCTGGAGGTATTTGATGGAAAAGCAGAAGTATTGCTTTTTAACGCTTGCATTGTTTACCCCAGCAGTGTATATCCCTAGATGCAGGGGAGTTGCTAGGTCTGGAAAAGACCCGGGGCTAAGCTGATGTTGGAACTGTTGGGACTGGGGGCTAGCAAGTCTTTTGGCTGTAGCTCCTGAGATTCTATCCGGGGCTACAACCAAAAGATCAGGGGCTACAACCCCCTTAGCCCCCCCCTAGCAACGCCCTTGCCTAGATGTAATGTCATTCCGTGAGCAAGATCGACCGGCAGATCAGTAATCTAAGCAGAGTGGTAATTTACTGCTAGTTGTATTTTTCCTATAACTTCAGCATATTCAAGGAGACTTCTTGAACAGCTACTGGCCTTTATCAGTTTTCCAGGAATAGCACTGGGATGGAAGTATGTGGCCCCCGATACAGCCTATCATGCCTTTGCTCATTCCTTACCCCAGTGGTCTGCAACCATTAACTCCTAGATGTTTTGGACTACATCTCCCATCAGCCCTAGCCAGCAAAGTAGAAGACCCATGCCTGAACCAGTGTAGGTTCTTAACTGCGTGATTGTGTATCCAATGCAGTGCATGAGACAATCTTCAGGTTCTTCTCCTATACTGCTTATGTCCAGCGGTTGTTCTATCACACTTGACCTGTAAGATCGATTCAACCAGGCAGCAGCAGCAGACATTTCACGGAAACAGAAAACCTCCTCTACCAAAGGGCCACCATCATTATGCACATGTGCCTTGGCCCTTCCTGTGGAAAAGATGCAGATTCGGATGCACTTGGCAATGGGAAAGACCAGCAGATGGGAGATTGCCTTGGAAGTCACCATTGCAAATCTCTGGCATATGATTGCTTTTTACATTTTGGAAAACAGCGATGCCACCTGATGCAACACTTGCATGAGACTGTGAAAGACAGCAGTTCCCAGATACACAGGGTGACTCCATGGCAGGAAACCCTCTAATGAGGGTCGCAGTCATTGGGCCTCATTACGAGGCCGGCGGTAAGGGGTTAACGGCACCGGTAAGGATGCCGGTGCCGTTAACCACTTACCGCCGCATTATGAGGTCCCTTAGCGGGTCCCACTAAGACCAGCTGGTTTTACCAGCCGCCCTTAGCGGGAGCCGCTTAGGGGCCAGGGTGCTAATAACGGGCCCGCTATTTGTGGGCCCGTTATTAGCTCCTTCCCCATTCCCATTCGAGCCCTATGGGGGCTCGAATGGGAATGGGGAATGGTTTTCAGAATGGGGACTTACCGGGTCCTCCAAGGTTGGAATGACCCGGTAAGTCCCCATTCTGAGAACCCGGACCCGGATACGACTTTGGAGGCAGCCATGGTGCTAATAGTACCATGGCTGCCTCCAAAGTCGTAATGCCCTCCATTGAAAAATACAAGGACCAAGCCCTGATTTCCTTCTTTCAAGCAGAGCAGTACACAGAAACTGTCCAACTGAGTATATATGTCTCATGATTTGCAGGCCGTTTACTGCTAGGGTGAGTGTTGTGATAAATTAAATGACCACCAAGGATAACGTGCTTTGTGCCCAGAAGGTTTGCTGACTTGAAACACTATCACAGGCATAGTTGTCAAATATACACATATTTTGTAATTCTCACCTACCAAAAATGCTTTTTGATTTTATGCAAAGCAGCCAGAAACCCACATTGGTGCGATCGGTCCCCTACCCCTTTCTCGTTGTGATTTATTTACAGAATGAGGGTGATTTGCTCATGGATTGCATTGCTTGTATACCGAGAGAATCTTTTATTTAAAGACCGAGATTTAATTAAAAACCAATCCAGAGGTTTATTTACAGTATGCAGACTGCCTGTAAACCATACCACCTGAGACCATGCTGAGTGACGCAAAATACATATTTGCAGGATTCCATGATGTATTGTCTGGGTCAGGCTGCACCCTCTTTAGGCCAGGCACAGCACTCCCCTGTTATGTGTTTGCTGTGGACAGAGAAAGATGGTAAAATAGCAAGTCCATCAGTCATGATCTTGATAGGACAACTTCATGGTCTCATCCACATGGCTCACAATGAGCCGCCTTGTGTTTTTCATAATAAATCTCCTTCAAATATTCAAAAAGTGTGTGTGTGTGTGTGTGTGTGTGTGTGTGTGTGTGTGTGTGTGCGTGCGTGCGTGCGTGCGTGCGTGCGTGCGTGCGTGCGTGCGTGCGTGCGTGCGTGCGTGCGTGCGTGCGTGCGTGCGTGCGTGTGTGTGTGTGTGTGTGTGTGTGTGTGTGTGTGTGTGTGTGTGTTTTCTATGTCTAATTGCACGGCACCTTAGCTTCTGGTTGTGTAACAGGTGTCCCTCTTAAACGGACCCCTTGTGTGATGGTTTGCATACCTCATCTATTGCTGTGTTTGTGTCACGCTCTTGCACACCACCAGTTACTACTCCAAGATTCCACTCCATTGCCTTGTTAATCTCTTTTTGATGTGGGGAGGTGAAAGAGGTGTGCCGCTGCACACTGCTGCTATATTGATTTCCTGGGTTGCGTGCTTCAGCATAGGGTGGTCTTTCTTTTGTCCGTGTTGATATGTTTGTTGTATTCCTAATGTATGCCTTTGGCGCTATGGTTCTGACAGCCTGGTAGTGGGTGGGGGGGGGTCCTCTTTCCTGAAAAAAGCACCTGTATTGATGTGATGCCGTGACTGGCATAATGAAATATAAAGCTTGGCTGTCCGTCTCGAGCACAACTCGCCATAAGCAGGAAGACGTTTCCTTGTACCTGCTCCATGGTATCTTTCCTCTTGTCCTGATATTCGGGGGACCGTCCATATTAAACACATACATGCCAACCCTCCCGATTTAGGTGGGAGACTCACGATTTTTCCCAAAAATAAATCGCTCTTTTTTTCTTACTCCCGTCTAAAATAATGAAAACCCCAATGCAATCCTAAGGGGATATTCCTTTCTCCTGCATTCTGATGCAAAATCTCCATGTAGGCAAACTGTTGTTTTCTGATGAAACGACAAGTGTAGCTACTTGCATCCGGTCCATGTTAGGGAATAGGGCAGAAATAGTCAAAGACAGCGGATCCAGCGCCCTCCGGCTCCTCATCAAGTGGAGCTCTAGATGCTTTGGACTTCAATTCCCATCACCCCTATGGAACACAGCCAGTGATGAAGGTGATGGGAGTTGCAGCCCAAGACATCTGGAGGGCCACATAATGAGCATGCATGATATGAGGCACTGAATATTGCTAGCTCAAGGTCCTCTGAAGTTCCCTCTCTATAGCTCTTAATTCCAGTCTTTAGCTGCAACCAATGAGGTTTCAAATCCTATTGAAAGTGTCCCTGTGGAGGGTGTGCCTGAGAAGTACACCCTCTAGCACTCCTTAAAGCCCCCTTTGCAGGAGGCAGGAGTGTTCATCGTTTCATCGCAGCTGCTTAAAGGATGTACCAGAGGTTCGGCTGACATATCCCATGTGGAGTTTTTCTAAAATCACACTAGAAAAGAGGCAATGTTCCTCATTTATAAACGTGTTTTACAGTGGTGCAATTCCACTGAAAAACACATTGTAAATCAGGGAAAGGGTCTCCCTTGATGGGACATATCATGTGAATGAAAAAAAAATCCATAAACGAGGCTCTGCTTTAATGGCCTCTAAAACCCCCCCCCAACCACCCTTCACCCCTCTAATGCTACTCATGCCCTCTGCGGCCTGATCCGACTTGATTATCAGGTCAATAGCTGAATTCTGAAAGATCCTCCTGGGTCAAGAGTCTCTTTGTTTAATAGGAAAACAAGTAATTGTATCTGGAATTGCCTTTTATATTGATTCTGAAGTGGCCTCTGATGACCAGTTTTACATTTTCGAAAGCAAATGTCAGTCAAATGTACTTTCCAGGCCATGGATTTTTTGGTGGTGAATGTCTAAATTGGTATTATTCTGTTGAAAGACACAAAAAAACAAAAAATACTACCTTTCGTATCCCTGGCAATATTGGCCAGTCTCACTCAGCCTTCGCCATAATAGGGGTGTCAAGAGACTCCGGCACCAAGGCACTGCTTGCGCGATTGTAACAAGAATGGCTCCTCTTTGTATGTAATACAAAGCATTTTGATAAAGGGTAGTCCATGCTGTACAGCTCTGGTGGGCCGCTAATGAATGCCAATGTACACTGGTGAATTTTGGAGATGTCCCGGTGGGCCTCTACACCATGGGCTACTGAATGCCAATGTACACCGGTGAATTTTGGAGATGTCCCGGTGGGCCTCTACACCATGGGCTACTGAATGCCAATGTACACCGGTGAATTTTGGGGATGTCCCGGTGGGCCTCTACACCATGGGCTACTGAATGCCAATGTACACCGGTGAATTTTGGAGATGTCCCGGTGGGCCTCTGCACCAGGGGCTACTGAAGGTCAATGTACACCGGTGAATTTTGGAGATGTCCCGGTGGGCCTCTACACCAGGGCTACTGAATGCCAATGTACACTGGTGAATTTTGGAGATGTCCCGGTGGGCCTCTACACCATGGGCTACTGAATGCCAATGTACACTGGTGAATTTTGGAGATGTCCTGGTGGGCCTCTACACCATGGGCTACTGAATGCCAATGTGCACTGGTGAATTTTGGAGATGTCCTGGTGGGCCTCTGCACCAGGGGCTCCTCTTATGGGAGCACTCAGAATGCATTTTATTGCTGCATGCACCACACACAATTAAGATGTTATGTTCTCTTGCACGGTGTAACATGGGGCCACTTTGGAAAAATAATCTGGGGCCTCTTTTGCCTCTCAGTCCTCTACTGTCGGTGTATGCTGCGGGGGCCACTTCATTTTGCTTGTGAATTGTGTCATTATAGTTGTGCCTGCCCTTTGGTATGAGGCGTCCATTTTGTCACAAAATGGGGGCACATCAAGCCTTCCACCCGTGTGTACGGTAACGCTCATACTTTATTAAAAGTACTGGTGGTTTACACACAAGACTGTCGAGTGAAGGTCGCCTCAGCACTATTCACCACTTAGCCTCAAGATTCCTTGAAGAACAAATGCCCAGTGTGGTTGCCTCCTGCCTGATCGCGAGCCTCCATCCTTGACTGAGCACTCTTCTCTTCCCTCCTCCCGTCCATTTAACTAGAGCTAAACTGTTCCTGTGGAATCCAATCTCGGTATAATTTGATTGGCTTGTGACAGTGATTCGGAGCAATGGATTTAGCGATAGCGGCGGCTCTGGCCATTTTCCAGCACTGCTTCCCAGTCGCGCGCACTAAGGGGTTGCGCTTGCGAGATTCCTATAGACTGCTTAAGGAAGCGCTGTGGCTATTGAGCACAAATTAATGGACTGAAAGTCAAGAGGGACCAAACACTGGGGAGTAGTAGTCCTTGGCATTCCCTGGCATGCACCCTCTGGTACTGAAAACTTCCTGGGAGAACTTGGGCTGTAGGGCAGAGCAGAAGAGGCTATCATGTAATTTCTTAGCAGAGTAGCTTCCTCTCCTCACTGTTGCTCCGTGCGGTGAAAGTGTCTTCTAAGATGGAGCACTGCATATTATGGGCACAGTGGTACCACCTCTGTCGCTGATTTCTATAGAAAACCAAACTTACATACAATTGATTGCATTAGTACTCTCTGATGCTACCCACCCTGCAAGTTCGCCATCAATTTTCGCAATTTGCTCTATGCATATGATAGTCCGACGGTGTGTACATGCCCCCAACCTTCTGGCCATCTAGAGGAATTGTCCGCTTAATTGCTATTGCTGATTATGCACCCAATTAAGGATGGGAAGTCCTATTTATGTTGGAGACGGAGAGTGACTGAGACCCTGTTGCGGCCTAAGAAATCTAGGGCTAGTGGTTGAGGGTCCCGGGCGGGAATGGGGTTGACGGGAGTATGGTAAAACACTTATTGTCAAGGAGTGACGACCAGGGCAAGCAGGCAGCCAAGCGGAGCAAACAGCAAAACCAGTGGGGTCTCCCTGTATTGTTTATGTGCTGCCAATCCCCTCTACCCACTGATCTTAACTCCACTGGAACCCCCACCTGACATTACCACTTTCCTGATCAGGCGCTGCTTCAACAGGGGCCTGAAACTAGAAAAAACATCTGCTGTCATGACAAGAGATTGAGCATTGATTCTAAACTCTGGGTCACAAGACTTACACTTCTATCTCCTTTGGTCTGATAGACAATACTACAGATGAAGGGTCTGTGATCCTTCAGAGAGCAAAGGTGCCATCGCGGGACATGCTGTGTGATGCTTTCCTCGAGGCCGACAGGAGCAGTCCCACGGATGCATTTGAAGATGACGCAGAGCAGGTTGAGCTGAATGCTCTACTGGAAGCCAGAGCAGGGTTCTGCAAGCAACTTGCACAGGATCACTTTCCCTATATTCAGACACCAATCCATTTGAAGCCACCTGGAGTCTGCTAATACATTTCACTGAAGTAACCCAGGAGCGCATCACAAATGTCAACGCGACTAGTCACTAAGGTTCTTGCAACAACTGCACACATATCCAGTGGCACAAAGGGATGCATCCCACATAGCCAGCTGGTGTCAGGTGGCCTCCCCTGCGAATGGCTTGGACCTTTAGCAAGTGAAGCATCTACGCATTTCATGAAACCTGAGATAACAACGTGACATGTTTTCCAAACTTCAGGGGCAGATGGTGGGTGAGCCGAGATTCCTTCTTACGCTAGCAGGACCTCTTCCATCTTCCCCTGGTAGCATCCGTCCAGGCGGAGATGGCGCCCAAGCTGCGGGAAAGTACAGTGAAACAGATTTCAGCTTAGCTGCAACTGCTACAAGGTGGTAACATGCTTTAACTTCAAAAGGGACAGTTCCTGAATGGTAGCAATGGTTGTAAAAGGTAGTTGAACTGTTAACAGTCAAAATAAAGGTTGTGGAACTCAGTACTTGACAGTTCCCGCACAGTTCAACCTTTGATTTGAGCCCTCCAAGAACCAGATAATCTTATCATGAAAATCACAAAGGAAAGGAGATTATTATATGTGCTATTCTTGTATCATGGGTGGAGAGTTATACTTCAGAGGGAACGTTAATCTGCGATGCAAGTCTACATTGTTTTCCTTGATTTGTGCTCCTTGGCTCAAGATGTCTCCATTTAATTATGCCTCATCCAGGAGGGATTTACACTTAGCAGTCATTCTTTTTACAATATATGTTAACAATTGTGTGCTATTTGGTGAGCACACTTATGGCAAAGGTTCCTAGCACTGGTTTATGAGAGAAGCGTCGAGTCGAAGATAAGTCTTCAAGTTGCATTCAAGCATGTGTCTGGCCTTAATGGATTTAATGTTGATTGGGAGACCATTCCCCATCCATTTGGTGCTGGATGGATTTGGTCTGTCTCCTCAGAGGATAAGGGGAGCAGGGCAAGGCTCGGGGGTCTCAGGAGGGGTGCAGGTAGGCCCATTATTCTGCTTCCAGAATGTGCCCTTGTGAGAGAGGCTCTGGTGAGTAACCATAGATTGCCTTACAACAGACCCACTGTGCCAGCTGCAGCCACAGCAGGGAGCAGCAGGGTGCGGGGATGCATGTTCCAAGTTCTTCAATACTGGAAAAAGCATGGCTGATGCATGGCCAATGAGGGCTCTTGGCCACATAGAGAGAAATCCCAGATGCATGCCATTGGCATAGTCAATGGACAAAGGTAATCCAAGTGGCAGCTCTCTGGGGATAGGTCAGAGATAGGAAAAGTCTTAGGTGAGACCAAAGGTGAAGCTGGCAGCTTATACAGTTTCATGATTAATACTTGGTTGAAAAGAATGCCATGGTCGTACTTTCCAGACAATGGGCCTCATTACAAGTCCGGCGGTCTGGAAATAAGGGTGCTGGTAGTAACATACCGGCACGGTTTTACGGATCGCCAGACTACGAGAATGCCTGCAGGGGCCATGGTTTTCAAGGAATCACTGACACCGTTAGCAAAGGTGCAGGTGCTTCCGTGCCCCCATTCCTATGGAATCCTATCGGACTCCACGGGAATGTGGCCTTATAGTTCCCGCGGCCTGACATCCCGGGCCGACAGGACTTGTAATTTCCCGGTGGCACTGGGATATCAGACGGTGGAAATGGTGTTACGAGATTGGTGGCAACCCACTGGCAGACCTCATAATGAGTTCCAATGCCCTCTAGACTTGGTAAGGAAGGTTTGGTGTCACCGTGACTGTGGGGTTTCATTGGCAAGGAGCGGGCATAGCGGCCATCATTTTCCGGAGGCCACGTACCTACTCTTCTGGTTTCATTTTTCACCATCGAGGACGCTTCTTCTAATTAAGGCCCATGATACTCGAGTCCTTTAGGCCCCAAGTAATCGGTGTTGCCTTTCCCTGTGTGCCTGCGTCCTGCCGGACCTGACAGCAGATTTCTTCTGTTTCACTTGGTGGTGCGTTCCTCTAAGCACTCTAATTTCTGTTATAATATTTGCACCTTCCATCAAGCGCCAAGAAGCTTCATTTTGAGGTACACATACGATTGTTCCATCCAAATAGCAAGCAAACAAAACTCCTTATTCATCCTTCCAAGTTAACATGTACATGGGTGTAATCAGATAGTGGATTACATGTTTATTAAAATGCTTAGACTGGCGAGGAAAGCTGCCCCCGGGTGGTGGCATGGCGAAGTCTAGCCCCAGTCCGGCGCGGAGCCTCGCAGGGGTTTAATGCACGATTGGTATTTTGAATCATGAACAGAAAACGGAGTAACCTGGAATCATGTTCTAAATGTTGGCTTGGCAGCTAAATGTTGGCTTGGCAGCTACACGCTTCGTTGCCCGGTGCAATGGCCTGTTCGGTCATTGCAGCCAATGCCCTCGGAATTCAGGTCAGTAGTTGCGTTGCTCGGTTTCTGCGCCCCCCAGTCCTGCAATTATACAAAGTGCTGTGTTCGTGCAGTGCTTACCATCACAGACTTGCAGCTTCGAGCCGCTATGAATACTAGTCATTATTCTCTACGCATCTCAATAATACTGTTTTCATTGATCGCCGACAAGTGAGCAACGGAACACACCCAGCAAGATATGGAAATGTGACTTGAAAGGTGCACAAACATCTCCGTAGCACACATTAACACAATGGGCTATGCTACCGGCGTATTTAAGAGCTCAAAACCTTGCGCATAACATGCGCTAAGACAAAGGTGCAGAGACTCTGCCTTAGTTTGATTCGTCTTCCTCGTCACAGTATTCACATAAACCTAGTATGAGTTCACCTCCCAAGGCAGGCCTCCTCTCATCGGAGAAAATATGTATTTCATTGATTTATAAAACTTAGTGGTCGAAGTGAGTGGGATCGGTCGAGAGCATTGTTCCATTACTTTTAGTTTTTACTGTTAACAGCTCCACTACTTTTTGCAACCACTTTCACCATTCCTGAACTGTTCTTTGTAAAGTTAAAGCACACTTCTCCACTTTACCACCGGACGTCAGTTACAGCTAAACTGAAATCTAATGTCAACTCCATTGGCTGTCAACCAGCATGACTGCAACCCTTGAAAAATGTGGTGCGCTTTGCTCCCTTCCTGCCTACTCTGTCTCCCACCGGAGTCAGAGATCCACTACCTTTTTGGTACACTTCTATCACTGGGCAGGAGAGGGAATAGACTCAGTAGAGGGAGGTAAGGAGCTCCAATGCTTAGGGTCAAGAAGTGAAGAAAAGCAGAAACAGGATTGCCCGGGAAGGGGTGTAGGAACTGCCATGAGAAGTTGGGATTGGGAGCGCAAAGTACAAGATGGAGCCTTGACAGATACTAGAGAAGACACATACACACATACATAGGTGCCAAACCTTGAATACACTTAAAGACAATGCAAAGAAAATGGAAGAGAAGACTGGACTCAAGCAGATCAGTGGAAATGGAGCAGAGCAAAGAAGAAATAGAACCGCGAGGTGAGAGGCAGAAAGGAATAGAAATGGCCGATCGGAAAATGGAACATAGGAGGGTGAGTTTATTGGCTGGAAGAACAATTAGCAAAGTGGAGCAATAGTCAAGACGAGCAGAGAGAAGAATTGTGATAAGCAGTTTAGTTGCATTGGAAGAAAGAAAGGGATGTGCTTTCCGAGTATTAGGGGTGACTGTGTCATGAACAGGAAATATTAGAAATCTTTCAACCACGGGAAGTGAGGGGGCAATACAGCTCCACCCCTACTTGAGTGCCTTCTATCACAGACCTTTTCCGGGTTCAAGGAAAGAAGGGAGTCAGGCATCATTCAGTTTTAATACTGGGGTGGGGAAGATATAGACAGTAATGATGGTTAACAATAGGTAAGCCAGGCTTTCCCTTCCAAGCATTCTCCCTGTCCAAGAAAGAGTGCTATCATGCATCAATTTACTTTTAGAACATTGAAGTGACCAACAGTGAATACTTGAGAATTTCAATTGACTATATGTGAGGAATTCGACCATCCGCATGGTGGGTGCGCACTCGCCTGTTTTAAAAGAAAATGTTTAATTAAATGGAATGATGGTAGACCAACCTCAGGAAAATGTGTGGGGCGAGCCCCCACACATTTTGCTATGCTCAGGCCACAACAAAGGCACATACCATTGTAAACTGCCTACAGGTACAGTCGGCACTGTCATATTTGGTTGGAATGTGACAGCCGGGAGTGCACTATGTCCTCTCCAGGAAGGGGGAGAACCAAGTTTCCCCCTGCCATAGCTGGCCTGATTAACTAACAGAGTCCATGGATGACAGTGATTATCATACCAATAGAGTGTACTTCAAACAGGCACACATGGGGCCTGACTGCAGAGGTTAACATAGTAGATGGGAAACCCAACAACCTTTCATATGTCACTCTGTCAACCAGAAGCCAGCTCCCACCCTCAGAGTCATTGACAGTGAACTGTCATGTCTGGGACTGCATGTTTACAGTAAGCCTCCCCAGTAGGTGGACCCCATTCATTAGGTAAGCAAATGTGGTTTGCAGGAGCAAAAAAGTCTGGTTTTGCTTCAGCTTCAAGGGAGACCTGCCTATCTCCCTTGAAGTGCGACGAGAACAGACTTTCTGTCTCCATCAATCCACATACTAGTACCTTCTGAATGGGGTCCTCCTGAGGGGGTTGCCTACTGTAAACACATAGTCCCAGACATGACAGGTCACTGCCCTTGATACTGAGAGGCAGGAGTTGGCATCGGGTTGACACAGTGCATATCAAAGGTTGTTGGGGTTTCCTGTCTCTTTTGTTTTAGGCTCTGCAGCCAGACCCCATGTGAGCCTATTTGAAGTATACTGTTTTAGTAAGTTAATTGCTGCCACCACCTACATTGCTTACACAAAAGGACAGGGTGGATCCATGAAGCATGTGATAGTTAATTAGGCTGTCCATGGCCAGAGGAAGGTTTTGCCCTCCCCATTCTGAGATGACATGATGTACTCCTGGATGTCATATCCCAATTAATGCAGCACTGCACTCTTTAGTTGGACAAGGAAGAGAAAGAAACCGTGCTAGGCTTCTCTCAGGAAGGCGTGAAGGGCCTGGGTAGTGTCAATCACAGCAGGTGCAAACCTATAGAAGACTGATAGATTTTAGGCAAATAAGTCAGTTGCCCATCATACCCATCTATATTGACGCTAGGGCTAGGAACCACAGTCAGTCACATGTTGTACAATTGTATTTCAAGAGTTAATTGGTCACGTTTCCATTATTGCCAAAAAATGGCCAGTTAGATGGCAATGGAGCATGCCATCTCCCTTAGAGAGATCAGTGGTGGCACGAGTTGGAAGTGGGCCTTCACATGGCCAATAGAGAAGAGGAACAATCACTCATGTGTTAGTCCTTTAACTTGCCTATGAAGTCCGGTGTGACAAGGCTGGAACCAGACTGTATATTGAGATTTTGTTCCCTACGTCCCATGAGGATGGAACAGGGCCCTCGCATGCTGTTGTGGAGCAGGGCTTTTAGAAAGCTGGCAGGACTGGGTTGGATTGTGTTTAGGTGGCACACCATTACCTCAGAGAGGCTGGTAGGGCTGGGGATGTGCCCGCCAGGTGCCAGTGAAGAGTCTTACACAAAAGTATAAGCAATATCATGAATATATGTATTTCAGTTTAAGTGACATTTTGGTGCCAGATTACCCCAAGAAAAACAGAGACATTCAGCAGTTGTTGGAAGCTATGCCACCTTAACTCTGATACCCCATTGTGCACCTGTGTGTACAATGATAACATCACTGATGACATCATATATGCCGACGCGTATGACATAATCAATGACACTGCTGCAAAATAAGACAGTGCCATACCCAACCAGTGACCGATTTACTTGCAAGATGATTCCTTAACAGTCATCCACACCTGTGTGCATGAAGGTCGGCAAGTGTGAGTAGACATCTACTGCCTTTGCTTTCTAGATTGTTTGGCCAACGTAACATTCTCGGAAAAAGTACAACAAATCAACAATGTCATTGTTGCATGGCCTCACCCCTGCTGCATGCCTATTGCCGCTCTCTGTCTCTCTAACATTTGTGCAAACTCAGGATATACCGGCCCACCTGCACACTCACACCAGACACCCCAAGCCCAGCACCTGCATTAGATGCCTTAGAAACATGTCCCTGCTGTCTGTGTCCATATAGGACCCTATCTACACTTAACAATACATTCATACTCGCTTTGCACAGCAATATGCATCTAGGAAAGCTTGACCTTGCTGGCTGCAATCCTATATGCCAGTATCTCCATGTATGAACTCATGTTCCCTTCACTCATAATGCCACTCATGCCATTCTCATAAAACATGTCTATACTGGCTTTGCCAAGTATCAGTATCCCCACGTAAGAACATCCTCCTCTTGGACAATATAAATCACATTCATGACCCTGGTGCCCCCAATATATGCCAGAATTGACATTTTAAAGCACGGTCATGCTACTGGTGCCATTAATATTGGAAGGCATTGTTACTTTAAAACACATTCATGAAACAGGTGCCCCACATATGTGGAAGTATTGCAACTTTAAATCACTTTCATGACTCTGGTGCCCACAGTATATGCCAGAGGTGTCAATTCAAATCACTCCATGACACTGCAACCCCCAATATTTGTCAACAATGCAGCTTTAAGCTCTCTCAATATTTATCAAAAATGGCACACACACACACACACACACACACGCACACGTACACGCACAGGCACACGCACACACGCATACACACCCACCCCACCAACCCCCCCATGCCGTGGGCCAGAAATGCAGATTGCTCTTGCTGTGTCACGTACTGCAAAGCATCATGGGAGATATATAAAAAAAAGCATTGGTGGCAAGGTGCACTCGACACTGAATTAAAAAGGAAAACACTGGATGGGTTTACACCAAATTAAAAAAAGAGCACTTTTGCACTTAGCTCTACTCATCAAAAAATTCCACATTTGTCCCTTGAAAACCAATACAAAAAGCCAAAATAATTTGTTTTATTGGCGCTCTATGACGTGTTTTACCGTTTCATGGATTAGCGCCAAAGTTTACTGTATTTTTGCGGCTGGGCTGACCAGCTTTTTCTTCAGGCAATTTTAATTCAGTCAAACAGATCAGAAGTTATTTGACACGGAAATGTGGTTAGGTCAATGGATCAACAAGACACCATGTTAAGGTAAGATTTCTTACTTCATATGTTTCCTGTAAACGTACCATATTGTTATTTATTTTATTTTTTTGGGAAGGGAGGTTTCTGGCGACCTAGCATTTCAGGGACAAAGAGCCTCATTCTAAGCGGGCCGGTACACGGTAAACGTGCTGGTAATAACGTTTACCTGCCTTTGTACCGGACCGGCCAACTACAACTTTGCCGGTAGGAGTTAAGGATTTCCCTCCAGCTAAAAGCTGGAGGTAAATATGCCCCCTACCAGCAAAAAAAGGCGTTTATTACTGGCACAGCCGGTAATTGCTGCAAAATCTCCCCACAGAGTCTTATGGGACTCCATGGAATGGGGATTTAATTCCGGCAGACCAAGTACCGATAACGCCAACTCTGTTTGCTGATATTCCGCAGGATTTACCGCCCTTTCACCCGAAAAAAGACTGCAAGGGCTCAGGCCTCAACACCCCTTCCTAACTCACTACTATACAAATGACAAGTACAATACAATACAATGAAAAATAATAATAATAATGTTGAATATGCTTGTATCCGTACTACAATGGCATTAGCCTTACTATGCAATATATAATGGCACCTTCGTGAGATTCTCCTCACTGGCTTGAGACGCAAGCTTCCCTGGACTTTACTAGACTCACTGTAGACTCACTGTAGACTCAGTGCGGTCTGACGTGGATGCTGCTCTGGGGGAAGTGGTGATTGCTGAGAAGAAAATCAGCCAATCGGATTGATCAAGGGAGAGCCTTGTATGCATGTGGGGCGGACGAGAGTCCTGATTGGTGAGTCATGCCAGACCCTCAAACAAAGTCCCTTGCCAATGCCTTTGCCATTCTCTGCACGTCCCCGGGTATGGTGCGCAGGTCTTTGCCCAGCTCTGAGGCAGGTGGGGCAGACAGTGGATTCTAAAGACCTCAGGAAAGTGCACGCGCTCCTCTGAATACCCGCATTGGGCACTGCCAGCCTGCTTCTAATTCTGCTTCTAATTCCAGATGGTCCCATCTCACTCCCGCCCGCATAGCGGCAGCTGCTCTATGGCCATGTCTCATTTGCTAATAAAAGGAAAGGCAGGCAACTTCTGAAATGTCTCTCACTGCAGCCCCCGCTGCCCCACATTCCGTGAGGGTCCCCCGTCCTCTCCTCTGATGGATGGCGCTTGAGGCCCTTTTGCTGAGTTTATGGAGCTAAGTATCCTATTGACCTCATGGCCGAGGTATCATTTTTCCCCCTGGCTCTCGCTGCTGTGAGTCTGATAAATTGAAGGCCACGCTGATGTCAGATGCATTAAGTGTGGATTTGAAATATGACGTGCGGTGGCGCGGACGTGCCACCAGTGAGCGGGCCTGCGCAGCCCTTCCTCTTCCCTGCTGGACTAAAAGCATTGCAGCAACAAGTCCCCATCTGTCAAGCAGCCCCCCTATCCGTGGCAAATCCCACAGCTGCATTCATCTTACCTTGGTGGCCGCCACGTGCACACTCTCGCCCTCTCTCTCTCTCTCTCTCTCTCTCTCTCTGGGTCCAATAGGAGAGAGGCAAGTGTGTATCTTTGCTTATCTCTGGCAGGAATGTCCATCTCCACAGGATGCTAATTTGCTCCGAAGACATTGGTTCTCAAATATTGTGGTCCAGGTGGATTGCATAACATCCTTCAGTTTAATTTCTCACCTTACCAAGGACCCCTCCTGTCCAGGCTCTTTTTGAGGGTCAGAATGAAGGTCTTTGTGGAATCACTATTGATCATTCCATAATGGTAGATAAAGGCTATGAGACGGAGACTTGGCCTGTAAGCCCTGGGGATTTTGGGGAGGAACAACAATAGTCCTTATTAAGACCCATGATGCCCCCACCATATGCAACTGTTCATCTAATGACCAGCAAAAGGTGTATGGGAACACCTTTTACACCGTTTGGTAGCGAGGCTGGATGCACAGGCTGTACTCATTCAAAGGCTGGCTGACTCAAACAAAATGAAAGTATAGCACGTAGAGGCAATCGCAATAAGTAAGGGTTTTAGCAGGTTGTTACCAGAAAAATGTCACCGAGTGCGCTTCTACAAAACAATGGGATAATCAAGAGTTAAGGAATAAAGATTAAATAGCCTTAAAACAGTAGCAAAATAGATTTCCTTCCTGCAATCAGCTCAAGCAATAGCGGTTGTAAAAGGATTCTGCTGAATACTGTAGACAGTAGTAAGTCTCTAGTAAAGCTTGAGACTGGAGAAATTTAAGGCACTCCGGGTGCAGTTGTGGATGTTTGTCAGTGTGTTGGCTTGGTCTCATACCAAAAAGTGAGCAGTCCTAATTCGAAGTCGTAGGGTTTTCCCAAGAAAGGTCCGTGGAAAAGCTAGGAATTCACTTTCATGTTCTCTGTGCCTTTATGTGACTTGTGTCGACTGATAAAGGAGCTGTTGAATGATCAAAAAATAAGTTCACCAAAAGAAAGCCAGTGCACATGCAAACCACATTTGAATAATGGTCATCCCCGAAAACAAGCAGCTCCCAGTCAATATAAAACTTCGATATTCGAACACCAAGATCCAGGTGAGAATGACAGCAGATGGGATCGTAAGCAACAAAATCAGAACATGGCACAGGCTCAAACAAGGCTGCCCGTTGGCTGCTGCCCTATTTAACCTGTTCACATCTGACTACGAGGAAAGCATCAACTCCCCCAATATCAACCCCCCGAAACTTAACAACAGTGCGGTACCATGTCTGATCTATGCTGATGACATTATTCTCCTTGCAAAAACGCCACGCGGTCTTCATATTGCACCAAACAAAATGATCGAATACATGGATCACAACAAGCTCACTATAAATATAAAAAAAACAAAAGTCTTGACTTTAACACTGAAAGCCCAAGGTAAATTGAAACTCCCGGTGTTCTTCCTTCAAAACCAACGATTGGAACAAGTCACCACATACAAGTACCTAGGAATTTGGATAAAACAATCAACGAGCGAAATTCCTTGGGTACTCCACTTAAAATCAAAAGTCAAATCGCTGGCCAGACAGGGTTTAATCATCCACCGGAAATTTGGTAAGTTCTCGATCAAACCTGCCTTAGCTTTTTACAAGCAAAAAATAACAGCAATCTTGATATACAGGGGGAATGCCAGATTAACATGGATCAATCTATATGGATCCAACTTGAAGCCATCTAATGGCGGAAAATCCTATCTCTACCACAATCAACCCCCATGCCACGTATACGCTACGAGCTCGGCCTTCAATCTTTGCAATCCATAATCACGTGGAAAATCCTTGACACATACAGGAAATGGAATAACGAAGACAACATCGCAACACTTGATATATTTAGAGCATCACCATCAACACCAAACAACTCTGTACTGACAAGATGGAGAGAAGCCGTAGAGCTCATATGCTCGGAAAAAAACATATTACTCGACATGCTGATAAAAAGGCCTCAACAAGCCAAAAAGCATCTGGCTAGACTAGACGGGATTGAGACAGAAAAAAAAGAAAGATGAATACAAGCTAAATCTTAAATGCGACGGAGAAGCAAGAGCAATAAACCAACTGCCCCATTACCTCAACCTATTCCCAGATCGCCAAATACGCGACACCTTCCTAAGATTTAGGTTAAACATCCTTCCGACACGACAAATCTTAGGCATATGGACTCTGAATCCCTCGAACAGTACTAACTGCAGATTTTGCAAAGTCACTGAAGAAACCATCAAACATATAATAATGGAATGTGAAGCTCTGAATCAGAAAATGCTGACATACAGTAAAAGATACGAGTCAGCAACCATCCCATTGGACACTGAGGCACGGTGGAGCTATATTTTAATGGGAAACAACAGAAAAATGGTGTCCACAATCGTCCACTTTTGGAAGGACATCACTGCTGTAAACTATACATAAGTGTTTTAAAGACTATGCTATTTTCGTTGAGAGATTCCTTATTTTTTCCGTTTTTATTAATATTATCCTTAAATTGTACCAATATGTTGCACAAATGTAAGGTTTAAGAAATAAACCAAATGCATTTTAAGAAAAAAAAAAAATAGGTGCTTTGCAGCGCCGCAGTCACAGTAAGGGCTGATTGCATAAATGTAGCTTCTAGGCACTATGTAACACCAGATGTTCACCTGCTGGACAACATCCAGAATATACGGCTTTCATCGCCGCAAGGATAGTGTCCAATGTGCGTGGAGAAGAATTCCCTAGGCACTGCGAAAAGACACCAGTATCCCCAACAATATGTAAGGAGTTTGCGCATCAGGCAAGATCTGTGCACAAAGACAACTTCACTGGTTCTCCAATCTTAAAGGGCCTATAACGCATGCCACCTCAATGTAGATGGCAGGAGAAGGTAATGTGTGTCCAAGGTAGTCCAGATAGTTTTAGATTCAGAAAGGCTCTTTGTCAATATGGTGCCAGTTAGTAGGTGTTACTAGATCTGAGCTGCCTCTTCAGAGATGTATCCAACGCGTGGAGGGCTCTCCTTGGCTTCATCTCATGATGCTGCCCTTCAGCAGTGGACGAATTACCACGGACACTTTGGGGGCAAGAGATCAAGCAATTTGGGCACATTCCAAGGTTTAGGGTGCTCTCTTTACATATATATTTTGGAGAGACTCATAGACATGCCAACGAATCACACACTTCTCTTAACATGAAACATTGCATCATACTAAGGGACTTTCCATGTCAGATATTCCCCACACCCTATGAACTAACCTTCATTCACTCAGTTCATGAAATATTCCAAAATATGAGCTCTCCTCTTTCTGTCTGGGGCAAAGGTGTGATCAGGAAAACTAGCCTCTACTAAGCTGGGGTGTGTTGTTAGGACTTGGTAGCATCTCTCGTCCTGCATCCGTTGCCTTCCACACACCAGCAGCTGAGTAGGTGCGGAAAGTCTTTCACCTCAAATTAGCATTTACATAAATCACTGACCTAAGTGTAAACTGTCTTTGTGACTAGCAGATGTTGAAAAGTACATCTGTATACATTCACACTAATATCAAGAATAAAAACAGCTGTGCAATGCCAAACCCCAACTTACATGCATACATACAATAATCCAGGGGGCAGCATTGGTACTTTCTGTGGATGAAGTACCCTGTTGGACAATAGAGAGGCCCTGCGCAGTCCGACAGTCCATCCATTGACATACGTTCATGCATTGCATACACCCATTAAAAAGAAACAGGAAGATTCTGGAGGACAGAGTGCAGAGAAAGACTTACCTCGGTGTGAGGCGGCTGGAAAATGAGAGCGGAAAATCTAAACTGTACGTGGGTTTGTACAACTGTCCCCTGCCATGAATGTGAGAGGTGGAGACCAGATACAAAGAGACGCTCCTTTCTCCTGTTGCTGGTGTCGGCACAACCAGCCCTGGAATATATTAGCCATAACACATGCTGGAAGGCCCAGAGCGAAATAGAGAAGGGTCGTTTCTGCAAAACAGCATCATGGGGAAGGCGTAAGAGAAAATGCTAGACCACTTGGTTACAATGAGAGGAGTGACCTTAGGCTGCGAGGAGAAAACGGGTGAACATTGAACAGTGGAAAGAGATACAGTGGGAAGGTGCCCTTTCGTTAAAAGCGTAGTAGTGATAACGTGGATACTACAAAAATGTAACTGTGTGTCCTAGGGAGAGGGTTGGAGGAAAACATGAGAGAGAGAGAAATAAATAAAAGACATAAAATGGATGAGAATGTTAGGCTTGTGAAAAGATGGAAAGTGTAACCTAGGTAACAGATTGTCTAGAACAATGAATGTAGATGAAAGGCAAAAGATGTGATCTAGGGATGGGACTGGACTGGTGTTGTGAATATCCCAAACCATGTGATTTCTTGGTTTCTCAAGCAGGAAAATGTGATATTGTCTAGTTTCCAGGAAATGTCCAGGTTCCTCAAGTTTCAGATGCCAACCCCTTAAAACATGCATCAAACACTATCACCTGAACTGCTACTTGATTTATTAAAGCAGGCAATTCTGATTCCATTTCCTTTATAAATGCAATGAATTGAGACAGGCCACTTTGTTTGTAGCATTGCCCTTGAAGTTACAGGAAAAACTGCCGGGAAACGCAGCTGGGGTTTATCCAGTGCTTAGTTTGCAAGACAGCAAGTGCCATGGCTGAAATATTTTCTAGCACGCCTTTGACACACCGGGGTAGACACCTCCCTCGTCTGCTCCATACCGTGTCCACATACGTGGGGTAATGACTATCGCAGTGTCAGCATAACATATTAGTTGTGGCTCGAAAAATAACATAGAAGTTAAGTATTTCTTTAAAACACATCATCTGTAACATTTTGCTCGAATTCTATCAGTGGCAAGTGAATCTTTTTGACCATCTAACCACAGACAAAAGGGCAAACATGCATTCCACCCATGGCGAAATGAGGGACAAATACAGCAAAAGCATTATTGATCTAATAGAATTTCGAACACTGCAGTGAGGTTGGCCCATTGTGTGGCCATCCTTTCATAATGCTGGTTTTGTAGGAAACCGCATGGGAGAGTGGGGAATTTGCTCAATGAACTGAGTTATTGGCCTATCCCAGATAAACCACAGGGGAGAAAAAGGATGCCACGTTTCAGAAACATTCTGAAGGGTATTTTGGGCCAATGTTAAATTGTGAGGAACGGGTATGAAAATGCCCATTGGCTGTATGTGATTGAATGAATTAACTAGATAATGTGTAATGTACCATTTGAGGGACTGGACTAAAAGGCCAAAGAAAGAGTCGGGACACAATGCAAAAAAAAAATAGATGTAACAAACGGAACCTGGACACAACCCTCGTCAGTGTAGGCACTGCCCAGATACTGGTTTGGAAGACTGCCCAGAGTAATTGCCAGTGTTTGACTAATTCAAAGCTTGATGATGGGCAGAGCGCTATATGGGTTGAAGTGGTATTGAGTGTGTCAGAGAAGTGTCTCTTTGTGCCCTTAGGAACAGAAGGATCGATGATGAAAAGGCATTGGCTAGAGAAAGTGATTGCTTCAGGGCAGAATCAGGGATGTGCGCCTCTTTAAGTTTGGGGCAGTTCAACTTAGTGTGAGCACAATGGAGCAGACAGAACCATCTAACCAAAAGCAAAGAGCTAGCGGTGGGACATTGTCAAGTGTTGGGAGGAGTGTTACCTCTACACGCAAGAAGGGTTGGGAAAGAGTCTCTCACACCAAGTGTTTAAAGGATTTCTGACAGCTCAGAGCCCTCTGAGCGACAGGGAGTTTTCGGTGGGGGTTTATGGGGTGTCTCGTCTTGTATGCTTAGAATTTACATCCCCTATTCATCCCAGCTCCTCCGCTACCTCAGCATCATACCTATAACCCCCTGGTTCTGTTCTGAGGCATAAGGAGGGTAGGGCCTGAGCAGGCAAAATATGGAAATGCCCACTCAGCAGCGCTGTGTGGCCATCTAAAGATGTGAATGTCACTGCAGTGGACCCAACTACATTAGCTTCAGCCCCACTTGTTATATGATCATTGCTACGCCTCTGGTTCTCTTGCTTGTATTTTTTACGCTTTATATATCCCATACATTCATATACAATTGCTCAGATAAGCGGCCTCACTGGGTGATTGGAGGAAGGGGGAATCTCAAGTCTGGAGGACATGCAAGCCTTGTTCACCTAGCCCCGGACACATACACAGCCCTATTACATAAAAAGGTCTTTCAATGACCCATCCGTGAAAACATTTTCAACCACCTCTTCTTCCATCACCGGAAACCCCACTCTGTACTCAGAAAATTGAAGACTGCCAACGTCAAATAGCCCCCCCTTCCAGGCCTCATTCTTAGATCCTAGTCAACCCACATATTAAAAACCTATGTCCAACCTGTCACACCAAAGAAACTTAAAAACACAGTCCAGAAACAACATTCTTTCAACTAACCCATGCATTCCTAGACAACGTAGCTGACGGTTTCAGATCACCAGGGGAACTGGCTCAACCTACATTTTGTTTAAAGGCAGCCTCTGGATGGAGATAAACACAGGAGCAGATGCTGTTGCCCTGGGAGACCTCGCTGTGGTCTGTGGTGCTGTCAACCATAACATCCCAACAGTCCACCCATTATGCATTCAGGACTTCACCAATCAAGTCCGTCTTCATGGAGAGTACAAACATAGCAATCATGCCCCCCAACCCATCCCCTGGCCACCCCTCTGGCATCCCACAAGGGCCATTTCACTGTTTCTATAACGCCTGTTTCACGTCTTTGGGGACCTCTATTTCATTGGTTGAGCTCATCACTGGCAATAATTTAGACAAAACTCAAGTCCCTGTGACAAATCAACTTCCGGGGCACCAGTGGTCCAGGGATGAATATCGGTTTCTAAACCATCAATCAGCCCCACACCTCTAGTTCACCAGAAGGGATCCGAACAGATTGGAAACACAAGTCAATTATAAACCTCCTTGATCAATTGTGGTAACGTGGACGGAACGGCAGGCTTATCTCCGCAAGGTCGTGGATAGTTGGTTAGTTGCAAGACAGCGAAAATACAATTATTACCCAATGATAAAAGGGACTGTCCAGTCAAGGTTGTATACAAATATCTACTTTATTATTATTACAACAGACAGTTCTAGCACACTACAAAATATAACCCACCCTGTAAAAGAACACAGAGGACAGACAGTTTCATGGTGGAAAGGGATGCACTCTGGATACTGACAAGAGGGTAGTCGGTAAAACAATCAGTCTTCACTGTTCTAGGTTATTTGGTTTCAGTACAAGGGGAGCAAGGGGTCGTAAATGTCACTAGAGGCCTTCGGAGAAAGAGCAGGGGTACAGAACCACAATGTACCTAGTGCTTGAGATGCTCTTGATGCTCGACAGCGTCAAGTCGGTACCAGGATGCTTTTCAGCTCCTGAGACAGAATTCAAGACACAAGACAGCTGCTGGTATCAGGCAGCAGGCAGGTCGGCAAGCGAGGATGGACAGATGGCTGCACATTCGGCAGCTCTGGCTCAAGAATCCTTGTGTCTGTGCTGGTTGGTGGATCTGGAATGCTGTTCGAGGCATTTTTTGGATGGCTATAGTGACTGTAGCTGGTCATGGTTCGAGGACTCGTCTGCCTCAAAAATGTTCTTAAAAGATGGAATCTGGTTGATGCTTCTTGTGGCACTCCTCTTAGCTTCTTTGCTGGGCTTGTGTCGTCCTTTAAGGGGGCGGGCCAAAGCTGAGGGGAGTGTTTGCAGGAAATAGCTTTGTCCTTTGGTCAGAGGTGCTCTGGCACTTCCCACCTAGGAAGCTTGCTGGCAGAACCTAGAAGGGCACACTGTGTGCTGGCTGGGTACCAGTTCTGGAGCTGCTGTACAAGTCCTCTGAGGTCAGTATCTCCCTCTGTTCCCTGGGAGATGTTTAGGGGAGGGGTATTTATTCCCTCTTGGAAACCCTGGCCTTCATATGATCTGCCAAAAGAGGGGCTCAACCCTCTTGTATAGCCAAATGGGCCCCAGGGATTGGTGCAGGCTAAGCCTACCTTAATGAACCAATCCTGGGTCCCCACCAACAATCTTCAGTTATGCGTGAGGTCATAACCAGAGTGCTTTGCAACAGGAAAGGTAAGGGGTGACAACATGTAATACTAAGTCCCAGCCATCTTCCTGTCCGTTGTGGATCAAAGTGCACCTCTGGTTAATTGAGCTCTCTGTGGCTCCTGATCAAAGCGCAGGTCTTCCTTGAAGATTGTGGTGAGAACAGACTTTCTGTCTCCATCAAATCACATACTTCTTACCTCTGAAAGCGGATCCCCTTGCAGGGGGTGCCTACTTTAAACAGACATGGGATTTTCTGCCCTCCATACAGAGGGGTGGGAGCTAGCTTCAAGCTGACATATTGCATATCAATGAGGTGTTGAGATTTCCTGTAGATTTGTTAGTTCTGTGACCAGGCCTCGTCGCAGGCCTGCTCCAATTAACTCTCATCAGTATGTGCTGCCACCACACAGAATTACAATGGACAGGGAAGATCCTTGAAGCCTTTGATATTTAATTAGCCTGGCCATGGCAGGAGGAAGGTGTTGCCTTCCCCCTTCCTGAAATGCTTTCATGTACTCCTGGCTGTCACACTCCAGCTAAATGTAACAGAGAGGACTGCGCCTGTAGACTGTGTCCCCCCAGAGTATACTTGACTATGCGTTTGTTGTGCAGTAAGCATAGGAAAATGTGTGCGGATTAGCCCCATGCATTTTCCGAGGTTGATCTCCAATCATTCCATTTCCTACAAAATTTCAAAAAATCCCTGGTGTGCGGATGATCGAATTCCTCACAGTCCCAATTGAGATTAACATGTCTGTTGACCAATCCTCCCTTTACTCCATCTGGCAATGTCATTGATACACCAGATGACTCAAAACCACCTGACACTCAATTCAGATAAGACCAGAATCATAACCTTTGGTCACCCCCTGCTCTCCCGTGCCATCCCCAGCCTCACATCATCACCTGCTCTCAGTCCAATACCCTTGAATATGCCTAAGCGTACATATAGAAACCTGCCTCACTTGCATGCCCCAGTGAAATCCTGCTTCATCCATGTTTATATTCTAAGAAACAAGTTTAATATCTTTGATTGGACCAATTGAAAATCTTAAGCAAATCTGGTGCAATGGTGTAAAATATATCAAAATGTGGATTTTGTGTGATTATAAAAGTGGACTGACATTTTCTTCCATGGGTTGCCCCATACTGTGGTGGAAATCCCTCCTACTAAATGGGGATACAATGTATTTAATCAACAAAAGGAAGGACCCTAAAAACTTACTACAAGACAAAGTGTACCCTGATTTCAAAGAACAGGACCTGTATTCACAGCCACTATACCAATTAAGGGCTGTGAATAATGTAGTAGATAAAGAAGTTACAATAGTATTTCATTGTTATTGCATTTTAAGCACAGGTTTTCTCATTCATTGTTTTTAAATAAAGCCACTAATAGCTCAAATCACAACATAAAAGACATATAAACAAACCATTACAATATACATTCATAACATATAACACCAATCACATATGAAGTGCACAATACTTGATGTTTCACAGTGGTGAAATGAATGTCCTTATTACACACTGCCATAATAGCCCAACTTATATAGGTTTCTGTCCTCAATGTTCAAAGTAACTGGACATTCCTCAGGGGCAGTAATATATCTTGTGCTTCATGAGGATTTCCTTGCCAACATGTCACTCTACCTCTTTTCCACGTTCATGTAGCGGGAACCTGTATCAAGGGGTACACAATACAGCATATATCAAGATATGGGCATCAAATGGTCTTCTTATTAGACCTAGCCTAAACCCTAAACACCACAAGGGTGAAACAGGTATATAATAAATGATATTCCTGAACTGAAGGTCTGCAATGACTTCAAAATACAACTACAAATGTTGCGCTTGAATTTACTAGCAGTATAAGGAATTCAATTTCATCAGACACCTACAAAAAAAGAGAGGAAAGCTACTCTTAGAAAACATCCCAGGTATTCAAAATCCCTGTAAAATCACACAGGAAGAGAGCGGGAGTAATGATCCCTCCAACTTACCTATGAGTTCACATATGAATCAACACCATGTATGGTAGAAAAGGTGCTTCATTGCATCTATGTCAATAGAACTTCAGGCATTCAGGGAGGTTTCATAAAGATTGAAGTTTAAGTTCTGAAAGCGGACAAAAAATGTACATCCGCTGGTTACAATGGCCTGTGCTTCTGACAGACGGGGACAGTTCTATAAAATAGCAATGCCATTCCTAAATTCAAATGAAAAGGCACAAGGGGCCAAAAAAGCTAGCCTTGCTAATCAAATCTAATGTCTTCCATAGCAGGTGGGTAGAGCCCTAAGATCAAATCAGAGGAGAGACCATACACAATTAGTTTCTCCTGAGCGTCGTCTCACTTAGTTAAGGATGACCCCAGGGACCTGTAACAGTAAAGAGAGGGGTTGGACACCAGAAGGACAGAAAACCCAGGTCGTTTCCCTTCCTTATGGCCAATAGAAGAGATGACATCTCTAGCCCTAGCTTACCTATATTGGTTTTCAGGCAGGATCAACAGAAGGCTCCTCAGTAACACTCCAGTAAAGCAAGTGAGCATTATGCTAGAGATTAAGTCGCTGCAATGACGCGGCCGCGCGTGTGACATCATCGCGCAACGCGATGATGCCATACATTGCACGTTAGATCCGGAACGTCATCGCGTCACGCAATGACATCAGATCTTACGCGGAAGTAGTTTCCAAGCGCCTGGGACTATGGTTGCTCAAAAAATAAAGCAAAAAAGGCTGATCGCCTTTCTGGAGGAGTAAGGGCCAATGAAATAAATAAATAAACACTCCCATACCTCCAGAAAGCAAAAAACAGCTGAACTGGATACATTTAGTATGAATCAACTTCAGAAAGTATCAACCCCAGAATGGAAGGTACCGAGTATCTTGTGTTCATGGTCAGAATACTGGCACAAAATATGTTGTCAGATCCTATTTGAACAGACTCAATTACATAACATTTTGTTTATTATAAGTCATATGGATCTAAATATCTGTGCTAGTTCAAGTGCATCATACTTCCTGCAAGTAGGGATTTGAGTGTGAAAATACAATAATAAACATTTCACTACAATAGCCCCTCCATTGAATATGATGAAAGAATAATACGAATGGAGTATTTTACAAGTATGCACAATAGAAAAATACAAAAATATAGTATTAATTTGTTTAGCATGTTACCACGATGACACAGCAATATCAAACTCAATTTTATCACATCTATGTCCTCTCTCAATACAACACCACAGAGAGTGACATCCTCATCAATGAAATGTACCGGCATAAAATGCAACACTCAGCCATAACAGAGCTGTAATATTTATTTGATGTTATGCCACTCAATATTTTCATTTAACCCTGTCACATGGCTATTAGTCAGAAAAATGAGTTTTTGTTCCAAATTAATGAGTTTCCTGTTGATTTCCTCTTGAGATTTCCCTTTAGCTTTCTTCAAGATACACCACTCGAAATCTGCGAATGAGTGACCCATCTCACCAAAGTGTTCCACTACGGGGGCTTTCTAGATGTTGTTTTTTAAACAGCTCCTGTGCTGAATTATGCGAGTCTTACACTTCCTATTGGTCTTCCCTATGTACATCCGTGCACATGGACATTTCAGCATGTAGATTACATTCTCAGTTTTATAAAAGTGGACTTACACCTTGTCAAACCTTTCCGAGCATATCCTAAGGCACGCTAAATCCTGGCACTGTAAGGCCATTGCAGTGGTGATGGGTGACATATGACAGCTTTTTAACAAAACGTACACACATACCATATCTTCACCAATGATTTTTTTTCCCTAAAGAGTCTAAGCGCTTCTAGCAGCGGTCCTTTTGTGCCTCGGTTCTGCTAATGGAATACACCTGGGGTTTCCTGCCTGCCATCTACTGTGCTTCCAATATGCACACAAGCCTAATAAAAGCCTTAAGAACGTGGCCCGTGGCGCCAAACACATGTCCGCTGATTTTGGAACATAACTTTAGAAAAAAATGCAAGCACAAAAATGAATGTGGATTGCAAAGCCAGCAATTCAGCTCTTTCTTTTCGTTACATGCCAACACGCACCATTCCATTCCGAAGATGTTATTGCAGTCCTGTGTTTCCTTTGCATTCTGCGCCTTGCACCTCGGATTTTTAATGGTGAAATCCAGAAGTACAAGTCTGAGAATGCACAGGAAAGCCAAGGACTGGACTACCTTCATGAACACCCAGAAACCAACAGTATGGACTTCAAAGCACTTTGTATCAGCCAGTGTATCATGGACTCAGAAGGATTGTGCAAGTTGATTCAAACCTACAGTGCCACAATGTCCCTGAGCATTCAACCACTTCCCTTCGTCTGCATGTCCTCCTTGTCTACTTAACATGCGCAGGCAGAAGGTCCTGCCACATCACTGCCGCCCTCCTCTGGAACTGACTCCCCATGGCTACCCATGGCTCTCCACTCCATCACACACCACATGGCTGTATGGAAAGCATTCAAATCCAGCTCTTTGCTCTCAAATCAATGCAAGACCTTGATGCTTGCATCAAAAGAGAAGACTGTGGCCTGTCGTATACCCCCTCCAGGGGTGCAATGAAACCTACATATCAGGGGCGGGTGGGGGCTAGCTGGTTATAAGAGGGGCCACTTTAGAAACTGGGCAGGGCAATCTTGGAGGTTCAACCCCCTCTGTTCTACCCCAAGAGTTGTCTGGCATGGTGCCGAAGTATGGAATGGTACATTTTAAAGCGCACTATGCCAATAAGAATGACAAAGTGGTTGGATTTAAAGATAACATACACATTTAGTTACTTTGATCATTTGTGTATTTATAAAGCCCAGGTATCCAAACAGGCATCAACCTTTAAGCAAAAGCGACCAACAGGGACCAGACGGGAGTACAATGTGCCACAAATCCCACTTCCACATGAGATACAAACCATACATTTCTGTTAATTTTACCATTATATGCCAGTATGAAATATTTTCATGCTGGCTGTGCCCAGACATTTCCATTCTGGATGCACCAAAATATGACAATATTCCCATATATGAACACATTCATGTTTGCTTTGCACATAATACAAGTAATGGTGCTATAATAAAACATGACCATGTGCGCTATTCCAATACATGACAGTATACCCACTTAAGGAGATACTTCTGGTGTTTTCCCATTCAAAATTTCATATCACAATAAGAAAACATGTCCAAATTGGCTGCACAATGTGGGCCGGTCTAGACACATAATAACACTTATCATGCTTTCTTTACAAGAGATGCCCAGAAAAATATGTCAAGCCACAGAAAGAAATGGCTAAACTGGCTGTACCAAAATGCCAGTCTAGCCACATAATAACACATGTCATGCCTACTTTATTATAGATGCCCAGTAAAAAACTAAAATAGTAATGCCACAGGAATAAATAACTAGACTGGCTGCAACAAAACACCATTCTAGCCACATAACACATATCATGCTTACTTTATCATGCATGCCCCCTAAAATGTCATGTTTAACAACATTCCCCTTTCCTATCAGTCCCTCTCCCACTCACCCTATCCCTTCTCTCTGGTTACCACCCTCTACCTGACAAAATCAGCTCCTCTGCCCAGCATTACACATAACCGCACCCACAATTACACAGCATTCACTCATTTAAACATACCATTTACTCACATCCCCATACACTGTACAGTCGCTCATTCACACGTGCACCCAGCCCCATACATCATACACTAATTCACACAGACGCACTCCTTCACACACCCATTACATATACACACTCCTTGAACACATGCATACATATATAATGAGCTAACATGCAACACCCTTTAACACCACTGGTTTCAGGAAAGGCTTTGGTACCTTCTCTACCAAAGAAAAATCAAGTGTGAACGCTAGCCACCTCCCCCGGATGTGAAAGAACACATAATGTTGTTATATGTTGGCATGCATCCGCTGATGTGTGCATTTGATTTTTCTAAGGCAGAGAGGTGATGGTAGCCTTTCTTGAAACTAGCAGCTTTTAAGTTATGCCGTGTTTGTGCAAATACATTGTTTTCTGTACGAACAAAGTAAAACTTTAACACCACCAGTTTGAGGAAAGACTCCCCTCTATGCCTAACAAAAACCAACTGCGGAAGCCCCGACCTTCAAACCACATTTTTTGGCCGACTGAAGGATGGTTACCCCAATGGCAATGTGCACCTGATCCCCTCCATCCATGATCCCACCTTCCTGAGCCTCGCCCTGCGCTGCACCTTCTCAGACACCTCCCACCACCCCAAGATGCTGCAGCCAGCCACCTGGTCCTGCAGCCACCCACTACCTCTACCCCAAACTCTTGACACCAAGGGGTCGGCATTCTAGTCAGACATTAGTATTCTTCTTGAAAGGTCGTCATTCACCTAACCTTGCCACATCTAAACAAAGGCTTCTGCATGACGTCACCATAACAATGGTGACTACTAGTCTAACCCAATATATGTATATGTTATGTAATCCTGTATTTGCATAGTTCCTCCTGACAAAGTGTATAGAAGGAGCAGCATGATAGAACATTCAGTAGTGGGGGGAAGTGCATGAATGACTTCTACATGCAAAGACTTCCTGTTATATGAAATGTTGCCTCCCAGGTGCCCAGGAAGGTCACGCCACGCTCTCTTCCTGGGAGCGCTGCCACTCTCTGAATATGTGACAGCATGCACATGCTATCAGGAAGATACTCACCCAGTCATGGTTTTCTCATTGCATTGTGGGGATTGTAGTCCTGGAGTTATAATGGGAAAGGCAGAACTGCAAGTCCCAGAATTCAAATGAATACAACAGGACTTGATGAGCTTCTTCAGAATGGCATGGGGCATATATATGGACAACGATGCTGTCCTCTTAAGAGTATCCTGGCCTCGGTGCCCCAGGAAAGCCAGTGCTCTCTCCCTGCAACCCCCGTGGAACAGAGAATGAGATAATATTGCGAGCTGTGTTCACTACTGGCAGATACTAAAGTAGAATACACGAAACCGTGTAGAAAAACAGGCTAGGGAACTGTTTTATTTCACAATGGAAAAGCAGGTCTGCGCGGGCCCTTTAATGTCCTAGTTTTCCTTCTATTTCAGCTTGCGCTCAGGTTAAAGTGGGGGGCAGGAGCCCGGGGCCCTTGGGACTGGTCAAAGCAGGCGCATTAGGAAACCAGGGCTTCCCTCTGCAGCCTGGGAAAGCTGCACTGGAAGCGGACAGGCTCGGAATAGCAAACAGGCAACTATCCTGTCTGGGATGGAGTGCATTACACACCCCATCAAGGAGAGGAGCGCGCAGGCCTGGCTGTGCTCAGACGGTACTCACCCGCCCCAAGAAGAGGGGGCAAGAGAACACGACTGCCCCCACTCCCCACCTCCGAAAGTACTCACCCCCCCAAGAGGGAGCAGAGGGAAATGCTGTCCTCAGCCCCCACCATACATAGTACTCACCCCCCTCCAAGAAGAGAAAGAACAAGGAAAAGGCTCACCTCACTCCCCACCTCAGATGGTACTCACCCCCTGCAAGAAGAGAGAGAATAAGGAAAAGGTTGCCACCAGCACTTATGGTACTCACTCCCTGAAGAAAATGGAGAGGAGGAATAGCTTGCCTTCACTCCCCACCACAGATGGCGCTCACCCCTCCAAGAAGAGAGAGAACGATGAAACGGCTGCTCTCACCCCCCACCCCAGAAGGTATTCATCCTCTCCAAAAAGAGAGGCCAATGGGAAAAGGCTGCCCTCATTCCTCACCTAGTATGATACTCACCCCTTCCAAGAAGAGAAAGCAGAGGAAAAGGCTTACCTCACTCCCCACCTCAGAAGGTATTCACCCCCTCCAGGAATAGAGAACAAGGGAAAGGCTGCCTTCACCACCCACACCAGACAGGTATTCCGCCTCTCCAAAAAGAGGGAGCAAGAGGAAATGGCTGCCCTGAGTGCCCACCTCAGAAGGTACTCACCCCCCTCCAATAAGAGGGAGGGAAAGGAAAAGGCTTCCCTCACCCCCCACACCAGAAAAGTATTCATCCTCTCCAAAAAGAGAGAGAACGAGGAAAAGGATGCCCTCCCTCCCCACCTCAGAAGGTATTCACCCCCTCCACGAAGAGATAGAAAATGGAAACGGCTGCCCTCACCCCCCACCCCAGAAGGTATTTATCCTCTCCAAAAAGAGGGAGCAAGGGGAAATGCCGGCCCTCACTCCTGACCTCATATGATACTCACCCCTTCCAAGAAGAGAAAGCAGAGGAAAGGGCTGCCCTCACTCCCCACCTCAGGAGGTACTCACCCCCTCCAATATGAGGGAGCAAGGGGAAAATGCTGCCCTCATTCCTCACCTAGTACGATACTCACCCCTTCCAAGAAGAGGAAGCAGAGGAAAAGGCTTACATCACTCCCCACCTCCGAAGGTATTCACCCCATCCAGGAAGAGAGAGAACAAGGAAACGGCTGCCTTCAACCCCCACACCAGAAAGGTAGTCCTCCTCTCCAAAATGAGGGAGCAGGAGGAAAAGACTGGCCTATCTGCTCACTTCGGAAGGTACTCACCCTCCTCCCTTGTTTTGGAAGGATAGCTCAGCAGCAACGTGTTCGCCTTGGAAGCAAGACGACACGGAGCACCACAGGTTTGATCCCCGGATCCGCGCTTAGAAACCTCTGGGTAATAAGCGTGTTATAAATAAACTATCGTATCATATCAATAAGAGGGAGGGCAAGGAAAAGGCTGACCTCACTCCCCATCTCATCAGCGTTGTTTTAAGTGAGATAAAAAAGGTGTTGTGGAGATCCCTAAAGTTTTATAAAAGGGAACTAGGAAGCAAAGGGTGTTGTCTAACTATCTTTACAAATGTTCATAAGCAAGCCTAGAATTAAGGGAGGAGCCCCTCAGTTCCAAATTCCCCACGCACCCCTATAACAGCGTCATATGCACATACATAGTCAGATTTTACAGCGCCATACAAGCCAGAGCAAACAAACAGCACTATCACACAACCCCAAGCACATCACAAGCGCCTTACAAATGCAGAATAAATAAATAAATAAGTAATGTAAAATGAGGACAGCATGCACCGTATGGTTCAGCCATTTTTATGGTTTTTCGGGGGGGGAGCGCTTTTTGCTGCTCTTCGTGGTACATATCTTGTGCTTGGCCCTTATAAAGCTGACACAGGGATGCAAAATCAGGAATGGGTTCAAAAAGCACCAAACCAGAATGCAGCACACAAAGCACAGCCATTAACCGGTATATGAATTCCAAAGGAAACAGATAGAAGTGGCAAAGGGGTTCACAGAACACATGGCGTGTGGCAGCGCCGAGAAAGAGCACTCTATATGTTTTCCATTGTCATTGTTTTGTTTCTCTGTGATGTTTTGTGCACCTCTCCCTGTGGGCGGGGCGGGGCCAGTGGGGGACACAGCACATGTTCATTTGGAAAGCACACATTTATTACATGGTTTACTTCCCCAAAATGCGACAAAGGTCATACATGAATTACATCATGCAATAGTTACGTCATCGTGCCGTCTTCATTATATCATCATTACATACTCTAGCATGGGGGAGTGACGAAGTCCCATGCCCCCCATGCCCCGGTACGGGCCTGTGGGAAATATGTGAGCCCCTAAACCACCGACCAGACCCACTCACCCATGGACGACCGGTGAGGACCGCTCTTGCCGCCTCACCGCTCCGCGCTGAACCTAGGACCCTAATGTAAATCAGCAATCGATCTCCCTTCCAGTGACCCAAAAGGTTGAGCACCACAAGCAGCACAAAAGTCCCGGGCAGCCAAAAAGAGAGGGAGGGCACATGCAGCCCCTCGCTTTATACCCGCCCGAACCCTAACCTTTCTACTTCCGGCTCCTGGCAGTGGTGTCTATGCATGATGTCAACCCTCTGCCTGGCGCTGAGGACGTCCGCCCCCTAGAGATGTCCCTTCCCTTATGGCGCGCCTCTGCAACTCCCAACCTGCTGTCCAGGCAAAGGTTGCCCCGGGGCGCTTTCGTTAGCTTGAGTTCTCTTGCTTTTGATACCTGTGGCCATGAGAAGGCCTGGGCTGGTTGGCAACAGGAGTGGGTCGGCCGAATCAGGGGAAGGTGGCAGAGGCATAAAGGGTGATTGAAATTTCTTTCCAGGGAGTGAGGGCCGGATTTGGGAGGTGATTGGATGAGGGGAAAATCGTGTCCCCACTCAGCCAGCCAAAGCAATCCTTCCCGGGTGGCGGCTGTAGCTCTGCAGAGGAAACAAGCTCTGAGTTGGGTTCTTAGTATGTTTCGTAAAGTCTAGTCAATGGAAATAGGTACTACTTGCAACCCATCTTGGGGGCTTTTATATACAGTTTATCCAAGTCCTGCCCCGTCTGACTTGCAGCCCCATCTATCAGGAAGACACATCTGAAAGAAGCTCTGTCCTTAGACATACCCCACCCCTGGAGCCAGAACATTATCTGCGTAGGCCACAGGGGTTGTATATGAATTGTTCGAACTACAATTGTTCGAATTACAATTGACCTTTGGAAAATTGACCGAATTGTGAAGGTCTATTGTTACATATATGTGGGGGGAAAGCCCCCGCAACCCCCAATATATATATATATATATATATATATATACAGTCAATAGTGCAAAGGTCAATTCGGACCCTTGACTTTCGGTCAATTAGGTTAATTGAACAATTGTGTTCGAACAATTTGGGTAATACCGGCCACAGGTCCAATCAGGGGCATCCAATTACCAGTGGGTGTAGGAGTAGCCTAAACCCCCAGGGGTTTCAACAAATTGGTTTCCAAACAAGCCCCACAATACAGATGTTAGAGTCTCTTTACATAAAGACTCTATTGAACGTTTTTCAAACAGTATGAGGACATCAGGTCTGAACCATGACAACTTCTGACAGGGCAGGCTTCCTCACAGAGCAAGATGCACCCCTTTCAGGTTGGCAAACCTCTGGCAGATGCTCATCACTGGAAGAACTGAAACTGGTATATACTCGCCATCCGAGCCTTGACCTTTTCAGGTACGGCCTTGCCGGTCCTAATCAACGAGGTGCATGCTGCTTGATTTGCTAGGTCTAGCAAGCAAGGCACCCATGCATGAACATATATTCTGTCACTTAAGAAGACAGACTAAAACCAATAAGCATTGGCCAAGCCAACAGATGTAACCTTTTGTGTAGACATGGGACAGGCACAACCAGAAGGGCACTAAGACCTAGCTATAAAATGGCAACAGGTGGAAAATAGTGGGAGGACCTGGGCATAGCATGTCATTGGCTGGCAAATGTCTAAGAAATTCCTATACACAAGCTGAAACTGTGGCTTTGCAAATGCTTTTTTAAAGAGGTCTTCAGTTGAAGGAACAGATGTAAGAAGCCTCATATTGCTTTTAAAACAAGTGGCTCAAAGCACACTTGGTCAAGGCATTTTTATTACACCAGGAGCTCATTTATAGTGAGAATTAAGCCATTAACTCAACTCTCAGAAGACTGCTTAGAAATAGCACTGGCAGGCAATTTACAGCACAGGGTTTGATGTTACTGCATGATACATCTATCTCAAAGAGATTCGAGGAGGATTTGTTTTGAGCGGATGAGTCAGGAACTTGGTTGGAATGGCCAAAGGGATGAACATGGCAAAAGTGGTCAATGGGTGAGTAAATACCCAAAAATAACATGTGCAAGATGTGTGACCCTCCTCACATCCCACCCTCACCTGTACTTCATTGGAATAGTTTCATTGGAATAGTTTGTAGTTGGTATTAAGTGCCATCTATCAGGCAAAAATAAATAGAGCAATGGAAGGCTTCACACCAATCTATCATAACCACTGGTATTGCTCTATTCAGCATTCCATACCATTGTTTGCAAATCCCTCTCGATCCGGCCGCTAGTGTGAGAAGTCCTGCCCGAACTACTAGAACACAGGGCTGTGAGGGCTTTTGTTCCAATACAGATGGGATATGGCCATAAATTCAAACTGACCTGCATGTTTTAGTGGCACGACCAAGATGCATTTGACTATGGCTTGGCCACTTCTGCAATGGCACATACATGCTAAAGAATGATGGCATGGAAGGCTGCTCAGAGCAATCAAAGTGGCAATAATTATTGCAATGCCTTGCCATCATCATGTTTACTCCCCTACGCCTCCAGAATTACATATTTTGTTTACCACCCTTATTTTATACTCCAGTTGGTAAAATCACAGAAGATATACTTTGAATGTAAATTGTAAAGTTCTTCAGTCGGTTGATACACCTGCTGTAGATATCTGCGTGGGTTTTAACGAATCACAAAGCAACAAATGCTTTTAACGAATTCAAAATATCTCTAAAAAAACATTTTATGTTGTTGTTTTTTGGGGCTCCCCTCAAGCCCCCTGTTTTTTATATGTATTAATACCTTTCCCACACTCCCAAAACTGCTATTCCCAACCCCATATATATAAGTTTAACAAATTTATTTTTTTAGATATTTTGTGTTAGTAAAAAATTAAATTCTTTATTTTGAATTCGACAATATCACTGCATTTCATCTGATTGCAATCTGCAATTCACTAGTTTGTATATTGGTGAGCCAGCAAACAATGTCATTCTTCTGAGGCTTATCAAATGAGTAATATTGAGATGGCACAAGTCCTCCTGCCATAGGGTGGGGGCAGCAAACAGCGCTGCTGATGAGCCTAATCCCTGGAGGGACTTTTCAGAGTCTCCTGCAGGCAAAAGTGGGAGCTCAAGAGCCACTCACCTGCCCTGAATGGTGGAAGAGAGAGGAGGGAAATCTGCGGCAGAGAGCAAGCATCCCCGATGATCAAGACAAGTGTGCACACCACCCCACCACCACACTCAGAAGCTATGCAGATGCTGAGGACCTCATTGCCACAGGCCCTAGGGTGAGGGAAGGGTTATTACTGGTGGACTCCCTACAGTTGAGACTCATGCTCCGGGTAAGCCCTTTGCCAATGAAACATATACTTTTTGCAATACATCACTGCAGTTCCCCACTGCTATTTCTCTCCACTGTGATATGATCCTGGGGGCAGGGGGGAGGTCCCCCACTATTGCAAACCACCACATCTCTTCTGTCATTATTTTACTCCATTGTGATTTTACTTTAGTGGTGTTTGTGCACACATCAGGGATCTTTGTGGCTCTCACCACAGTAACTCTTCCCCGAGAGGCAACCCTACTGGTACGGGCACATGGCTGCAGCGGATAAGATACTGGGGTCTCCGTTGACTACTCCCCTCACTAACACACTCCAATTCTACTTTCCGCTACATAGAATGCACACTGACTCAGCCACCCACACAGAGCAACTAAACACCTTACCAACAAACTCTAAAAACACCACCAAGGCACATCTTCCATCAACTCGTGTACTGTGGCACACAATGCGCCCCGTGCCTATAGATATCCTAATGGCTTTCCGCACAAACCACCTACAAACGCTCAAGAATGCATAACTCGGAACTGCATACACAAGTGCAACAACATGACCATCTTTCATTTTCCCTTTATACCTTTCAATCAAACCCAGCCCCCCTCTTTTGCAACTCTTATAGCACCATGAGGCCATGCAAGTGGCAGTGGAGGGCTGTATAAACGCCAATAACATGACATTTTTTATTTCACTTTCATCTTAGGATAGAACCATGGCTTGCACATAATGGTGTTGGGCAACGAGAAAGCTACGGAACAAATCAGCCTATGGCGTGTGCTATATAAATGCACAATATTATTATAATCAGTATGCATGGAGCCAAAACCTTAGTCTTTTAAACCATGCATGAGCGAGTGCACACCTGGCAAAATCACTACTCAGCGACCCCAATATCCTCAGCCAAAGAAACTCAGGGTCTCATTACGAGTCTGCCGGTCCGGAAACAAGACTACAACTCTGCCTGAGGGAGCAGATGCGCCTGGCAGGTCTGAAGTGTCAGACGCATCGGCCCTGGTAGGAACAGTTTTCACAGAAGCACTGGCACCATTACTAATGGTGGCAGTGCTTCCAAGGCCCCATTCTCATGGTGTCCTATGGAACTCCAGGGGAATGGGGACTAGCATTTTCCGACGCCTGATATCACAGGCCGCCGGAACTTGTAATGTCCCAGCGGCACCGCGATCTCAGGTGTTGGAAACAGTGTTAAAATTCAGCGGGTTGCCGCTGGACTGGGAATGAGGCCGAAAGTACCTTTTAGGAAGACTGATTTCCACAGATTCACACAGATCAGTCAAATTGGAGGCCTGGTTGTGAGCCCAGGTTTTACAAGTGCAGGGTTTGCAATTTAGTAGGTTTTCCCTATTGGGGTTTACATTTTTTGGCCTTCTGGCAAGAGTTCTCCTAATACTCCCTGTACGGGTGCCAACTTGTAGATTTGCAGCATTGGGTGGAAGTGGCTCCTGTATGGAGGGGTGGGGGGATATCTAGCTAACCCAGGTTTTTGGGCGCACCACCTAGTTTATGGTGCAGGTTTTACATGGTATAACATATATTGAGATTGTCATGGTCATTGGTTTTACTCTTTTCATTACAGGGGGATATCAATTTCTGAGCACGATTTGAGGAATGTTGCAGAAATTCTGTTGATCATGCTCTTGGAGCGCATCAGTAGATGGCACTGCTACCACCTGTTCTTTGGAATGTTGGGTTCCTCAACTATATATTGAAGCACTAAATGCACTTTCAAAAGCCACAATGGTAGATGTGAGGCTGGCAATCCTGGATTCAGTCAATCGTACTATATGGAGTATCTGAAACCACTAAACTGGGTAAAAGAGGAGGTATTACTTCAAATGAGCCTGCAAGCATGGGGCAAGCTGTAATGCAGACACTGGGCAACTAGGGAGGCAGGGTCAGTGTCATTCATTGCAACGGCATGGGGCAGGGAACAGCTGGTGAAAAAGACAATAGTGAGATGAGCTTTGTTTGCAAAGAAGAAGCAGGAAGAGGTAGGCATACTTGGCAATTTTGGATGTCTCCTGCACAGACTGCAGGAAGTGTGCAGGATTCTTTTGATGTGCTGTTGTTCCGATGGATATTTTTGAGAGCTTTATTTGGGGGGACACGGGTGGACGATCTAGAAGTCCTGCGGCATGAAGCTGAGAGCAGCCTGGTGGAGCAATGGAAGGAGTGCTTGATTGAAGAACATTGGATGAATTTCAAGATCCCTGTACTTACGACAGACTACAGTGAGCATGGCTACCCCGATTGGGAAAGAATGTGGCTTGTCCACAGACAACAACCAGGCACTACTTGTGTGATTCTACCTTAAGCACGGTGGGTGTGCAATTGCCTGTGATTTTTTTAAATTTTAAAATGAAATTGAATGATGGTACATCGACCTCCAGAAAATGTGTGGGGCTAATCTGCACACATTTTCCCATGCTCACCACATGACATAAGCATAGGCCTGTGTACTGTGGGTGTACACAGCATACAGTCGCAGTCCCACCCTGTTATATTTAGTTGGGATCTGAAAGGTGGAGTACATGATGCATCTCGTGAAGGGGGTGGTACAAAACGTCACCCTGCCCTGGCCATCCTGATTAACCAACAAAGGCTCCATGGTACTGAACTGTCCTTTTGTTGAGCCATGTAGCTTGTGGCAGCGGTTTTGCATACTATTCACAGGGTAATTCAAACAGTCCCACATGAGGACTGGCTGCAGAGGCTAACAAAGGAGACAGGAAACCCCAACAACCTTTCATATGCACTGTGTCAATCTGAAGCCAGATTCCACCTTCAGTATCGATTGACAGTAAAATGTCATGTCTGGGACTGCTTATTTACAGTGGTCATCTCCACAGGGGGACCCCATTCAGAAGGGACAAGTATGTGGTTTGACGAAGCCAGAAAGTATGTTCTCACCGCAGCTTCAAGGGAGACCTGACACTTTAATCAGGAACCACAGAGAGCTCCATTAATCAGAGGGAATCTTTGATCCATAACAGACAGGACGCTGGGTGGGACTTAGTATTACATGTTTTCAGCCCTTTTCCTTTTCTGTTGCAAAGCACTCTGCTTATGACCTCAAGCATACAAGAGATTGTTGGTGGAGACCCAGGGTTGGTTCATTAGGGTAGGCTTAGCCTAAACCAAACCCTGTGGTCAATTTAGCGTAAAAAGAGGGCCAAGCCCCTCCTTTGGCAGATCATCTGAAGACTTTGCAAGGAGTAACAAGAAGAACTCAGCATTGGATCCTGGATGAAGGTACAGTCTGCCTTTCATTCTCTACCAGTGAAGGAAGGCCAGGACCTCCAAGAGGGAAGCAAGATCCCTCCCCTAAACATCTCCCAGGGAACAGAGGGAGATACCAAATTCAAAGGACCCTCCAGCAGCTCCATAACTGATACCCAGCCAGCATACAGCATACCTGCTAGGCTTTTATATAGCAGGTGTCCTAGGTGAGAAATACCAGAGAATCTCTGAAGCCTAAACCAAGGACAAGGCAGCTGCTTGCAACACACTCCTCAGCTTTGTCCGGTCCGCCTTGAAGGATGACATGAGTCCAGTGAAGAAGCTGGGAGAAGTGCCTTGATGAACATCTACCGACGTCCGCCTTAAAGGACATTTTCGAACCAGTATAGTCCCTTGAGCTGCAACCGACTGCAATGCTGCAGTCACTTGAAGACTTTTGAGACACCTTGACCACGGCTTCAGAACCACCGACCAGCACTAAAACAATGATTCCTGACCCTGAGCTGCTGTGTAGGCCAGCCTGTAGCCATCCATCCAGCCTTGCTCGCCAAACTGGTTGTTGCCTGATACCTGCAGCTGTCTCCTGTCTTGAACTTTGTCGCAGAAGCTGCAAAGTGCCCTGGAACTGACTTGACCCTGTCGAACACCAAGAACAGCTACATGCACAAGGTACATTGTGGTTCTGTCCCCCTGCTCCTTCTCCAAGGCCCCTAGAGGCATTTTAAGAAGACCAATTGCTCCCTTTCTACTGAAACAAAGTATCCTTAAACTATTTAATTATTTACTATATCAACAACCTTCCTGTCAGTATCCAGAATGCTTCCCCGTTCCTTCTTTGAAACTGTCTGTCCTCTGCATTCCTTTACAGTGTGGTTGTATTTTGTAGTGTGCTAGAAATGTCTGTTGTGATAATAATAAAGTAGATATTTGTATACAAACTTGACTCGACAGTCCCCTTTATCATTGGGTAATTGTTTTTTCGCTGTATTTCAACTTACCAACAATCCACGACCTTCCGGAGATAAGCCTGCCGGTCCATCAATGTTAGCAGAATTGGACAAGGAGTTTTATAATTTGCTTGTGTTCCCAATCTGTTTAGATTCCTTCTGTTGTCCTAGAAGTGTGGGACTGGTTGATGGTTTAGAAACCGATATTCATCCCTGGACCACTTATGCCCCGGAAGTTGATTTGTCACAGGCCTTAATGTGGAGGAGGTATGTTTGTTCATTAAAGTGGTACTCCATTAGTAGTTTATCAGTTGTGTTCTGAAGTTAAGATGGCTCTTAATCATGAAACTCCTTCAGAATTGAAGTGGCTTCTGAGTTTCTAGAGGTTGGGCTGGGAGGTGACGCAATAAAGCACTCAGTATTATGCTTGTCCTCTGCCCAAACCACCACAGTTTGTCCCCCTACCAAGCAGCACAGCTCTGCACTTAAGGGAAGACACAGACAACAGATTCAAAGTTCAAACAAACTTACTTTATTTGATTTAAATGTCAGAATGAACGAAGGTCTAACTTGCCCTAAGCTTAGGTGAGAGTCCCCTACCTAAAGAAACTAAGGACAGTCTGAGTCAAAGAGTTCAACTTAAAAGTCTGTCTGTGTCCAAAACGTATTCTTGCGCTCACACACAAAGCTAAACAATGTGTAGGGATGTCAGCAATAAAAGCAATAGTGTTCCAAAGAAAGTTCTGAGCTTCTTCCAGCTCCTGGCTTACATTTCAGCTCCCCTTTTCCAAGTTCAAAACAGTTTCACAAAACTCTCAGGGTTCCCTTGCGCAAGTTTAAGACAGTTTCACAAGGTCTTGTAGTTCCCTTTCCCAATTTCAAGACAGAAAGTTCCCAATTCACACTTAACAGTATTTAAAGGATTGTGGTCCTCCATAATCCTCTTACAAAAGGTGATTTCTTTGATTCACCAATGCACATCTGTTACAGCACAAGTCTTTCCATATTTTCATTGACTTACTCCTTCTGGATATTCACACTCTTGATGCTTCTCTTTACTTGCTTTTCATGCAGAGCGTTCAGTCTAGGTGTAGTTGACAGACCACACGGCGCACCCATTGCAGGTCACGCAACCGATACCCCTCGTCATAAGCTTTTGCAACAATTGTTCACTTTTTTCCCTTGACAGTGAAAATGTTTTATTGTATCAGAATTGTCCTCTTCCAATACTTGATCGTGGTTAGCTTGATCACCATTCACTTGGTTATGCTGGGGAACTTCCTTGGCCCTTGCCAATACAGGTTTTCATTCAACCTCAGTTGCTTCAGCATTCAAAAGTACTTATGATGGTTTCCACAATGTTGGACATTCAAGAATGGCTTATTGACAGTTTTTGGAGTGCCCCAGTATGAGTGGTTCCTGTCTGCACTCACCGGCTTTGCACAGCAGCTCCCTTCAGCTCCATTCCTGCAGTGCCTTTCCCGCTTCTGCGGCCTCCGCGTCTCTTTCGACGCAGAGTTTGGGGAAAGTGTTGCTCACTCTCCCTCTGGTCTGCGATGACCGGAGTTCTTTGGTGCCCCACAGCTCCTTCGTGACCCCAACACGGAAGGTGTAAAGGACTTCCCAACCTTCTCTGAGCCTGCCTCAGTCCCGGCATCTCTGTTCCTCACCTGACAAGACTTCCTGCACTCACACATCCAACACCTGTCTCTCCAGCTCACCAGCTTCCAGCTACAGCCCACTCCACTTTCCAGCCTGCTGTACGACCTCCAACTGAGAAGCTTACTTTTTATATCTATTGGGCTTTCTAAGTGGACACAGGTGGTGGTCACTTAGTCCAGTTGCCTGACCATAATTAAAGGAACATGCCTGATCTTTACAATACTCTGCAGGCCTCTTCCTCATCTCAGTACTAGAGTGGTGAAATGACCTACAAGTTTTCCACTCTGAGATGGCTTTTCCTAGTCCCAGTACTATAGTGTGTTAAATTATGGAAATTGTGGGGAAAAGTGTTATAATAGCCAATAAAGACTGGGGGAGGGTTAGGCTGGTCTTCAATAGGGGAAGGGGATACCATGTCTCGCCTGTGGATATCCTCTCCCCATCCCCAGGGACCCTCTGCCCAGGTGATCCTCCCTTGCTTCTCTACCCTCAGGGTCAGGATACAAAAGCAATGGTGTTTCCCTGGTCACCTGAGAAGAGGAACCAAAGGGGGTAGGTGTGATGATACCCTCAGGTTTCTCACATTTCCTGTAGCAGGGCCTGAGGGAATTCTCCCACACCTCCATTTTACTGAGAAGTTATATGGGGGAGGTGAGTTTGCACCCAGCAAGGAGCAGTTGGAGTGGTGCTTGTGGCATCACCAATGAACGGTGAACTGTAGTGGCTTAAAAAGAGATGGAATATTCAACTTTGTGCCCACCAGATGTTTTCTTTTAATTGCACCAATGAGGTTGGCATCCGTGTGGCAGAAGACAGCTCTCTAGTGATGCTCTGAGAGCACAATGTGGAAAGTGTGCTCTGTAGAGTTGACTGGCATTGTTGTGCCAAGCAGAATGTTCTTGACTGTTGTCTAGGTATTTGCAGTAGTTGCTGCTGAGGGAGTGACTAAAAGGCTTTTGAGACTGTGGTGGGATCAATTCCAGTTTTTTTGTGTGGTTTTGTTGCACACCAAGTTGCAGTAAACAGATTTCAAGTGCCATGATGGGCAAGGTCGAAGGGGCGAGTGGGCAGCGGGAGAAGGTGGTCAGACGGAACGGAAAGTGGAAAGAAGTATACACGTTTGTTCACTATTGAAAAAAACAAAGTTAAAATCCCTAGGTAACATAGCAAAAGCATTGGTGGCACTGCAATACTCTATTGACTAGCATAGAGTTCCGCCACCAGGTCCCCGTCTCAGCGCGCGATACCCAAGAATGAGCAAGATCTATGAATCAAACACACGTCAAGTGCAGCTCTAGAGCCTTTGAGAGGTTCTTTCAATACCCAAGTTTTAAGGCTTTTTCTGAATTTCGAGACACTAGTTTCCAATGTGAGAATAGCCGTAGTTAGTTACACCCGTAGTTACGGCCATTGTGTAGGAGCCTTTTCAATGGTAGAAAGATTAGCTCATGCACTTCATCGAATGAGCCCTCTGGAGGCATTAACTTCTTCAGAGTCAGTTCAGCTCATATTTGACAACTACTGTGGATGGACAGGTAGAGTAAACCAAACGGAGGTATTAAATAAGAATTCATATTACATAGGCAGGTCATGCGGATGGCTTGCTACAGATCCAAGACGAGTTACAGGGTCTTGCTCTCATTGAAAAATTATCTGGACTTCCCTTTACATTATTTTGGTGGCATTTGAAAGCAGGTGCTATCCTCTGAAGCAGGCTTTCCTTCAAAGGTAGCACCCTCTCAATTAATAATAAGGGTCTGCCTGCAGCCTTTTTTAAACCCAAGCCAAGTAGTATTGTTTTAATTGTATGTGAATACAGTAATTGCAATGTGTGTACGCGCCAGAGTGTGTGTGCTTATGTGTGTGAGCCAGTCTACAATTCTCCTGGCCCCCGGTTCCCCAACCAAGTCAGAACAATGTCGCAGAGTTGGCAAAACCATGAAGATTTCATGGACAGGGCAAGCAGAGCTGACCTGTTTATTGGGAATCAGGATTGCATGCGACATGCCAGAGGCTTCCTGTTTGGAGGTCAGCTTTTAACCGTGTAAAAGGGACAGCTTACGCATGAGGCGCATTCCTAGCGCAATCAAGTGTGCAACCACCCTTAGGGCACATTACTGGTTTGTGGGCTTACGGGGTCATGGGCAGTGGCAATGTTATTGATTGATGAGCTGATCGACCTTTAGCATCCATGGACAGTTCAGTGGCGTTCTCTATGTTACATAAAATCCGGGTATTTTCAAACCCTATGCGATGATGACTTTGAAGTTCGGAATCTGAACACACTACTTCTTTTGGAGGGATCGCTAATCTGTCAAGCTTTCTGATCATCTCCGCAAAGCCAATGCTTTGTTTCCAATTCAAAGCCAGTGATAGTGCTACAGAACACCAGGCGACTGTGAGGAATTAGACCATCTGCACGGTGGGTGTGCACTCACCTGGGCTTTTTTTCATATTTTAAATGAAATTGAATGATGGTAGATCAACCTCCGGAAAATGTGTGGGACTAATCTGCACACATTTTCCTATGTTCACAGCACGACATACACGTAGACCTGTGTATTCTGGGTGTACACAGCCTAGAGGTGTTGTCCCCCTGTCATATTTAGTTGGGATATGACAGCCAAGAGTACATCAAGGTATCTCAAAAGGGGGAGGGCAAAACCTTCCTCCTGCCATGGTCAGCCTAATTAACTAGCAAATGCTCAATGGATCTGTCCTGTCTTTTGTTAGCTGCTGGTTGCAGCTTTGCATACTAATCAGAGTTAATTCAAACAAGCCCATGGGAGGCCTGGTCACAGGACTAACAAAAGACAGGAAAACCCCAACACCCTTTGATATGCAATGTGTCAACCTGAAGTCAGCTTCCATCTCTCAGTACCAAGGGCAGTGACCTGTCATGTCTGGGACTATGTATTTACAGTAGTCATCCCCGCAGGGGGTTCCCATTCCGAAGGTACCAGTATGTGGTTTGGCAGCGACCAAAGGTCTGGTCTCGTGGCAGCTTCAAGGGAGACCTGCTGCTTTAATTAATCAGGAACCACAAAGATCTCAATTAACCACAGTAACCCTTTGATCAACAACAGACAGGAAGATGGGTAGGACTTAGTATTACATGTCTTCACCCCTTTACCTTTTCTTTTGCAAAGCACTCTGGTTAGGACCTCACGCATACAGGAGATTGTTGGTGGGAACCCAGGATTGGTTCATTAAGGTAGGCTTCGCCTACACCAATCAATGGGGCCCATTTGGATTTAAAAGAGGGTTGAGCTCCTCTTTTGGAAGATCATTTGAAGACTTTGCAAGGAGTAACAAGAATAACTCAGCACTGGACCCTGGCTGAAGGTACAGTCTGCCTTACAGCTTCCGCCAGTGAAGGACGGCCAGGATTTCCAGAGAGGGAAGCAATATCCCTCCTCTAAACATCTCCCAGTGAACATAGGGAGATACTGAATCCAGAGGACTCACCAGCAGCTCCAGAACTGGTACCCGGCCAGCACACAGCGTGCCCTGCCAGGATCTGCAGCAAGCTTCCCAGGTGGGAAGTACCAGAGATTCTCTGAACCAAACCAAGGAAAGGGATGTTGCCTCCAACATTCTCCTCACCTTTGGGCCATCCACCTTAAAGGGTGACACAAGCCCAGTGAAGAGACTAGGAGGAGTGCATCGATAAGCATCAGCCAACGTCCGCCTTAAAGGGTATTTTCGAGCCAGTTGAGCCCCTCAAGCTGCAACCAACTGCACCAATGACTGTTGTCACGCCGAAGTTACTAACGTCGTTTTAGATGCCTCGACCAGTGCTTCAGACCCACCAACGAGCCCTGAAACTGTGATTCCTGACCCCAAGCCGCCATGTATGATATGATATGATAGATATGGCTTGTATAACGTGCCTATACACAAGTGTTTCAAGGCACGACGCGGCAAGGGAGGGGGAACAGAGGGAAGACACAGACAACAATCCTACTAGGCCAAGTGACATTCAGATCGGCAAGTGCAGGGGAAGGGTGAAGGAGAAAAGTCCAGGGTGTGAGGGGGGCTGGCGAACGTTTAGTACATGGGATAAAAGAATAAATAAAAACAATAAGAGAAGCATGGTCAGCAGGTGGCAAGTGCAAGGGTAAGTGCACATATCAGGTATCAAGTGCTTGTGAGGACTGTAGGGATACAGGGATACAGAAAACAGTCCCCAAGTGTGGGGGTTGCCAGGGAGGCAGTACAGGTGTGCAACGGCGGGGGATGGGACCTGGGCCGCAGATCAGAGGGTGGCCAGGTAAACATTGTAGTTTCAGACAGGAGTTCAGCAGGGAAGAAGAGGAGAGAAAGCAGAAGCAAAGAGGAAGGTTTTGAGGTGCTTCCAGAACCAGAGATGGTTCTCCTCAAGTCTCAGGGAGGCAGGGAAGCTGTTCCAGAGGGAGGCCCCAGCCAAAGAAAGTGATCTACCACCAACTCGTTGCTTGGAGAAGCGACTGACCCTGAGGGAGTTGGAGGCGGATGAGCGAAGCGCTCGAGAAGGAAGATATTTAGGAGGAGAGAGTTGAGGGTATTGAGGCCCCAGTCCCCAGAAGGCCTTGTGGACAATGCAGTGGGTTTTGAACTTGATCCTCGCAGCCACTGGGAGCCAATGCTGAGATTTCTGTCCTGGACACATACGATCCCTGGGCTTGAGGCCAAGAAGGAGTCTCGCAGTCCTGTCCTGGATGAATTGTAGAGGGTGGAGAGTAGAAGCAGGCAGATTTAGAAAGAGGCTGTTGCAATAGTCCAACCTAGAGAGAACCAGAGCTCTGGAGACTGTGAGCTTCTGGGGGAAGGAGAGGAAAGGAGGTGCAGCTGGTAGTGTGACTTCTTAGAGATGTGAGGAGAGAAGGAGAGCGTGGAGTCGAAGATGACCCTGAGGTTTATAGCCTTGCATGTGGAAGCAGGTAGAGGGCCATGAGAGGCCGGCCAGAGAGTGACAGAAAAGGAGGGAACAGGTGTGACGATTAGGAGAATCTCAGTCTTACTGGCATTAAGTTAGAGATTATTGGCGGCACGCCACTCCTGGATAGCAGACATACAATGAGAGATGAGAGGCGGAGAAGAGGGGGCCGAGGGTAGTCTGAAAATGAGCAGAGTGTCATCCGCATAGCACTGAAAGTTGGAGCAGAGAGCGGCAATGCAGTGGGCAAGAAGTGCCAGATATTGGTTGAACAGCCAGGGAGAGAGGTTAGACCATAGGTAGAGATAGAGATAGAGGAGAGGAAGGAGCCAGGTTGGACCTGGGAGGGTCGATCAGAGAGGAAAGAAGTCAGCTACACCAGAGCCTGACCAGTGATACAGCCGTCTGTCCAGCCTCGCTCACCAAACAGCCTGCTGTCTGATACCGGCAGCCGCCTCCTGTCTTGAACTCTGTCACAGGAACTGCAAAGCGCCCTGAAACTGACTAGACCCTGTCCAGCACCAAGAACTTCTACAAGCACAAGGTATATTGTGGTTCTGTCCCCCTGGTCCTTCTACGAAGACCCATAGTGACATTTTACGACTCATTGTTCGCTTTGTCCTGAAAGCAAGTATCTTTGAACTATTGCGATTCATTTCTTTACCGACTACCCTCCTGTCAGTATCCAGAGTGCATCCCTTTTCCCCCTTTGAAACTGTCTGTCCTCTGCATTCCTTTACAGGATGGGTTGTATTTTGTAATGTGCTAGAACTGTCAGTTGAATAATAATAAAGTAGATATTTGTAAACAACCTTGATGGACAGTCCTTTTTATCATTGGGTAATAATTGTATTTTTGCTCTGTTGCAACTAACCAACGATCCACGACTTTGAGGAGATAAGCCTGTCGTTCTGTCCACATTACCAAAATTGGACAAGGAGGTTTATAATTTGCATGTGTTTCCAATCTGTGCGGATCCCTTCTGGTGTAATAGAGGTGTGGGGCTGATTGATGGTTTAGAGACTGATATTCATCCCTGCACCACTGCTGCCCCGGAAGGTGATTCGTCACAGCGACCTATCAGCAGAGGTCAGAGGATCTCCCTGGAGACTCTTTGTATCAGATACTCTTGGGAGTTTGGAACATGGGTGGGGGAGAAAGTAGAAATTAGCAAGGAATTTGGAGAGAATGCTACAGGGATTCTTTGACACATTCTGGGGCTAAATGATCTCTTTTATGCTGGTTGTGTTTATTTCCCTCTGATGTCCCAGAGTTTATCCCAATTACTCCCGTTATCCCATTATTTTATATTTTAAGCAGGTTATTGACGAAGTAGCCTCAGAGGAGGCAGCGGCAGCCCCCCTCCCCCTTTGCCCTCATGCTGTGTGCACAGCACCAGGCACGCTGTTTGCGCACAACTGTCTTTTAAAGATATGCCTTTGGACAGTTTCAGGGTTGCAGTAGGGGAGGAATTAGGTCAGAACAACACTGAACTTCGATCCCGCATAACTTGCCTTACAAATATCAAATACCGTGGTCATTATTATGTTACCAAAAGTCACTCAGCTTATTTGAAAATGTTCAAGTCTGAGTACCTCCAAGATGTGACTTCTTCCTCAGCCCCCCACTGCATTTGATTGGGTTGCTTGAGGAAATTGGGAACTGTGCCCACCCACCATCACCGCCTCCCACATCACTTCGACCATCCCACCTGCACAAAATGGCTGGTGCCTGAGAGTACATTTTGTCCGTTTCCAGCACTGGATGCAGAGCAGTACTGGAAGAGCCTGCCTTGTAACATCATGATGCCACACTCTACGCTGCTGTTCTGGATTGTTATATGGGTTGCGCGTCTTCTTGGATGCTTGGTTTCTTTGTCAGCATCTTCTCCTGGCTTGGCCCAGATGGAGGCATGTTGCTTTGATTTCCAAAGTGTTGGGTCATGTGTTAGCTGTCACAGTTGCCTCCTAGCACCTTTACCCGGTACTCTTTCCTGTCTCATCTTAATGGGAGTCTTCCAGGGGGGAGCTCCAGCTCCTGAATCTCTTAGACCCCAGGGGTATTGCACTGATCAGCGTGCTCATAGTGGGTGGTTCTTTTCCATTCAGGCGCTTGTTATTAACAATTTAAAGTTGCTTTATTAGGATTCTTTCTTTTTTCACACTCTAACAAGTACCTGATTAAATCTGCACACCCTTGGTTATTCTGTTTAGTACCTTGATAAAGAGTTCAGTGTGAGCTGTGGGGCTGAGGCGAGTGGTATTTAATGGAAAATATATATTTTCCCTCCACAATACAGTGCAATTCACATTGTAAACTATTTATTGCCTCCAAAAATGTGCTTGAGTTATTGCTCAGTTTCACTTCAGTGGCGCATTGTAGATTGCAATGGCGTAAGAATGTTTGAGAAATTGATCTGCCATAGATGTGTCCTTTCCCGAAGGTCATCTCATCGTCCTTCCATCGTATTCTCATCTGGCATGTCCATGCATCTTATATCAGACTTTAGGTTTTCAAGATGTCCCACTGCTCTGACCCTATTCTATCATGGTGGTGCCCTGCTGTGCTGCCGTCAGCCCACACTCTGCCCTGGCACAGCAGCTGCCATATGCCCGCCTGCCTTCCTTCCCACAGCCTCGGCTACTCCCTGCGGTCCTGTGGCAGTGCATTGCGTGTCCAGACCTGACTCTTCTATGAATTAGTACCCGGCGATGGACAATGAGAGTGGAACCTTGAGCTGTCTGCCTCCTCCTGACAGCTAGAAGCGGCTTGCAGTGGCAGCGCCGCTGCCGGTTACGGGCCATCACGCGGATCGCCGCCTCCGCGCATCTTCTCGCACGGCCCCTTTTATTAATGCTCTGGTATCATTGGGAGAGGTTTACAGCGCGGGACGAAAAACACATTGTGTTGTTGATTTGTTGCCATTGACGGAGAGGCTAGTTCCTAGTAGATAGTTGAAATCACTCTATCGCGGAAAAGTCCTTTGTGCGCCTATTCGCATCCCCGAACACGCCACCAGGTATAGGGTATACAATAGCTTGTGTATGTAATATTCTCCAGGTGGAAGTCGCCTGGCATTAACGCACGTTTAATTGTATGTATACTCCAACAAACTCTGGCATAAGTCCAAATCCTGGGTGCAGTAAATACAGATGGAAAGCAGCATTGCAAGTGGAGGAATTGGGAGATTGCAACCCTTCGATGGCAGAAATAAGGAGACCAGACTAGAGTGGTTCTTTGTGAGCTGGGAGAGTTGGCTTTCCTTTCTCCCCAGAGGAACCCCAAGCCATAGTTAATGACCAGTGATAAGGAGTGTACTTGTCCATCATGTGTCTGTGCTCTGTTAGGAAGGTCATGAGTTAGAGACTGTGGGATAGTGGTTTTGTTGCCTCTTGCAAGTTCACCTTCTTCCCTGAATTTCACCGTCATTCAAGGCCCTGCAACATACACTTACCCGAATGATCATCTCTTTCCTGAATGAGGTCCTCTTCATTCAAAGGTTACGGCTCTTATTCTCCAACACTTCAACATGAGACCCTAACACCTGTCCATAGAATGACTTCCTAAACCCCACTTTTACCCCAGCAAGAGTACAACGGACATTCGCATCCGGTCAAGGGTGCACAGCAAGTCAGTTGGCTTTGAACATGGGTGAAAACTGATAGTGTCCACCAGCATTCCCAAAGCCAACACCTTCACCGTGTGCTGTCATTTTTTCTTTTTGTACCTTGGACCCAGCCCCTGCCCATACCCTCCCTCAACCACTACCACTTTCCTCCCCCGCCTCCTCTCCCCACTAACCAGCCCCCCACAACATCCCACACCCTCTCCCCACCCCCCCTGGAATTACCTCCTGGCCTGGGGCTTCCATCTTGTCTGTTGCACTCCCTCTGTGTCTGTGCCATCCCACCATAGAAATAGACATGGGACTTAGTCTCTTTTCTATTTACTCTTTTGCTGCTGTGGTGGTCAACCTTTTTTTTTTTTTGTTGACGGCAGCTTGGGCTCAGGCAATATGCGCAGAGCCCTTCTCCCATCACAAAATACCTTTATGCTATTTGAACCCATAAGGGATTCCCAGGATGTGAATAGCTAGCACCCCAGAATGCAGTGGTGATGACTATATTTACCATACCACCTCCCACAACAATTCTCCTTACTATTTTTCAGTTCTGAACATGATGCTAGATCACTCCACCTTTTAAACACAAGTCTCTGGCGTTCCTACATGGTATGTGCACTTTTACTTAAGTCAAACATTAAGTACCAAGATAGAAGCAGACTTGTTTGTTTGTTTGTTTGTTTGTTTATTCACTTTTTATGCGCACCAGACCCTTAAGTAACAGGTTGCAGCAGTAAGAAAATGCAAGGCTTACAGAGTTACAGGAATGTACAGATATACAGTATACAATATACAGGTTGTAATAAAAAATACACTGAATCACAAAGATAGAATAAAATACAACTAATTTACAAATAGTCACATGAAGTTCAAGAGGGAGTATTAGGCGAGTAGGAAAATATTGAGCCAAATATGGAAATGGCCTAGAGGATGGGAGACTAGGGGTCAGTGGAGATGAGCTGTTCAATGGCGTTTTTTCTAAAGTGGAGGTTGGGTTGGTCTGCTCTCAAATTTTGTGGCAGTGAGTTCCAGAGTTTAGCAGCCTTCACTGGGAAACTATTACCACCAATTGTGGTAAGACTGTATCTAGGTACTGCCAAGCAGTTGGCATTACCAGCTCTAGTTGGTCTACAAGAGGTTCTTCTATGAAGTTTATCTATAAGGTAACTAGGGGCCATGTTGTGTAAGGCTTTGTGGGTCAGAGATCTCATTTTTAGCTGTATTTTGTTGTTGGTGGAAATCCATTTGTGTTGGCACCTAATAGAGGAGATATGAGTTCTTTTGTTTATGCCGAGTGCTGCTCTCAGGGCATTATTTTGTAATGTTTGTAGCCTCCGGATGGTGACTTTGTTAGTACCACTGTATAGGGCATTACAGTAGTCAATTCTGGATAGTTTTAAGGCTCCTGCCAGGATCATACATATGTCATTAGAGAGGAATGGCTTGCCAGCTCTGATCAGCTTGCAGGTGTAGACAGTGGTGGAAGCCAGGGATTGTACCTGTTTGTCAAAGGACATGGTGGAATCAAGGCAGAAACCAAGGGTTTTTACTTTCTTTGAGACTTTGATGATATTCCCATCAATGTCAAATGAGGAAAATTCCTGGCCAAGTGTTTTAATGTTGGCGTGTGTACCCATGATTATCAGCTCAGTCTTATCGTCGTTCAGGCAGAGGCCATGAGTGGCCATCCATGCCTGGATGATAAGATATACCCTGTTCACCAACTCCGTGTCCTTACTATGATCCCCAGAAAGCGGGAGGAGAATCTGTGTATCATCTGCATAGTTAGTGTAGGTGATACCCAGACGGTCCAGATCATCAAACAAGGGCTTGGTGAAGATGTTGTATAGTGTTGGCGAGACACGAGCCTTGAGGAACACAGCATAAGATGGGGTTAGGCTCTGCGGCTGCCGATGGAGAGAATACTCTTATGGTTCTCTTGCTGAGGAAAGGCTCGATCCATCCGATAGCCTCAGAGGAGAAGTCAGCGGCAGAGTTCAGGTGTCTACAGAGGACCTTGTGATCCACTAGGTCAAATGCAGCTCGTCAATTTGGGTTTTTAAATCAATTAAAGCAGTTTCCATCCCGAGTAGTGGGCGGAAGCCAGATTGTCTAGTTCCTAGAAGTTTATGCAGTTCTAGGTGTTTTTGAATCTGGATATAGGCAGCTTTATCCAGTATTTTAAGTAGGAATGGTACTGTAGTAATGGGACGGTAGTTGGTGGGGATGAGAGGATCTAATGTCTGTTTCTTGAAGAGTGGGAGCACCCACAAATGTTTTAGGTTGGCAGGGATGGTACCTGATACTTGCTTGATACTGGCCCATAAGCCCAAGCACTGGTAGGATAGAGTGAAGTGAGGGCGTCGGCAAGCTGCTCAGGGATGATGTCAGCCAAGTCCACTCCCTGTACAATTCCTTAACTCTATTAGCACACCCGGTTGCTAATGTTGACTTTTTTCCGTAGGTTATGGGTCTGTGCTAGCTCAATTTCCTTTTTTTTTAAAACCTACCCAACAAGATTTCCACCACGTAAACAAGAACAGGTGTAAGTCCCTTTTCTAAGGTAGTGGCAGCCATCTCAGAAGTGTGGCGGTGAGCGAGAGACCAGATCATCGGCTTGCAGGTAGGTGGGCTGAGGGGGAGGAGAGGGAGCATGAGTCTCCAGTGATGGTAACCATGGAGAGTACAGAGCAGAGTGGGGGCACATAATTAGAGGTTGCTGGCAAAAAATGGTGGATTGGGGCAAGGCCCCAGGAGGCCACATTGTAACGTGAATTTATACCAATGTGACAAAGTGACTACTGCTCTGAAGGAGTACAGCGTTGAGTAGTGGCTAAAGTTCGTACTCATCCCACACTACTACTAAATCACCAGTGATCCGAATCATAAAAGTGAAACAGGCACAGCCCGACAGGTATACCTCATTCACCTCTTTTGGCAATGTAGGCAGAGGGAAGGCTAGCCTCTTCAGGAGGGGTGTGAACTGGCACACATGCAACATAAACAACAATAGTACAGTAGTACCAGGATAAAAGAGTGTCCAACCAAGGTTATATAAAAATAGGATCTTTAATTTAATTAACAATAAATGCACACAACTACTAAAAACAGTACCGACCCATCCATGTAAGGGAAAAAATAGAGAGAGCAGACTAACATAAAGGGCACTGTGGTTTGGAAGACACGGGTGCTCAGGCAAAGGTTTTGGCAGCAAAATGTCCAGTTTATGAATGTGTCTTTCAACAGCTTGAGAAGGGGGTCATGAATGTCACAAGGGTCTTTTGAGGCAGTCCAGTGGGGCAGGGCCACTTCATATACCTTATGTTCTTGTCTTTGTTACTCAACAGCATTGAGTCCGAATTTTCAGCATCGAACCGGGTGTGTGGGTGCTTTCTGTACAGCACCTCAGTGACAAGGTGAGTCCTTCTACCCTTCTCAACCAGGAGGTTTTGTAGAGGGCCCTTGCAGGGGTTTGGTCACAACCAGTGGAGGGGTTCTGGGATACAGTGGGCCTTGTCCACATAGGAATTTCACCCCAAATGTGCCCCTGAGTTGGGGAGGGAGAAGAGCTTTCCTCTTCCTTGGATCCTTCTATCTTCACCTCTATGGAAGAGGACTTTGCAATGGACTATATCTCAAATAGAGTTCCAGGTGAATCTTTCCTATCCTTAAGTGCAAAGATGAATTCACCAAGGGAATATTCTCCCCTCCTTAAATAGGCAAAATGTTACCCACAGATTGTTTCAGAGCAAGTCTACTGTCAAGTGTCCAATCCAGGCAGCTGTTAAAGATGTCCTTTGCTTTGTGATGGCACTCCCCAGAGTGGTTTTCCCGCAGGAAGTGAGTAGGGGGCAGGAGGTTTTGGGAGCCCTAGCATAATCCAAGACAGGTGAACCACTCCCTGGGCTAAACTTCTCCTCTGGGCTGCTCTAACTCAGCCCCTTTCCTCTGTTTGCCTACTTCCAAAGTACTCTAGTAATCAACTCCCCTGCCCAGTGTGAGAGGGACATTAATATTTCAGGACTGTCTATGAGTTTCTGGTTTTTAGAGGACCACCAGAGGAAGGTCCCTATCTCCTGGAGAAAGGTGTTAACCTTTGTCAGGGAATCTAATGAGAGGCCTCCTGGGGAGGGTTATGCACATGTGTTGTGGGACCAAGACAGACATCTGATATACACCCAGCCCTGTCATGATTGAGTCATTTTATTAAGATGACAATAGTATGATATCCAAATGTGTGTGGCTTTATAATTGTGTAATATCAGTAGCCACCATGACATCATCTACCTAAATATATTCAGATATTATCAGTGTGGCACCTGGCTGCAGTGGTACATCATGATAAGAATTTGAGCTAGAAGTGAGCTGATTAAAAAAATACTTTTGCATTTTGCAACTTTGTGTTCCAGCAGTTGCACAGAAATGCACATGTGACCTTTGAACCTCTCCTGCTGCCACTGCAGTGCAGTTGCTGGGGATGTCAGGAGACGTCACAGCGACGGTTGGTGGGTACACTATATTTTTGGCATGGAGCATTATGAAAGGGTGATCTGAAAACAGGTCTCCCTTTCAGAAATGATCTGCATCATTGTATTGCTAAAAATAAAAAATGTGCAGGCCCTTATGCCCACACCAAATGGCATTCTGTCACAATCAGATACTCCAGCTCACGTTCCTGTCCATGGGGTTGCTCTGTGCCTCTCCACATTGTGCTATTTATACTTATTAAACTTACCCTTTGACAATTCTTGGCTCCACCTCATGGAACCATCCTTCCCAGAAATAATGTTTAATGTGAGATGGAACATCACACCTCCATCCACACGTATTCTTGGTGGCCAAAGGAGGGATCATTACTACACAGTTACTGACATTGATACCATAATTCGTGTTAAACACACTCCCTCTCTGACCCACAATCTGTACAAACCTTTTCCTATCACTGTATTACTCCACCTGCCTCTTAAAAACAGGATGTCCCACAGGGGCCAGAGCATTCTATTCAAAACACTGGTGCACCATACACAATGTTAATTGCAGCTTACCCACAACATTCATCTTTGCTCCGTGCCACCTCATTCCATAGTTTCCCACAACAGATCTTAAAATTGCTCTTCCTTCACACAAGCGTACTGCCCAGAGGCCTACCTCCTGTCCCTCTGTAAGGGACTGGCTGTGGAGCCTGACGTGGGTAAGGCAGAACTCTGGTTACCTCTGTTTGTCTAGCTATTGGTATTGGTCAATCAGGGCCAAAATCTCTGGGGTGGTTTTGGGGCGGTTTAAGATACAGGGATGCCCAGGTTAATACAGCTCTTTAACTACACAACTAAAATGTGGACAGGACTAGCGTTACTAGTTCACACACCCCTTCTGGCTAAATGCATTCACAAGCTAGATAACCATTAGGGTCGGGGTAAACGGTGGAAGTGATGTGTGCATAAAAACAAAAGACACTGCTGCAGCCACGAAGCAAATATATCAGTGGTCTGCAATCTATGGCTCTCCGAGTATCATGGACTACAAATCCCATGATCCCTCAGCATTGAGTAACTTAGCTAGAGATGATGGGAATTGTAAACAAAAACCTCTGGAGAGCCAAAGGTTACAGACCTCTGATGCTCCATGGGAAACTAGATGATTGGAGCTTCAGCACCACAGACAGCTCCGTAGTTCTCTGGAGCTGAGCGGCTGGAAGTTTCAGTAAATTGGGCAGAATTTCAGCAATCACGTGATTGCTTTATGGTGTGTCCCCGGCGGTCTTGTTCTACACCAGGGGTGCACAACTGATTTTGACAGAGGGCCGAAAGTACCTCACATGAGGGCTATAGTGGGCCGAAAAGTAAAAGTGGGCGGGGCGGTAGGCGGGACATGTCAGGAGGCTTTTTCAACCCCCAATTTGTATTAAACACATGGAAAAAGAATATGTTTTTGAGGGGTAATGATTTTTATTGCATTTCAAACTTACATTTTGTACTACACATTTTCCATTGTTATCATTTATTTCGATTTAGTTATTCTATATCGTCTGTTTAATTAAATTATATATATTTTATTGACCCTTGATTGGACATTCTGTTATTTTGGACTGCTATAGTTTGCTGTTTGGGTTACCCAAGAGGAGTATGGCCTTCGTTGAGTCAGGTTTCCTCAAAAAAGCAAAGGATGTACATCTCCTAACTGTGCCTGTTTTAGCTTTATTATTGGGTTCACTCTTGGAGTGCAACACTATGCCCCATGTCCCTCACCCCCAACCAAACACTATGCCCCATGGCTCTCACCCCCAACCAAACACTATGCCCCATGGCCATGTCCCCCACCCCCAACCGCACACTATTGCCCATGGCTCCCACCCCCAACCAAACACTATGCCCCATGCCCATGTCCCCCATCCCCAACCAAACACTATGCCCCATGGCTCCCACCCCCAACCAAACACTATGCCCCCTGTCCCTCACCCCCCAAGCAAACACTATGCCCCCTGTCCCTCACCCCCAACCAAACACTATGCCCCATGGCTCCCACCCCCAACCAAACACTATGCCCCATGGCCCCCACCCCTCGAGCAAACACTATGCCCCCTGTCCCTCACCCCCCAAGCAAACACTATGCCCCCTGTCCCTCACCCCCAACCAAACATTATGCCCCATGGCCCCCTCATCCCCAACCAAACACTATGCCCCATGGCTCCCACCCCCAACCAAACACTATGCCCCCTGTCCCTCACCCCCAAGCAAACACTATGCCCCCTGTCCCTCACCCCCAAGCAAACACTATGCCCCATGGCTCCCACCCCCAACCAAACACTATGCCCCATGGCCCCCACACCTCGAGCAAACACTATGCCCCCTGTCCCTCACCCCCCAAGCAAACTCTATGCCCCCTGTCCCTCACCCCCAACCAAACATTATGCCCCATGGCCCCTTCGCCCCCAACCAAACACTATGCCCCATGGCTCCCACCCCCAACCAAACACTATGCCCCCTGTCCCTCACCCCCAACCAAGCACTATGCCCCATGACCCCCTCACCCGCAACCAAGCACTATGCCCCATGGCCCCCTCACCCCCAACCAAACACTATGCCCCATGGCTCCCACCCCAACCAAACGCTATGCCCCCTGTCCCTCACCCCCCAAGCAAACACTATGCCCCCTGTCCCTCACCCCCAACGAAACACTATGCCCCATGGCCCCCTCACCCCCAACCAAACACTATGCCCCATGGCTCCCACCCCCAACCAAACACTATGCCCCATGGCTCCCACCCCCAACCAAACACTATGCCCCATGGCCCCCACGCCTCAAGCAAACACTATGCCCCCTGTCCCTCACCCCCAACCAAACACTATGCCCCATGGCTCCCACCCCCAACCAAACACTATGCCCCATGGCCCCCTCACCCCCAACCAAACACTATGCCCCATGGCTCCCACCCCCAACCAAACACTATGCCCCCTGTCCCTCACCCCCAACCAAACACTATGCCCCATGGCCTCCTCACCCCCAACCAAACACTATGCCCCATGGCTCCCACCCCCAACCAAACACTATGCCCCATGGCCCCCACGCCTCAAGCAAACACTATGCCTCCTGTCCCTCACCCCCCCAAGCAAACACTATGCCCCCTGTCCCTCACCCCCAACCAAACATTATGCCCCATGGCCCCCTCACCCCCAACCAAACACTATGCCCCATGGCTCCCACCCCCAACCAAACACTATGCCCCCTGTCCCTCACCCCCAACCAAGCACTGTGCCCCATGGCTCCCACCCCCAACCAAACACTATGCCACATGGCCCCCTCACCCCAACCAAACACTATGCCCCATGGCTCCCACCCCCAACCAAACACTATGACCCCTGTCCCTCACCCCCCAAGCAAACACTATGCCCCCTGTCCCTCACCCCCAACCAAACACTATGCCCCATGGCCCCCTCACCCCCAACCAAACACTATGCCCCATGGCTCCCACCCCCAACCAAACACTATGCCCCATGGCCCCCACACCTCAAGCAAACACTATGCCCCTGTCCCTCACCCCCCAAGCAAACACTATGCCCCCTGTCCCTCACCCCCAACCAAACATTATGCCCAATGGCCCCCTCACCCCCAACCAAACACTATGCCCCATGGCTCCCACCCTCAACCAAACACTATGCCCCCTGTCCCTCACCCCCAACAAAGCACTATGCCCCATGGCCCCCTCACCCCCAACCAAACACTATGCCCCAAACACATTCAAGCATGCACCCATACAGACCCGAACCCCCCAAATCAGCACACTCTCAAACATGCACCCATACAGACCCAAACCCCCCAACTCAGCACACAAACTCTGAAGCATGCACCCATACATGCATCTCAACATACACAACACAAACATACAAAAACAAACATTCATGCACACCCGAACCCCCCACCCCCCAACTCAGCACACACACTCTCAAGCATGCACCCATACAGACCCGAACCCCCAACCCAACTCAGCACACACACTCTCAAACATGCACCCATACAGACCCGATCCCCCCACCCCACAAATCAGCACACTCTCAAACATGCGCCCATACAGACCCGAACCCCCCACCCTCCAACTCAGCACCCACACTCTCAAACATGCACACATACAGACACGAACCCCCCACCCCCCAAATCAGCACACTCTCAAACATGCACCCATACAGACCCGAACCCCCCACCCCCCAACTCAGCACACACACTCTCAAACATGCACCCATACAGACCCGAACCCCCCACACCCCAACTCAGCACACACACTCTCAAACATGCACCCATACAGACCCGAACCCCCCACCCCCCAACTCAGCACACACACTCTCAAACATGCACCCATACAGACCCGAACCCCCCACCCCCCAACTCAGCACACACACTCTCAAACATGCACCCATACAGACCCGAACCCCCCACACCACAACTCAGCACACACACTCTCAAACATGCACCCATACAGACCCAAACCACCCAACTCAGGACACAAACTCTGAAGCATGCACCCATACATGCATCTCAACATACACAACACAAACATACAAAAACAAACATTCATGCACACCCGAACCCCCCACCCTCCCAACTCAGCACACACACTCTCAAGCATGCACCCATACAGGCCCGAACCCCCCACCCCCCAACTCAGCACACACACTCTCAAACATGCACCCATACAGACCCGATCCCCCCACCCCCAAATCAGCACACTCTCAAACATGCACCCATACAGACCCGAACCCCCCACCCCCCAACTCAGCACAGACACTCTCAAACATGCACACATACAGACACGAACCCCCCACCCCCCAAATTAGCACACTCTCAAACATGCACCCATACAGACCCGAACCCCCCACCCCCCAACTCAGCACACACACTCTCAAACATGCACCCATACAGACCCGAACCCCCCACCCCAACTCAGCACACACACTCTCAAACATGCACCCATACAGACCCGAACCCCCACCACCAACTCAGCACACACTCTCAAGCATACACCATGCACCCATAGAGACCCGAATCCCCCACCCCCCAACTCAGCACACACACACTCAAACATGCACACATACAGAACCGAACCCCCACCCCCCAAATCAGCACACTCTCAAACATGCACCCATACAGACCCGAACCCCCCACCCCCCAACTCAGCACACACACTCTCAAACATGCACCCATACAGACCCGAACCCCCCACCCCCAACTCAGCACAAAAACTCTGAAGCATGCACCCATGCATGCATCACAACATACACAACACAAACACTCAAAAACAAACATTCATACACATCCGACACGCCCCCCCACCTCCCATCTCAACATACACAACCCCCATCTCAAAATACACAACACAAACACTCAAAAACAAACATTCATACACATCCGACACGCCCCCCAACCCCCCATCTCAACATACACAACACAAACACTCAAAAACAAACATTCATACACATCCGACACGCCCCCCACCCCCCATCTCAACATACACAACACAAACACTCAAAAACAAACATTCATACACATCCGACACACCCCCCACCCCCCCATCTCAACATACACAACACAAACATACAGCAGAACAGACCCGACACACAAACACAAACACACAGACCACTTACCGGATACGTGCTGGAAGGCAGGTAAGCAGGAACGCTGGCGAGGTCTCTGACACTACGGCTGGCGTGGGCGTGGCAAGCAAGGCTGAAATGCCTTCCAGCATCAAGCCTTACTGGCCACGCCAGCCGTAGTGCTGGCCCTCCATTGGTGCAGCACACACACACTACGTGGCTCGTAGGAGTGATGTGGTGCGTGTGTGCTGAGCCAATGAGGGCCAGTGTTTTGTCCAGCCCGGAAGACAACAAAGACTTTCCTAATTGAGGGCGGCCGATGCTGCTTGCGGACCGCCCTCCATTAGGAAAGTCTTTGTGCCTCGCGGGCCGGAAAAAACAGCATGGCGGGCCGCGACTGGCCTGCGGGCCGTATGTTGTGCACCCATGTTCTACACAGACCCCTCGCGCCCCCAAAGGTCTGACTTCTCCATTCGTTGGCGATCGAAGAACCGCTTGGGCCGCACCAGCCAAACGATTGGGACGGGGTCACCGCAGTGTGGATGTGGTCCTTCGCAGTCATGGTATCCTGCGATGCGTGCTGCCTAAGGAGTCAAAGGATGCGACGGTCGCAGCGGCTAATCACCAGTCGTTAACCTGCGAAAACAGCGTTTGAAAAACGTTCTTGAGAATAACGCTGACAGAATAAGGTCTACCCAAAAGACATATTGATCAAAGTGGTCAAGGTTAAAGAAACACGAGGGGTGTCATGGGTAGAAGAGGGAAAGCAGAAGGATATGGGGAGGAGAGGCCAGGGGGTCTAAAGTCCCCTTGTCCCCACATGAAGGACAAAGAGAACAAGGACTGTCAAAATTAAATAACCAAATTCCAAAAATGTTATTCACAGACGTTTTGAGATTGAAACTCAACAGAGAGCTGCTGCTTGCTGCCTGTGGTGTGCTGGCATACCCCGAGGGTCTCCCTGTGCAGCTAAGGAAGGGTAAAGTGCAGTCAATGCCATGGGACCAGCGCCTATGACTACTCTGTGGGTTGACTGTCTGCAAGGCGAGCCATAAGGGCGGACTGTGATGCCATGAGCGGCACCGGCAGTATGCGAATGCACCCCATTACCAACACCTCCCCGCCCCCTCACCTACACCTCTGTGTTCTCCTCTGCGCTCCGGGGACACGTCTACCCATTGCTAAAATGGCTGCGTCGCCAGGGGATGGATTAATGTTCTCCGGCAGGAACATTGCTCCGAGTCAAATCATGGACAAAGGCTCAGCCCTGGGCTTTGGAAAAAACTGATCATAGTGTGTATTTATTCAGTGCTTGCGCCCATGCTTAAGAGCCCAGGTGCTGCCAATAGCCATTTCAATGGTACACAGTGCCATTACTGAGTCATCCCTCCAGGGAACTGGGCATGTGATCGCTAGTGTGAACATAGATCGCAGCAGAAAGCTCCTTACACGATGAGCTATCAGTTCTGCAAGTAAACATGAACTGTGAAGATGAGGCTGACTAGTGGCCGCCCATCTCTTTACAATAAGGAGTGTACGGGGGAGGTGCAGCAGTAAGTTCACAGGCACTCCAGCCATGCTGATGTGTGAGAGTCTTGCTTTATCTCTGTGGAGGCAGCCCTTGGCTTGATGCGCAAGGAAGGGTGTGAGGGTGGGGGCTATTGAACACGTGCAGAGCAGCAGCCCTAGCCCGCAGGGATCCAGCCCTGCAGTCAGTGGCAAAGCTGAAGCGACCGCCGCCCTTGGAGTCCTCTTTCTTCCCAGGGTGCCCCACTTCCGCCGACACTTTTATTGAAAAAAAAAACAAAAAGCAAAAACCTGCACATGGGACTGGCAGATCGGGCCCTCAATGCACCCCACATTTTGTTCTTTCTGGGCAATCACCACCTTTCTTCTTTCCCAAGACCCGTGTGTGTTCTTTCAGCGTTCTGGCAGCCACTTCCGGTGATGTTTCGATAAATTCTGCTGCCCCTGGGCCCGGCTGGATTAGAGGGGAAAGAGGTGTGAAAGAGTAAATGCGTGTGAAGGTACGTTTAAAAGTCTTTGTATGGAAAAGGCCACCAGGGGGCGCACGGACGATGTCAGCCTCCGTGTGAGCTCCCAAACCACGGACCCCTAAAAGTGAATTGAGCCCCCACTTTGGCCCCCCCGAACCCAACAACGACAGACTGACCCACAAGAAACGCCCCCCCACCCCCTGAGCGAAAACCCGATCGAAATCGGACCCCTGGTCCCCGAGAAAACCACGGAAAGAATCGACCTCCCCCCGCCGGTGGAGACGCGGACACGGGAGAAGGCCGCGGCCAGCGGCGCCGGACTCCGCCCCCGGCCACCATCGAGGAATACCAGCCCGAGACCCGGGCTCCGGGGAGAGAGGCAGCGGTCCGCACCGGATCGCGTGGGGGTCGGCCCCCCCCCCCGCGCTGCCGAAGAGCGGACCCTTCAAGCAACCGGCCCCACGCCACAAGGAATCGAAGTCGCGGAGGTAGGTGCCCAGCTGGGAGTGGGGGCCTCGGTCTCCGCCCCCCCGGCCTGGAATAACCGAGTCACCAGGACTCCCCCCGCACCAGCAGGGGACCCGAATCTCCTGCAAACAAAGGAGACCTCCCAGGAGCCTGCCCCCCACGGCGCCCCCCCCTGACTGGAGCACAAAATCACCCGGAGGCCCTGGGTTGGTGGGGGTGCCGCAACCCCGGCGCCGCTCCCACCGGCCGCACCAGCAGGCGAGAAAGGAAACTCCTGACACGCTGGGTGACCCATAACCGCAATCTACGGTCTCCCCCCACGCAGCGAATTTACTAAGCACCCGAAAGGGGAGGCGGAAGGTTGGGCCCCCACTCCTGGGGCGTGTGCCCTCTTCTGAAAAGGCCACAAGCAGAACGGAGACAGAACAAGAGACCCCACAAACTGAGGACAGTGCAGTACACAGTGACCCGCGGCCCCCCTCCAAGCATCTGCGTCTTAAACCCTCGTCCTGAGACCTGCGCCCACACACCTCCAGCAGGGCCTGGCTACAGGACGCTATCGACACCTAATACCCCCCGAAAAGGCGTTGAATCCGACGAAGGACATAAGTGCGGAGGGTAGAGCCCCTGGAGACAGGGCGTGTGCCTCCTCCCACTCCCGCCAAAAGAACCCCCGCCACGAGGACAACCCCCCACGGACTCTTCAACACACTGGTTCCGAGGGTAAGGCCCCCGATCCAGGGGCGTGTGCCTCCTCGTTGGATACCCATCCATGAACATACCGAACAAGCTTGCCAAATACGCCTACAAACCAGCAGCTCTAGCTCCTGACCCTGGACCAACAATGTCGACAGAAACCACCGAAACGGGTGCAATTGCCACCAAGGGAGATATCGCCGCCCTTTTAGCCGAAATCCGAAATATGGGCGCCAATCTCGGTGGCAAAATGGATAAGATGACCCAAAGGATTGACAACATCGAGGAGAGACTGGAAGGGGTTGAGACTAACCAAGCCTCCATCGACACTCTAGAGGCCCAAATGGAGCTCAGAATACGAAACATAGAAAAGAAGGAGGATGAGATTCGCCTGAAGATAGACGATTTGGAAAATAGAGAGAGAAGAAATAACCTACGGTTTTTTGGAATTCCGGAGAAAGAAGGGGAGACAGAGGAAGACCTCAAGCAGACTATACGCGACATCGTCAAAATCCTAACTGCGGACGAGGACATCGATGAGCTCAGGACCGAGAGAATTCATAGAGCCGGTGGCCCCCCAGGAGGCCCGAGATCGGACCTTGCCAGATTCCATAGGTATCAGGACAGAACAAAGATACTCGCCAAGGCCAGGTCTGGAGGCACTCTTACCCTCGGGGGAGCCCAGATTACTATTTACCAGGACCTCTCATCACTGACACTGGCATTGCGTCGCTTATGCGGCCCCCTCACGAGATGGCTAAAAGAGCAGGGCACGAGATACAGGTGGGGATACCCCTTCTCCCTCGCGTTTGAACATGGAACCAGAAAGTTCCTACTACGATCTGAAGAGGAAATTCGAGAATGTATTGCCGACCTCCTCGGACAGACCCCGGAGGGGGGCACTCAGGGAACACTAACGCAGGACAGATCACGCTGGGAACTTCAGGGCCAGAGAAGAAAACGGGTGAAAGGCTCCAGAAAGTACAGGCGGCCCAACGACACACCTGAACACAACTAATGACATAGTCGCTTCAAACTCTATATTCTGTCGACTCAGGATTTCATGATCCTGGCAGGGAACCCACTTACACAATGGATCATGGCACCCCCTAGTCCGCGGTTCCACCACACGAGATGGGAACTGCCAGTCCACCAAAAGGAGATACCGAAGAAGGATCATTCCCGAAACCGCATGTATCATAAAATATGTTACCTTGAAGTGGGAATCCTTGTTGTTTGACACACTGTTGTTTGATAAGTGATTTCACGAGCAGGGGGGCGGGGGCTCAAAAATGTTACCTTGATACTATTAGTTTACGGGGTCGTACGGTTACGACCCTCACTGGTGGTCCGACAGAAGACTGGTTGCTCACATCCGGTCCAACTCGGACGCCACCACGGACAATCACAAACCCTCATCACAGAATTAAAGATCGACGCGATAGTCCAGAGGGTGATGGGTATGCAGTCTAATACCCTATGGGGATGGGAGGGGGGAGGGAAACGGGGAATGACACAGTCTCAGATCAAGCCTCTGTCAGTTAGAGGCACACACAATGCTACTTCCAATAGGGCAATTTCGTATAATGGGCTCCACGACGTTGCGAAGAAACCCCACGGACGCACTGATGTCACACAGACATGACAAACCAAATGACACGCAGGGTAACCTCAAAATTGGCACGCTCAATGTTAAGGGCCTTAATTCCCCCACCAAAAGGTCACTCGTGCTGAGAGAATTCAAGAGGGCTGAACTAGACATTCTTTTCTTACAAGAAACTCGATATAGCAGAGGGGAGGAGAGGAAGATTCTCTACGCTAAGCTAGGATCGGAACATTGGGGCTCTGGACCGCTGAAGAAGGCAGGAGTTGGCGTGCTAATCAACAGAAAAATCCAATTTGAACTCTTAAAGTCGTGGATGGACGTCAGTGGTAGAGCAATAGCCCTGGTGGGCAGCATACAGGGCACGGTTGTTACCCTTGTGGCAATATACGCCCCCAATACAGGCCAAGATAGATTCCTCCAGAGGATAATACCCAAAATCATGTGCGAAGCAGAAGGCGAAGTAATTATTGGAGGTGATCTAAACATGTGGATGGACCCGGAACAAGATAGACAATCAGGCCGCCTCACTACATCTCCACTCCCTGGTCCCAGACGCCCACTAGCTGCAGACATGATGACTGCCTACAACCTCACCGATGCATGGAGACATGCCAACCCCAACCGTACTGGCTTTACCTTTTTCTCAGCACCACATGCAACCTTCTCCAGAATAGACTATGTGTACCTGACCACAGACCTCATCACGGCAATGACTGAAGCTGTCATAAACCCGATCTCCTGGTCGGACCATGATATGGTCACGGTCACTCTCGACCAAATGGCCCTGCCCCGAAGATGCTCCAAATGGCGCTGTAATGAAACCCTCTTTAAGGATCCCACCTTTCGTGAGGAACTGGAACAGGACATTACCCGATACTTTGAGATCAACAATACAGGGGAAACTTCTATGAACACAGTTTGGGAGGCAGGCAAGGCAACCTGGAGAGGACTACTTATCCGAGAAGGAGCAGCCAAAAAAAGAGAGAGACAACTAATTGAGAACAAGATCCGGAATGAAATCACACAACTGGACCACATGGCACAAACGGCAGATCAGGATAGACCACAAAAGATTAGAGAGGCCAACGATAAGAGAGAGGAACTAAGACAACTAGAGGCGGGAAGCGTAGCGCGTAAACTACAGCACCTGAAGCAGAAGCATTATGAACATGGGGACAAAGCGGGCGCCCTCCTCGCCGCAAGACTACGAGGCCAACGCCAAGAGAGGTGGGTCCCCACGATTCAAACAGAAAAGAACTCTGACGAGCCAACTTCTCCCAATGTCCCGGAAGCTTTTGCCGAATTTTACGAAAAATTATATTCAGCGCGCCCCCCCTTGCACACGGAAGCCATAAATGAATACCTAGAGCGAGCACCCTTGCCCACCCTCCCAACGGACAGCGCACTCACACTGGAAGCCCCCATAACAGGAGAGGAAATTGAAGAAGCTATCAAAAGGCTCCCAACAGGGAAAGCCCCCGGAAACGATGGATACACGGCAGGGTTCTATAAAACTTTTAAAGATGCCCTTCTCCCATTCATGGTTCTCCTATTCAACAACATCCTAAACTCCGGAGAGGCACCCGACTCCTTCTCCGAGGCGCTGATAACAGTCATCCCCAAGGAGGGTAAGGACCCGAAACTGTGCGCCTCCTACCGCCCTAAATCCCTATTAAACATTGACGCCAAAATCTACACGAGAATCCTGGCTGCAAGACTGGAATCATACATGCCGGCAATAATCCACAATGACCAGGTAGGCTTCATTTTAGGCAGACAAGGAGCAGACTCCACCCGGAAAACCCTACACTTAATCCATGAGGCCCAAACGTCACAGAACAATCCAACGCTGCTCTCAATTGATGCCGAGAAGGCATTCGATAGAGTAGACTGGCACTTCCTCGAGGCCACATTGCAAAAGATAGGCATAGGCCCCACACTCCGACGAGGAATTAAGGCAATCTATAAGTCTTCAAGAGCATCGGTCTCGGCGAACGCCCAATTTTCCCGATGGTTCCCCCTCAACAGGGGTACAAGACAAGGTTGCCCCCTATCGGCGATACTGTTCGCACTGTCCTTGGAACCTCTCGCCGTGATGCTACGAGCTGACCCCACAGTGGAGGGAATCCGGGTGAATGATAAAGAATATAAACTAGCCTTATATGCGGACGACATTCTGCTCCACCTGTTGAACCCAACGTCTTCCGTTCCGAGAGCGATCCAGCTAATAGAGGAGTACGGCGCGCTCTCAGGATTTAAAATCAACAAATCCAAATCTACTCTTTTTCCACTCCATGAACCATCGGCGGAACACCGGAACACCCTGGCGCAACTCGGGCTGATCGTCGGAGGCCCGACATTAAGATACTTGGGAATCAACTTGACACGACACCTCGACGGCCTCTACGAAGCCAACTTTCCTCACCTCCTCGAGGCTCTCAAGGCCGATCTTAAGAAATGGAAATCGCTAACGATATCCTGGATGGGACGCCTGAATGCGATCAAAATGGTGTCCCTCCCACGGTTTCTCTACCCCTTTCAGGTCCTGCCTATCACAATTCCGGATCACTTTTTCAAGCAAGTCAGAAAAGCCATCCTACACTTCTTGTGGAACGGAAAGAAACCCAGAATCTCCTATGAGGTTCTAATACTACCAAAAGAGCTAGGCGGGGTTGGCTTACCGGACATAGAACGCTATTATCAGGCCACACAGCTCAGGATCTTAATCCCACATCTCCGAGAAAGGAAAGACCTCCAATGGGTCCACCTAGACAACAACGTTCTATACAACGTGACTCTGGCAGAGTGGTTGTGGGTCCCCAGATCGAAGCTATCGAGGAAACTGCGCAGCCACCCAATACTGAGCACGCTGTGGAACATATGGAGGAAGGGAAGAGCAATGTCAGGAGTTACCACGTGGCCTTCACCACTAAGCCATCTTTGGTCCCCTGGAATCAGAGAGGAAATCCCGGAACATGCCAGATACCAATCTTGGTTTGATGCCGGCCTTGAGAGGGTCGGACAGCTGTGGAGAAAGGGGAAATTCATTTCGATAACGGAACTCGAGGAGGCCCTCCAAATCCGCCCGATACCAGTTTTCCTGTATCTACGTCTGAAAGGCGTCATATCCAGAAAAGAATGGAAGGAAACCACGCAGAGAGAACTAACACCCTTTGAGGCGATCCTAGACACAACTACTACCTCCAAATGCCTCATAGCGAGGATGTACAGAGCCCTAATTACCAAAGACAATGCACCCAACCATCGTCTAAAAGCAAAATGGGAACGAGACTTTGCTAGAGAGTTCGACCAGCAAGCCTGGAATAAAATATGTGAAACACCATCCAAAATATCAATTGCGGCCCAATATAAACTGCACGCCATAAAATTACTACATAGATGGCAATACGACCCACAAAGACTGTCCAAAATGTTCCAGACCTCCAGCCCGCGATGCTGGCGACAATGTGGGATGAACGCCGATTATTGGCACATGTGGTGGGCCTGCCCCAAGGTCCGCATCTACTGGCAGGAGGTCCTGGGATGGATCAAACAGCTGGAAGGCATAGATAGAGAACTGTCGCCCCTCCTGATCCTGTTTAGCCTCGAAGAAGAAGAGGACGAAATGACAAGAGTGAAAGGTCTGATATCCCCCCTCTTGCTTGCGGCAAGAGCTGCCCTTGTGATAAAATGGAAAGCTCCCCGCCTACCCAATAAGAGGGACTGGATACAGATCGCTAAAAACATTTACACTATGGAGAAAATAACAGCAATATTACATAACAGGGCTGTGCGACAGGAAGAACTCTGGTTCGATTTCATAACTAAATACATCTCGAGCCCGACCATGGAAAACTCAACTCAGCAGGGAAACTCCTCCCGATCCATGCTACCAACCACTGAAAGACCCCATGCTGACAACCCTTGCGTGTCATAAACCACACAGGAGAACAATGATCGTTGGATGCTCCAAGAAGCGCGTCACGTAGCCCACTACGACTTAGAATGCCAATGCCCTGAAGGAAGCGGACATGAGACATGGGGATAGGGAGAGGGGTGGGAAGGGGGGAGGGGAGGGGGGTTTTTCTTTTCTCTTCTTTATTCTCTTTTTCTTTCTTTTTTCTGCCTTCTCCTGGAATATGGAACGTTAATGTTGATAACTGTTGTTAAGATGGACATGGAGTTTCTACTGAAGTAGTTTGCTATGCACAATGTATATCCACCTGTATGTTCATATTCATTGTTAAAAACAATAAAAGCCAAATTTAAAAAAAAAAAAATGCTTAATAAAAACAAAGTTAAAAAAAAAAAGTCTTTGTATGCGTGTATGCCGACGCTTTTCCAATGTAATGCTGTGTGTGTGTTTGTGTGTGTGTGTGTGAGGGAGAGAGAGAGAGAGAGAGAGAGAGATTGAGGGACATGGAGGGAGGGAGGAAGGGAGAAACAGAGAGAGAATGTGTGTGTGTGAGAGCGAGAAAGAGAGAGAGAGAGAGAGAGAGAGAGAGATAGAGAGAGAGAGAGAGAGAGAGAGAGAATGTGCCTCATTACAAGTTTGGCGGTAGCCATGCTGGTAAAACTGACACGGGTTCCACCAAACTCTTGAAATTAACAGCACCCGGCAATGGGGACAATCCGATCCCGGCGGACTCGGTCTGTCCGCGTTGCCGGGTGCCAGTATTCATTACTCCCCATTCCCATATCAGCCGCATATGGCTCAATGGGAATGGGGAGGTCGGATGCACCGGCACCAATCATGATGGTGCCGGTGCATCCGACGAGTTGTGCTCGCGGGTGTCGCTCTGCCCGCCAGGTTAGACATGGCAGGCAGAAAGGCACCCACAAGCACAACTCGTAGTTTACCAGTCCAGTAGTAACGGCGCTGGTAGCTTACTGGCACCGTTACTACCGGACCGGCAAACTTATAATGAGGACCACTATCTGGGTAAATACTTGGTTTTGTGTGTGCTTGTGAGTGAGTGTGCACGAGCATGGATGCCTACATTTTGCTTGGCAGGGGGTGGGGTTGTTCTAGCACCATGAAGGTGAAACACAAGGGGCCTCATTACGCGGTGGGCAAAAAGGGATACCGGGCACCGTTAAGGACATCAGTGCCGGTAATCCCTTTGCGCCCTATTCTGAGGTCCATTAGCGGGTCCCTTCCTTAACTCCTGGTTTTACCAAGGGACTTCAGAGCTAATAACGGTACCACAATTTGGTACCGTTATTAGCGCCTTCCCATTGAGCCCTATGGGGGCTGAAATGGGAATGGGGAAAGGCTTTTTCAATGGGGACCTACCGGTCCCGCAAAGGTCGGAATAGACCAGTAAGTCCCCATTGAACGCGCCATGACTACCTCCAACCTCGAAATGAGGCCCAATGACAATCATGACATATATTATGGGTGCAGTTTAATGAATGCGATTTACCCTGGAAAATATTATGGGTGAAACATCATGAAAGTGATTTTCAATAGGAATGCTGACATGTATTGTGGGCCCATCTTCATCAAAGATATTTGCAATGACAATGCCTGCATATTTTGTGAGTGCAGCATCATGAAAGTGATTTATATGGGCAGTGCTGGAATATATGGTGGGCCCATCAACATGCAGGTGATTTACAGTGACATGGTTGGCATGTTTTGTGGGTGAAACATCATGAAACTGAGTTACAGTGGCAGTGCTTGTATATGTGGGGGCAGCATCATGAAAGTGATCTGTTATGGCATTGTTGGCATATGTTGTGGAAACAGCTTCATGAAATTGATTTACAATTGCCTATGTTTTGGGCATAATGTCTTGAAAGCAATTTAAAGCAACAATGCCAGCATATATTGTGAGCATGCAATGTAGAATGCTCCTGTGTACTGTTGGTGGCCTAGCAACGATTGGATTTTTTCATTTGTTACCCTAGAGAACCGACTGGGAATTGTATGGCTTTTTACCCCATTATTCTCAGAAATTGGTGCTGTAAAATGTATAATTTCAATCCTTTGTTTTAACAATGTTCTCAGGAGTAGAGAGAACCACCCGGATCCCCCTGGATTATTTTGAGGATCACTCACTATGCTGGTCATTCACAATAAATTGACGAGGTATTTAGGCTCTCCCAATAAAACGTATTTACCAGCCATAATCATTTGCAATGCTGGTGCCCCAACAGGAGCCGCTTGCCTCTCTGGCATCAAAAACTGCCTCTGCCCCTGCCTGCCGGCTTTGATGCTGCCATGGTTATGGAGAAGGGTGAAAGTGTATTTTTCTTTAAAGGGGAAGACATCACGAGTTATGCTCATTGAATGCATGCATTGGTCTTGTCTGTCCTGTTGTGGCATCCAGGTGCTGTCAGCATCTTGGTTCTCGACTGATCTCTCTACAAGAAGGGAAGTGAGAACCAGGTGCTTGACCTGCCCTTGGGTTTTGAGAGGTTTCTGGCCCCAATGTCAAGAAGAGCTCTGACATTAGCACCTTGGTGTACTGCTGAAATTTCCTCTGGAAGACAACCACGTCTCCTATTCACCTGCTCTTGTTTCTTCTTGTTTTCAAAGACAATGTGATCCAGTCTCTGAGTATTTGTGGGATATTGGGACTGACATGGGAGCCGCGAGGCCCAATCGGAGGTTGGATTCATTCAAACAAGCACACAGGTTTTTGACGAATCCAGTATAGCAGCCAAATTTGAATTACGTTGGCTTTTCCAGTAGGAGCTGCCAAAAAAGGGAACGATTGTGGATATACTTTCAACTGGTCCTGGCTGGTTCTGCCATTACAAACCAGTACCTGAAATCCTTGATCATATATTGCCTTCTCTGTATATGCACAAGCACGCTAGTCAAAGTAATGTCCAAATGCAGGATCACCATGGTTTTTTTGGAAACTGAACAGCAGGGTCTAGGGTCTGGGCCATCCGTGCCCCATAAAACAGTACAACTGTAATCAGCCAGGGACTCTGTTGAGCCTACAAGATGAGCATCTTGGTGAACGTGATACCCGCAGATCTTAAATCTACGGTGTAAATATCATGGCGTCCCTTCTTTGGCAAGATCTGGGGATAAGAGCTTACAAGAAAAGACAGAAACATATGGAAGGAAAGATCGAACCTGAGCACTGCTTAGGACTTTGGACTCACAAGGCTCTGTCTATTTAACAAAACGTTGACCCTTACAATGACCCTTACTTCACTTCATCTTCAACAAAGACAGGTCACTCCCTATATAAATGATACATGTTCTCCTAATTTACTGACCTTCCTGATAGTCTCTAACACTTCAGCACACGCACCTCTTCCCAAAATAATTCTGCCTAGATTTAGTCCCTGACCATAGTGTACTTCAACTCCTCATGGACACCCTTCCCATGCAGCAGGGTTCTGTCTTACCCCACACCCTGGAACGCACTCCACACAGCTCCTGTTGGAGTTATGCATATATGCTGGCCTCATGATTGTTTTGAGTTCTCAGTATGTCATTGCTTTCCTGGGCAGATCATGAGGAATATGAGGTCATGAAAAACATACTGGCTTACACACACACACACACAAAACACATAGCATACTATGGTATGATAACACTTAAGCATGTGACTCCTCATTGGAAATAGGCATCACTACCTTTGGGCTAATGGTCATTACAGCACACCAGCATCCGGTTAATAAGGACTGATGGCAGGAGCCCTCCTCTAGCTTTACTTAGGGGGGCCGGGGGGGCAGCTTTCAGTCCATTACCCATTCCTAAGTCATGTCACAGAAAAGTATCCACCAGCTTCAAACAAGTCATGTTTGGTTGAGGAGTGTGACAGCGGGATGTTTTTAAATCTTGTATATAAATGTACAATCTAGCCCTTCGACCAGTCATTCCCCTTTCTGAAGACTTTTGGGGTGATTGATTGAGACCAAGAACTATACCAATAAAAGTGCTGCTGATTTAGAGTCATTTTTCAAATATCCTTGAACCATAAAGTGCTAGAATGCAATGTGATGGAGGCTTAACCCCAAGATTGGCAGAGAATCTCACGCCTGCCATGGGCCACCTTGAGATCTCTGTAACTCTTCTTGGGTTTGCAACCATGTGATATAGTGTCCTGCTTTTAGTCATTTATAAATAAAATCATGCAGCTGCCTGGTGGTCATATCAACATACCCCACTGCTAACGAACCCACCGTTCACTCCTATGTCTACAGGAGTACTGAGAAATGAGCCAGCCAAACAAGGAAGGTGAGTGAAGGTAGTTTCCTTCCGAGCTTACTATTGGCTCAGTGTGGCACATGTACTCTGGATGATGGCTCTGATACTTCCTGAGAGGGCACAGCCTCTCTTAGCCACCTCCACTGTCCTTTTCCAGCAGTGGGGACACACATCTCGTACCCCTAGGGCGTTGGCGCATGAAGATGTATGTTGTCTGTTTGATGCCATATGATGTGACAGTGCTTGCTATAATCACTGTTTATGCTGCTGTCTAGAGTCCCGAACAAAGGGTTTCTGACACTGTGTCACCCATAGCCATTGCAAGCTGCACTGGGTGGTATATGGGTTAGAGTGAAGTGTGGGGTTATGGACTTCAAGCTATGCATTGATGTTTTTAGCAGTGCAAACTGTATTGTCTTGTCTTCACATTAACTAAATTGTACACAATGGCCTGCCCTCTCCATGCCCCCATTCTCCTGGGCCCTAGCAATGATTCTGGAAATGTGGGTCTCCAGTATAGATGGGCAGGCAGGTGGGTAACATGGTAAGCTTTAGTTACCTGGCATGATTGGCTGCTAGGCACCTCCTTACTTGAATGTGGGCCCTGGCCTTTTAGCACATGGGTTTGGTTCCACCTCACCTGGGACTAGACTGAAATTCCTCCGGTACCAGACACTCTGGTCCTGACAGTTGCATAGGTCAGGTCGACTGGTGGCGTTAAAACATAATCGCATAATACCGCCTTGTTATGAATATTGACCTAAGCTCATTCGCATTACACAGAAAACCGCGTTCATAATGTTCCGCTTTTCGATCGTTGTCGCCGCCATTTTAAGAATCATCCACCATTTTGATTTCAACTCTTGTTTCTGTGTTCTAAAATGATGAACTGTGTTTTCAACTTGCAGCCAAACTGAACGACCTTTGAGTTCTGTTAATGTTTAGGCTGACCGAGAGCAGACTGTTTGACCAATGCAAAGAAACCTTGTGACTCATATGAACTGCAATCCAAGTGTTGTCTGCGCTCACAAACCTCATCCTTATATAATCAACGAGACAATGGAAAGTAAACTCAGATCGTGTGGTCTGGCTGAACTGCATTGTGGCGATTCTTTGAACAAGGCTTACCATGGATTAGAGAAACAACAAGCATCATTGTAACTTCATGGACCTTCAAACGTGTCTAATTCCTTGTACAATATTGTAATATTTGACACATGGACTGGGCACAACTCTAGCATGTGAATTATTAGCTTGGAGAGAGGCTGGACGATGTTTCAAAAATGGTATAAATATGTCTGTGTTTAGAAGTCCAGCACTCTCACCCCTCACTGTGTCTGCTGGTACATGCTGCAAGGTGTTGGGAGCCAGATAGCTATCTGTTTTGCTTTGATTGTACAAAAATAAAAGATGCTTGTATCTTTTCAACCCGTTATTGGCATATTTCCTTTGGGTTACTAAGCCTCAATATTTCTTTGGTCTTTCAGTGGGACGTGTCTCTGTTGCGCTTGTCAGGCAGCTTAAGAGTCATTTTTTAAGAGATTGGTCGATTCGAATGCTGTTACTTACCATACTTATCTGCATCGCTGCAAAATTGTTCTAGCAATATTGCAAGATATGTAGTGTGGCCTCTGATGCGGCAGTGAAGGAAACGGGCTTGCGCGATTGCCCACACACCACAAACCCGCCCATTGGAAGCAACCCTACAAGCGCTCACTGCTATACAATTGACCGGCTCCCAGGGTGAAGGGTGCATGTAAATAATGTATTGACCAACCCACGTCATAGGACCGCAGAATCCTGTTAACGGAACAGGCTGCTGGCCCGGTCTCCCGGCCTATTAGGGTCTTTCATGTTTAGCTGGTGTCTCCAAAAAAGTCTGGGGGCTGGGGTGCAGGTGTATGGAGGATATCCTGGGTATATACATATGAGTAAGTAGTGGAAATCTGTATGCCTGGGATTTATAGATCACAGGTCTAGCTGGTAAGCAACAGAGCGCCCTGTATAGGGGACACAACCAAAGGGTTAAACGAAAATGTGCCAGGATAGTAGAGGAACTGGCATGGATAGGGGGATGACCATACCAAGCACGCATGATATGAAACTGTCATGATGCCTACCCCCGGGCATCAAGACCAAGGCCCTCAGCTCCGGGAGCAGGCTTCCAGACATTTGTTTAAACCTCAGCAGCCCCGGCTAGGGGCTGTCTGGGTTCAGTCCTGGCGCCTTAGGCGCCAGGCTCATCATAGAAATCAGTCCTGGCGCCATAGGCGCCAGGCTCATAGACTTTACTTACCTGATGCAGACCATGCTGCAAAAGAGTCCAAGCCTACATGAGGCCTGGATGGGACTATTTTGTTACACAGACTATTTTTTACTTGGGCGTGGCTCTAGGGTACTTCTTACCTGGAACTACTTTGGAGGCTATTTAAACCACACCCGAACAGCAGCACATGCTTCGCGTTATTCTGCATCCAGCAGCGTGACGCTCACCATGCCTGCAGCCAGCATCCAGTCTTCTGCCACGCCCGCGTGCCTGCAGCCAGCATCCAGTCTTCTGCCACACCTGCCTCGAATCCGGAGCTCCTAGAATAAAGAAGAGGAAAAGGACAAGGTTAGAAAACAAACTTATTTCAAATTCCTCACCTAATTCCGGAACCATTTAATCTCCGGACCTGGAAAGTACATCAGTCCTGCACGCGTCGCTTCGCCAGCTCCAGCACGGCGCCATACTCACCAGTTCTCACTGCATCTTTCGATCCAGCACTGTCTCCATCATTTCTTCGCCGTAATCCGGCACCTAGGGGACACAAGAAAAAACAAGGTGAGCCAAGGGAATCAACAAATACAACCTCTTACCACCATAGACTTACCTGATTTACCACCGGCGGTATTATTCCATAACTCTCCACATTTTCATATGCCGCATCTGTAAAGATGGAGAAAAACAACACGTTAACGAATGCAATAGTTACCGGACAGCGTTGGGTAACACAGACCCTTACCTGAACGTCAGCAGCAGCAGCTACGAGACCTTCTTCTCACGAACTCAGTTGCAACTTAAGGAAGGAAGGGGACAAGAGTGAACATCGGGCACATTGAACTCTTTGAACTTGATACTTACCAATCCCGCCTGGGACTTCAGAGTCAATACTTACAGGAACTCTCCAAACTCCTTCAAACCAGTGAAGAAACTGGTATCTACGCGCCCCTGCAAGACACGCAGGATGGCAAGCTCATCTTTTACGAACATAAGGTGAGGTTACTAAGGGGATATCGGAGGTGATTAGTGGGGGAGAGCGAGAACAGTTGGGAGGACATCTCTAAAACCCACAGGTGGTTAATCCCTGTCTCCGCTTGCAGGAAAATACTTATTCGGGTCCAGCAGACAAGACTAGGCGGGCCAGTCCAGACAGTCATCTCTGCACTACGCATCACGTTGAAGGAGACCGCAGCTGTCCGGGTCCGATCGACACCCCGGTGGGGTCCAGGTGAACGTAACAGAACCCCCCCCCCAACACTCCCTGTGTTTCAGAGGCCTCTGATCTGTCCCACATTCTTTAGACATGTGATGAAAGAGATTCTTCCCCAACCATCCTTACGTTCGGAGATAGCAACTCTCCCAAAACTCGATTGGCTGTGTCCTACCCCTATCCCTCTATATTTGGGCAGATGGTTCTGCCTTCCCCTTCTGCTTACAGTAAGTCAAACTGCCCCATACTTAGAGGCGCACATTCCTCAGTTGGCGTGGAAGCCCTCACTTCCTTGAGCCAGTCACAGTGAGAAGCTCTTTACCACTCTCTGTTCAACATAGATCTGACTGTCGTTCAGGGGTGCAACTAGACTGAAACTTCAGGGAGACTAACGCATCAAATGTTAGATGAGGGTCTACCTTAAGAGACTTTGTGTCGGCTGGGGCAAATGTACTGTTGTCCCAAATGGATATTTGTTGTAACTAGTGTCAAAATAGCAGCCAATGGTGTAATTTAAAGTACAATGGGCCAATGATATTGCCCAAAAGCATGACAGATTTGTATTGCACAATACACATTTTGGTGGTACCTGCTAGCATGGCATTGCTGTGGATGTGATGTGGTGCATATTTGTATTTCTCTGTTGGTAGTTCCTGGTGCATATCCAGCTGCATTGCACCATAATCCCATGTAAGACTAAATGGTGCTACAGTTGCTGTGTCTTTGAGGTGTCAGTGGGGAGTCAGAAGGCAGGTCCCAGGAAACTGACCAGATGCGGTGAGCCTTGAATGTGTGTCATGGCATGGTGTCACCTTACATAACATTTCCTAACCTAACAACACATCTCAAGTCAGAACACCAGCACCAAAAGAACAAAGGTTACATATTAGAGCGCTCTATTCTAAATTTCTAAGAACACCACACTAACCAACCACAGATACCAACACAGCTCTCCACACTCCTTAAAAACCAATCTGACAGAGCAACAAACAAACCATTTATATTAGCAACCTGGAGCACACAGTAACCACTGCTTTAGACAAGTGACAAAAAATGTAAAACTTACACACTAGAGACAACCTCATCTTTGCAGGTCTGCACACATAAACGTTGCAGCAAAGCATACTCGGCCTCCCCCTGTGCGAGTCCCCTGCCCCACCGCTTACAGATACTGAAGCTCCAATAAGCCATGAAAAAGACAGCAGGTGTGCTATGCAAGACCCAATAACATAGCAGATAGTGTTAACTTAATCACTACTAAGGACTCCACTTTTGGAGTGATGCCACAGTGAGCATAAATCATTTCCCCATGCTTTCACACTTTGGTTAAACAGTGAGCCTGGGATTGTAACCACCCTCCCCGCCCCCTTGCAACATGGGCACTTCACCACATACCTTCTGAGGTCCACTTGCTACACATATTTATGTTTAGCTTTTTAAAATCTACAATACTAATGTTTTGTAGTTTTTAGTCGAAAAGTACACAAATTCCATAGAAAAGCAAACGTGACTCTATATAAATGCTTATAGAAACATTTTAAGCCAAATGAAAATCCTTGCCCCTTAATTTTCTACACACTGAAAGAACAAAAATACTAGAATTCAAAATAATGATAGCCTGAAAAATCTCCCAATGTACAGCACTTTGCTTTCAGCACTTTAAGAAATACAGGTGGTCCTTTTATTTAAACGTGTACATTGCACAGAGACCTGTTACCCTTGCGCTCGTGTGCAAACAGGTCATCCGCGTACAAGTTTAGTCATCTGCACTTCAAAGTGCAAATCAAAGTTGTAATTACAGGCGTAATCTTACTTGTGTGCACGTTGAGTAAATGTTGCATGTCATTTAAGCAAGCATGTGCTATTTACGATGGATTCTTTTAGAATCTTCCTGCTTTTAGTAACTGTACAAATCAGTCAGATTCCATAAGAATCCAAAGCATTTACGCCATCATGAACATGTCATGCTAGCGTACAAGCTTGCGCATTTGTATGGTAGAGGGGTTGTAGAAAAGGCAATTCCTTTGCATGCCCTCTCTCCGCCAGACATATGGCATGGTTTAAAAAGCATGTGTACAAATTGTACACTTACATATTACACGGTTATTATGCTGTGCCATAATTAACATGATCCCGGCTCTAAGAGAAATTGTGTGAAAAGATCACCTGGTGTAGAGATTGTTTTTTTACAAAGTGTTAGCTTGCTGTAATGTGTGATGTTAAGATCGTTTGCTAGAGACATAGAAGCACGCCTTTTTTTACATGTCAAGGTATTAAACTTCGTTGGTAGAAGACACTAATCTTTAAAAGGGAGCTTTATTGGGTTACTCATTGTTATTGTCTTGGAAGCAAAAAACAGATGTGTTTGTTAATTTGATCTATTTGGTGTTTTTCAATTGGCAATTTCCCATTGCGGTGCCAATTTCCTGAAGTTTCACTCTTAAAAAAGGCCCTGCATGTAAGAAAAGGAAAGTAATTGCACAGAGGCATACTCCGTTTATCTGCATGTTGTGCTGCTTATGACAGCTCTGAAGCTGAGTAGGTCCCTTCAGGAAAGGCCCAGAATTGTGGGGTGGCTGGGGCCCAATTAGCCCAATAGTGTTGCCTCCCTGCTCTCATGCGGGCCTGAAGGGACACTTCTTCCAGACACTCAATCTAATTTCAGTCTTGAAAGCATTCTTCCCCTGATCCAAGCATATTATTCAGAGAGCATTTTATAGTTGTGGCGGCAATGTGTGTCAGGCAAGGCTTTAAGTGGGCCAGGACTAGAGGGGGCAGAGACCCACCACTCTCCAAAAAGTGCTCCTGAGACATGGATTTGCTGGGGCTTCCCTCTCGGTCCCACATTGCTGATTCCTCGCAAACATCTGTGCCCCTTCTCCCTTCCTGACAACAGCAACATCCGCTACACCTCACCCCCCATCTCTGACATGGCTGGACCCGCAAATTTACCAGTTCTCGGATACCTTATGCAAACGTAAAACACAATAAGCTGGTAAATGGAGAGAAAAAAACATGGCCCTTAAATATCGTTATATGTAATATAATTTGCTGATTTATCAAGCATTAGACTAATGTATTTTAAAAACAGCAAAATACGTTATTAAGCTATACCACGTTCTTGCATTACGCATGCGCATATTAGTGTTTCTGCTCTTGAAACGCTGCCTTTTTCAGTAAAGACCATCGGTGTGCTCTTAATTTGTGAATCAGTGATGGCTGCTGGCGGAGCTTATCAACTGTCGCTCTGCTCGGCACATGCGCGGAAACCTTTCCAATAACAGTCTGCTGGCTTTTGTGCTCACTCGCTTGCGGGGAGATAATGTCAGCAGACTTCCTTTTCTTGGTAAGAAGCAAACACTGTGACAGATAAACTGGGGATCAGTGGAAACGTCACCGGGCTGCAGAGCAAGCCATCTCTTAAATCTGTCAGTGCCCGGGTGCCGCATGCATGCATACCATTTAACAGATTATAGTCCCGTCCTTTTTTGCTCACTCTGGGATTTATACACTGGGATTTACAATTGGGAATTTAGCACTGCAGGTCCCAGAATGCAAGGGAAAAGTGGACTCAGTGCTTTAAGCGGGCCGGGGGAGCCGGGACCAGGCCCCGGCAGTATCCAAAAAATGGGGCTGAGCCGGGACCCACCATGCCAAGGCAGGACACATTATCCCGCCGCGACTGGAGATGCGCGCGCCCACCATTTTCAAGTCAGGCAAGCTGACTAACAGAAGTGCCAGCCACAGCATCGCACAAATTCAGCAACGCGGCGGCTGGCTGGCACTTCTCAGTCACTGCAACTTCCTCTCGTGACCCCTCAGAGTCACAAGAGGAAGTTACGGCCCTTTGATTCCCCACACCCCTCACCAGGTCATCGCCCCAGGCTTTGTTCATCGGGAAAGCTTTATAAAAGATGGCTTGAATTGTGCACTTTCCAAGCCATCTTTATAAACCTAGAAATATGTGAAATATTTCTAGGTTTATAAAAGATAACTTGTAAAGTACACAATCCAAGCCATCTTTTATAAAGCTTTGTCGTTGGCAAAGCTTTATAAAAGGTGTCTTGAAATGTTTACTTTTCAAGCCATCTTGAAGTACGCAAAGAAATATATAAATGTTAACATTTATATATTTGTGTTCGTACCTTACTATGGTTTGTGTACTTTTCAGACCATCTTTTATAAACATAGAAATAGTTCTATGTTTATAAACGATAGCTTGAAAAGTAGACAAACCATAAACTTGAAAAGTGGACAAACCATAGTAAGGTATGCACACAAATATATAAATGCTTGCATACATTTATATTTTGTTTGGGTACCTTACTATGGTAATGTTCAGGCCACGCCCATCATGGAAGCCACGCCCTCACACGAGGGCCCCACCTCCTCAATGTCTTATCCCACTTAAAGCACTGAGTGGACTGGGCTATGGTATGGGGAATGCTTGCAAATATGGTACTGTACAGGGGATCTCATGCAACTTGAATGTTTAAAGGCAAGCTGAATAGGAACAGGAAGCAATCTCACCCAAACACCATGTCTTCTGGCTGGGACCAACATCTATTGAAGGAATAGCACAGTCTCCACAGATTGAATCATGTGTACACACATACACACATTTCGAACGTTTTGACCGTAAGTATGTATGCAGATATTTGAGTTGGCCACCACCCCTCTTTAGTCACACCATGAACTATTTAGGCCACGCCCCATTCTTAGAACCCACCCTCAATTTCTCATCCCACTTAAAGCACTAGTGCAGGTTATTCTTTCATCAGGAAACGCACTTCAACGTGGTCAACGATCGCCAGCTGCCTTGAAACAAAGGCTAATGTGCTGCTGTTGAGATCAAGGCCAAGTAGACCTGGCAGTGCACAGGTGTACAACAGAAGGCCATTTAGCAGTGGCATCCACCATCAGTGCATTTCCCCTGGCCCCATACTGGTGTACAGTAGACGTTCTGTCTAGCAGGGCCAGCCCTCCGCTGAGCACCATTGTGAATTGCGCAGCAGGGGTTCTCCAGCAGAGCTGGCCCTCAGCTCTGTACAAGTGTACATGAAGTTCATATATTGTCAACCTAGCCCCTGCCTCTACATGGCTGTGAGGCAGGAGTCCACGCCCACTGTGCACAGCTGTGCCGTTGGAGGTGCCCCAGCAGGGTTCATTGCAGATGTGCAGTGGGTACATTCTCCAGTGAAGCTAGACCTCTGCTGTGCACTAATATACAGCAGAGGCCTCTTTAGGAAAGCTATCCCTTAGCTGTGCACCAGTGTACTATTCGTGGTTCCCCATCAAAGTGCACAGGTGTACCATTGCTGCCTGTCCACTGATGTGTTCTGCTTTATTAATTAACACGTGTGAAAGAGAACACATGATGGTGAACCTGTGGCTGAAGTCTGTTAGTGAAACTGATGTGCAGGGCCCATGCCCCTTTTGGCAGCACTGCACCAGAGAAACATAGAGGGCCTGATTCACAGCCGGGTTTTATAATGGCGAAATCCCATTGGAAAACGCCCTGTGAATCAGGCCATTTACCTCACAGACCCAAGTAAATGGTCAGTTCTAGAGAGATTTGCAGAGTTATCATTCCAAATTGATCTCGTTATTAATATAACCAATAGGACTGTGTGCACCGGATTATTGAGCTCTGTAGAAACATATGCTGGGTTACTCCCTGGCTCAAAGTGTTGAGGAATGTGATAGAGTTCCTAGATTCTGGGCCAAGGTTTGAGGAGTGTGATATAGTAGATGGATTCTGGGCGGCCAAGGTTTGAGCAGTTTGTAGGGTTCCTAGATTCTAGAGTTCCTGGATTCCAGGCTGAGGTTTGAGGAGTATGATACAGTTCCTGGATCCTGGGCTGAGGTTTGAGGAGTGTGATTGAGTTCCTGGATTCTGGGCTGAGGTTTAAGGCGAGTGGTAGAGTAGCTGGATATTGGCCAGCTGGGCTTTGTGAAGTGTGAAGAGTTCCTGGATTCTGAGCTGAGCTTTGCTGAGTTTGGTAGAGTAGCTGGATTTTGGGCAGCTGGGGGTTGAGCAGTTTGGTAGAGTTCCTTGATTCTAGATTTCCTAGATTCTGGGCTGAGGTTTGAAGACTTTGATAGAGTAGCTGGATTCTGAGTGGCTGAGCATTGAGAAGTGTGACAGAGTTCCTGGATTCTGGGCTGCGGTTTGAAGAGTGTAAGAGTGTGACAGAGTAGCTGGATTCTGGGGGTCTGAACTTTGAGGAGTGTGATTGAGTTCCTAGATTCTAGAGTTCCTAGATTCTGGGCCAAGGTTCGAGGAGTGTGATTGAGTAAATGGATTCTGGGCGGCCGAGGTTTGAGCAGTTTGGTAGAGCTCCTAGATACTAGAGTTCCTTGGATTCTGGGCTGAGGATTGAGGAGTGTGATAGAGTTGCTGGATTCTAGTATGAGGTTTGAAGAGTGTGATAGAGTTGCTGGATTCTGGGCAGAGGTGCGGGTGTGTTGTGCTATTAATTGTTGGCTGTGAATTCCCCAAAACTAATTTTATGATCCTTCTGGGTGTATTCGGACACAATATGTCCCTTGCAGTGGGTAATAAACAGAGGTTGTTTATGACACTGATTACTGCAAAAAGGGAGCGACTAAAGGTCTGGAGGGGAGACGGGAAACCTTCCTGTGAGGCCTGGGGAAAGAATCTTATCTCACTGTGCCCCAGGAGAAACATATCAGAGGAGAGGCTGTGAAGAGGAGTATGAGGCAATGAGGAAGGCTAGCATTGACATGCATGCCAGATGTCCCAGTGGCTCAGTCCACTCCCTGGCCCACCACTACCCCTTTGGTTTTCCCTAATTTGTGAGAACCCCTTCCATATTCCTGTTGTATCTGTCAAGACTTCCTATATCCGGCAAAAGGTGTGGTTTCAATGCTTGCGAGCCTCGCAACCATGAAGTTGACTATTGCTAAGGGTAAAGCTGCCTGGTTATAGCCACGGATTTGACTTGTTACAGCTGAGAAATAGTGTTAAAAGATCTCTGTGCCTCCTGCATCCGGGACTGTTGTATGCACCATGCTGTTTGGTTTAACGTTGTAAAATATATGGCTGGGTTCAATAATAGGATATGGAAAAAAATCCCATGAACGAAAGAAAACTGTCTGGAAGGGCTTCCTTTCGCTACAAAATGTTTCCCCTTGCAGGGGTGTTGCTAGGTCTGGAAAAGATCCGGGCCTATGCTAATGTTGGGACTGTCAGGACTGGGGGATAGCTAGCCTTTTTGGTAATAACCCCTGAGCTTCTCTCCGAGGGCTATAACCAAAAGACCCAGGGATAAATCCCCCTCAGCCCTCCCCCCCCCCACCTCCACCCCCCTAGCAATGTCTCTGGCGCAGCGTTTGATTCTCCAGTAGAGTTCGTTCTCCGCTTCCCATTGGTTTAAGCCGAAGCTCAGAATCCTGTTCCATCATGTCGTCCCCTGAGAGCACATTCGCCATTAGTCCTCTCTCGCCTGCTCCTCTGTGGGGGGAATTGGCTACATCGTCATGCCTTCGTCTGTGTCCGTTCTAACATCCTGGAGACCCTGAGAATCCGAAGGGACTTTGGCTGCATCTGTCTGCGCTATGCACTGTATGTGTCGCTACACAATCCAGGTCCTCAGGGTCGAATTACTTTTAATCTGCCACACAGTATTGTCACAGATAGACAAGTCTACTGCCACATGTTCCAAATTAGCATGAAGGCTTAGCTCCCACAAGCAGTTGTGGCGGGGGCCCACTTCGTGATAGGAGTTGTAATAATGTTACGTTATGTTAATGTATAGGGTCACATCCGCCATTTTCAATGTCTCCAGTATTCTGTCAGTCTCCGTAATACATGCCTGGCCTCTCTGTGGCCATCCGTCATGATACCCAAGCCATACTTAATGGTATCAGTCATGCCCCCCTGCCTTTCAGAGCTGTGCAGGACTTTGCAGCCTTTGCCTCAGGAATGACATTTTAGTGCCTAGAAAGCCTTCAGTTTACACTATGTGCTATAGGCGGCAATGTCACTGCAGCAAGGCTTTGGTGAGCAGCGAGTGGGCAGTTTTCACCACAGGCTACCCTCCTTGGGCTTCTCTCCTGCCCCTGATTAGTGGTACCACATTAAACCCCACTCGCCTGCATGCCCTCAGTCTCTTCCCCTCTCCACAGGGAGCACCAATATTGACAATGGCGGATGTACGCAATCTCCCAGCCACTTCCTCGGCGCTTTTAAGTAAAACATGTCATTATGGTTATTATCTCTCACTGCGGCTGCAGAATGAGGAAACAAGCGACGCTTTCTAGGGGCGGGGAAGCCCCACTCCTCCGCGTGTTGCGCTTTGGCAACAAGCCCTCGTCATCCCATTAGCAGTCGGAAACACGCCGAGCTGTCATCGGGAGCGATGCCGGCAGGAATCAATACGCAGATGGAGATGCGGGCTGAGGGGGGGGGCGCGGAGGTGCTGGGGGGGTGCTGGTGGATTGGCTGCCTGTCTGCGTTACTCATTGCGAACAGGCAGGCATTACTGTAGAGCGGCGCGCCCAGCGTGCGTAATGCTAACGCGGGCGTCAATAAATCCTGCCGCGCAGCTCGGGTATTAGGCACGTGCGCGCACATGAATAGGGTGCATGGGATCAGCGTCTTCAGGAAACCCCGCCCATGAGCCGGACTCCGGGAGCCAAACTTCTCCTCCGCCATATCCAAGGGGACCGAGGCCGTGGGCTTCAAATCCCTCTTAGGAAGTTCGAGGTACACATGGCATGGCTAGTGGGATCCTGCTGCCCATCTGCTCAGGCCACGTATCCAGCTGTCTCCAAGACTGCATGCGCTAAAGGTCTATCATGGCGTCCACGGTGCGTTTGGCACAAGTGGTGGGATCCTGACGCCTGCCACGGCAACATGTTTCATATGCCGTGGGGTAGAAACATTTTCACTTGGTCTCCAGAGCTTGGATGGCATGGGCTGCTGGATCCAGACACCTCTGTGATGTCCAAGTTATGTCCCCCCGGCCATAGAATCCTGCCGCCACATTCTGCTGTGTTGCCATGCATGCCCACGGCATCACTGTGCATGCAGCTGTATCCCGCTGTAGCAAGACTCACCGGGCCCAAGTGGGAGGATACTGTAGGCAGCCACAATGGCAAGTTATGTGTGGGGCTCAGGATCAAGTGTCAAATGTACTCCCACAGTGCCCTAGACATACGTGACCCAAGTGGGGTACTTCCCTAGCTCCCTAGCCGCCACCCAGGCGGCACAGCTCTGTGCATGAGGAAAACTGAAAGATTCCTGGGGCGAGATCCAGTGTAGTAAATGCACCCCAGCATTTGATTAGCCGATCAATTAAGGACGGTCCAGTCAAAGAAATGCTCAAGAAGAACAAGACAAAATCCTGTAGTCACACTTGAGACAATCCCACAGTGAAATATATGCATAGCGTTGATACTTGGGTCAAATTGGCCCCGATGTTCTTGGTGCATGAATGCATTGAAGGTGGCAGCTCTGAGTACAAATTACGCTTATAAACTAGCATACATAGCGGATAGGATTACCGGATCAGTCCCGGCCTGTTTGTTAGGTTCCTTTTCATTGTTGACTGCAAGTAACGTCAGATCACCGCTTTTCCCCTTTCCTTCTACGGGCTCTAGGAGGACCCACCCAATGGAATTATTCGGCCTCCCATTCCGCACATATGAACGTCATGTGGGCTGGGCAGAGGCAGGAGGGTGGTGTCTGTGACACTTACGCTCATGTCGCTAAAGTCACTTCCTAACAAGTGCGGGTGGCCTGATGGGGTTGCATGGTGCTCTGAGGAGTTCTTCTTTGGCCCCAGAAGGAAGTGGCCTACAGGAGAATGGGAATGGCGGGGATCAGCTCCTGAGTTCAGCAACTTGAACGGTATGCTTCTCTTCCCAGTGCAACATATTGAGTGACATGCAAAAAAAAAAGGCAGACTGCTATTCGCTTAGTTACCTGTAGAGAGATTTCCTTAAATCCATGTCCATTACTGGAACCCCCACAAATTGAATGGTTTTCATGTTCTTAGATCGGCAGGTTTTTTATTTCCACAGTTTTTTGCTGAATATTTTTGGCCGAAAAAGCTCATCAGATTTTGTTTTCTTCTTTATTTGGGTGGGGGGGGGGTCCTCCAAGTCCCCCATTCCCTTTTATCTGGTGCCTATTCCCCACAACCCCTGCCCCTTATATCCTCTTACCTCCGCACCCCACATGTTTCAATGACTTTTTTTCAGCCGAAAATCCCATTGAGTGAATGTCTAAGAAAGGTCGTGGTAGCCAAATTGCGTCATTATTAAAATGGGTTGTGGGTAAACTGGATGCCCACTATGGACCAAGGCTTCAAATGAGTTAAGATTGCTTGTGCTCTCTCCGGCTTAAGGTCTGGAGCGGCAGAACCCAGAGTGCAGGATGCGCGCAGGCCCCTGAGGCCTTAAGTTCTCAGCAAACTGTCTTGAGGGCCCTTTGCGGTTGTGAGCATGCAGAAGATCACAAGGCACTGTGAGCAGGTGCGGCTGCCTAGTGCCTCGAGGCAGAACTCATGGCGCTAGGTCACGGTGCCTCCTGCTCCCCATATCTTGCAGCAGGCATGTGGCTTCTTCTGAGGTGGCAGGATTTTTCCCGAAACAGGTAGGGCTGATCCCAAGGCTCTCCTGGGTGGATTCTCTTCAAGAGAGCAGGGTGTGTCGGGAGCAGCCGGTGCAGTTCGAGGAGAGCTTGTGGATGGCACTGAAAGCACCGTGGCAACTTTTGTGAGGCTCTCCTCTACAGCTGTTGAATAAGGAAGGAAGCAGACTGGTGTAGAAACAACGCCCTCTGCCCATTAGCATCTGATCTCACAGCTTATTTCAAGGAGTTTCCACCAGGTTGGCCCAAGCCTCTGCCATTGGTCGCAGGTCCTTTGTTGGTATTTCCAACATTAAATTCAAGTCAGCACATCTATTGGATGGCAGGGCGGGACTATTCTGCCTCGGCTTCCAGTCATGCACGAATGTAATCTTACGTTCAAATCAAGGTCCAATCACAGCCCGTTCTATTCTCAAACCCAGGACATCGTGGCGTGAGCTCATCGCGCATCACAAACATCCTCTCTGGCTCCCTGGGCCGGTTCGGGGGATTGCCTTTGTGTGTCAAATGTTGCGATATGATTGGACGACAGCAGTCGCACTGCAGGCTGGGGGCTGATTGAAAGCGGCCGGGTCATTTTACTAAAGCATTCTGTTTGAGGGCAGTTTACTGTGGCATAAAAAGGGGTCACGGAGGTCGCCCTGGAGATAAGAACAACCTTAAAACAAAAGAAACAGGGCGGCACACGCGCAAGGGGCTGGGGCACAGGAGAAAACAGCAGGGGCGGAGCCAGCTGCATAATTTTTGGGGTGGCTGAATGGCAGTTTTGAAAACTGTTAGTGACAGGTACATTAAAACTACCGACCCCTGCCCTAGTCCCCCTTCCCAAGCCCAGGAGGCTGAGTGGATATTACGCCTTCCCCAGGCCCATTGGAGCCATCTTTCACCCCAACTCTCCAGCAGTGCAGCACGGAGCGTGTAAGAAGTGGGGCCTGGAGCTAATGTAGCAGGGCCCACATTAAGAACAGCCTCCAGAAGGGAGGGGGTGTTTTCTGCCCCTGCCCAAATGTGCAGAAGTGACCAACCGTAGTGACGGAGGGCACCAATCAAGGTGGAGGTTTGGGGGGTTTCCCCTGGGAATTCTTTTTCAGTAATCCGTTAAAATGGTGCATTTTACAGTACACTTTCTATGATATATTAGGTTAAAAGCCATACAGTTTACAATCGGTTTTGTGGGGTAACACATAAAGTCCATTCGATGCCAAGCCACCCACAATGCACAGGAGCATTTTCAAACACCTTTTCATAATGCCTTTGCCCATTATATGCCAGTACTCTGCAAGTGTAAAAAACCTGTTCATATTGATTGTGGCCACACATGTCCATTCTGGTGCACCTATATGTGCCACTATTCCCACATAAGAAACTATTCATGTTTGCTCTGTCCATAATGCCAGTAATGATACTGTAACAAGACATGTGTATGCTGGCTTTGCCAATATATTCCAGTATCCCCATGAAATAACATACTCCTTTTGGCTTTGCCTTAATGCCAGTTTAAAAAAGCCATGCCACAGTAAGAAAACATATCCTTGTTAGCTACACAAGTACCCTTCCCCGCATAAGAACTCTCATCACGTTGTATTTGCTACCTAACAGCAGTAAAAAATGTCAGGCCACAGTAATAAAACATTGCCTGCACAAATGCCCCTCCCGAGGAAATGGAAAACATATTTCTGGTACTGCTCCTGCTGCACAACTGCACAACTTCTAAGCATAATGCACTGCACCATCCCAAGTTGCCAGCTAACAGGCTTTTGGCTTTAATATTGCAGCCTCCCACCCTGTCAGGCAGGCTGGCACTGGCCTATCAGCAATAGGGCGATGGCCGAACCAACAATACAAAATTCTGGAGTGTGGGCCAGTTTTTCCAGTCAAAGTGGGCCCCTTTTTTGGCCAATGCGGGCCAGTTTGATGAAACAAATATTCTTTAAAATGCACAATTTGCATCACAATTTGATTTAAAAATAAACTCCCCCTTGGGTACTATTCAAACTGTCACCAAAGGAATAAATTGCCATTTGCAACCGTGGGACACTTTTTCATTTGTACCTGAGACCATTTTATGCCCCACTTCGACCCTGCTGTCAGATGTCTAAATTGAGGCTTAAAATGCTTCAGGAGGGTGTCTTGGCGTGGTGCAATGACCATTGGGCAGATCGGGCTTTAGCCCCCCACCCGAAATTTTGAGCTATGTTACCTTGACCGGGACGACCTTCAGAGCCGTGGCAGGACAGGACAGACCAGGACACAGTCAATAAACAGTGCCTGAGTATGCACAGTTAACAGAGGCCCTGCAATTACTAATACAAGGCATTCCATTGTTAGCAGCTGCATTCGTATGCATACATTTTGAGTCAATTGAAATCGTGATGTGGTGTTATTACTTGTATGTCAAGGGTGTGATTGGAAGGGTAGAGGGGTCGAGAGACTGCTCATTCTCACAGCAATTCTTAAGTGTCTGGTTTCAGACGTGAAGGAGAGTTAACTTCTTGTAACCTTGAAGCTGCACCAGAATAGTCTCATTAGAATGTGTAAAGAAGTTAGATATCCCCACTCAAGTAAGTTTGCCCCACCCCACAGTCTCTGAAGTTAACCATTCTCCCAACATTTGAAAGGTTAGCCCCACCGCCAAAATGTTTGCCAAGTTGCACCATTAGTGTCTTGTCCCGTGTCAACAAAAGCAGGGAAACCGTTTGTGGCAACTCAGGACAGACAGCCTGACACCAGCTCCCTCCTGTTATGTGTCCGGCATGGCTGCCCACACAGCAGCGGTACGCCCGCGCAATGCCGTATTCTGAAGGTTGGGTGTGTGAGTCCGAATGAACACTTTTGTGATGAGTAGGATGGTAGGGGGAGTAGGATGAGTATGGTAGGTTGAGCAGTGGTGGTGGGTGAGTACTGGTGTCAGGCTTAGCTCAGGGAGCAGGCCATGAGCCACCGTGGATTCACTCGAGGTTGTGTGTCTCCAACGCCCCATTAGTATGCATCTAGTGCGATTTCTATCGTTTGTCAATGGCTTTTCCAAAGAAATCATACATAAACCAGTTTTGCTCTGTGGTGATGGTGGCAGGGTCCTGCATACATTATTATGCCACAGCCTAATCTCTATTCAACACATAGGCCCAAGGACAATCCAGGAAGGAGATCACTTGCCATCCTTACGGTCCAGTCCATATTTTACTGCAAGTCAAACTTGCTGTACTTGAGAGAGCAATATTGGTCAGCCACATATGATCTCTGATACAGCCATGTAAGAAGACGCTGTCTATCCTTTAACCACTAAGGGCCCAATAGTTGTTTTTAACAGAAGTTGTTAAGTGCAGGTAACAGATTCAGGGGCACGCATATTGCTCATAAATAAAGTGTCTGAAGAATCACCTGGTTAAGGCATTTTTATTACACAAGAAACTACATTTAAGCCCATTACCTTTCAGCAGACTAATTAGAAATAACAACATCATCTCTTAAATACACAAAGCTAGCTCAAAGTGATCCATGGGTTATGGTTTGGGTGGGGAGAGGCATGTAGTGGGTGTAAATGGTCATGGGAACAAGCATGACCATGGGTGGTCAATGGGCGGTTAAAAAGCCAAACACCCACAGGATGCATGTCCCTCTTTCTCATATCTTCTCTTACCATGCCAATAGATTTGGCTCACTGGCAGCCCTTATAGTGCCACTTAGTAGCTAAAACTTAAAAGGGATTGGAGGTGAACATCAGTGATCTGGGTTTCGGTAGTGGGAGTTAACCTTGGCAGACACGTGTTTATAGTAGGGCAAAAGAGGCACTTGCCCTAAACCCCCACCTTGGAGTGGGGCCCCACAAGGCTGCCTAATCTAAAGAAGTCTGTTTCCATTGTTCACCAAACATAAATAGCATGGCAGGGTATTTCACGCGTGCTGCTGAGACTAAATATTGCCTGTCTGTTGTTGGCAAGTACATTCTGAGTTAATCAATTCATCATGTAATGCTTTACGTTCACTCTGGTATGCATAGTTTATGCATTCACTAGGGTACAACTCCTGCAGCATTCTCATCTTTCTGTGGGGATCATATTGATCATGTGCAATAGCCAAAGTTGACATTCATATTAATACGTTTGAGTGTGAAGGTTCAGAAGATAGCTCACTGTGTTATGCACTCATTGCAGAGATCCTGTGTTCATATGCAAGAATACCCACATTCCAGCAAGGCCCACTCAGCCTTTCCTATGTCTTATGTTGATAAACCTGCATGTACATGAACTTTGTAGCATATCAGGCGCTATCATCAGCAATATACCTGCACCAGATAGCGCTTGCTATAAAAACAAATATGGCATCAGTATGGTGCAGGTCTAGAAATTGGTTTCTTCAGATGGCTGGTTGTAAAACCTAGGAAGCCATCCCTAACGAGGAGCATAATGTTAGTTTGGAGAAGTACTTAGGTAACCAACTCCAAGCCTGTGGAGCCAAAGCATTCATTTAGGTATCCTGTATTTGCGAGACGACAATACTGTCATCCTGGACAATCATTTTATATCACTGCCTTAGAAATAACCCACGAAAACTAAGATTCTGTCATTCACCAAAAGGAAAATGAAAGCAGCATTATATTGGACACTGATGGCACTACGCTGACTAGGGTGGACTCTATGATGTATTTGGGATTTCCCATCATGGGTAGCCCAGAAAAAACATACATTAAGAGCTATTTAAGATCGAAAGCAGAGGCGCTTATCCCCCAGTTGCAACAGATAAAAAAGCAATATTGCAAATTCTCTCTCACCTTTAATTACATTTTGTGAAGGGAAAGTAGCTCCGAAGTAACCGTACGGCATTGAGCTCTGGAAAGATTGGATATTGGACTGTCTGAATGGCCTAGAAGGTGTAATTTGGTGAATCTGGACAGGCTGCCTGGGTACACCGGTCTGAGTCATTTACAGGGCAAACACAAACAGAGGGGTAAAATGGCCCAATACTTAGAAATCTTTCCCTGCCCAAGGATTGGGAGGGATTTTCTTCGGTTTTGATGGAATCTGTACCATACCGGTGAGATTCCATTGAGACGCAATGTGGTGCAGGAGAAGTCGCTGTATGTAAATTTTCAGGCAATGTAATTTAGTTGAAACACTTAAGAACCTTTTGGTTGAGTGTCCCAGTCTATATACACTGAGATATCTGCATTTCACAAAGTTCTTGGCTGCCTGTCTCAGCGTGGATTGTGAAGCATTTTGGCAAACATCTGTGCTTGACCTTCGAGTGTCAACTGTCATTGCTGTGGTGAGTTTTTTGAATGGCCTAAAGTTAAATGAATAAGGAAATGTTCAGTCTTTTCTATTAGTGTACAATTTTAGATTGGTGTTTTTAAGATGTGAAAAATCAGTAATATGAATTATTGTGTAATTTACTGGGGATGAGTATAGTATTTTAAAGTAAGTAAGTTTTATCTACTTGAAAGGAGGATAGCACAGGGGCAACGTGCTGGTCTTGGAAGCAAGACCACACAGAGCAGCAGAGGTTCAAATTCCAAATCCATGCTTAGAGACCGAACTCAGGTATTAAGCGTGTTATAAAAAAACAATTAAATAAATACATATTTGATGTGGTTAATTATTTATAAAATGTGTGTGTGTTTTTATTATGGTATATATTGTTAAGGTTGAAACATTTGTTAACAAATAAACAATAAAAAAAAAAATATCACTGACAGTACTGTTTTGACTTCTGTGAAAAGCTTTGCCTTCTCACATGTGGTTGGCATTGTTTAGCTCATTACCTGATCTTTCTTTTTATGCTGGCCATTTGAGTGGAAAGGGATCTAGACAGAAGAAAGCTGACCATGTAGTGCAGGCCTTTGTCAAGCACATTTTAAGGACTGCTCATTTAACACAGAAATAAAATGTTTTGTTTTGCACAATTCAAAAGTTTATCTGCACGTTTATAAATAACAATTTAACATTGTTTGGGCATATTAAAGCTTTAAAATAAAAGACGGAAACTCAGAGAAAATGTTTTAACATCACATAAATTAGAATTCTGGTACATATATACTTCCATTGATGATGGAGATAATGAAGCTAGACATTCTTCTCTTTTGACTTTCCTATCTCCAACCCTGTCACTAGACCTCTCTCCTGGTCTGACCAATCCCTCCTGTCTTCTCATCTGTATCTCTTAGGTCCCTCTGCTAAGCCTCCGGCTGCACTGCCTGTCTCATTCTCTGTCATTCGACCAATGAAGCGAGTGTCAGTTGCTTCTTTTGCTGCCACTTTCATTCTCCGCCCACTCCTGCCATGGACTCCCACACTGACTCTGCCCTTGCTAATCTCCACCTCTCTATCACTGACACCCTAGATATCGTTGCGCCTGTTATGTGGATCTGAATGAAGCCTGCCACCAAGCGCAACACCTGGTATGACTCCGACCTAGCCTCTCTGAAACACAAGTGCAAAGTGGCTGAAAGGAGGTAGAGGACATCAGTCACATTCTCTGACAAACTGGCCTGCGCCTGCTCCAAAGGCAATACAGACTCTCCATCCACTCTTAGAAGAAGCCTCACTTCCAAGCCCACATTTCTGGGGCCACTAACAACTCTGGTGAAGGGTTTAAAATCTGCAAGGAACTCGCCAATCCTTCTGCAGTCTCTACATTTCCCCTGCCATCCTTGACCCTATGTACCTCAATGGCCTCCAAATTCCTTTCCAAAACTCAGGACATTCTGTCCTCGCTCTCCTCTACCCCCTGTCTCCTCCCTCACTAGCTCTTTTGCCTCCCTTGGCCTCCCTCACCCATTCCCTACTTCTTCCTCATTTTTGACCCATAGCACCAGATGAGGTCTCCAGACAAGTCCTCCCTATGAAAGTCTCCTCCAAACAGGTGCTCCCCTGCTCCTCCAGAACTAACAAGGGCACTATTGCCTCCCTTGCACCTTCCTTGGCTGATTTCTGTGACCACTCCTTTGCCCCTGGCACCATCCCCTCCCCTCATGCACTCCCTTAAGCATCCCCCCTCCCTCAAATAAATCCTTCTTCTGACCCCTCCTGCCCAACTAATTACCGCCCTATCTCCATTACCCCCTTCCTGGGAAAACTCCTGGAGAAACTGGCATTCTCCCAACTGACCCAACACACAAATCTGTCGGGTTTCTCCATAACCACCCTTCTGGGTTCAGAGCAGCCAGAAGCATGGAAACTGAACTACTGAACACCTGTGAAGGCTTGTTCTTGAATCTTGACTCCAACTCTCATTCCGTTCTTATCCTCCTTGATTTTTCTCTGCCTCGACATGGTCAATCATGCCACCCTGTCAAATCGGCTCTGTGACACCGTTGGCATCACAGGTCTGGCACTGGACTGGTTAACCTCCTTCCTCTCTGATCAACCTTCCCAGGTGCAACTGGTCCCTTTTCTCTCCCCTATCATGCTCTCCACCTTATGGCGTTCCTCAAAACTGTATCCTCTTGCCATGGCTTTTCAACATCTACCTTGTCCCTTTAGCCCACATGATCTCTTCCTTCTCTCCTCACTTCCACTGTTGTGCAGATGACACGCAGCTCTCCTTCAAGTTTCCCTTCCTCCTCTTCCTCCTCTCTCTCCTCCCTGACTGACTGACTGCCATTCAGTCATGGTGCGCTGCCAGTGATCTCTGCCTTAATGTCAGCACGACTAAGATCCTTCTCATTGGGACCTCTGTCCCACGTTCGTTCAATCCCTCCCTCCGTCTGGCTGCCCTCTATTGCGCCTCCCCCCACCCTCTTGTGAGGCAAAAAAACTTGGTGTCATCTTTGATTCCTCTCTCTCCTTCTCTCCCCATATCGCGGACCTTGCCAAGAAGGCTCACTATCAGCTGCACCTCCTAAGATGCATTATCCCTTTCCTCACCTTCCCCCAGAAAGTCCTTGTGTTCAGAGCTCTGGTCCTTTCTAGGCTGAACTACTGAAACTGCCACTCCTCATTCTTCCTTCATACTCCCTTCGCCCACTTTAACTAATCCAGAAGAGGACTGTGAGACTTACCCTTAGCCTCAAGCACAGGGACCGCATCTCTCCAGCCCTAATTCCTCTCCATTGTCTCCCAGTTGCTGCTAGGATCAAATCCAAGACCCTCTGCAACATCCACAAGGCTTTCTGTGGCCTTTGTCCTTGCTACATACAACTCTCTCTCCCTAAATACATCCCTGCTAGAGCCCTTCGGTCCGCTAGCTCCAACTCTCTGCTGATCAGACGCTTTTCTATGGAAAGAATGAGGGGTAGATTTCTCTCCTCCGCAGCAACCTCCATCTGGAATGGTCTCCCTGCCCCCCTCAGGCTTGAGCCGGATATCCTTAAGTTCCAAAAGCTCCTCAAGACTCTCCTTTTCTCCTGCTCCATAAGTCTTCCCCTGCCCTGCTAACACCTTCTTTCTGCCTAAGTGACTGGGGGCCTGGTTTCCTCTGAGTACTACAGGACTCCATGTCCTCCCTCCCAGTCTTCCCTGCACTTATCATAGTGACTCTCACCTCTACAATCCCTGGCACTTGCCCTCTGGCCTCCTCTTAGCACTTGCACCTTGCCTCTTCCCCCTTTTCCCTTCCCACCTTAGCACTTCGTTTTTTTGCATTCCGGCACTTCCCCCAACCCCACCCCCTATCCCTCGCACTTCTTTTTCTTCACTTGCACGATCCGAATGTCACAATGCCTAGTAGGACTGTTATTGTATCATTCTCCCTTGCCCCACCCCCAATAAAACAAAACAAAAATAGAATCATTCCCAGTTTGGATCATATGCTTCTATTACATTTTGCTTTTTAAAATTGTCATGTTGGGTTTGTAATTTATTTAATTTCCAAGTCTGCTCTATGAAGTTGGATTATGTTAGTTCATGGTAAAACCTGGAAAGAATTTGGTGATGTGAAGAAAGTGCAGAGTAGGTGCAAATGTGGGCGTAACCTCTTAACCAATGTGTTGTCCTCAACGGATTAATTCGTACTGCCTAACCTGTCAAAATTACCCGTCCCTAAACCTTTCAAAATTGTAACCCTTCAGAGTAATTCTCATGTCGTGGTCTTCAAAAAAGCCTCACTCAAGGTTTCACTGGCTACAGTGTTGCTTCCTCTATATAATAGTGAGCATGGATATATTGCACACCACAGCCACTTGTGTTTGCTCTCAAAAGGCAATACTGTTTGAGCGTCATGTCCCTCTTCTAATCTCAGTCTGTCTGGACACAGACACCTTTCTGGTAGCTTCTAATCTTCATCCACTATGTATGCCATGCTATTTGCAGCTTTCGCCTTGGCTCCAATTGGTCTCCTGTATCCATGCGTGAGCATCTTTGCATTCTGTCAGGCTGCTAATCTGGGTCATCTGTCCATTCTGGATTATGTGCACCTTTTTCATATGATCTGTGTCCTGTTGTTGCATCAGGAAAAAATACAATATTACGGCTGTTACACCAAGCAAAGGAAAATACACCGACACGGGCTTGTAAAGATTCCCAGAATCTTTATTACAAAACTGAACAGTATTCAACAAAGTACACAAATAGCTATTTGGCTGTCAATACATCACAGAGACCACCAGCAGGGTTCAATGTGAGCAGTGAACAGAATTTCCTAGCTGGACATCGACGTATTTATACAAATAGTAAAAATGATGTCCAGCCTCTTACAAGTTAATGATACACTGGGCTAGGGTCGCGCCAGGTTCACTTTCCTAATTTACATATCTCGTGCATGCGGTTTACTTTTGAATACATTTACTAACAGACTCCATTATTCTTTAATTTAACGTTACACTCTTTACGTATCGTTTAAATACAGATCAAACAAATGTTTCACATATCGTATTTGGATAGCTTTATTGTTCTTGTATACTTGTAGTTTAACATTGCTGATTCAAGTAATCCCCTGCTCCCGAGGTCAACAAAGGACAAGGTCTACATGACCCTAACATGTACCTGAAGGCAGGTTGGACATTAACTCTCCTACAGAGGTTGAAGAGGTTAAGGCAAGAACAACAGCACACGAGACGGCCATTTTAGATTACAGGGTGACTTTGTACAAAACCCCAAAATGGCGGTCTTAACCAAAAATGGAGGCTTGATTCAAGATGGCGGCTTACATCAATTTCTAAGGTCAAGACCTTGCCGTAGAGAGTTACTCGTGTACAATTTTAAGCAACTTGGCGTAGGCCAATATACATACAATCGTTACAATAGGAGGCATAAATTAATATTCCAGTTTGACACTGTGTTTATGCTATGGCCAGTATGCCTGTCTCGTGGCTACGATTGATGAAAAGTGTCCTGCACCTATGCTAGAACACATGTAGCTTTATCGTGGATTGTTAATGTTACCCTTGGAATGATACTTATTTATCCTAATCACAGCAAGGATGAAGAGGGTAATAATACTGAAAGGGAGTACCCATGCTTATTTTGATCATTGGGAGGCAGCATATCAAGCTGTGGGTGGTGATTGTGGTGAGGTGGGCGCAACCAGACATTCAGATCCTTCAATTCCTTTGGTTCGGCAGAGGGCAGTCCCAGAAGGTCTCCATGCCCCGGGCCCAAAAAGTGCTTAAAATGGCCCTGAACGTTGGTGGTGCCCTTATGTTAGGATATACTGTTAATGAGCAGGATATTACTGGACTGGACACATGCAATCTAGCACACATTTTGGAGCTGTGAATTATTGGTCAAGGGGAACCAGTTGAGTCCTGAGAATGCTATTTAGATGGCATTCAAATATGGCGGCAGTTCAGTCGTTTCTGCATGGCCAATGCTGGCCTGGAACTCTGCCTCTAGGATGGTAGCATCATAAGTCGAAACGCATATGTTTTCTGCACTGTTGTCACATTTTACCAGCCAGTGCTTTCCCCTGGGCTTTATTTGGAGAATTAATGAAAAACAGTATTTCATAGTGTTCAATTAAGTCTGTATACACACATATTTATTTCCGCACTGATTCTCCAGCACACAGCTACTCCTGAGATTTGAACGGCTATAAAAACATTGCATAAATGTGTTGCTAGCTGCTACTGCTGCTCACCATTCCCTCCCCCATGCAGCCTTGCCTGCATTTGATTATTAGATGGGGTCTCAAGTGCTAAACAGCAGTCTGGCTTCCATTTCTACATCAAATGCATTATGGGACTGGTAGTGCTGTCTCCAGCGTGGTGGCTCTGCCAATCTTTTCCCTTGTGTTTACTCTGTCACATTCTCTCCAGTGCCCTGTCTTTCCAAATCTAGTTTCAATTCCCTTTCTCCTCCTCCCTTACACCAGAGACCTTTTCTTAATCAATAACTCAAAGTCATCCCAATTGTGGGACACTCGCTGTGGGCAAGGGGCCACTGTTGACCATAAGTGGCAGCCTGTACAAAATCAACGTTCGCCAACCACAAAGATTTCAGGTTTGGTTTAAGGAAACAATCGCTCTGGGATCGATCGCCCTCGCCAATGTATGTATACTGGGGAAATGAGGACTACTATATGTGCACAGGAGGTGTATATCTTTTCATGTGTATCCTGTTTACTTTGGTCTGGCCAATTGACCAATCCCACCTGCATGATGCCATGTCATCATCAATAAACACATACTAGACAATAGGTTCTTAAACCATGGCGCGCAATTTCGAGCAGGGCAAGGTTGGTCATGGGGAGTCCCAGGAATGCCATCAGTCTGTCCCTCCTGCTCGACTGGTGCTGGTGCAGGGCTTGGCCTTGGCTTCATCGTTAATAGTCTAAATCATAACATTTCCTCATCTCACCCAACTCTGGCCAAGCCGTGTTGGGCCTCATTACAAGTATGGCGGTAAGGCAACAATGGCGCCGGTGCTACCACTCTCCCCATTCCCATTAAGACCTATAGGGCTCAAATGGGAATGGGGATGTACTGGGCTCGGCACCCGCGAAAGGGCAATTACCAGGTCCGGCTGGGCGCGAATAGCCCGGTAATTGCCCATTTGCAGGTGCCAGACCCAGATGAGAGTTTGGAGGTATCCTTGTAGGTAAAACTCGCAAGGCTACCTCCAACCTCGTAATTAGGCCCCATCGTGTGTTTTTGGGGCGAATTATCAACTGAAAACAGCATTTGGTTCCATGTGATAGTGTTCTCTAGAAAAAAAAAGTCGCCAACTTGGTGACTTTTTTCATGCACTCTTAAAAGCCTTCCCTGCATATTGTAGGACGGGTATTATGTACTATTATATACTCCTGAACAAGAATATTTGGGGAACGTGCTTGAATTTCTTAGGAGTGCAAATTTGGCGAAATTTTCCCCCCTGGTGACCTTTTCCCAGGCGACTTTATCACTGGATACCCAGTATTTCACCGTGATCAGTTCAGTTTGTAATCATACTAAAAATCGTTTTTTTACAGTTTACTCGATTCTGTAATTTCTTTGGATACCAACAACCTGTGTGGCTCGATGCTGCCCATCCGTCCCCTCCCCCTCACAGTGTCAGCTGCATTAACGCATCAATGGTGGAAAGTTGTTGATCACCAGCCCCAAAAGCCTCAGTAAAAGCCGTGAATATCTATTTCCATTGCAGCTGGAGTGGGGTGGAGGCTGCAATTACCCCAAAATTGAGGAGAAAAGCCACGTCATCATCATACGCATCAACGAGTACCATCAAGTTGGGTAACAGCATCTGTTATCTGTCAAAAGCGCCAAGATGCCACTCTGGGGGTGAATGTGCGCGTTACAAATTGTCCTGTTATGTTATGTTATCAATAAACAAGTAGTAGGCAGTAGGTGAACATTATCAAACAGGTCTCGGTTGGCTGAGGCAACCCCATTCAGTTGCGAGAAGGCCGTCATTACGGTTCTACGTGTTATAAGCATATTACACGTTTGAAGGACAGCATTGGAAGTTTCATCATGGCTCTATGCATATTTTTCTACCCCCACATCATTGTTAATTTACTTCACACTGAGTTCGGTTACCCTTTTCTCCCTTGTATCGACTTCCTTCTGAGTAGCATGAGGGGGGCACCCCCCACTACTCCGTCCTCTCCTCCTGTGCATCGTTCTATACCCCTGCTACTTTGCTAATTGTGTGCCGGACGACCCCACAACCTGCCTACCTCCTTACCTGCTTCACTCACTCTCTGAAGGTCCGGCACCTGTCACCCTGCTCCTGAACCGGCTGCCCTATGGCTTGAACAAGTTCCTGGTTCCCCTTCAAAAGAGGAAAGGTCCTTTTTTCAAGTCAGAGCATGTGACATACCAGAAGGCAGAGAGGCCCATGGTCATGAGGAGAGAACCATACCCACATAGGAGAGGCTGTGCGGTGGCGCAAGGCGGTCATAAGGGGCGTGCGCTGGCAGCCTGTTCAGTGAGTAACAGTGCTTGGAAAATAGAGTGGATAACGAAAGATTTTGGATGGCCCACGTGACACTGCATAGAGGTCCACTTTAACGAAGCACGGATGCATTTATGGTACACTGGGGGGGGGGCTGAAAGGCACAGGTGGGGTAACGAGACTTCCCTTTGACTGTGGAGGTGATTCTTTCACAGGGAAATGTCCTTGCATGACTTCTCAAGCCAGACTGAGGGGGTGGGAGGGTGAAGCATGTCCATTTCTTTGTGTAGTCCTTAGAACCAGGGATTACCCATCACTATGGGACCCGTACTGTAGAAAGCCACTCCATTCATAGGAATGCATGCATTTGTCTCTGGTAGCCACCTTTGGTCAACCAATGCTCTTTTATCGCATGTTTATTTGGGAAAGTGATCAGTAGTCGTGGCGGCACTTGGGGTATCTCCCGCGAGCTTTGACACCTCGCATGGTGGCCATTCCTGTGCAGGTCCCACACGCGCTGCATGGCCATTCGCAAAGATGCCTTATTTGATATGATTTTCTATTTTATTAACTGCTTGAGGTGCAGTGAGTAGCGAAGACCTTTCTAAGCTGCATTTGTATTGTGTTTAAAGTGGGGTTTCCTGGGGTTATCCAAGGATCCCGATGTGGCTAGTTGCTGATCACTGCACCTCAGAAGCACTATGGCAGTCCGGGCTTTTCTTTCCCTCGCTTGTCCTAAATGGATCACATTCAATTTGCTCTACAAACAGCAGCACATATTTCAATCAAGCAGTGTGTTTTAATTGTGAGCCATTGTCGAGTGACAATATAGTAATTCGGAGGTTAAAAGTGAAGTGTGGCGTTATCGTAGCTAATCACATTATTCTTTTTCCTTTAGTGATAGAACAAAAACATAGGCCATTTTAGACCATAACAATTTGTATTAAAAAAGGCATTGAAGGAGAGGTTCGAATCCAGCCCCCCAGACTGCTCCTGTTTTCAAATTGAGTGTTTAAGCTGCTAAACTACCAGTGCTGTGCTCATGAAGGGTGTGTGTATCCACTTACAATCTGCCGGTTTGTGGCCGTGGCCATCTTCTGGATGGCATTGAGTCCCTCTTCTGCAAGAGTGTGAATAATGCAGCATGTTGGGTATGGCTAAAACCTTGCACGTGGGCAGTGCGTCTAGCGCAATACCATGACATATAATGACAAATAACACAGCCTATATGCAGAAGTGCGTGTTTTGCCTATGAGTTTGTAACTCGCACGTTATGCATAGGGAGTGCCGTCCATAGCGATGGCAGCGTACCAGGCAGTGAAAGAAAAATGTGGTGCTCTGCGCATGCTCCTAGTCAATACGGGGGTGGGAGGGCAGCAATTATTTATTTGTTTAACTCCCCGCTCCCACGCCACAGCAGGGAGTTAATCACTGGAATAGGGTGCTGATGCAAAAGCATTGGCACAATATTCGAATTAAAACCACCCGCTCCAGCGCCGGAGAAAGGAGGTAATCACCTCAGTAGGCCAGCACAAAGTTGATTCTTTATATCTACGAGGGCTGTTTCCGTCCCGTGATTTGGGCGAAAGCCTGATTGTCGGTTTCCCAAAACGTGGCGGAGCACTAGGAATGCTTGGATCTGCAGGTATGCGACTCTGTCCATAATTTCTAGAAGGAAGGGGACTGTTATGATTGGGCGATAGTTAGTGAGGGTTGCCGGGTCGAGTGTATGTTTTTTTAACAGTGGGGCAATGCAAGATTTTTTTAGCGAGGCAAGGACCGTGCAGGAGGCATCCCGCTCCCGAGCTGGAAACCCCGGTGCCAGCAAAAGAGCGTGACACATTAAATTTCAATAGGGCGCTTGCCACACCTTCTCCCACCATGCCATATTGGGGGAGCCCTTGAAAGACACCCCCAAGCAGGCGTGGCGCTAACACCGTCCAAGGCTCTTGCCCCGGCGGCCCTGACCTAAAGCCGGCCCTGTGCACAGGACTGCAGTCATCCTTGCCGTGCAGCACACCCCTGAGCACCTGTAAATGTCAGTGTGACAGCCAGGCATATCTCCCGCCTCTGATTCTCTGCCTGTGGGAGCAGGCCAGTCATCCGGAAAAGCGAGGACAATGCGTTCCATTGCTGTGCTGCTTTCAGCCTCTTGATCCAATTGTGCTCCCGTCCATCAGATGGAAGTTACCAGGTGCTATGATACTGGAGAGCTGGGCGCGGCTCCCAGTGCGGGGTCAAATCTTCTGGCTCTCCAGATAGCAGTGGCAGAATGTAGGAGCCACTGGGCGACCATTTCAGAGGTGTATAGATTGGGCCCTTGGTTTTACTCCAGGTGCTAACGGGGCAGCTTCGCTAAAACGTATCACAGCAGATGGCCTGGTTGGCAAGCCAATAGCTCGGAAGAGAAAAGTACCCAGTATTCAGTATTGGCACACGAGTTGACAAATTGAGCTTCAGCAGCTCATCCGAACGCCCAGAAATTGAATGGGCATTGGCGCTTCAGCTGCCCCTTTTGTCGCCATTTTGAGGTGCATTGAATTGGTGTGCATGGTGGCACTGTGCATGCTGGGTTCGGAATAGAGGTAATTGTGGCCCCACAAGTTTCCAGTGTTGACAATTCCATTACCGTGGAATAAAGCGCTTTCATTTGATCAGCCAGGAAGATAGCTCAGGAGGTTAAGCGCTGGCTGCTGTGATCTGAGGTCACAGTTCTAATCTTGGCAGGGCTTACTCAGCCTTCCATCCTTCCAAGGTCAATAAAGGTGTACCGATTTTGGTTGGGTAATCATAATGGAAATTTGATGATTCGATATATTGACAGTGTGCGTTATTGAGCACTTTTATGTTTAAATACCAAGGAACTAGAAACAATATTGATGTAAACTGGCAGCGACCACTCTTGACCCTCCAGCTCATCCACCAGAGCTGGAATTAGAAGTCTACAATGAGGAAATGGGAAGGTGAGTCGAGCTTGAGTTAAAGATCAGTCACTGAATGCTCAAATTGAAGTGATCCAATGCAAATGCTTCTCAAAACAAATATTGTTGACTGAGATGTTTATTCGCAAAATTGGACAGCCGATAAAAAGTTGGACAGCCGACACGTGTTTCGACCGACAGGCCGTTTTCAAGGTCTAAGTCGTTTTTTCAATGCAACCAATTACTGTAAATGAACAATAATCCATAATCCCTCTACAGTTGCTAGATGCAGAGATTGGGCCCTGTTACTGGTTGGCTTAACCGAATTACGGGACTATATACTGTGCCTGATATTGACTGTTCGCGGAACCATAGAAGTTTTTTTTTTCTTTATATCCATGCAGTTGTGCAGTTTACTGCTAGCAACCCAAGTGGGATTATGGATTATTGTTCATTTACAGTAATTGGTTGCATTGAAAAAACGATTTAGGCCTTGAAAACGACCCGTCGGTCGAAACACGTGTCGGCTGTCCAACTTTGAGAATAAACATCTCGATCAACAACTTTTGTTTTGAGAAGCATTTGCATTGGATCACTACAATTTGAGCATTCAGTGACTGATCTTTAACTCGAGCGCGACTCACCTTCCCATTTCCTCATTGCGGGCCATCATAATGGCATATACAAATGTTCTCTGTATAGCTTTGACCAAAGAGCTGTATAAATAACACATTGCTGTGATTATTATTTAGAAAACGGATGGCCTCCAATTCCTTTTCAATGCGGGTCCATTCAAGCCAAATACCTGCGAGTGAGACTTGTACCATCTTGGGGGTAATCCCACAGCGCTGGCTGCGCCCTTCTTCATGGTCTCTCTGTAAGAAAGATTACAACAAAAACACACAACGATCTTTCTTCTCAACGCGTAGCTGCGCGTGTCGACTCCCATGGACGAGAGTTCCCACAAAAGGACGCGCCCAAATACTTTGACACGCTAGTTTGGGAGCAGTTATTTTACTACCAAGAGCCGTTTAAATCTTGTGCACTGCACAGCACGAGGTGACGCCTTTTAACCAACATCGAGACATTCCTCCTCTCATCCTCAGACTGATGCGCCAGTGGGCGGCAGACTACCCAGAGGCCTCCAAGGCCTCTGCATGATTTGCAGGCCTCGTTGTTGTTCACATTCAGGTTTGCTAGAACACCCTTAACCCCAAAAAGTGAAGCTCCTTGGGACTTCAGGAAAACTGTGTTTATGGAACATAACAAATAAATCAAGCCTTTCAATAAAAATAAGAAACAGGAGAGGTCCAGTTTAAGGTCCAGCATCCCAGAGGAACATGGCGGGCAGAAGTGATCAAATGTCAGAGTGCATGCGCCCCCTTCACAAGTGAAACCCCAGGTGTGGTGAAGGGTGCTCTGGGGGGAAAGTGGTGAGCCAGAATAGCCGGTAGTCCCTATACCCAACCCACAAGGAGCCAACCTGGACCACCACAACAACGGACTGCTGGAAAAGAGAACACCATGGGCTCTGGAAGGGGTAGCAGAAGGGCATGGGGATCAGGAAGGGGGAATAAAATGGCAAAAAGATGCAGGTGGTGGCAAGCTTCATGGCAGAAACCTACACATAAAAGCAGGCCTCAGAAGGAAAGCAGAGCCCTGTGTAGCTACTCTTTGTGGGTACAGCGGGCATTCCCGGTGGAACTTAGTCAAGAAGAAGGAAGGTCACGTTCCAGGGCTACAAACTGCCCCTGGAACTCTCCAATCAGCAGACACAGGAGAGCTCTCCATTCGTCTGCCAATCCCCTCCAGAGTCTCCTTTCACAAGGTCTCCACTCAGTCCTCGCTGTTCCGGGTGCCAGTATCCCTCCACCTTGCTCTGGCTGCCTCCTTTCACAGCGGGCCAGCCAGAGGTCCTCCACCTCCCCACCAGCTGCCCTCATGACACCACGGATGTCATGTTGCAGCGCCCTCCGCGTACACCTTCTCTAACCAATGCCAGAGCATCCAATCCCGTTACCACTGCTCCGTGAACTCGGGGGACTACCCCCTGCGCCTCCACAGATGCTCTGGACTGCAGCTCCCATGATCACTCACCATTGACTATGCTGAGTAGGGCTGATGGATCGTGTAGTCCAGGGCATATGGCGAGCCAAAGGTTGCAGATTGCCACACTAAGCCATCCTGCCGGGGTGTGAGGCCGGCACTGATCTGCAACCCTGGAGGCACCAATGCTCGTGTTGTGCTCAATGAAGTCGCCCCGTCTCCTAATGGGCCGAGACAGGGCACGGCCGAGCTTAGTCAGTGCACGTCCCTCCAGCAGCTCCTTAAAGAGAGGGAAATTGAATTCACCGCCCCGTGCATTATTCACTGCTCTGCGCTGCTGGGACCGGCGCTGAATAGACATGTCTTTCAAGGGAGCTTCGCGTGGAGGAAATGCATCAACAGCTTTGGTCCCGTCCATGATGTTTTCATCTTTCGAGCAGTGGTCGAACTATGTTCCCTGCTGACCTGCACCCACTCCCCACAACCCCCATCACAACGCCTACTCCCACACACAATCCAAAACCACACACAAACACACCTGCTATTTAAGGGAATGTTTACTGCTATGCACTAAAGTGCAACCTTCAAGTTCTTCCTACACTTTTATTTTAAAACGAAACCATACCAGAAAGGTTTCTATTTAAAATAAAAGTATAGGAACAGTGAAACTTAAAAATAAAAAAGTATGGGAGCACCGCTCCCGACCGCTCCCGCTCACTTCAATCTCTGCTTTAGAGAGTGCTGCGTTTCTTAACCACGTGGCGTGGGAGCCTAGGTTGTGGGCGCAGCCATGAATGTGCCTGGGCTTCTAAGCCTGTGGGCTAGCCCAATTAAGTGAAACTTAGCTGGAGAAGCCAGTGCCTTGGAGGCAGAAGCATGGTTTGTTTACTAAGGCAATTTAACCACTGCTGGAAAGCGGGAAATACTTAGGGAAACCCACCTCCTGCTGTGGAGTTACATGAGTGATTGGCTGGGACTTAGGGGCGAGGTGGGGGTTCTCCCGGACGACCAAATATGATATGATATGGCATAAATGCACCTATACACAAATGTATCAAGGCACGACGAGCCAAAGAGGGGGAACAGAGGGAAGACAGACAGCGATCCTACTAGGCCAGGTGACATTCAGTTCACGCAAGTGCATGGGAAGGGGGGAGGGGGAAAGTGCAGGGGGCAGAGGGGGAGGGGACAGTGCAGTACATGGGTTAATAGAATAAATAACAATAGTAAAGTGCGGCCAGCAGGTGGTAAGTGCAGGCATCAGATGTCGAGTGCTGGTAGTTGGACTGTAGGGATACAGAAAACAGTCCCAAAGTGCGGGGGTTGCCGGGAAGGCAGTGCAGATGTGTGTGGCTGGTGGGGGAGGGACATGGGTCCGAGATGGCAGAACAAAATATATTATTCTCTGCCATTCACTCAATAATGCCCACATAGAAATGCAGCTACGAAAGGGCGCTCCTCTCCAAGACACAAGTCGCGGGGCCACGCGTGGGTGGGCGCCATGTGTTTTAAGAAATATTACCAGAAAAATGCCCAACTGAAATCTCTGAAACGAGCCTCTAACCACAAGCTCGTCATGCCATCCTTCGTTCTGGAGCTGTAAAATGTCCCATATCGACATGGTACTCTGCAGGACAGGGTATGGTACAGGTTCCTAGGCACCAGGGTCGCGCTGGGCACCAAAAGAGGCCCTGGAAGTAACCTTCAAAGAGGCCCCATATTACACATTTTCTTCAAGCACAACCCTTATCTTATGGGAAAATGCGGAAATACCACACGAATGAGGCCCAGGGTGCAGCGGCCTACCGGGGAATCTCCAGAGTTCCCTATAGGCCAGTCCACCCCTGCTAGACTAAAAGGAGCGTACATTATGCAGAAGCAGGGCGGCAATATGAAAGTCTATACTCTGGGCCAATGCTTTCTTGTCTTGTGTGTTTTTTGAAATCGTGAAAGACGCACCTGAATGAAATGTGCATCTTTCACTTTCAAGCCCCGTGATGTCATTTCCCAATGCGGTTTTTTAGGAATCGCATCCCGCTCCTCGCCACGGAATCCCCGGCACAGTTATCAAGAATGGGACGAGATCACCTGCAATACAATCATTAATATAGTTTTCACGCACATCAGGGCGACGGAGAGGAGGGGGTGGGAGGGTTCTGGATACGCTGGGGCGTCAAAGCCATTCGTACCCTGGGGTTAATCCGGGGTGAAAATGTCTGCTTTCTTCACTCTCAGGATATTCTCTGCTTGCGCAGCCAATCTCCTGAGGGAGGAAAATATTTTTAAAAATGTAAAAAGATGGCAGACTAAGTCCCTTGCTGCTAATTACAGCAAGTTCAGCAGTGCATGGTTTCCTATAACTCTCTAAACAAGTACTTTGCAATCATCTACAGTGCAAATGTACCTTGCACGACAGGTACTTTAGAATTAGCAATAGTGTAAGCTTCTGTCCCAGTGCAGGCAGGAGCAGTGCAAGCTTCCCTGATAATGTAGCTACAGCAGAGACAGCAGCAGTGCAAGCTTCACTACCACAGAACACCCCACCACAGAGAGCCCCATCTATTATAACATCAACAGCACAGGTAACAACAGTGCAGAGTTTCCAAGCACAGCAGGGTCAGCAGCAGTGCAAGCTTCACTTCCACAGAATAGGCCCTCCACAGAGAGCCCCATCCCCTATAACATCTGCAGCACAGGTAACAACAGTGCAGTGATTCCATGCACAGCAGAGGCAGCAGCAGTGCAAGCTTCACTACCACAGATCACCCCACCATAGAGAGCCCCATCTATTATAACATCAACAGCACAGGTAACAACAGTGCAGAGTTGCCAAGCACAGCAGGGTCAGCAGCATTGCAAGCTTCACTTCCACAGAACAGGCCCACCACAGAGAGCCCCCTCCCTTATAACATCTGCAGCACAGGTAACAACAGTGCAGTGATTCCATGCACAGCAGAGGCAGCAGCAGTGCAAGCTTCACTTCCACAGAACAGGCCCACCACAGAGAGCCCCATCCCTTATAACATCTGCAGCACAGGTAACAACAGTGCAGTGATTCCATGCACATCAGATGCATCAGCAGTGCAAGCTTCACTTCCACAGAACAGGCCCACCACAGAGAGATGATTCCATTCACAGCAGAGGCAGCATCAGTGCAAGCTTCACTTCCACAGAATAGGCCACCACAGAGATCCCCATCCCTTATAACAGCTGCAGCACATGTAACAACAGTGCAGAGTTGCCAAGCACAGCAGGGGCAGCAGCAGTGCAAGCTTCACTTCCACAGAATAGGCCCTCCACAGAGAGCCCCATCCCCTATAACATCTGCAGCACAGGTAACAACAGTGCAGTGATTCCATGCACAGCAGAGGCAGCATCAGTGCAAGCTTCACTTCCACAGAATAGGCCCACCACAGAGAGCCCCCTCCCTTATAACAGCTGCAGCACAGGTAACAACAGTGCAGTGATTCCATGCACAGCAGAGGCAGCAGCAGTGCAAGCTTCACTTCCACAGACAGGCCCACCACAGAGAGCCCCATCTATTATAACATCAACAGCACAGGTAACAACAGTGCAGTGATTCCATGCACAGCAGAGGCAGCAGCAGTGCAAGCTTCACTTCCACAGAATAGGCCCTCCACAGAGAGCCCCATCCCCTATAACATCTGCAGCACAGGTAACAACAGTGCAGTGATTCCATGCACATCAGATGCAGCAGCAGTGCAAGCTTCACTTCCACAGAACAGGCCCACCACAGAGAGCCCCATCTATTATAACATCAACAGCACAGGTAACAACAGTGCAGTGATTCCATGCACATCAGATGCATCAGCAGTGCAAGCTTCACTTCCACAGAACAGGCCCACCACAGAGAGATGATTCCATTCACAGCAGAGGCAGCATCAGTGCAAGCTTCACTTCCACAGAATAGGCCACCACAGAGAGCCCCCTCCCTTATAACAGCTGCAGCACAGGTAACAACAGTGCAGTGATTCCATGCACAGCAGAGGCAGCAGCAGTGCAAGCTTAACGTCCACAGAACAGGCCCACCACAGACAGCCCCGTCCCATATAACATCCACAGCACAGGTAACAACAGTGCAGAGTTGCCAAGCACAGCAGGGGCAGCAGCAGTGCAAGCTTCACTTCCACAGAATAGGCCCTCCACAGAGAGCCCCATCCCCTATAACATCTGCAGCACAGGTAACAACAGTGCAGTGATTCCATGCACAGCAGAGGCAGCAGCAGTGCAAGCTTCACTTCCACAGAACAGGCCCACCACAGAGAGCCCCCTCCCTTATAACAGCTGCAGCACAGGTAACAACAGTGCAGTGATTCCATGCACAGCAGAGGCAGCAGCAGTGCAAGCTTCACTTCCACAGAACAGGCCCACCACAGAGAGCCCCCTCCCTTATAACATCTGCAGCACAGGTAACAACAGTGCAGAGTTGCCAAGCACAGCAGGGGCAGCAGCAGTGCAAGCTTCACTTCCACAGAACAGGCCCACCACAGAGAGCCCCCTCCCTTATAACAGCTGCAGCACAGGTAACAACAGTGCAGTGATTCCATGCACAGCAGAGGTAGCAGCAGTGCAAGCTTCACTTCCACAGAACAGGCCCACCACAGAGAGCCCCCTCCCTTATAACAGCTGCAGCACAGGTAACAACAGTGCAGTGATTCCATGCACAGCAGAGGCAGCAGCAGTGCAAGCTTCACTTCCACAGAACAGGCCCACCACAGAGAGCCCCCTCCCTTATAACATCTGCAGCACAGGTAACAACAGTGCAGTGATTCCATGCACAGCAGAGGCAGCAGCAGTGCAAGCTTAACGTCTACAGAACAGGCCCACCACAGACAGCCCCGTCCCATATAACATCCACAGCACAGCTAACAACAGTGCAGAGTTGCCAAGCACAGCAGGGGCAGCAGCAGGGCAAGCTTTTCTTCCACAGAGCAGGTGCACTGTACCATACATGCATCAGCATCACAAGCTTCCTCCAGCTTCTGTGAAACACCTCTTACAATTCAGCTGCAGCACAGTGCAAGCTTCTCCCCCACTGAGCAGGACAGCAGGTGTGGCACTAGTGCAATGCCGCCGTGGGAAAGTCCGCCCCCTGTGCATGTTTGGTGCCAGAACACCAGTTACGTGAATGCTTCCTAAACTTCACCCATATTGCAGTATGACAGGCCATGTCATCCTCTTTGAAGTCACTGATACCCCTGAAAGGCATTGGGGTTTACTCTTTCCTCTCTCTCTTATCTTGGACGAATGCCTGTGAAAATGCAGAGGAGTGGGAATGCATGAACAAGAAACAGCTGCAGGGCTGTCCCAGATTTGCCTGGGGCCTGAGTCACGGAATATGGAAGACAATCCCATCAGCCATTTTGATATCAGCTCGGTCTCCCTCTGCCATTATTTTTATTTATTTATTTAGGCATTTGTAGAGCGCGCCTAACCCTCGGGCATATGGGAGCTGGTATTCTTAAATGTTACATGTTGCAAGAATACAAGACACTTCTTCTCCATGCAACCTCACTTCATACACTGTGCTGCTGCGCTTCTGCTCCTTTGTTGCATTCATTAACAGATGTTACAATTGCCTAACTCGCTGGTTCTCATTTATGCAAATGCAGAAGGATAAAGTGCAGACACAGCCCTGCCAGAATTCATAGATTATAGCCGATCTCTGGAGATCTACATGTATATGTATCCGGTGCTACGAGATGAACCCAGTTTATTGATAGAGGTATCCATGTCCCCTTCTTTTTCTTGACGGTGCTCTTCTTACATAGTAAATACTGAATAGTAACATTCCTAAGTTAGTAAAGCCGACAAACCACTGCCCACTTTTCTCATTTATCTTTTTTTTTATTATTGGATTGGTTTATTAAAACCTTATACAAAATTACAGAATATAAACAAGAAAAAGAAAAATATAAAAACTACCATAAGGTTACAGTTATACAACTTAAATCCATAATATTGCAATTCTATACAACATTTTGTTAAGTCATTAATAATTCACACTTTAAAATGATGATCATTGTTTCATTATTTATGAATTCCATCAATATCAGTCATTTTGATCATTTAAAAAAAACTTTACTACAGCTATCGTAAGGGATGTATTTCTCCCACTAAATAATCATTCACAGAACTCATCAGTGATCCACCAATTCTGATCAGTAATCAGCCATTTATTCTCAAAGACAAACCTTGTGTATATGTCCTTTCTTATGGTTTCTAGATATCATCTACAATCTTTCAAATATATTTGATTTCCCTAGTTGAGATGATATTTCATCTAAATTTTAGGAAGATATTCTTATAGTGCCCATAAGGAAATTTCTCCAAGTTATTAGGTACAACACCATATTTGTTGTTTTCTTGTGCTATATACTTAGGCAAAGGTGTATTGATCCCTTATATCACATGTGCTACACCAATCCAACACGTATAATCTAATCGTGATAGCAAATGGGTTTACAATTAACTTTAAAAAATCCTAAATTTGAAGACACTTCTTTTTAAAAGCATTCCTAATACCTGAGTTGGGATTCTCCAACTGGTGCCAAAGACCACAGTAAAGATCATAGTAAAGACCATAGTAAAGTTTGTTTCTAGAAGAAGTTCTAATAGTTCTAAAGAAAGATTATGCCCTCCATAAGTAGGTCGCACAAAGAGAGAGAAGCCAGAATTCTTATTTTAAGATTGAGATTGGCACACAGGCAATGATAGAGCCTTGTGCCAAATTTTCTCATCCACACATGCAAAATCAATATCCATTGACATGGTACAAACCTCCAAACTATATATAATGGATGGAATAACCTTTGCACAATAACATTTGATTGGTGGAATCAGGAGGAATTGACAACGTTTCCCATTAATAACTTTCATCTGGGCTCCGATTTGTTCTCCTTTTGTATTAAGTCTCAATAGTGTAGCAGACTTTTGAACTTTATTTACTATTAACAGTCCCAGATATTTTATTTCATTTGCAATACTCAATCTCTCCACTCCTAATTTCCAACAACAACTGGCCCCCATTTCATGCCATGGAAAGTATATTATATTAGTTTTGGTTGAATTGATTTTTAATCCATTCTCATTCGTGTAGATTTGAAATGCATTAATACGTTGTTGCAGATCCATCTATGTATGATGTATGAGGATTATATCATCCGCATAAGTGAGCCAACATATTTTGTGTCCATCTATCCAAGGTGATATTATTGCTGCCTTGTCTAGATACTCCTGTATATCAGAGACATACAGATTAAACAGACAAGGGGCCAACACACATCCCAGTCTCAGACCGTTGCCCATTGCAATCTCTCTAGACAGAATTCCTCTCTAAACTTATCTAACCATTTTCGGGTAGCTGTCCTTTTTTCAATTTCTTAAATAGACAAGTTGGGTTAACTTTGTTGAATGCCTGTGTGAGGTCTATGCTCGCAATATACAAGGATAGATTATCTGTGTCATAGGCCTTACCAATCAAAGTGCTTACTCCCTTCCAAAAGCATGTTTGATACTTTGATAATATACTTATTGCCTTTTTCCCATTCTTTAATTTCTTTCGAGACTAATGATGAGAACCTTTTGTTAAGGTGAGAATCACGGGAGAGTTGCATACCTGAATACCTGGTTGATCTTGACGGGGCAGCCAGACTGACGAGAATAATTGGTGACACTAGCAACCAGCCTTCCCTCCACCCAGAATGGGTACTGGGTAGAAGATGGACCGATTCCCAACGCCACAAGCTGCTCTCGCCTGATTTCAGTGACGTCGGGATTGTGCAAGCACAGACAGGAGAAGTTGAAGGAGCGAATCCTTGAGGTGGCGAGGCTCCAGAATTCGAAGTAGTCAGGGGCGAACTCCTGAAGAATGGCACTGGATGCTATGGTGATTGAGAGTCCAAAGAAGAGAGAGCAGTACTCCAGAAGCTGGCACTGGATGTTGTAGAAGTTGAGAGTCCAAAGGAGAGGGAGCCTTACTCCCGAAACTGGCACTGGATGCTGTGGAGATTGAGAGTCCAAAAGAGAGGGAGCCGTACTCCCAAAGCTGGCACTGGAAGCTGTGGTAATGAGAGTCCAAAAGAATGGGAGCTGTACTCCCGAAGCTGGCACTGGATGTTGTGGTGATGAGAGTCCAAAGGTGAGGGAGCAAGCACCAAGAAAGGCACTGGCGGTATACCACTAGGTACAGGCTAGGCCACGGAGGAGAGGAGAGACTAAAGCTGGCAGGAAGCACTGGGCAGGCTAAGGGAGAGTAACCAGGAAAGAGAAGGGAAATCAAACAGGGACCAGTAGGGAAGGAGAATTGCTGGCAGAGGACCACAACTAACTCAAGGAGAAACCCCAGAAGGCCGCAGGAAGGAGGAGAAGGAAATCCTTAGGCAGAAGTAAAGGGCAAGGCAAACGCTGGACAAACAAAGGAGAGCGAGTACACGATCTGGAACAGAACGCGTTGAGACGCGATCTGCTCCCGATCCTCTCTCTCCCTTTATGGGCCGCCGGCGCCCGCGAGGCCTGGATCGCAAGCCTGATTGTAGCCAGGCGCCGGCGGACCCAGAGCGAGGCTTGAGCAGCAAGCTGCTCCAATCATGGGCAACCGCTCCACGGCGCATGCGCGGGACCGTGACCGCGGTCTCCCGCGCGCGCGCCGAGGAGCTGCAGCCCAGGTCCCCGGAGCTCTCCCCCTGGCGCCTCCCCAAGCGCGAAAGCGCGAATAGAGGCGCCAGGAAGGAAGAGCACGAGCAGCGAACCCCGGTAAGCGTGACACCTTTCTGCAATAGGCATCCAGTAGTGTGATTGGGCGATAATTTGTTGGATTACAGCAATCTCCTTTTTTAAATATCAGGATAATATACAATGTTTTCCAAGAAGTAGGGATGGTTTTATTTCTCATTATGTCTCCAGATCATGTAAGTAAGAGGGTGGCCCATATTTCCGTAGGCAACCCTATTGCTCAATCCATTGGTGGCCTCGAACTGGAAGCTTTTTTTATCAGCCCAATTATCTTGTCATAGTCAAGATTGAAAACCATGGCTTACCATCATGTTGATCTACTTTCACTTCACTAATACTAGTAAACAAAGTGTTTAACCCAACTCTCTTCAGATATAAGATTAGTCTGACTTTCTCTTTGAAATTGGTCCTTATTCTGTATGTATGACAAAATGTTTATTCCATTATTTTTTAAAGTAGTTCCTATATGCGTTCTCCAGTCCTCTGTGCAAGGAGATGTCTATTTGCTTTCAACCAATTTTTATACTTTTCCATCAAAAGCCGGACTGTCTCAACCTTTTCCAATGAGTTGATATTTAATTGCTTTACTGTTCGGATCCCACTACGCAGAGTTCTCTTTCTAGTTTGTATGGTCTCCTCAAAGGCATGCACTCTAGAAGTCTGATTTTGGGCACTCACATGGAGTCTACATATTTAATTCCGAATGAAGGTGGAGAAGTAAGCAACACTCGCCACCTCCATCTTTATATTTAATGTTGTGTTACTGAACAAAGTTCTAATTCTGTTGTTAAAGGCAATGATCAGTTTTAGTCTCCAAGTGACTTGGTTTTTCCTATAATTTACCTCAAGTCCTTTAATGTCTCTAGATTGGTTTGTGGCATTTATCAAGCATAGCTTGAGGATCAACATATGGTGATCACTTAAATTGGTTTCCTTAACAAAGAAATATTTACATTCAAGACAAATGTGTTTCGCCATGAAGATATAATCTATCTGCGAGTGCCAATCACCATTTTCCAAGTGTGTTTACCCGAAATATCTCCCTGGAGCTTCCAATTCCGCATGTGTAATGCCCTTTCATTAAAAATGTTGTTCACAAGGAGAGGAAATTACTGATGGCCCATTGGTCAGTACTCAACCCCCGAGAACTTGTAATACTGGATAGCTGCACCATGTGAGGACAGCACATCTCAAAAATTAGGACTCAGTAAGTTGGCAAAGGGAAGTCCGTTTAATGACACACACATCAGCATATGGAAACCAGCAGCATTGCAAACACTTGTCTCGTTCCGACTTCCCCGAACTTTAGTCCAACAGCCGTTTTTATAGGCTAAACTCGTCATCATTGACGTCTAATTCTACAAAAAATCATCACGCAATATAATTGGTTGGGAAAGGTAACTTAAGTATAGGTGTTATATCTGTATATGACAATAGAACATGCAGATTGGTTAACTCTTATCTGGTGGGCGTCTACGCCCATCCCTCTACATCACACGCGATGGACGTCACTATAAGTACGACGTCCTATTGGTTACAGTGTCTATAGGACCCTAGATTACATGGTTCATTGTGATTGGGCAAGTTACACCCCTAACCATAAATCTCCACTTTAATTAGCAGCATGCAGGATGGACACCCAGGTGCCTAGTGTCCCAAGATTCACCCTGCCTCCCTTCCATCAATCAGTGGTTTTAGGGTGATGTCAGTGGTTTTAGGGTGATGTGTCAATTAGTTGGCTAAGGAAGGCCTCGAAACTGTAGTCTCTTATCAGGAAAAGTTATGGCACCCCTTGGATCTGGGTGACATCAGACGGTGGTACATCTTCGCGCCTGGCTGGTCACGTGTTGGTTCACCATGAATCTGCTTCAGTTTCCAGCTTTTCGTGTATTTAATTCTCCATGTAGCTCCACCACCTGCCCGGGCCTCCTTATCTTGACCTTCACAGGGCAGGCTGGTATGCTGTGAAGTTTTGATTCTCCTTAGCTGAAGCTCACCTCCCTCTCTAGGCTTGACCTCGATTTCCCAGGCCTGAGCCGTCCTTTGTTGAGTTTCAATTCCGCTCTTTCCCCTGGCTTGGACTTGGATATGAAACCCGACCAGTTAGGCATTGGCTGCCTGGGCATACTTCTGCTTTTACAAAATGGAGTCGCACATGTACATTGTGCCTTATTGAGGTAGATATATGGTTGGCGCTTGCCGCTCTATCTTCTACTAAGCATTGCAAGCAGTATCGATTTCTTAGCATCTTGTGTTTGAAGCCTATTTACACATGTTTAACAGGTTCGATTCTTTCATCTTGGTTCTTTTGCTATGACGTTTCTTACGTTTTAACATTGTGTTGTCCTTTGTATCTCTTGCACCTGTTTTCGTGGATACAAGAATTCGCGTGTTGCCTTTTCCCATGCGTTAATCTGTCCAGGCCCTCTTCTCATTATCGTTTGCCTTCCATTAGGGCTCTTTTTGTCTCCTCATGGACAGTCTGTAAATACTGATCATTTCGTATTAGCGGCTGGTATGGTTGTCTGATTGGGTACCGTGCTGCCCAGGGCAGTCTGCTTATTGGCATTTCAACAGGTACTGATCTTCTAATGTACACAGGGCAGAGGCCCAATGCGGCTCTCGTTGGTTCAGTTGCTCTTCATACGTCACATACCTTGGTGAGTATTTTACTGGCAATTCGCAATGGGGGGCACGGGGTGCAGGCCATATCTGCGACCTCCTCTACACTGTTATTCCACATATTCCTATAATGTTTATTTAGCATTTTGGTATGATTGATCTGTTTTAAAAATATTACACTAGACATGTTGAATTCAGGTACCCTGCAATGAGAATGTCCTCCATCCGGTGTTTCATATTTAAAATGTTCTATTAAGTCCCTGTGGTCAATTACTACAGTATAAATTGCCCTATGTAAGGGGTTCCAGCAAACACTTATCAATAAGATATCTCATACTTGTGTCCCAAATGCCAAAGATACCGTTATAGCCAAGAGTCCCTTTAATTCGTCCTTCACTAATTTACAGTTCACAAAGCTGTTATTTCTGATCACAGTGATTACTCCAACAGAGGGCCGAACGCCTCTCAATCGGGAGGCTTTTTGTTGGTATAATAAATAGGCATCCCACACTATTGCTTTCATCGTGCAAAAATATGATTTGCGTGTGCACTGATCTCTGCACAAAGAGAAGCATTATAAAACAATTTACAATAACCCCTCACATTCCAAGATAAACAAGTAATGGATTCTTGTATGTTAATGTGGCGTGAACACCCCGTTCCAAGTGCTGGAACAGGGGGTAACAGCCCGGCAGCCTAAATTAATGGTCTGAGCAAAGCGAGGGCGGTAAACGAGTGCTCTGAGCCATTACACCCGTTCCAGCCTTTGGAGCGAGGTGTTAACACCATTAGCACCCCGGGTTACCGCTTTGGTAAACCGGGGTTTAAAAAAAAAGTATTTTCATTCATTGAACGGGACTTTGTGCACGTCCCGTTCAATGAATGAAAATACATTTAAAAAATGGCTACCATGGTTATAGAAGGCGGGACTCCGTATCAAGCCCCTCTTCTATTACCATGGAGGCCAGAAAAGGGAGGAGGAAAGCTGTTGCAATGGCAGCTGGAGCAACTGCAGCAAAAATTAAGTAAGTGGGGCAGGGGAGAGGAAATGGAAAAAAGCCCCAAAAACAGGTGGCTAGGGGGAAGATGGTGGCCTGCCGCAGGGGAGGCAGCTTGCAGGTTCTTTGGAACGTGGGCTGAGAGCAGAAAGTTCAGCCCGCGATATGTGGAACCTGATTGGCTGCGCCCCACCACCGTGGGTGCTAATGCAGGTTCTGCTTCCTATTTTTAATTAAATTTCTTTAGAGAGAACTGCTGGTAACCATGTCCAATCTTCTTTTGCATAGCCCTGGGTGTTTCCCTGATCTATTAATACTACTCGACGGTTAGACACTAAGCCATTTGTACATACTATTTTAAGGCCTAGACTAAACTTTTGCATTGTTTCTTTCCTCTTGTGGGGGGGGGGCACTCTGAATACAATTATTAAGGCCACCTTCCTTACACAAACTCAGATTGTATCCCAGTGTTCTCAGTGCTTCAGTGTCTTCTAGTAGCAAGTTGAAGACAGCACTCAAGCGTATTGTAATAACCACAATGTCTTTTCTAAGAGGATCAAAGAAATCCACTAAGTCAATATCATTCTTTGAGATTAGCCTCAATCGTGGTACTTCATTAAAATGTTAGAGCAATTCAGAGTAACGGAACACTCTGTTCTGAATACAGATTCCAGAATCAAAAAGGATGTATAGTTATAGTCTAATATTTTTACATCGCATCCCGATGAGTGACGTATGGTAATTTATTTGGATAATTTCTATGAAAAATCGGCCTCAGGTGAGGAATTGGGTCTCTTAGTTCCATATGTGTCTGTATGATCTCTACACTAGTGTTCTCTTTTTTCCTTTTATCACCATTTTCTAGAGGCCAAGTTTGAATAGTTTGCATAGTCTGATCACAGGTATTATTTTTAAGCAAGGATAGATACTTTTTCTCCATCCTTTCTGCAGGTCCACCATCTTGGGGTGCCTCTTCATTGTCACCTTGCTCCTTTTTAGTCGCCTCTTGATATATAGTAGTAAGTGTAATTTGTGTCTGTTAAACTTTTATTTCAAAATGGCCGAGGTTATTTTTGAGTTCCCCTTTTCATCAACAGATGCTTCTTCAGTTAAGAACTTTACAGAAGGGAGAACCCAATATGTTGGGTACAATAGCTTCAATAGAAACATTTTCACAAATGTGTGCCCAACACTTTACCTCATTGGTTGTGATTTCAAAATAACGTATATTTCAATTCGTGAAAAATAAAAAATATCTTAAACTCTGTATTGTTTTACCGATTTCCCCCCTTTATTGGTAGTTTTTCACTTGTTTTATAATTCTTTATGCTCATAATTTAGCATTGCCACTTTTCTAGCATCCTTTTATCAACCAACATGTTTTTACATGCATTATGCATTATTGATCTCACTTTCAACAGATACTATTTCTTCTGGTTGTAAACAAATTGAACATTTATAAATTCAGCACAGAATATTATGGAAACATTAATTATAACAAACTTAACACTAGCAGAGGAACTTCCTCCACTATCACCACATGTTGTGACCCCACCTAATCACCCAAGTGCACACGTATTCCTGTTTTATTTCCTAATATAAGGTCTACCTCATCAGAAATATATTGATGTATTTCCCCCTGTGTTCACTGCGTGCAGTGAGGACTGTTTTTTCCTCTCTGTTAGCTTGACGTTTCAGCAGTGTTGAGATTCAACCGCCTTCCTCAGGACCTCTAAATATTGTTTGATAATTAAAAACAGTATAAACATATGTGTACAAATATTTTTCTTTTTCTAAAAATACACTGAAAATAAAAGCAAGTTAAAAAAGTAAATTTTCTATGGTTCCAAACAAAGGAGCTCTGTATTTATATTGCAAATTACTGACCACGCATTTCTCTAAGTGCTTCCCCACTCTTCCATAAATTATATACGTTTAGTTTCTTGCAGAGCATTCCAGCTGATACTACAGTTTGTCACTAGGAGCAAAAAACATTGATGGCCGGTAAATTTACGTGCCAACCTATCTAGGAATCAAATAACTGAACTACTCTGTGCCACAGTGATGATGTTATGGCTTACCCTCCTTGAGTTAATCCTCGCTCTGCAGTGCCCCAGGCACCCTTGCTTTCGAAAGCAAGGGTGCCTGGGGCTCTTATTCCAGTGCCCCTTTAGTACAAAGCTTTCCTTTGATCTGATAGGACCCGTCCCAGCAGTAGCTTCTAAGACATACTTGCAGCAAATACCAGCAAGCTTCTAATATTGGAAATATGATGGTGTAGCTTAGGCACAGAGTAGATATTGAATTTGAGAGCTACTCATGGTGAACATCTAGTGTGTTGTTCACTGGAAGCAGTACCCCTCCCCCCAGGCCAATATATACTTAACCGGGGCACTAGGTTTTCAGGCTACCCGTTACTTGTCGGCTACTAGTATACAGTAATTACAATCTTATTGCACGACTAGTTATAATTGGGTGCCCTGGCTGGCTACTAATCAGTTTACTTAGTCCTATGAATGTAGCTGGGGAAAGGGTGACGTGCAGGAGAAGAGACTGTCTTCCTCTGTGCATTTTTATTGGAAGCTGCCTCCCTGTGCAGGGGACACGCCACGCCTGGATCTGTTATTATGTCTGCTTGTGGGGTCCCATGTTGTGTATGCGCACTCCTCCTGGGGGTGGATGTGCTCGGGCACCGCTTGCCTTGTGTCAGTGCTCGCTACCCAATCGTTGGGTAGTGCATGGGGCTATGTTGTCAGTCCAAGTGTTGTTGTTGCAGGCGTCATTGTTTCAGCATTCGTAGAAATGTTCTAAAATTATTTTCTTATTTCCACCTTTCCTTTGGAGAGTCTTAGATTTCTTTATGAGGTCTTCATTGACACGCTTTTCTTTGATTTTCCTTTTTTTATTTGCTTATTTTTTGGAATTCTTTCTGGGACACTCATGGTTTGTTCTATTTCCCCAGTAGACCTCTCATTGTTCTCGTTAGCTACACACTTAGAATTTTGAGTGGTTAAGCTCCGATGAGACACTTTGGTACCATCAATAATTATAACACTATTTAAAATTTCTACGGTACCTCTATTTCGGTCAGCTGGCAATGTTAACTGCATTTGTTATAAAAATCTAAAATTCCTAGTTTCGAGCAGAAGTTTAATTTCACTTAGAACCAATGAGTGCAGCCTCACTTCATCACTAATATTGTCGCAAAGATTTACAAATGCACTGAAAACGACATTTAGTGCAGATATTGTGGGTGAAGTGCACTTGGTTTGGTCCTTTGCGCCCCTCAAGGTATTATGTAGTTTTGTACTGTCCTCATTAGACTCAGATGAATCAGAGTTATCAGAAACGTCCGCTAACAATTCTGTAAGCTTAGATGGGTTGTGGCTGGACTGGACACTAATTCTTCCATATCTTTCCTCTCAGTTAAAGATTTAAAAGTAGTGATAGCCAAATCATCCTCAGGGTTAAACAGCGAGGACACCCTAGGTGTCTCCATTCCATCCTGTTCATCTATTTCCAGCATAGTGAGATCACTTAGACTATTAAGACCTGATTCACGGAAGCAATTTATAGTGGCGCCATCCCATAGGAAAACGCTCTGTGAATCAGGCCCTTCGACTCAAGCAAATTGGGACTCCTAGTCAGCACTGGCCTGATCTCAGTGCTAGTTCCAGATAAAGGGGAAAAGGTCTGTAATCCTCCCTCCTGAATTGGCTGCAATGGCACTTCACTTGAAGTTTGCTTTCTGTGATTTCCCCTATTTATTTCCTTTGATTAGTCCATCTCAAACGTATACTCCCCCACCCTGGTATTAACAATCAGTTCAGGCCCCTCTTTAGAGGGCAATTAGGTAAAATCACCAGAGGAACTATTTAGATTGACAGAGGCAATGCTGTCATGTTTACTTGCCCAGCAGAATGAGATTTACTGCGGAAGTTGTAATTACGAATCTTACCTGCCATGACAGCGTTGCACGGGGGCAGCACTGGAGTCCGCCTTTGGCCAGGAGCTGCTGCCAACTGCAGCACTCTGCAGCACTCCGCCATGCTCTGCTCCGTGCTGGGATTTTAAACGTGCTAAGGTGCGTGTGTCACAATCCGAATCTTCCTCCAGAAACCTCAAACAGCTCACAAGGATCCTGCTGCCAACTGCAAAACTCTGCAGCACTTTCTCACCTATCCCTACTTCATTCATCCTAAAAGATGCTCCAAAATATGCAGAAAGAGAGCCAACGAGGACTGTCCTGCAAGTGCAACCTTTTGTTAGAGAATGTCTTTTTCCACTCTTTTGCAGTACGTGTAGTTGTTTATAATGTGGAAGAATGTTAGCATACAACATTTATGTGAACCTGAAAGACAGGGATGGCAAATGATTTGCCATCTGATGTGACAAATTGAGATCCTTGTTGCCTGTCCTTTGGGTTATACCATTTCAAGACTAAAGGAAACACCCCAGAAGAACCCGAGTAACAAACGTCACATGTTTTAGGTTTGTAAATGCGGGTATTTAGTTTTTCGTATGAATGCTGTGGAAAACATTGGAATTAAGCCAAAAACGTGACCTGCTTCATCTGTTTGAAAAGATGACATCGTGCACGAGACAGTTTTATAAAAAGATGTATTTTATGATTCAATTTACTTTAGAGGATGCACAGTGTGGAGAATAAACTTCTGGGGTACCAGTTCTCCCAAGAGTATCTGATACGGAGGGGGTTACTATGAGGTTGCCGGTAGCCGTTCCGGTAAATTCTGGCACGGCTGCCGCCAGAGTCATGAATTTTCCGGTGCCCGGGAATGGGCAATTACCGGTACATTAAAGCCCCGGTGGATCCGGTATTTACCCATGCCCGTGCGCCGGAAAATATGACTCCCCATTCCCATTTGAGTCCCATTGGACTCAATGGGAATGGGGAAGACGGATGCACGGGTACCATTCATGAATGGTGCCGGTGCATCCGCAGAGGTCTGCGAGCAGGTGCAGTTCCGCCCACCAGATCAGACCTGGCGGGATGAAAGGCTCCCACTCGTAGAACTCGTAGTTTGCCAGTCCGGAAACAATGGTACCGGCAAGCTTACTGGTACCGTTCTTTCCGGGCCGGCAAACTTGTAATGAGGCCCAAAGAGTCTGCAGAGATCCTCTGGACTCTGCTGATTGCTTGCTGTGACAAATCGCCTTCTGTGGCACCAGTGGTCCAGGGATGAATATCGGTTTCCAAACCATCAATCCATATCACACATCTAGTACACCAGAAGGGATTCAAACGGATTGGAAACACAGGCAAATTCTAAACCTCCTTACCCAATTTTGGTTCCGTGGACAGAACAGCAAGCTTATCTTTGCAAAGTCGTGGATCATTGGTTAGTTTCAGCACAGTGAAAATACAATTATTTCCAAATGATAAAAGGGACTGTCCAGTCAAGGTTGTATACCACATGTCTACTTTATGATTATCACAACAGACAGTTCTAGTGGTGTAACAACAGTCCGTGGTGCAGTCGGTTGCAGCTTCTTGGGCTTGACTGGCTTGAAAATGTTCTTTAAGCCAAACGTTGGTAGATGTTTGTCGATGCACTCCTCCTAGCTTCTTCACTGGGCTCATGTGGTCCTTTTAGGTGGACTGCCCAAAGCTGAGGAGAGTGTTGCAAGAAGCTGCCTTGTCCCTGGTTTGATTCAGAGACACTCTGGCACTTCCCACATAGGAAGATTGTTGCAGAGCATTCCAGGACACACTGTGTGCTGCTTGGGTACCAGTACTGGAGCTAGTGGAGGGTCTTCTGGATTCGGTATCTCCTTCTGTTCCCTGGGAGATGTTTAGGGGAGGTATTTTACTTCCCTTTTTGAGGTCCTGGCCTTATTTCACTGACGGCAGATGTAAGGCAGACTGTACCTTCCGCCAGGGTCAAATGCAAAAATGGATCACAGGCATTGGTATAGGCTAAGTGTACCTTAAGAACCAATCCTGTGTCCCCACCAACAATCTCTTGCATGCGTGAGGTCATAACCAGAGTGCTTTGCAACAGAAAGGTAAAGGGGTGAAAACATGAACTACTAAGTCCCACACATCTTCCTGTCTGTTGTGGGTTAAAGGGTCTCTCTGGTTAATGGAACTCTTTGTGGTTCCTGATTAAAGTGGCAGGTCTCCCTTGAAGCTGCAGCAAGACCAGACTTTCTGGCTCCATCAAACCACATACTTGTACCTTCTGAATGTGGTCTCCCCTGTGGGATGACTACTGTAAACATAGAATCCCAGACATGACATTTCACTGCTAATCGATACTGAGGGCGGGAGCTGCCATCCGGTTGACACTGTTCCATATAAAAAGGTGTTGGGGTTCCTGCCTCCTTTGTTAGCCTCAGCAGGCAGGGCCCACATGGGCCTGTTTCAATTAAACTCAGACAAGTATGTGAATGCTGCCACCAGCTACACGGCTCAACGGAAGTACAGGGCCGATCCATGGAGCTTTTGTTAGTTAATTAGGCTGGGCATCGCAGGGGGAAGTTTGGCCCTCTCTCTTCTGGAGTTGCATTGTGTACTCCACCTGTCAGATCGCAGCTAAATATGACAGGGGAGACTGCGCCTGTAGGCTATGTCCACACAGAGTACAGGGGTCTACGTGTATGTCATGCGGTGAGCATAGGAATATGTGTGCGGATTAGCCCCACACATTTTCCAGAGGTTGATCTACCCTCATTCAATGTCATTTAAAATTTTGAAAAAGCTCAGACGAGCTCACACCCAATTTGAGGATGGTTGAAGTCCTCACACGCAGATTGAGAAGTCAAGGGGGGGGCTTCCTATTCAGATGTGCCAGTCCTGTCCAGAAGCAGTGTCATGTGGCAGGTCCAGAATGGGATTTCGGTTTCTGTATAATGGGGATCTGGGGTTACATTTTCTGCTGGATCATAGTACCATGGGAATATAGTTATACTCAAGCACTGAGAACAACCTACTCTGCCCTTAGGCGGTGGGCTCCCTGGTTTGCCATGTAAAGTTATTGCCCTGCGTGACCTTACATTCTCGTAAGGGATCCAGTTTAGACAGCACTGCCATTCCAACAGGTAGAGTATGCAGAGTCTTGGAAGCCCGATTGAATGGAGGCACGACAGAGCCCAGAGATGGCACCATTGCTGAGGAAAATGAAGGGGATCTTGTAAGCAGAATGCCGACCATGATGGCTCTGCCGAATATCTGGGAGGAGGCGTGACTGATTCCTCCTGTTGGGAAGGTTTCCATCTCCCTAAATGCTTTTTGTCAGGAAGGCTTTGACTGCAAGACCGCTCTTCCCTAGCATTCTGATTTGAGTAGTCGCAAGTGGCACGAATGACAATGTGTTGGCCTGATCGAAAGAATCTGAATGAGCAGAGGATTCCTCTTATTGGCCTCTTAAATTCCCTTTGTAATCTCGAGGTTGGATCAGGCTTGAGAGAAAAGTACTTAAGCCGCAACTGGGCTCCTCTGGAAATCATCTGCATATATCCCTCCTCAACCCATCCTCCCTCCATGACCTGCATTTCTTACTCTCATTAACAGCTGCATCAGAGCGAACCCAAGCAACAGAGAGAGTATTATCATCATAAATAACAGAATAGCTCAGCTGCCTGAGCTACTTTCTCAACTCTGTGAAGAACCACGCAATGCCTAGACTGCTAGGGTAGCAGGTCATTTGCACATAGCCAAGTGAATACCCCTGTGAGTAGGAGGGTTAAAGCGATGGGGAGCTGTACGTTACACTGACAAGCAGTGGAGGGAATGCCGTGAAGCCAGATTTCAGATATGATGAAAAACGGGTGTACAACAGCACAGCAATCAGACCCAGGTGTGCGTATGTGTTGGAGGAGCGTACACTTGGGTGCATTTTGCACTGAAGCTTGTTAAGGATTTCAATCAGGCAATACACCTGGGTCTCAGCCTAGCATGCAACGCACAAATGAAATACTTATTTTATTGTGTCTATGGGTTCAATATTCTGAGTGATGTACCACTCATATCACACCCCTTCTTAAAATACCCCAGTTCACAATGGACCAGGAATCAGGCTGGTTGGTAAAGGTAACATGTATTTATTTATTTGTTTATTTAAAATTCAAATCAAACATGTTTTAATATGTGGGGCAGCAATCACCAATGTGGTGACAATACAAATCAGAAAGTAGGTAAGGCAATTGAATTCACTTATAGCAGCACAGAAGATAAAATATCAGAGAAAGTAACAGTTTTGACTTGTTGGAAGATAGTGCTTCAGTTAAGATTTCCCCCTGCAAATTCCTCGACTCACAAAGAAGCAATTCTACACAGATGTAAGTAAGCAACAGGTATTCAGGAATATAGAACAGTGTACAGGGTTTGAATACAATCTTCCCTCCCCAAACAAGAGAGAAAAATGGGTTGGAATTTTGCATTTTTAAAAGGACATTCGAAAATGGATGAGAAAAACAATGAAAAGTGTGCAAAAATCCTTAAATTGATATGAATCTCTATGGGAGCCACACTGAAAGGATCCTACCAAACATGAGCTATAATATGAGCAACAGTACACACTTTGAATCAGAATGGAAGTTTGGAATTAGTTGAAAGTGAAAATCACATGTGTAAAACTTTTGCAGAAATGCGAATTCCCGCCTAATTTTCATTAAACGTTTTTTTAAGAAAAACAGGTCAAATACACGGTTTTTGTTGGGATGTAACCACAGGTCTTAGGTTTAAGTGAGAGTTGAAATGAAGTCTCTAGCAATTAAATTGAAGAAGTTATGCAAGGTTGAATGAGAGGCGTTTTTAAGAAAATAGAACAGTGAAAAGCAGAAATCGGATTGAAAATGACAGGTTGATTTTATTTAAACTAGATTTAATGGCTAAGAAAAAGAAGAATGCCACCCGTGAATCTCCACAGTTACACATGGCCACTTGTAACCCTTCACGTGGCGGATACCCCGTTTTCTTTATGGAATTACTTTATTTAATCCGAATCACTAAAGGTTTATGGTCTAGTAAAGCAACAATGAGGAGAAATCAGCGCTAACACTCGGAATCACAAATAGAGTTGCAAGAATGGTTCTGACAATATTATAGGTTCTTTAGTTAAAGATGGGATAGGTTATAGATTGGGATAAGACAAGGCGAGGCAATATATACCATGGTTTATTATGATTCCTTTGATACGAACAGTCCACTTTAGTTTAAAATTTTGGACCATCAAGGGCTCTGGTCATCACAGATCGGGTCTAAGGACAGCAGGGCTCATCTGGCAGAATTGGATCAGCGGGGCTCTTCTGGTCACCTGGACTGGCACCTCGGACTGGATTGGATTCGATTGACCCTTCTTGTTGCTGGACACTGTAGATCAATGGGATGGTTAGTTTCAGCAAGCCTTTATGGTAGCAAGACAAACTGAATCAAAATTGTTTCCCTTAAGTTTTAGGATTGCTTCCGGATTTAGGCCGAGCTGAAAAAAGAGTTCAGCAATTCTAAGGCATTGGTTTTGCAAAGAAATCTGGAATCAGGAACAAGATGGAGAGTTCAGGAACAGGGTGCCACACAGAAATCAGGATGGAGTCAGGAATCAGTGTGTGTCTGTGTGTTGTGATGTTCTCTTATTTATCCGGCCAAATGACATCACTCAGTTTATGGTAGGGGCAGACTTACTACCCACACCCACAAGGCTATGATTGGTCAAAGGCACAGTTCCTGCCTTGCTCTTTGCTAGTTGAATGACAGAAAGGGTTGTCATGTTTTATGATCTGACTTGGAAACCTCCCATAGTTATTGGGACCAAAATGTAACTTTCCCACAAATACATATTTATATAATTATGCCCTCTAAGAAAATCGGATACATAAATTACATATTTTGTGGGTCACATTTGCATCCAACTCCCAAGTCGGTGGCACCTGGTTCTGCCATTCTGTTGAATTCTGTTGCCACACATTAATTGTGGCAATTTTGATCATAAAGTTTTGGCCTAACAATTCCTAATTTGGTACATATATGTGCAATCACCCCTAGAACATGGGTACACAATATTAGATTTGCAGCATTAATAGTTTCTGCATAATTAGTCATTCTTCATAACTTCAGTTCCTTACGCAGTAAGAAATCCTACCAAGTCTTCAAATGCCTAGCATAAATTCAAATTCATAAGTATGTACTTTTCACTTGTTTACTTATTCTTGCCGCCAAGTTAAATGCCTTGAAGTTCAGGGGCAAATAAGCATTTTAACTCCAAAAATCACAAGTCGAAGTTCAATGAGAAGCCTCTTCCTGGAGAGCAGAGCATCCTGCCCCTCCCCTGGAAGGATGAGTTTCCAAGCCTTCTATTGTCTTTGCCTGGGGCAAAGACTAATGTCTAATAAGGTCCTTTGTTATGCGTTTGCAAGGCCTCCCAGCAGCAATTAGTCCTTTCATACCAGCAGTGAAGTGGTAACCTTTCCCAGGCTAAGGACTGTCAAAGCAGAATTGTTTTTTTTAAATAGTTAATTAACTCAAGACTGGGTTTAATTTTAAGTTTCACCTAAATCTTTCATTTAAACATATAAAATGAACACAGTTTATAGGTGGATTTTTACATTAGCAATCCTTTGACATTTCTTAAAAAATTAAGCCTTTAAATAAAAACATGCTTTCACAACAGGCGATTTTGCACTTCATTCATGGAAAAGCACATTAAAATGAGTTCTTTTAAATCCAATTTTCCTATGCAGCACATACACATTTTATTCAGCATTAGGTCTTCCCTTGAGTGCTGGGATTGTTTGCAGTATGGATACATGTATCCAGCCTTTGTTTAGAGTTTCTCTCTGCACAGCTAATTCTGTTACTTGTTGCAATTTTAGCTGCGTTTTTCCCTTGGAAATGAAAACAAGGGTTCCTGGGCTGCTTTTTCCTTAGATACATTTTATAGAGCTGTCAGTCAATGAGGCTGGTTCCTCTGAGCCACACTGGATGATCCCGGGCATTGCAGTACTCTTTTAATCTCACTGATTCAATGGAAATAAATGGATCTAGCACCAAAAACAGCACTTTTTAAGGTTGCAAAGCTAACATTTTAAAAGGCATGTTCGGTTTGCAGCACAATTCTGCTGCTTTGCTCCATGTTGAATGTGACAGAACCCACTGGCATGCTCCTGCATTGAGAACTCTGTTTTTCACCCCCCTTGACTGTGTGTGGCATGATGTGCAGCCTTTTCCTGGTTGTGACTCAAACGCAGTTTCAAGATTTTGGTGCGCACAGGAGTCAGCGCATCCATTTTAGGCTGTTTCTTTCACCCTTTGTGAAGTGATGCAGTGGGGCACATTGGGATGGGTCAAAATATCCCACAATCCGTAGGTGAAAGATACTCAATGTAGAAAGACATTAAGGTCGATAGACCTCAATTGTGACTAGGGATGTGAAACTCCAGAGTACATAAAATGTAATGCAATTGTCATTTGTATAGCACCTTTTCCCATTGTTATGGCTTCATGCATTGTAGGTGAACACCCTCAGGGCACCGAAGTCCAAGGTATGAGAGATTCATCATAGGAGCTTAGACTGCATGGGTGCCTTTTAGCCAATACAAAGGTATGTAGGGGTGGTCAAATCCCTGTTACCTACGCATGTTGAGCTGGCATGTGGGTTGGTCCTCTGAGGTAGTCTGTAGAGTATGCGAGTGCAGGAGACTCATCATGTGTCCAGCTAGACCGAATTTGTGTTGTGATAGCTGCATTCTTATGCAAGGTGTGTTCAGGTAGTATATGAGAGCATATTGGTGTGGGTGGGTGGCCGTGCCTTCAGATATCTTGCATAAGCATGCAGTCTGATACATACCCGTATGTCCTGGCTGCTTTCTTCGATTTGTATATGTGGCATGGATTCTGTCCTGTGGTCTGCTGGACTTTGTTCTCTCTGGCAATTAATACATTTAGTGGTGGGTTCATTGCTGCCCCAGCCTACCTGAGTGGTGGTTAAATCACAAAAAGTGTGTCATGTGTTTGTCAGGATACTAGGGGTAGGAAAGCTAGGTCTTGAGGACACTCCAGAAGGTAAGGTGATCCTCTATGCGGCGGATGCTAGGTGGAACTGTGTTCCAGATTGAGGGGTCTTGGACAGAGAAGGAGGAGCCCTCTATTCTTGGAGATTTGAAGTGAGGGATCACACAGATGAGTGCTCTGCCTGATTGCAGATTTCTATTGGGTTGGTAAAGGATGAGTTTCTGTTGACGGTATTCTGCGCTTCTCTTGTGGAGAGCATGGTGGGCGATGCACATGGCTTTAAAAGTGGCCCGTCGCCCGATAGGGAGCCAGTGGAAGACACCAAGGGTGGGTGTGATGTGCTCCCTGGGGCCTAGTGCCACGAGGAGCCTAGCTGTGAAAATTTGGACATGTTAGAACTTTCTGAGTTGATATGCAAGATCGCCCAGGTAAAGGGAATTAGCGTAGTCTAGGTGGGAGAAGATGATAGCCATGTGTGCTGTGACTCTGTGAAGGTAGAAGAGGTAGGGGAAGATGCATCTGGGAATGCGGTGCTACTAACCTCTTGCTTTGTTTTTTCAGCCAGCCCAGGATTTCAATCACCCAGATTTTAGAAGCAGGACAAGTCCTCTAGGGAACCTGCCACCTTCTGCACAGGGCTGAAATGTAGACAGATAACCAGCAATTTTGCACAATTCTATCACCGATGTTTCCACTTGTATTGTTCTGTTCTGGTGTATTTATTAGTAGAAATAGAGGATGATCCCTTTGATATTTTGTTTATATTTGTATTTATTAAAGGTTCAGGTGTCATTTCAAACAGAAATTACATACATAGGAACAATACAGGCGACAGAGTCTGCCATGGGATGGAGTGAATTTACTATATACCAAGGCTATCTGGGAATATGTAATTCCTTGTTGAGGAGGACAGATAATGTGACACTGCACCCTGGTGCATGGACCATGAAACAGACATTGCAAGCACACTGAATGTAGGCCTAGTGCTGAGATATATCCTATTATGCATATTCTCATTTTCACACCTGAACATAGCATGGTAGTATTGTTGCTGGGTTGGATTGGGGATAGTTGAGAAGGATGCAGGGAGCCCCTTTGCAGGACAGAACGTGGAGCTTGAGTCTGGTTTTGAAATGTTCCAGAGATGGGTTTGTTTTGGTCATTGATAACTGGTAGGACCGCATACCAGTGGACTGGGCAAGTGAGAAGGAGCAGAAGTCGGAAGAAGTGCAGGTAGAGAGTGGGGATATATGGGTTAAGGAGAGAGGATTCACATAGGGTTTTTAAGTGAGAGGGCAGTGAGATGCAATCAGCAATATACAAGCTTTTGGGGAGACCATGGATGGGTTTAAAGACAAGAAGAAGGAATTTAGAATGAGTGTTTTTACATTGAGAGCCAACTGGCATGATGGTGGCGCGTAGAGGTGGAGGAGGATAAGGTTGCAGAGGATGCAAGCAGCGAAGATCAGGATTTTATTGATGGGAGAGAATGAAAAGAAGGGGAGCTTGAGGAGTAGGCTTGAGTAGAAATTGAGTTTACTAGACACAAGAGTAGGATTAGCATTTTGGCTAAGTGGTGGGGGCACATTTATCTGATGTTGAGTAGATGGATTCTTGCAGCTTTGGCAGTGGCCTTAGTGAACTTTTCACGTTCAAATCCCGGCCAAAAATGACCCAGTGGTTGGCAGGCTTGGGTGAAAGTGGGAAGATGTCTGATGGGAAGGAGATGGGCAATGGGAGTTTGGGACTAGCATGGGATGCGGGGAGAAATATAATTTCTGTTTTAGAGGATTTCAGCATCAGGCAGCATAATCGAACCATTGGCCAATGGCTTTGAGGCAGTTGGTGATATTATAAGCAATGTCATGATATGATATGATATGATATGGCCTTTATAGTGCGCCTATACACAAGTGTTTCATGGGTGAAGGAATGGAAGGAGAGCGATATCTGGCGTTCATCAGCAAAAAAGGAAGTAGTGAAAGCAAAATGAGAAGAGCTTGCAGAGGTAGGAGTGAGCCAAGGACAGACCCTTGGGGGTTACTCACAGGAAAAAGGGTGGGGGCTGTTTGAGTTCCAGGAGGAGGACCTTTGTGTCAACATAGCACTCGGGAAAGGCTTCTGCAGTTAGAGGCAGTATTATGGCACTTGAATGAACCTCTGGCAAGAGCACTTTGTATGCGGCTATCAAGCACTTTCTTGCATTGTCCCTAAACTAACTGAGTGGAATAGCACCCAGAGGGGCTAACGACTCTCGGCCTCATTTAATTCTACATTTCAAAGATTCATACGGGATTGGTATACAGTCTACACGTCCTTCTGCTTGTTGTGGTGTGTTTTTAATTCAGAGCTCTGCAACCTTTGGCTCTCCAAATGTTTTGGACCGCACCTCCCATCAGCCTTAGACAGCATTATGAATGCTGAAGGATCAGGGGAGTCGTAGTTCAAAGCATTTCGAGAGCCACGCCTTGAAGATCTCTATTTTGCTTGTTTTCAACAGGAAAACTGCTTTTTTCTTCGCAGATAATTGGTTACATGGCTTTATACCAAAGTAATTTATATAGAATGAACATATATCGAAGATTTTATAATGCAACATTTTATAGAGAATGCACTTTTATTCTTCTTTTTGGAGGGTTCCCCTCCATACCCTTGTTTCCCACCCCTAGCAACCAACCCCATCCATTTCCCAAAAATATTTAACTCTTTACCCCACCCCTAAATGCATTCTCTATAAAATATTTCGTTAAAAGAATTAGATAAAAATTAATTCTTTAAAAAATATTCAATATAAAGACGGCATACCAGATAAATCCACCAGCTCTATTCTGTTCTAAGATTAATTTCGACTTGAGTGTTTTTTTTCCAAGTAGTGTTTTTCCACACTCCTTGTCAACACGCTATTTCGTAGTGATGCAAATGCTTGAAACTGCTAATTCCCAACTCAAGTAAACTGTTTGTAGTGACTTTGGAAGGATGAAAGGCTGAGACCTACGTGTTTTCTCCAATCTGAGCAGCAGTGTTCACCTTATTGGCCGAGCTTACTAGCTTGCATCTTAATCGTAAATCATGTAGAGATCAGACGGTTGTTTTCAAGGATTGAAGCCAGTGGAGTAACTTTGCTGAAAATGTTGGGGGGCGTGACATCTAAATGAAAGGCACCCCTGCAAAATGAGAGGGACAAAATGATGTGCCACGAAAGTTGGGGGGACAAATACCCTTGTCCCCCCCCCTAAAATGGCACCAATGAGTGTAGCACAAATGCAACAGGACAATGCCATGCGTCATGGATTCTTTATCCTGGTCGGGTCGACCCAGCCCTATACTTCCCCGCAACTGCCCAGGTGATAAATTGAGTACCACATTCTGGGTAATAATTAGGGCAATCTGTAACGTTTGGATAGTAAGTGCTCTGAAACTGGATACCTGTTAATGGTGGCGCTATATAAAACTGCCGAATAATAATTATCATCATGATTTTCATTTCTCTGAGGCGAATGGGTACAGTCTTAATGTAGACATATCCACAGTCTGTCTGTGTGTGATGAGCTAGGTTTAAGACTGAGTTTCCCCATCAGGATTCCGCCTGCCTTCAGAAACTTACACAGTGCATCCTCAGTCGGAACTCCTGTAGAGGCCGAATGCAAGGCATCAGAACCTCAAGGATTGTTAAAATGTTGAATGTTAAAGGTATTTGTACCGCGCACCGTCACCAACGGAATTGGTCCCCAGGCGCTCTGGCGGATCTGTAAATGATAAGGAGGGATGGGTTAGTAAGGTGAAGAGGGAGTAGGATAGTGAGAGGAGTGGTGTTCTGTTGGCAGCTTCATCTCGGTATACACCAGATGCTGATCTTTGGTGCGGGTATTGGATCGGTGTTAGTCCGCGTGTGCTGTTGTTCCGGCTTATGTGTTGTTGCAGTGTTGTGAAGTGCGTGCGGCTTGTTGTGCAAGAGATGGTTGTGTGAGTTTTTTGAGTGAGATAAGTATGCAGAGTTTGAGCTTATATTGGTTAGTGGGTTACCTGACCTTTAGCATGCTAACATTCGCAGATTTGTCTAAGTGTGGCACCTGTTGACCCTCACAGTCATATCCAGATGCGGTGCAGGCCAGTATCCACACTTCCAGGTGTGGCATACGCTAACATTCAAGTTTCACCTAGGTGCGAGCATGCTAACATTCAAAGTCCTGTCTAGATGCAACGCAGGCCAATATTCACAATTCCATATAAGTGTGGACACGCTAACGTTCTCAATTCCATCCAATGTGGGCATGCTAATATTCACAATTCTATCCAAGTGTGGGCATGCTAATATTCACAATTCCGTCTAAGTGTGGGCACGCTAACGTTCTCAATTCCATCCAAGTGTGGGCATGCCAATATTCACAATTATATCCAAGTGTGGGCACGCTAACATTCACAATTCCATCTAAGTGTGGATATGCTAACATTCTCCATTCCATCCAAGTGCGGGCATGCCAACATTCAAAGTCCCATCCAGATGCGACGGATTGGCTTACTTAGACCAATGCACACCCCGTGGAACTTGGTTCCAAAACTGACGAGCGGGAATCTGCTCATTACTTTTATTAGTTTGGTCACATGGTCACAGACAGCACGAGCCCATTCTCCCAGGAGGGGTGACACACCACAAGGATCTCACTGTTCCTCTAACCCCAACCCGTAGTTTACAGTTGAGGTGCTGTCAGATTTCAGCCTATAATTTGGGGCCATGTTTGCACGGTCATACACGATGGTGGTCCAAGAGACTGGTCTGTTTCTAAAGTGGTTTACCCCACAGGCGGCCTTTTTTTTTACTTCATATCCTTGGATGTTTTCTATGTGTGCATGATGGACCTGGGTTTTGCAAGCTTTTCCAAATGTGGCCTTAGGAGAAAGGAAATGAAGCCGCTGTAGACTTAATGGGAAGTGATGTGTAAGCACAGTTTAGTCTCGGGAGGATAGCTCAGGGGCAACGTGCTCGTCTTGCAAGAAAGTCCACACGGAGCAATACAGGTTCGATTCCTGGGTCTTCGCTTAGAAACCTCTGGGTATTAAGTGCGTTATAAATAACCAGTTATAATTATAAAAGGTGCCCTCATCCTCACCACCTACAGACATGATATGCAGAAGGGTCTGTGAATTCCTATGCATGGGATCCGCTAATGCACCATTTCCAGCCCCAACACATCCCAGGGAGATGTTCTGGAATACAGCCTGCAGTGTAAATGTAGCTGAAACTCTGGAAAACCTCACTATGCCCCTGGGTTTCGATCTAGAACTACAGATGCCTCTGAAATGCATAGTAGATCACCTTGGAAAACCCTGGGATCACCGGGAAGGTAAAACCACACTGATTAGAGAAGTGGTTGAGCTTGGATTCCACAATGCTTCCTCGCCAGCCTCACAATCTAGGAATCAGCCCTTCCATGATATTTACATTGTCAATAGTGTTTAATGTAAACGTTGAACTGCTGTTGCTATGTGTATCCCTTTTGAGAGACATCTTGTCAGAAGGGTTGCCAATAAAAAAAGATGCTCTGGGGCTATTTCACCAGTATCCTGGGAAAGACGGTTAAAGCGCTGCAGCTCCTATGCCATCTGCACGACTTCCTTTGAGTGCGAGCATGCATGAAAGACGGGAATGGACCTTTCCAACTAAGATGCTTCTGTGAGTCCACCAATCCCAGAGACCTTCAGTGGATGCAGGAGGGTGCATGGCAGAAAAGGTTATAATATGAGAGCAAGGACACTCATGCTTAGGCCTGCATGATATTGCCTAGTAAAAGCCAATACAGGACTCCAGAAATGCACCCGACTGGGATGCTACCTAGCAAGCATTCTGTTTTATATATGTATTTATTGGGTATTTGTAATGCGCCTATACACAATGTGTTTCATGGCGCAACAAGACAAGAGGTGGGGAGAAAGGTGTGACAAAAACAAAACCGGTCCTACTAGGCCTTCTGACATTCGGATTGTGCAAGTGCAGTAACAAGAAGTGCATGGGAGGGGAGGAGTGCCAGTCAGGGTGGAAGGGCCCGTGGGTAAAGCAAGTGCCAGGGAAAGCCAGGTGGACAGAGAGAATGCAGGGAAGAAGGTCCACATGCTAAGTGTGAGGAATGGGGTTGGGAGGGGCCAAAAGGCTGCAGGCCCTGCCAGGCTAGTGCAGGGGGTGGGAGCCTGGAAGGGCAAGTGCGGGTTGGGGGGGGTTAATTGGTCTGCAGAGACCAAGTGAGGGGTAGACTGGTTGAGGAGGGCCTGGTGCCCTGTAAGAATCAGAAGAAACCAGACAGCCAGACGAGAGGCAGAGGGGGACATTAGCAGGGGATGGGGAGAGAGTAGGAGGAAGTGAAAAAGAGGATCTTGAGAAGCTTCTGGAACTTAAGGCTATCCGGCTCAAGTTTGAGAGGGCCAGGGAGGCCATTACAGAGAGAGGAACATGCAGAGGAGAGAGGTCCACCCCCCACTCTCTGCTTGGAAAAGTGTCTGATCTGCAGATAGTTGGACATAGAAGACTGAAGGGCTCTAGCAGGGGGGTATTTAGGGAGAGAGAGTTTGATGTAGCAGGGCAGCAGAAAGCGTTGTGGATGATGCAGAGGGTCTTGAACTTGATCCTCGCAGCAGCTGGGAGCCAGTGGGGAGACGTTAGGGCTGGAGAGATGCAGTCCCGGGGCTTGAGGCTAAGGATACATTTTGCAATCCTATTCTGGATTAGTTAAAGGTGGAAAAGCGAGCATTAGGCAGGTTGAGAAAGAGGCTGTTGCAGTAATCCAGCCTGGAGAGGACCAGAGCTCTGGAGACATTGAGTTTCTTGGGGAAGGTGAGGAAAGGGGGATTGCCTCTGAGGAGGTGCCGCTGAAAATGGGTCTTCTTGACAAGGTCTGTGATGTGAAGAGAAAAGGAGAGTGAGTAGCAGACAGACAGTCAGTAATGAGAGAGGAAGAGGAGGAGGCAGAGGAGGGAAGATTGAAGGAGAGCACTGTGTCGTCTGCATAAAACTGGAAGTTAGGATAGAAGGCGGAGATCAAATAGGCTAGAGGGGCCAGGTAGATGTTGAAAAGCCAAGATGGAAGGATAAAGCCCTGAGGGACACCACAGGTGGAGAGTGAGATGTAGGAGAGCAAAGGGCCCAGTTTAACCTGGGAAGGTCAGACAGAGAGGAAGGAGTTCAGCCAGTCCAGTGCCAGGTCTGTGATGCCAAGGGTATCATGAAGCCGATTGATAAGGTTGGCATGATTGACCATATCAAAGGCAGAGTAAAGGTCAAGAAGGATGAGAACGGAATGAGTTAGAATCGAGAGCAGGTCTTCACGGTTGTTCAGGAGTGCAGTTTCTGTGCCTCTGGCAGCTCTGAAGCCAGGCGGTCGTGGAGACAACCAACAGATTCACTGTGATGGATAAGCTGGAAGATGGCCAGCTTCTCCAAGAGTTTGCCCAGGAAGGGGATAATGGAGATAGGGCAATGGCTAGCCAGACAGGAAGGGTCGGCAGAAGGCTTTTTGAGGTGAGGGTGCACAAGAGAGTGCTTGAGGAGTAACGGGAAGGATCCAGTGGCCAAAGAGTGATTAAAGAAATCAGCCAAGGCTGGAACAAGGGAGACAATGTTGTCCTTGATAGTTCTGGAGGAGCAGAGGAGCACCTGTTTGGAAGAGACTTTTATAGAGCAGACTGTCTAGAAACCTCATCTGGTGATATGGGAGAGAAGAAGGGAAGGGGCAGGGGGCCAAGGGAGGCCTTGGAGTGGGAGAAGGTTGTGATGTAGAGGAGAGTGAGGACAGGATGTCCTGAGTTTTAGTAATGCAGTGAGAGGCCAGTGAAGTGCAAAGGGCCAGGGAAGGCAGGGGAGAAATTGAGACTGCAGTAGGATTGGCAAGCTCTTTGCAGATTTTGAAATGTTCAGCTGTGTTGTTCGCGGCCCCAGAGATGCAGGCTTCGATATAGGCCATATTGATGTTTCCACTGGATAGGATGCTACCTAACAAACATTACCACCCGGGGTGAGAGAGCCAACAATCAGGTTGCTTCAATTGTGGGCTGAATTCCACAATCCAAGCCCGCATTCCAAGCAACCTGATGACTACTCGCCCATCCGCCATCTTCCCGCTCCCCTGCCTTACAGTCACTGTTCCCTTCACCCCCACCCCTATACCCTACTCACCTTATTCGTTTGGCGACGGTGCAACTGCCGCTGCCATTGCTGTCAGCACCCCGGGTTCCTGGACTGGAAACCTGGGCTGCTAATAGCATTAATTCTCTATCCGGTTGGCGTGTTCGGTTGGTAACTGCACCAGAGCACATTGTTAAGGCCCAGGCTACACTCGGTCCTATATCTTGGCGATCAGGCTGTTGCCAAACCGGATCGGGTATAATTGCTTAATTATATCCCACAGAACGTGTGCAGCCATTTGCTATTCCCCGAGCTATATGAACCAGTATAGCTCAGAGATTCACTGCTGGCAGTGCTACCTCATAGTTCTCCCCTGGCCCCTTCAACAAGGCAGCATACTCTGCGTGCCACTCCCCATCATTGCAAGAGTGCCGTAGTGTAGCTCACCACCGCCCGGCCAATCTTTACCCGGCCCTTTCCTGGCAGACTTGGCCCAGGATTTCATTCTTCACCGGCCCAACTCTTTGCTGCTGCTCACCTACACCCCGGATTCAAAATGACAGACACGACGTGGCTCCACTCCTCGCTTAGGCCACATCTGAGAGACACTTCCTGGCACTTTAAATGCAGTTCAGCCTATTTCTTGTCTGCCATGTTGCCAACTTGACATACTATCTTGCCACAGTCAAAAACCTAGAATCCATCCAGGGAGCAGGGAGGCACCTCTCTGCTCAGGCCCCTGTTTCCCACATGATTGTTAATCCTAATTTTGGGACATAAACACTTTATAGACCTTGCTGTTGGGCCTTAGCTTGAGTAATCGGGCTTTATATTTCATGAAGCACCCTCCCTGCATTTGGCCCTTTAACTCAGTCATAAGGGGCCATAGCTCCTCGTATGACTCTCGGGCTACATCTGGTACATAAACTCGGATGCTACCTAACAAGGATTCTGTGGGATGATACACAAGCTGGGATGCTGCCTAACGAGGATTCTGTGTGGGATGATACACACGCTTGGATGCTGCCTAACGAGGATTCTGTGTGGGATGATACACACGCTTGGATGCTGCCTAACGAGGATTCTGTGTGGGATGATACACACGCTTGGATGCTGCCTAACAAGAATTCTCAGAGGTGGTTCATTGTATGCAACAAAGTGCATTATGTTTTATGTGTTATGACCACATAAATAATGTCACAAACTAAGTATACAGATACGTTGATATCTATAGTAATACCATCAAATAATGGCATAACTAACACCATATAAATTAGCGTTGCATCTTAATAGTCACATTGATAGGTGAAGTACCAGAGTTACACAGAGCTCCCTTGTTGCATAGTCCCAGGCACACTTTGTAAAACTGGAATTGATCTGCAGTGTATATAGGTCTTCAGTACACCTGATTCACAAACAACTAATCCTTCAACTAAAACGAAAGCAGGGTCCACAAGGCACTACTGTGGTGAACATGTGGTTGCAGGGCCAAACATTCTTATTAATCCCCAGGGATTGTCTGGATTTGTGGCCAGGTACAAGTTTGCCCCATAGGGCTACACTGACAATACACAAAGGTATATTATTAGCCAAGTTGTTTATAAACAAATTAACATTACTTGGCAACACTAATAGCCACATAATGAGGATAGTCCAAAAGGGAGGGGGGGGGGGGGTTACACAGGGAGTTGCCTTCTGTAACTGCTAAGGGTCCACAAAGTGAAGAATTGTGTTTACCCAAGCGGTGTTGCGGCCGTCCGTTCTGGTGGCACTGGCTGCATGACCTGAGCCCAGCGACGAGGCTGCTTCTGGAGCTCAGAGCCTGGAGTAAGCACGGTCTTCAGTCTAGAGGGGTTACCCTTTTAGCAGGAAGGCCCGAATAATCCGGACTTCAGTAGTAGCGGAATACCCGAGAGGATTCTCGGAGGCCACAGGTCCTGTCGGCACCCAGGGCACCAGGACTGTCATATTCGGGACATGAGAAGGACAGAACCTAGGACATGCCTGCTCAAAGAAATGGCGATTCTTCTGTTTTGATCACTAAGGGGAACGTTTGGTGGGACTGCCAGGGGGCAACCCTTTGCAGTGGGGAAACAATGCCCAGCTGGAACTTTTGAGGTCGTTTTTTGTGGTCGTTGGCATTTAGCATGTCTGAAGCAAACCAACGTGCTTAGCTCTCCGGTTACATATTAATAACCAAATGGTGATACACTTGCCGAGTCTCTTGCGCTCTGTGACGGACGGGTAAGTCACATCTGTTTTGCTGCAGAGTTCTGACGCATCAGTACTATTATTGTTTACACACATTGGTTCCCGACGCACATTGTCTACAATAGCAAATAAATAAATAAAACCGTGGCACCAACTTTGAATTCCACACACCTACTGTCATACAACTAAGCAGAAGAAGACCACTGTCAAGCCACAAAAATTCCCACAGTGACACAGGTCTTCACTAATGTGGAGTAACAGGGAACCCCAGTCGTGACAAAGTCAAAAGCCGTGGCAGGTCCCAGGAGGGAACCCATCTGCAGAACCACCTGAAGCAGAAGACACATTTTCGTAAACAGGAGTCACGTTTCCGCAAGCAGAAGCCACATTGCCACAAGCAGAATCCACATTGCTGGAAGCAGAAGCCACCTTACCGGAAGCAGAAGCCACACTGCCAGAGGCCACATTGCCAGAAGCAAAAGCAACATTGCCGGAAGCAGAAGCCACCTTGCCAGAAGCAGAAGCCACATTGCCAGTGGCAGAAGCCGCATTGCTGGAAGGAGAAGCCACCTTGCTGGAAGCAGAAGCCACATTGCCAGAGGCCACGTTCCTGGAAGCAGAAGCCACATTTCCGGAAGCAGAAGCCACATTGCCAGAAACAGATGCCACATTGCTGGAAGCAGATGCCACATTGCCGGAAGCAGAAGCCACATTGCCAGAGGCCACATTGCCGGAAGCAGAAGCCACATTGCCAGAAGCCGCATTGCTGGAAGCAGAAGCCACCTTGCAGGACGAAGAAGCCACATTGCCAGAGGCCACATTGCCGGAAGCAGAAGCCAAATTGCCAGAAACAGAAGCCGCATTGCTGCAAGCAGAAGCCACCTTGCCAGAAACAGAAGCCACATTGCCAGAGGCCACATTGCCAGAAGCAGAAGCCAAACTGCCAGAGGCCACATTGCCAGAAGCAGAAGCCATATTGCCAGAAGCAGATGCCACATTGCTGGAAGCAGTAGCCACATTGCCAGAGGCCACATTGCCGGAAGCAGAAGCCACATTGCCAGAAGCAGAAGCCACATTGCCAGAAGCAATAGCCACATTACCAGATGTGTCATCCCATTTCTATGAGGTTACTGGTTCGAGCCACCTTCCACCCTAGAGATAGACTTGTGTTTCTTCCCTGGGTGCATGAAAGAGATAAGGGTCTGCTGGCATGAACGCACCCAGTGCCACTTCCATTTTTTAGCAGCTATTCCCTCCCATTCATGATTCCCAGAGGTTATTCTAGCACCGCCCGCCGGCCTCCAAGCCATTCCCCTTCATTAAGTTGGGCTTCTGTACTGGGGAGGTGGTGTGACAGTGGGCTCCCTGGGCATCGTCAAGGCACCAGCCCCAATGCAAGACGGGCATACGCATAGGAGCAAGGGCAACCATCACACATGCCCCCAATGCAATGAAACACTTGTGGTGTGGCTGGGGGTCAAAAAGGAAAGGGACATGACAACAGAAATGGTTCATTAAGGCATGAATGCATCTGTCCAATTCCTTAGCAAGGGTCCAGAGCCCAGCAGCCGCCCTCAGAGGCTATGAGAAACCGAAATCACGCGCTGCCAATTCTCGCGGGAGGCTCGGTGCCTTTACCGTCTCTAAAATGAGGGCCCAAGCAGCCCCACCCATCAGTAAAGAGACAGAAGGTTCCTTTATTAGAAGACTAAATAAATCACCGCGCACATGTGTGTTACTCACTTTTAATTATCATGAAAAAGACAAACCAAACTGGGATTCTTCATCAGCCTAGGGCTCGTTGACATAACTGTCAAGCATTCATGGCTGAGAGTTGCACTGCATCCAGTGACCCCAGCATTTCAGATTCCTTGCACATAGGCCTGGAACATGTGCCCTCTAATGAAGGGGACATCCTTACAGGTTGCACCGCCTCCTTGCGGTGCGCGCTGCTACCCCTCTTTGATCACTGTAGGCAGCACAACCAAGGGATTGGGGCTATATTCTCCCGCGGCGATGACGTCACTTGGCTTTCTCTGCACTGCTTCCAGCGAGTGCAGCATACGAACTCATCCCCTCGGTTGAACAATTTCACATTGGAGTTAGGAGACCTCCTTTGGTGTCCCAGGCTCCATTGTAACTTCTGCTATGACTGTGGGCTGCTGCCACTGGGTGTCAGGAAAACTGAAAGAAGTGGCCATGACAAGCAAACGGGGACTTCCCTTTGGAACACTGTGCTCCAAATAAGCACAGCATGTGAGGCCACCTGCAATACTGAAGAAAGCAAGTGGGCCCAGCACCCAAGTCAACAAACCATATGGCAACAAGGTGTGGCATTACAATCGGTTTTCCAGCATTGCCCGCTCCCGCGACATCGGCTGATACTCACCACTGGAGGCGCACCACAGAAGCCTTGAGTCTAGCCCAGGCAGCCCGCGACCCCATGAAACTTCTCATTTCCCGCCTTGTAAGGGAGCTTGCGGACAGTGTCCGCGCCAATTGATTCAGGCTGCCTACTCACAATGCCACCGTAACTCAATGCGACGACGTGTCATCTCCAGTTTGTTCCAGAGGCTCGGTGCCGGGCTGGCCTCCTCTGACCGCCTGTACTGACTCCTGTCCTATTAACTTGATGCTAGAAGTGCCTCTCAGGGTGCCAGTGCTCATTAATGTCACATGCTGGATCAGGCCTCCGTTGAGCCGTCGCCGCCATCGCTGGTGCAATATGTGTAGCCCCCCCCGTCTTGCAGCTGTCCAGCAGCTGATGGCTCTTACTTCAGTTCTTTTCACTCCGCAAGTGATGGGAGCCTATCTGGAGAAAGACCACGGCATCTGTCACAGTCCTGCGCTACTGTTAAAAGATGGCAGCCAAACGCTAGCTACCCACACCCTGTAGAGCGCTCAGCAGCTCTCGCGCTAGGGCCGTGCTTTAAACAATAAAAAACAAATCATAGTTATACACAGTCGACCGTGAGGTGTTCGAAATAAGGTGACATGTCTTTATAACGAAACTTTTATGAAGAACGCACTTATAACAAAACTTGTATAACGAAAAAAAAGAACTTTTTTTGGGGGGGGTGCCCCACCGAAACTCCTGTTTCCCACCCCTAAAAACCAACCCAACCGTTTCCCCACAAGATTTAACCCTTTACCCCACCCCCACATACATTTTCGTTATATTTTTCGTTATAAAAGATTTGATATATGTGCATTCTTCATAACATTTTCGTTATAAAGGCAGCATACCCAATATCAACGTTTGATGAGTACGAGCTAAAAGGCTCAGGTTATCGGGCATTAGCCAGTAGGCAGGTACTACCTCTGGGCAACAAGGAGGTAGTACATGGCATGGCGCAAAACTCATTTCCCAATGAGATGCAAGCGAGCTTTTTATCCTCCACCACCTGTGAACCATCATGCTTTGCATGTCTGCAGATGTGTCAAAATGCTCCATGTCCCTAATAATGCAGTCGACAGATGAAGATCTTGTATTTGATATTTTCTCGTTCGTGAGAGAATCAGTGGGGAGGGAGTTGTGTATTTATTGAACAATGGATAATATAATTAGGAGCCCCACCTTTCACTTACTGTCGATGGGTTAAATTCTGATGTTTTTATTGTTTTATTTTGAGTCTCATTGGGCCTCATTATGGGTCAGGCGGTAACCCTGCTGGTGCAACCGGCGGGTTACCACCGGATCCGTAAAAAAAAGTCCAGCAGCCAGGAAGTAAGGCGCCAGCAATTTCCCCCAGCAAGGGCTCTATGGGAATGGGGACGCGGGAGCACCGGGGACCGGGGACGCGGGAGCACCGGCACCGTTGATAACGGTGCCGGGGCTCCTGTGAATACTCTGCGGGCGGGTGCTGTACCGCCCGGTAGGTCTGACCTACGCTTACCGGCACCGTTGTTTCCAGACTGGCACACCTATAATGAGGGCCATTGACTTCTTATGTAATTTTTATGGTGAAAGCCGAATAAACTGTGTTTGGCCCACCTTCATACACATTCCCAAACCCACAGGATTAACGTCAAGCAGGTATTTCTGTATGGCACCAGTTGGCTTGTGGAGGCTGAAATAGCACCTAGTAGCTGCTGGTGCCAGGCTAACCAGGCAAAACCAGAGCCAAAACTCACGGACGCGATATTACAATCATGGACGGGAATTAGACCATGATAAAATTGGGTGCACATTTCATCATTGGAAAATCGGTAATTAAGCAGTAAACCCCGTGACCAAGATACCAAAATGGACGCTGATCCTGAGAGGACAATGCAAACTTCTCCATTCTCATGCTGGCTTTTGAAGCATTTGTGTTTACCCTCACGCCTACATTGAATTAAACCTCTATGCAGGCGGTACTACTGAAACTTTGCCATAGTTGCCAACATGACCCATTCCAATATGTAGGTGCTTATCCAGTCCTGGTTTTGTCTTTGCATTTTGGGACCTGTAGTCTGACTTTTATAATGGGAAAAGCAAAAATACAAATCCCAGAATTCAAAAAACAGTGCTGGAAAAGCACCTAATGAAATGGGTCCTTTTGGCAACTATGCATTCTGTACTCGTGCAAGTGTAATTACCACGAAGGTGAAAATTGCCCTACTGCAAAAAGCACATTGTTTCAATGCATGTTTTCACTTGGGTATTGTTTGCTCAAATCTTAGCCATGTGCCCTGGTGCAAACCTACATTGGCAGAATGTTTCCTGCACTAGGGCAATGTTTTGCCACACACTTTTGGGTCTTAATCATTCAGAATTCATGTGCTGTTCCGCAGAAAACAAAATGAAGTCAATATCCCAGATCAGATTTCCCTTTCAAAGTGTTAACGACACCCTTTAAAGTCTGTTTCAAATCCATAACCTGACCAATAATGTTAGTTACAGAAGAGGAACGCTGGTATTTTATCCCTTTCATCTGACAAATCTAGCAGGTTCTTTCGGGTGAAGCTGCCTAGTTAATATTGAAAGAATGCGAAGTGTGGTTTTATGAAATGTGTAATCATTGTTTTATTCCAATTGCAAATCTCGCCAAAAGGTGTCTTACTTGTTGATCTCTGTCGTGTGTTGTGTTATGGCTTTGCCGAAATAAACAATTGTAGTGTAAATATCTCAGGCGTTTGACCAGGCAATCAGAACAAGCAGGCATTATTTTTTAAATAAATCTCTATGTTGGCCTTTACCACCATACCCATAATTAGGCTGCTAGCAAGGTCTGTGGGGTGCATCCCCTGTTGGGGTCATATCTGACAGCTGCTCTTTGTCAAATTACAAATTGGTTTTGATTTTCTTGGGCCTGCGCCCCCACGTCATCACGGTCAACAGATCAAAATCGTACACACACGGAAGGAGGCGGTGTTGTTTACTCAACCCGCACCCTATCAATCACATTTCAAGTATCAGATCCCGGGCAAGTTCTCTCTTGCAGGCAAAGCACAGTGCAGTTCGTGAGAAGGTGCCTTGATTTCCAGCCTTTGAAAAGATCATCAAATAATCTGATGTTTAGCTTCATTTCAGAGGGGGATGGCTGGTAAGTAGGACGCATCCGTGCTTCCTGCTCAGTCTCGTCCACAGGCATGAATGTAATGTTAAACAGTCTTCTACGGTGCAACTTCTTCCAATCTGCTGGCCTCTAGGCTCTGCAAGTGTGAGGTGGGTTTGCTTATTTACCTGCAGGGCGCTCTCTGCAAAACTATTGATTCTTGTTAATAACAGTGAGCGTGAGAAACTGAGACGTGCAGTGCAATGCAGCCAACTGGATCACTTTTAGGCAAGTCCCAGTTTAACAGCAATGTTCCGTTTTTATATGCGATAGGTCACCTAATCAAATTAATTTAGCACCAATTTTGCTTCTTTGATCATACGGAATGGAGCGAGCCGATTTAGCTCCAATCCATATCATCTAAAAAGGTTTTGATCGAGAAAAAATGAAACAGGCTGTTTTATTTTGTGTTTGCTAACATGAAAAAAAATGTGGTAAACAGATTTGTGTTTGTGTTATGCAGCAAACATCGTGTGATTCATTTTTGCCCTGGTGCAAACGTTTTTAGGTAATACTAATTGTGACAAAAACTGTCTGCACCATTCTGTATTATCAACGCATTTGCTCAATTTTTAGCACTGTTGCAAAAGTTAGTTAACTGGCCCTTGGTGTTCACTTTAGTGCTAAGCATTGGTGAGTGGTCCGAGGTACAGGAAAATTAGGTGATGAGCCAGTGATTATCCCTTTTCGTGAAGTGGGGAAGCCTGGATTAGAACTCATTCCTACATATCACTCATTCAGCAGGCGTGTCACTATGTGCAGAGCCCTCTCTCCTGTGCCCGTGAATATCGCAAAGAAGATGGGGCACGGGTGCTCTCTCATTATCGTTATCGGCCCGAGATCTCATAGTGGTTAGAGATATCTGTTAGGTCTTGGCTTCCACTTCAGTGTTCAACTCATCTTGCAGTTTTATGAAGTCGTTTTGTGGTATTTCAAAGTATACCTTTATATCTACTACTATATAACTTAATTTCATTCATTTATTTTGGGCAACTGTAAGGCCTGTACCTGTTGCATCATCTCTAAAGCACCTTTGTGCGAATGTATAGCCTTGTTCCATTGTGTGGCTGTGTAACTACAGTGATTCTGTTACGCTTGATGTTTTGTCAAGGCAGTACACCAGTCTTTAATTAATTGCATTACTGTACATATCTGTGTGGTGGTGCTGGTTTTGGCTGCTTTTCAAAGTGTCCATTTTGGCTATGCCTTGTTATATTACTGTAGGTATCGGAGTGATGTTTTGTTATCGCGGCAATGTACACTATGCATTATTGTATAAGTGGAGATATCTGAGACACAGTATTGCTAGTGATCATTGACTCCAGCCTTTGAGCACTGTGATCTACTTTGGCCGCAACCAGGGCAGGCAGAGCGAAGGTGAAAGAGGCAGATGCCACAGAATGTACCCCTTATAAAGTTAGGGTTGCTCATGTAAATATTCCCTTACTAGCTTGAAGTGCTGTTGCGAATCCCGCCACCTCCATTGTCTGCAAAAAGGGACCTGCCACACAATGATAGGGTACGAAGTTCCCGTGACAACATAAGAAACCCTCTATGATTGATGATCAACACCCTGTCAAGCAATAGCTGGACACAGAAGTGCACCCCTTTCCTGGCCTGCAGGTTCATGCCTGTGAGCCCTAAGTCACTGCCATCGATTCAATTGGGCGGGGGGGCACTGCTGAAATCATCATCAAAGAGCAATGTTTGGGTATCCACTGGTAGCTCGCAACATGCTAGTTGGAGACCACCTGATGAGATAATTTTGAAAAGTCACTCTTTTCACTATGTAGCAGTCCCTGGTCCAACATGTCCTCTTACAAACTACCATCACACAATTATGGGACAAGAAATATACGGCGTTTATAGTTAAAAAACACATTTATTTAAATAAAATAAAACCAAAGGGTGGGTACTCTTACATCATGCAGGAGTAGTCACTTCAATAAGCTACATGCATGTTAATAACTTATTTACACAATTAGAATTGGCCTGCTTGTGATGCCTCAGTTTGTAACCCGCACCCATGCAGACACACCATATATCCAGTGAATATATTTCTAACATTTTGAATCCTAAATAACACAATGCCAACTCTAAGCAAAACCCTTAAGCCTATGACAACCATGTTGCTTATCAATCAGTATATTAAAACTCCCTTCAGTTCACATTTACATGAAATTTGTTTCTGCTACTGTATAGCAGAGGAAAACTTTGATTTTCTCCAGTATCAAAAACAAGCATTGGTTTCAGAGAAAAGTTACATAGAAAAATGACATTTAATTACGCACATTTAAATGAATCCCCTCCCTACCCCTTTATGTCAATGTGGAATTGTCTGTTGCTAGTATGTGCACTCAGTTTGAATGCAAGCTATGAGTTGCATCTAGTTCGGCTGGTTTTGTTTAGGAAAGCAGTGCTATAAATGTAAAATCCACACCAAATTGGTTGGCTGACACAACATAATAACATGTTTTTTTGGTTTTCTAGTACAGGGATAAATCTCCCCTCTCCCCCTTCTCTTTGCAGATCAGGTACCATGCATGCAAAACCCTTCCTGTACTGTACAATGTCAAGAAACAAAAGTATGTAATTTACATGTGCATCATTTTCTTTGGGTCTGGCGTGCCATAGCTAAACTCACTTTCTCCTTCCCCTTTCACTTTTTAAATATCTATGGCTTTCACATGTGGCAAATTATCAAGCTTTTCACCATTAGGATATGGGACATGGCCTTTTCGAATCATGGCCTAAGTGGTTGACTGCACCTCTAAAAACACCCTGCTTACAATTTGATTGGATTTAATTTACAAGGAACTACACTTTATATGCTCAGAAATGCTGTCAGTTCTACACTGCACACATGACTCATGTAACATTCTATTGGTTTTCACTGGAATGAAAATCGCACTTTGCTTTATCAAGTGCAATCTCCACTTCAATAATCAAGTATTTTATTTGATTTAGCCTGCCGCTCAAGGTGTCATTTTTCAGTTCACACCCACTTTGGGGGCTTAGCAGGGCAATGATCCTAGGGGATTTATCTAATTACATTTGGGAGAATTGTATAATTACGCTGTAATAATTCCTTATGGCCCTGCTTCATTTGGAACAGGTTGTAGTGTAGCAGTTATTGACTAGAGAGCATGTTCAAGCTCTGACCCCCTGCCTTCCTCAGAAGAAACAAAATTATAAGATAAGAAAGGACACATTGAAACTGCACTTTAATTCTCCTTGAAATGCAACTGGCACAAAGAATAGTTATTTTGCACCACACAAGTAGGAACAGATAAGGCATTAGCTCGCGCAATTAGTGTGTTTTAAAATAGAATAGATTAGGTGACAGGAAGGTGTGTACACAAGATAGGGGCTCACTACACAAGTAGGGCAGACAATTGTAGGTAGATAAGGTTGCTGCTACCCATAGGAAGGGAAATAATGTGACAGGCATGCATCAAGAAATCGGTAGATAGCAAAGCAAATGTATCCTGCAGAGGATAAAAACGGGACAAGCAGTTGCCATTTTAAACTGCACAAGCACAGCAGAGAATTGAGCTCTGTAGCTTTAAGAGAGGGCCCCCAGCAAAGCACGCTATTTGAAACAAATACATTTTAATTCAGGAAGATTCTGCAGTGGCCCGATGGTAGCTGCCTCAAAGGAATTTCCCAAGGCCAGAGTGAAGGTGTACGATAGCAGTGTCTAGGCAGTGAGCTTTCAACCATTAAGGTAAATCAGTTAAGACAATATAGCAGAGTATTTGAAGTCCATGGGACAAACAGAGCATCTCAGGACATTTCCTAAGTAGCTGACAGATTAATGTCTCATGCAATCTGCTAGGTATGACAGGGATGCGCAAATGCGGCTAAAGAGACAAAATAATTGCTGCGATGAAATCGTAACATGGTGAAAGCATCATGTGTAATAATAATAGTTGTTCATAATGTGTCAAGAAGAGAATGACGTGTTTACTGTTGCACGAAAGGGAGGGTCAGACAACTGGAATTTGGGCAAGGACAAAGTCCTTGAAGCTCAGTGACATCATGGTGGAGATAACATGGGCTGTTTTATTTAATTAAGAACAAAGGCGATACGCTTGTCATTTCCTCCCATCTACATACACATGTCATCATGATGCCAGTTCATGAAGAGTGTGACTGCATGTTAACCGATAAGCATATGTCCTTTTCAGCACAGAAGTAATTTACAGCTTACCAATAATATTCAAGCATGATGAGGTTGTACATTTTGTGGGATGTTTTATGATTTGGCCTTTAGATAGAGAGTTACCCATTCAGTAGGGTGGTACATATAGATACTATATGTAGTTTAGCAATTAGGATCAGTTAGCAGTAGAGATAGGTTTTCATAGCTCAGTGATTATGATGATTTCAGAGGGACTCATTTGCATTAAATAAACTGTGTTTTCTGTTCAAACGTAGAGAAGGATTTCAGAGAGAGAGCTTTACTGTTGATCTTGTTTTCTCCCCAGCTTTGATTAATTCCACTAAAGCTGGGTTTCCTTGCATTTGGCATACCACCATCCACTCTGTGTTGTCTCTTTTTTGGCAAATACCAGGTAGGGGGCTATACTGTTTTTGGACCTCTGATTGTCAAGGCGTTATCCATTCTATGCAATGTTTGATTCCAGAGGGGGATCCCTATTCCATGGTTGTGTTTCTGATTTTATAGTGGATGATATTCCCACACTTTGTCAGGATGATATTACACTTTTTTATTGGTCAAACACTCCCACATAATATACCCCGCCAGTTCTTATTGGTTACACCTATTTCTGAACATGAGAAAAGGTTGGGGTGTATGCTCTTAACAGGTTTGAATGTAATATAAATTAAATTCCATACCTTAGCATAGCAACATGAAATATCAATGAAATATGGACTTCTGGGATCCCCGGCACTCATGAGTGTTGGGACACACAGGATGAGGGTGTATGATAAATTTTAATTGTTATTATTATTCATAATTTGAAAAATACACTAAAAATGTTAGGTAATTCGGTTTGATTATATGTTATATGATTGTGGTTTTATTAACAAAATCATTTTTAGAAGCATTGATGTTGCTTACTTTAAATGTGCCACAGTTCCTTGAATTCTGAAACCTGATGTTAAGCATAATGAGTCTTGAAAACATCTCTCAGAGGCCCCATCAGAGGCCCCATTTTCTGTTTTCGACTATTGGGAATCTGGTTGGCTTCATTGCCTTAACCAATATCAAAGGTGGCGCTCTAAGTACAATAATGCTTCCTGAAAGCTCAGCATTAGGAGACCAGGCTAGGTTGCCACGTATTGTATTGTATTTGGTTATTTATATAGCGCTTTTTGAGCAATTCTGATTCATAGCTGCTTAAGACTTTGTAGATTCGGAATAGGTGGAATTTAAACATTTATTTATAAGAATATTCACTTGAAATGAGGTCACAAGGATGAGATATGTCACATTAACCTAGAGGTCTGGTTCAGATGGCCTTTTGTTCTATGAACATAATGGGTTTCATGATTAAAGGCAAACAAACATTATTCAATCCAGATGGCCATACCAAATCTCCTGTGAAACTTAAACCTTCCCCCATTTGATCATTTAAGTAGGGCTGAAGTGGAGTTAAACTGGCAGTCAAGTCATCTAGAAAACAGCATTAGCCTAGTGAACTCAGAACATCATATGATTTTGTGTGACTAAAAGGCCTGTTCACATCTAGGGCCTGATTCACAGAAGTGCTTTATAATGGCACAATCCCATAGGAAAACACTCTGTGAATCAAGCCCCTAGTGTATTGACGGGATGTAAGGCATTCTTTATAAATAACTTTAAATGATTTCACTCCTTTGTGTTCAACATGTCCCGAATAAGAATTATATTGTACTTTAAACGCTGTCGATAAAATGAAAAGATTGTACACTATGAGGCTCCATTTTGAAACATATGCCAACATTTTGATTTCTAAAGTTGCAGATGAAACCATAGGCAGGTGTGGTTTTCAACATGAATAGTGTTTGCCTGGTAATATAAAAATTGTGCAGGTTTTCTTTGTCTTTCAGTGCATTGTTCCAGTGTGGCATGGAACTACATTAAATGACTGCAGACAGTTTTACTTTACTAGGGTTTCATCACTTCTGTTTGTGGGTTTAGTATTCAGCTAACAAATGGCCCTGGTGTATGGCAAGCTCTGTGCCATTTATTGAGTGCTGTCTCTCACGGAAGCAAGTAGCTGCCTGCATCCCGCAGGTGCACCCTTATTGTGGTAATTGGTGATAAACAGGAATCATAACTGAAGTGAGGCTTTATTAGAGCACCTCTCTCTTTAAATTGCATCAGTTTCCATGTGTCTACCTTTTCTTATCCTTACACGACAAAGTAAATTGGGTTACCAGTGGCATCTGTGATTGCATTATTTTAGATTCCATGTTACTATAGGTATCTGTGGCTGCATTTTTGTAGATTCTATATTACTGTAGTAATATTGACTGCTGAGCTCATCAGTAATGCCAGTTAATGACTCTTATTTGACATATGAGTTCAAGCCACAAGCCTGGGTGAATAAGGTGGGTAAGGGAAAATAACTAGCATTATTTTAATGTCTCCAAAGTTAATAATACTATTAGCTCTGAATGCGGTAGACATGTTAGTAACTTCCTTGCTTCCCCGTTTCCTGCCTACAGTCAGTTGTTTGTTGTGAGAGAGCTCCAACTGAGCATTTGCATTGGTACTTGCAGACTGAATATCAACAGCAACTTCATTTGATGCCCTGCTCTCTGAATTTCAAGAAATGGGCAAAGAGTCTTTGTACCTCTATTAATTCACTGATAATCTAATTTATGTGTCTCATTTGTTTGCAAAACGCCACTGTCCAAAATAAGTGAATCCAGTTGCTACTGACTGTTCCAAAGCAGATCACATAGAGGCGGGTCAGAACTGGTACATTTTAATAGTCTTCTGTTCTCTTGCTAGACTTACCTGAACCTTTTCTGAGATTCGACCCACATAATGTCAAGCAAAAGGGGCCTCGCTGGGAGGGGAGTCTGCCTTACCCTGCAGAGACCCAGAACCTGCTCCACTGCCCGACTGCAAGGTAATGGGGACATAGTATTGCCCCTTCTCAATTTCTAGAGGCCCCCAGTCCACTACAATAATTTGCCATTTACTTTCTAGTTCAAGGCCCGCCATAATAGAAATATTCTTGTCTTTGTTTATGGTGGGGATGGATAAGCTTTGATGGGAAATAGAAAAACAAATACTGCTTTGTGTTCACAAGCACTGCAGGTGGATATACTCTCCTGCTCATGGCCATCTATCCTTGGAGTCACCTCTTCCTGCACACTTCGGGCCAGTGCTTCATATGGGCAGAAGATTCTGCTCTTCGCCTTGAAGTCCATCCTGTGAGAGTCCCTTGAAGACTGAGGAGCTTGCCAGCTTTCACCCAGTGTCCAAAGGCCGTCCCAAAGAAATCTCAACCTTACACATTGTTGGAGACGGATGTCTCTTTATAGTGTCTTACGAGTGGCTGCCACCCTGGCAGTGGCAGGTCTAGTGATTTTGCAAGCCCCATCTACACTAGATGCTTTTGTGCTGAAGAAAGAGTTGTTCTCTGGACTCTGGAGCAGGTGAAGATTACCTGCATGTGGTGACTAGAACCATACCACCACTTGCCCTTTGTAGCCCTTATGACTCAAACTATAATGCACCCTTTAGACTTGAAACATTGGTCCTCATTACGAGGTTGGAGGTAGCCATGCCCTTAATAATGGCATGGCTACCCCCAATTGCGGGTCCGGCTCCAGGTCCTGTGAAAAGGGAATTACTGAGCCATTCCGACCATGGAGGGCCCGGTAATTTCCCTTTCACGGGACCAGGAGCCGGTACGTCCCCATTCCCATTTAAGCCCCCATAGGGCTCAATGGGAATGGGGAGGATGGTAGCAGCGATACCGTTCATAACGGTACCGTTGCTACCATCCTGTTCTGCTCGCAGGTGCCGCTCTGCACACCTGGTCTGACCAGGGGTGCAGAGCGGCCCCTGCGAGCAGAACTCATAATGTGGCAGCATGGTAACAACGGCGGCGGTCGCACTACCAGTGCTGTTGTTGCCTTACCGCCAAAGACATAATGAGGCCCATTATGTTTTACAGTGTGAGAATAGTTCATTATGAGGGGGACGCCCTTGTTACCTTGTGGACAGCCCATGGGATGTCTCTCCCTTTGTGTGTATCTTATTTGGGACCCATTGACCAAAGTGTCCCAATGCCACTTTGGAATCACACGAAGATCCCGAGCCCATGTCAGAGAATTTCTGGCTTTTCCAGGACCTCTCTCGCTGTGCACAACCATATTACTTGGATTGGGAGTTCAGCCCTTTTAGTTATAAAAAACAGACCATATTTGTGTGGGAGTACCGACCACTGAAAATGGCCTATCATAACGAGTATTAGTCTCCAGCTGAGATAGAGACCTCTCATAACCTGGCAGGGGTCTGCAACCTCTGCCCATACAGTAGAACTGGGCGAGTTTGGCGAGGCTCGAGTCGGCACAGGACAAAAATGGGGTTCTGGCCTCAGTGCCTGCCCAAAGCAGGGGTCCGCCACGGAACCATCTCTGGCCCGCAGCACCTGTGAACCAAACAAAGTTAAAAAAAAAGATTTCCCTGGCGTGAATTCACTTGCCGAACCCCTGTAGCCTGACTTCCTGTCCCGCCCCTCCTCCACTTATTGATTGACTGGGTCCATGCATTTCCTGTTGTGGGAGCGCAGCCATGACGTTGACGTAGGTAAGTGCTTTGCCATTTTCCACATCCACCGCCATCTCCCATTCTGTCCCAATTCCCTGTGCCACCAGCCCCTATGTCCCCCTTCACTCATGCCACCTTCAACAATTCTCTCCCTCTTCATCCAAGGGCAACCAGCCCCCTGTCTCCCCAACTCACCCATTTTTTAGTTGTTCAATGATTTCACTTTATGTATCTTTATTATTAATCAAATGTTTTCTCTTGCCCACTATGGAAAGAGTTCCAACTTCTCAGATAATAAAGGCCAATCAAAGTGACAACAGTCTGGATAATGTGAGGTCACCTTGGAATGTGATGTCAGTATCCCAGAATCGCCCTCTGTAAGGTCTATACACTCACTTTGTAAATGTCTGCATCAACATTCTGTGCTATAGAGAAACTAAAAAGAAATAATCATAAAAAAACCACATTAGCTCCCGGCATTGCCAAGCAGCCAGTCAGGTGCTCAGAACTGGGAACGGATTCATGATAATGACCTGCATTTTGAGCAAGCTGGCCTGCTTCACTCCAGTCCTCTCCCCATTCCAATCCTCCCCCATGTCCCATTTCTCCCAGTTAATGGTAAACTTATGTGCCACTTCTATCCATTGTCATAGTCTCTCCGCCACCATCTGCTCCCGCTCAGCTGCCATCATTCTCTGCTGGCTGCCGATCAGATGGGAAGCGGCCATCTTGTTTGTAGTACCGTTCTCTCTTGTGGGGAAACTCGAATGCAGTCTAAACAATGCCAGTTTCCCTGCAACAAAAGTCACCATTAGCACCTCAGAGATTAGAATGGGGTGCTTGGAGCAATGATGGTGTGTTCTGAATGCTTTATTAGTCGTTAACGGCTATAGTGCCCTATGGAATGTCCTTGTTGCATTCAGCCCTATCATCTTAGGCTGGTTGGCTGTTACAGTCTGCTACAGCCCCATTTCTGCCCTCATCATTTTAATAGTACACTTGGTGGATGCCCCAAGCCAATTTGTGTCGATCCAAACCTCAATGAATCTAATGGTCCGGAGACCCAGAGAGGAGCCTGGAAACCCAGAGTTTTCTGAACTAACCTCGGTCTGATTGCATTAGATGTTTTTCTCTGATCTTTATGAGCTTTTGTAGTGTTGTACTTATTAAATGTAATTTTATTCTCAATATAGGGCAAAAAAAAACCTCAAAAAGTAACAGAAAGTAATGCAAACTGCATTAAAAAGCACGTATCAGGTCACATCAACATAGTTCACACAAAAAAGCATGATTAAAAGATGGTTTCAGCAACCTAATTAAGCACCCAGACCTTGTAGTAAGACTTCGAAATCACTGCTTCGAATGAGTGGAGGCAGTGCCAGGGGCACCAATCGATCGCAGCCCCTAATTTACGTCGCTGTTTCCGAAGACCATAATAGAGGAGCCTAACCTTCAATTCATTGGCCAGCGTTCCAAAAAGGAAGGGCAAAGGAAAAAACACCTGAGTAGCACTTGGGAAGTGCAGTACATCCAGTCAGGTTGCTAAGGGTGAGACCAAAACTACTAATGTTGTGCAGCGGATCTGAGCACCGGAAGTATACTGAGCAGCTAGAGGAGCTCAGTATACTTCCGGTCTTATCTTCTGTGTGTAAATGTACCTGTGCTCCCATGTTGGCACATCCTCCTTCACTTCTGTCCTCTTTGCTTTCTTCTCTGAAAAGTGTCTTTACCTAAAAATGACAACAAATCACTATTGGTAGGGCAGATGTTAATCCGGCTGCTAATGGCTGGCCCCGAGGCCACTAGTTGTGCCATGGAAATAGAGCACAAACATATTTCCCTGAGAGAAATCCTAGAGCCTGGGCACTTTACCTGTGCTAATAACCTAATATCCCAGGCCTGTTTGACCGGCTGGAGACCACGCAAATGTTACTGGTACACGGTACAAATCCTAATAACATAACATAAAGCCATGATCCTTAGTTAACCACCTGTCCTTCGCTCAGGCCATTAATTTGGCTGCAAGGCTCCAAGGCCGGTCCTCACTGCCTCACTGTGAGAGACCTCCACAAGGAATGTTTGAGCATGGTTGCCGAGAAACCCACAAAAACGTTAAGTGTTTCCATTACGTAAGGAGAAAAGCAATAACTCTCAACCTTTTAGACCAGTCACCAGGTGCTAAATGCATGGAGCTCTTGAAAGATACAGGATCTTCTGCCAAACTTTCTATTGGCCTTTATATAAGAAATAACAGAGTGGAAAGATACCTTCTTAGGGTGTAAGACATCAGAGGCATGTGAACTCTCATAGCACTTCCCCCATCAAAATGGGGAAGAAGAGAAGACTTCAATCAGGTAAGAATGACTGGCGGGAACAAGAATGTTTCAAGGTCATGGTCCAGACCATTTCGCAGTTAGACCAAGAAATAAAGATGCTAATGAAAACCTAGTGATTTAGCCCCTGATACAATCTTAGGAGTAATCCTACTGAGTGATAAGGAGGAGCGTCAGGACCGAGCTAGAGTGGATGAGGAAGAAGAAACGCACCTGGTAACCTTGCTTCGTCACGTGAAAGCTAATTTGGCAATTACACTTAATGTTAAGTTTTCATTATAATTTTTGGTGAGGAGTGAGGGCACTTGCTCAGTTGTCTCATGAAGTGATTTCACTCCAAAATGTATTATGTTTTACCACATCCTTGCGGTTCTTAGCATGTTCATCCCTGTGAAATGGGACTCTGCCTGATCCAAGATGGCTGCCTATTCCTGTGCAATGAGAATGAACTTTGCCTTTGTGGTATTTCTTCAGATTCTAAGTTGCACTTACAGTGGTGTCAACAAGAACATTACAGTGATGATATAGGGAGGCTGGGATGCTGGATTCTTGGCCTTTTATTATTTGGTATTTGTATAGCGCCTACTGGCATTTTAATAGTTTCAATGCAATGTGGGGCGGATGGCCCTTCGGAATACCATGGTCTGTGCAAACATGGAAATAAAAGAGCATTACATTGCATGCAACTAGTAATTAGAATTAGGTGACTATTCCATTACTAGAAGAGATTAGTGAAAAACATACACATCATGCAGAACATTGTGTTCAGGAGCAGAGATGGCTGCTATTTATTTATTTATGTATCCAGCGCTGGAGCCTGCAGGCATCAGGCCACACAAAAAACAAACAACAAAAGTCCCAACGCTGTTGAATCATGGGGATCGCAGAGGAGGCCAGGGCAAACACAGGTTCAAATACTGATATTGTTAATACTTCTCAAACAGCAACGTTTTGAGTCGCTTCCTAAACCGCAAGAAGCTAGATGTTAGCCGAATATCCAATGGCAGTTCATTCCAAAGAGTAGGACCAAGAGAATAAAAACATTTCCCATTGCCTCTTGCTTGACAAACTCTGGGACAGGAGAGCAATGCATGATAATTACACCAGAGGGAATGAGTCAGTTTATAAGGCTTAATGGAATCAGCCAAATCACAAGGAGCCCGAACATTCAAGCATTTAAAATCCATAGAGATCAATTTAAATTCAGCTCTTGTCTTTACTGGAAGCCAATGCAAGGCCTTCCTATGATCAGAATTCTGTAACCTGCGATTGATGCAGGATATGGTCCTAACAGCGTCATTTTGTACAACTTGCAATTTTGGAATGTTTTTTGCAGAAGTTCAAATGAACAATACGTTACAATAATCCAATTTGGTGAGGACAACTACTCTAGCAATTGTGGCACAATTTATTTCAGACAGATAAGGATGAATATGTTGGTGCAGCCTTAAATAAAAGCATGAGGAACTTACCAGTGCACTAGTAGAACAATCCGTAGTCAGGGAAGAGTGTAATGTTACACTCATGGTCTTGACCTTCTGGAGAGTATTGATGGCACAGCCATCAATAAAGAACTGGTTCTAATCTTGTTTCATCCCCACTAACTTCCGTGCAGAAGCCACCAACATCAGCTCTGTCTTTACACTGTTCAAGCACATCCTGTTACAACTCATCCAAGATTTGATGAGGTGGTATGTGGTATTGATCTAATGCTGATCAGTAGTAAAATGGTTAGACAATTCAATCAATAGTTGTGTATCATCCACAAAGTTGGTAAATAAGATTATGATGTTTGGACAATAAGTCGAAAAGTGGTTTCATATATACATTGAAAAGAGGTGCTGACAAACAGGCACCCTGGGGAACTCCACGGGTCAGCGCCTCCTCCTCTGACATTTTACCTCCTCAGCAGATTTTCGATAACCCATTAGATAAAAATGCTCAAATTCATGATACAGACTTGGCTGAGAACCCTGGGTTTTCGCATTAATCTAATCAGCAAAATCTCATGGTCCAAAAACTCAAATGCTGCAGAAAGATCCAACAGCATGAGAATCCCCATGTCAATGATGTCAAACATCTGTGACTGAAGATCAAGCAAGGCCGTCTCTGTACCATGTTCAGGACGAAGTCCTGACTGACGATGGTGTAGAATATCATTCTTTTCAATATATTGCTGATATTGCCATGTGGCTATTTTGTCCACCATCGTAAGTGAAAACGAAACGTTTGTTATAGGCGACAGTTCTTCGGATCAGATGGATCAAGGCCAGGTTTTTTTAATAAGTGGTGTAGCTTGGATATGTGTAATAATCTCTGGCTCCGAACAGTGCGAGAAGGTAGCATTGGTGAATCGAGTCAAGAAAAGAGCAAAAATGTCTGGAAATTTAAGGACAATCTTGGCTGCACAAAGATCATTCATAATGGTTGTATGGTAGATGCTTCTAACGGTGGAAAGCATATCCTGCACCGCAATGGGTTTAAAGACAAATGGATTCTGATCAGGAGGATCAGCTTGAGCTCCTGTTGAATGCTCAGACATAATATTAACTACAGGCTCTGCTGATTTCATAGACATTTTTTCTCTAGCTTTATGAATCTTATTTTTAAAGTGATCTTGAACTGTAATACAATCTTGAATGTCAGAGGAGAAGGAGTCTCCCATTCCTATAGGGCATTTTAACTCATTTAGAATGGTAAACAGCACCTGCATATTATTTTCTGCCAATGAGATGCGCAAATTATACTACTTTGTTTTAGCATGATAAATATCATTTTTATATTCGGATGCTAATGATTTCCAGGCTCATTTGTCATCCCATTTGTTTTTTGCAGGGCTCTTTATTTCAGCCTTTTCGCTTTTTTGATTGCAATTAACTCCTCAGACCAAAGAGTTTGTGGTTTGGAGTTTTGACAAAACGTTTTTAATTTAAGTGTGCCTATCTTGTCTTAAAAAAGAGATCAATGTAGAAATATAGGCCTTAGACAAAGCCTCTGTAGTATATGTGTCTTTAGTAGAAGCCATTAAGGACTCCATGCAATTGGAAAGTTCAATAGCTGATATATTTTATGGTAATGACAGGAGAGTGAACTTGCTTGAGCTCTAATGATCGTGTGATGTAAAAGAAAGCCACAGCATGGTCAGACCATATACAAGGCTCTACAGAAGTAACATCACTACTGATATTCCTAGTAGCGATCCAGTCCGTAATTACATAATAACAGTTAATATGTGTAGCTGCTCTCAAAATCTGTGTACCCGCCCACCTCGATAGTGTCAGTGTCACATATGTCGGTGACTAAGTGACAGCTGGACCACATTTTTTGTGGGACTCAGCTGTATTATATGAGATGCAGTGCAAGAGGGAGAATGAGTATTATAAATAGTCTATCAACCCCTAGGGCAACTGTCTGGAGTTGAGGGCTCTGCTATACTTTACATGCAGAACGCATGCACACTGAATAACATGTAGACAAGGCAGAACAACCTGCAACTCTGCACTCCCACTACTGACTATTTGCATACAAGACACATTTCACTAGGTTGCACTGCCCCTGCTCGCTATCTCTCTCTCTCTCTCTCTCTCTCTCTCTCTCTCTCATTGATACTTTATATGCATCCCATGTGCAGCCAAACAGATTTGGCAGATGGGGGGTGGGGTGGGCTAAGCAGTCTGTAAACTCCAGTAAGTTACCATAAGCAACAGCTAAGGGTTATAGTAGGAGGCAAGAACCTTTGGTTCAGAGAAAGGTCTACTTGAAATTTGGGGCCACATTCCTCCATTTTGCTTTGCTTAGCATGCTGGTTGGCAGGCTGCGAGATGTCTCAAAGCTCACTTTACCATGCACAGAAGCTGTGCTCAGTGGCCTGCTGGGAGATCTGCCCATCAGGACAGGGCCCGTCTTGCTCAGGGCAATGAAGGTGTTTGTCAAGCATTCGTCAGTTATTGGTCGGGGCAGGGGATAGAGTCCCTGGTAATTTTGCCCAGCAGTCTACCTTGCTGTTTCCCTCAAGCTCAAAACTATTCTCACACAGTCCGCAGTGATAATCCCCCCTCCACTGCCACCAACAGACCCAAACTCACCAGGTTTGACGTGGCACCAGGCCTTTGGTATCAGCAAATGCTGCAAAGCTGCAGGGGTTTCTTCATGATGAAAGGTGGAGCAGAAAGGATGGACTGGGGTGGGGATTCTCTATGACTCAAAGCATTACCCCTACACTACCAGACGATCCATAAATGTTCCCTGAAAAAGGACTGCCTCCGCTGTCTGTAGCTTTGCTCTGTACCTCACTGTAGAAGTGTCTGAACAATCAGAAAATGCATGCAAGCAGAGTTTACCTGAACCCAGGAGCTAGATGATAACCTGCACTCTGCTCAGCCATGTAATGCTGGATCTTCCATGTGGACCCTTACTGGGATTCCTATGCAACCCAGACAGGTCCTAATGCATTCATCTAAAGGTCAAGACTGTGTTCCATGGCACCTGCTTCTGCAAGAGCAGATGAGGATCAGAGATGGCCAGAAGAACGATCACTGGTTTGATCTGAACCCCTAGAGCAGCAACATCTGGGCACTGGCAATGGCAGAGCCCTTGAAGAGCTGGCTGGTGTGCCCATGGGCTACCACAATTGCAGTTAGCACACAGGGGGGGGCTTGCAGTGCTAAATCTAAACAGCCTACAACTTGAAGCCCTCCAGCAGCCTTACACGTATGCACACCCCCAAGACAGCAGATGGCCCTACCGATCTGGCTAGGGTCTCGCAGGTGGAAGAAGTTGATACAGCACTGGTTGTGCATCTGCTTATCGATGGAGGACATGATGTTTACCCCAGAGTCGAAGCCGCAGGTTCGCGATATTTACTAGGGCCAGCTGCTTCCCGGTTTCACAATCAACCAACCTGTAATTTGTCAGTAAATCTCACTGTTGGGTAGCATGTGCCATATGAAGGACAATGTGTCTGGACACTGCAATGCCATGTGTGTTGAGGCACGTGATACCTTTTGGATCGTCAGACTCGACCTAATGGAGGCAGCGTCGGACTGGGGCATTCATTTGTCCCGGGCACCAATGAAAATGTGATCAACAGTTGCAAATGGGAATTCATTCCTTTTGGGACAGAATGAATAGTACCCAAGGGGGAGTGGTTTTTTGATAAAATGTGATCCAAATTGTGCATTTCAAAGATATTTATTCCGCAACACTGGTCAAAACCTCTAGCCGCATAGTGAAATAACTCAAACTGCCCCACATTCACCAAAAAATCTGGCCCACGCCAGCATTTGGCATTTTTTGTTTGGGCATTGCCCTGTTGCCCTATAGGCCAGTCCGAGCCTGAATGGAGGATATCTAGGGTAAAAATGGCAGCCTTCAGCGTGTATGATGGGTTCCTCGGCAGTGCTGAGGGGTTTGAGTGTTAGAGTTACATCATTGCTGGGGACAGAAGCATCATCCTTTGTCTTTCTCCTCCATACCTCAAATGACGCGCACTGAACACCCAAGGAGGAGGAGGAGGAAGGGGTTGGACAGCGCTTGACTGACAGGTGCTGCACGCTTCATTAGCAGCCTGGGCAGCTGCTGCACTCTAATGACCAGAAGCAGTGGCTCGTAAGGACAGGGAGCGACATGATGTCTCAGCCGCCACATTAATGGCTCTGGATCTATTGTATCCCTGGCCTTGCCTCCTCTGTTATTGTCACCCTAGTCTGCTTCTGCCTCAGCTGGCCCACGATGTCATGTGCATGAAGTGGGCTGTTTCGTCCACCTCCACCCGCTCTTTTACATACCCAGCTCCCAGGGCTAGTGCCCGGCAGGTGGCAGACAGTTTTCTGGAACTCAGGGCCGGCATCTGTCCTATGCACACAGGCAGAACACTGGGCCCTGCCTCATGATCACCAAGTGTGTCCTTATCCAGGAAGGGTTTCCAAGGGCAGGCGCTGACACAAGATGTCTGCCGCAGGGATGGGCGGCAGGTAGGCTCGGACTGGCCTATAGGGAAATGGGCCCATGGCTGAACCAAAAACAAAAAATGCTGGTGTGGGCCACTTTTTTTGGGCAATGTGAGCCAGTTTGATGAGTTACTTCACCATGCAGCTAGTGGTTTTGGTCAGTGTTGCTGAATAAATATTCTTTCAAATGCACAATTTCCATCACATTTTATCAAAAAACTCACCTTTTGGTACTATGCAAACAGAGTCACAATAGGAATGAATTTCCATTTGCAACTGTGGGCCACTTTTTCATTGGTGCCTGAGACAATGTTATGGCCCAATGCGACACACAACTAAGCGGATTGTAGACAGACCCCTGGATTTCAGCTACAGTTCCCAATTCCAGAGTCAGTCTAATCTTCCCCTTTGGCTTGTCTGCATCACTATAGCAGAGTAGTCTAATAAGTTTGAAACACCCAAGTTGGAGAACTGAATCTCAAACGAAATTTTGAAAGTACACATTTCTGTATACTTTGCCTTCCTACAGCTTTAACAATGCAAATTGAAAATCAACACGCTGCCTGTTAGAGGGTTCATAGAAGGAACACTACAAACATCAAAAGTGACTCTCCTTCAACTCGCCACCTGACCCGCACTCCGCCCTCTCCCCTGTGTTCTAATCTGTGTTCCCAACCTGCAGCCATGCATTTTTTAACATTATACTCGTATGGGGGGAATAGTGTATCCCCTTCCCCCCCCCCCGCAGATCCTTCCTCCGCCTTTCAACAAACGGTGTCCTTCTACTCAGGCGAATTGGCACCCCCTTTCCACTGCGCGCCCTTGGTCAAAAGGGGGTGGGGCTAGGAAGTGGCACTTTCTTTTTTTTTAATTTATTTTTTAAACCTCCTCGCGCCGGCGAGGAGGTCATTATTTGAATGGGGCCCATCAAAACCCTGTTGTTATTAGATGAGCTCTACCGCCGCAGGCTCATTTAATAATAATGAGGTGCCTGACACGCCTTCTGACACTATGCCAGCTCGGGGGAGCCCTTGAAGGACTGCACCGAGCTGGCGTGGTGGGGGGCTAATGGCGCCTTTTTTTGTTGAAGGCGCTGCGGAGGAGGGGCGCATTTGGTGACAATCGGGTGCTGAGCACCCGATTGTCATTGAATAAGCCCACCTGCCGCGCCTTCTCCCTCTACGCCAGCTCGGGGGAGTCCTTGAAAGACTTCCCCGAGCTGGCGTGGCGGGGGCTAGTGGTGCCCTGGGGGGCGTGGTGCCCCGGGCGGTCGCCCGGCTCGCCCCCCCTAAGGCCGGGCCTACTTCTGCTTTCTTTTGTTGTTAAAACAGGTGGACTGATCCCCACTTCTCCGCTGCAGCCACTGCACAGCATCTTTCTGATTATTTTTAATGGTTGCTTGATTTTTTTTTCTCACTTTTTCTTACTTTTGGGTTTCCAAACTTTTTGTTTTCAAACTTTTCTTTCCAAACTTAAATCTTCCCAATTTTCGAAGTGCTGATACTCCGTGTCCTCCTGCTTACCCCACGTGTTAATACTTGCAGCTTGCTGCTCCCGCACACCGTTCAGAAGGTGCTCCCAAAGTCCAGTGCCATTGAAGATGAGGGCATCCATTACTGATGCTGCGCTCTTTCAGGACACGCTTTATTCTCCGCATACCGAGACGTGTCCCTGAAACGGACCGATTTGCCTGTCTTTGAAGTGGCTAGAGTGCAGCTGTGCTGCCCAGGTGGAGGTGCTTTTAAATCAATGCATGCAACTCACAATTTATTACACAACTGTACAACAATGCATTCATTTTGTACATGCTCATCCAACACCATTGCTAAATAAATAGAAACAGACGAAAGACTGTACGGAGGCAATGTGCACGAGAGATTTCATTTTAAGTATTTATGTTGCCTTGTTAATTGCGAAGTGCGACCTGTGACTTGGCATGGTGACCTGTGTGCAAGCCGCCCCATGTCAACGCATGCACCCCCACTTGTTTTTTCCCATTGTTCACTTTCGATGCTCATATCACAAACGGGCTCCCTTTGGATGCCTGAATGTTGTGAGAAAAGCGTGCTTCCTGCAGATTGCACTTTTCTGAGCAGCTTTGCAGTGGTGGTGCTACAATTCATGTATCTGTCCCCAGAGGCGGATTTAAGGTCGCCAGGTGGACAAACGGAGAGCAGTCCCTGTTCCAAGCCCCGCCCCTTTCCATCCCAATCTCTCTCTGAGACACGGGAGACAAAGCCCTTTCTGCATAGGTGTAGTGGTTAAGTGCTATCATGGGGTCATGGGAGGGCTGTGTTCGGAGCCCGCCTGTGGCACCTACCTGAAAAGGAATGGTGAGGAAAACACCCTTCCCGCAACCCACCTTTGGTATTTAAATAACATGGAACAGCTTCTGTTTTGTTTCAGATAATCTTAACACATTTTACAGTAGGGCGGTTGCTTTTGCCCTGGGAAACATTCTAGTTGTTGCTTTGAAACTGTTCTTTGGGATTTCCACACGCAATCCATTAACAAAACAGCTTTATTGGGGGAGAATAGTAACAGGTTGGGGCTGAATGGCGGTACATTATTTACTTAAAACAATGGTGTTCACTGTTGCACACATATCTCACTTGCACTTGAAAGGGCACCTCATTATTTAATTGTGTTTGCAGGCAGCAGCAGAAATATCTTGCGAAACGGTTAGGGGCGAGTGCACGTTTGCCGGGAGCCGAGGAGGTTGATTGTAATGGAATATGCGGGAAGAGGCATTGTGAGAAAAGATGGGAGTAATGTTTGTTTAATTTTGCCCAGTGTGTTCAAGACAAAACGGATCTATGTTGGAATGAGTTGCACTTGGATAATAATAACATAACCTCCCAGAGAAAATGCAGGGCTGTGACAGGTGCTGGTGATTATTAGGGTTCCTTCCGACCACGGAAGTCAAGAGGGGCCGAGTGGGTGACATCATGAGGTGCCGCACTGGGGCACCTCCCAACCCCCACTCCACCCCCCCAACCATCCTCACATCCCGGGGGCCATTCTCTTCCGTCCTGGATGGCCAACATCATATCTCATGTTGTCACGTGCATTTCAACTATTTATTATAAACAAAGGACTTCAAATCCCAGCATTCAATATGTTGTTGGTTAAAAAGCTTGGACTGGACAAAGGATATTCACGTTTTCCATGAAACCGAGACGTGTGGGTGCATAGAGTGGAGTTTTGTTGTAACAACTTTGTGATAAAGGCAGTTTAAAGCCAATTAGTGCACATCCAGGTGTTTTGAAATGCAGGCAGTAAACAGGGGGTTTTCACATTTGCAATGCACACAGTATTTGATGTCTTCTACATACCATATAAACCCACAGCATTGGCTATAAGGTCGCAGGCAGTGATAGAATAGTAAAAGAGTGGGGGTCAGTAGGATCATTGAGGCACCTCAGGGGCAAAAACAGAAGTGTTGCTTCACTTGGTCCACAGACCACTTATTGGCAGTCTTGGCAGCTGACTTTCCTCCCAGTTTGGTCCCCCAAACAACAAATGAGGCGCACAAATGCTTAAAGTGTGCTTTACAGTGGCTGTTCAGGCTCTTTTGGCTGGGTGTCCTAAGTGGGGGGCACAGACTTATGCAGGGGTGGCATGAAGTACGATCGCACACACATAATTATCATAGTTTAGGATAGATGGAATGCTCAACTGTAGCCTGTGTCGCACCTAGATAGAATGTGAATGTTATCATGTGCCACACTTAGATGGAATGATCAAATGTAGCCTGCATCGCACCTAGATAGAAATGTGAATGGTATCATGTGCCACACTTAGATGGAATGCTCAACTGTAGCCTGTGTCGCACCTAGATAGAAATGTGAATGGTATCATGTGCCACACTTAGATGGAATGATCAAATGTAGCCTGCATCGCACCTAAATAGAATGTGAATGTTAACATGTGCCACACTTAGATGGACTTAGATGGAATGCTCAACTGTACCTGCGTCGCACCCAGGTAGAAATGTGAATGGTATCATGTGCCACACTTAGATGGAATGATCAAATGTAGCCTGCATCGCACCTAAATAGAATGTGAATGTTAACATGTGCCACACTTAGATGGACTTAGATGGAATGCTCAACTGTACCTGCGTCGCACCCAGGTAGAAATGTGAATGGTATCATGTGCCACACTTAGATGGAATGATCAAATGTAGCCTGCATCGCACCTAAATAGAATGTGAATGTTAACATGTGCCACACTTAGATGGACTTAGATGGAATGCTCAACTGTACCTGCGTCGCACCCAGGTAGAAATGTGAATGTTAAAATGTGCCACAGTCAGATGGAATGCTCAACTGTAGCCTGTATCGTACCTAGATATAATGTGAATGTTAGCATGCACCACATTTAGATGTAATGATCAAATGTAGCCTGCATCGCACCTAGATAGAAATGTAAATGTTAGCTTGTGCCACACTTAAATTGAATGCTCAACCTTAGCCTGCCTCACATCTAGATAGGATAATGAATATTAGCAATTGCCACACTCAGATGGAATGGTGAATGATAACAAGCACCACACCTAGACATAATTGCATGGACAGCAATGGCAATTGACCGATCCACTAACAACTTCACCCCTCTGCATACAACTCTCAAACTCTAACCAAACACAACCACAAACCTACAGCAGAGCAATCTGCATAAACTTCACTACGCTGCAATAACACAACAAACCACACATAGACTCGCACAACAGCACACCATGACTACCGACCGTGAAGCACCCCAAGCCCAGCCAACGGACCCACCGGGCTGAGGCTGCCAACAGCACATCACTGCTCTCTTGCACTTTTCCACCTTTCTCCAACTAACTCACCCCCCCTTCCCTTTCTCAGAGCCGCCAGACCACTCCGGTGGTGATAGTGCGTGGTATAAATATCCTTTAACATTAACATTAACATAATGGGGTGGCACTTGGGGTGGCCAATCAGAAAAGTAGCAAACTGAATAGCTTTTTTTGGGCTCCCAATGTACATATACATTATGGAAATGGGTCAAGCAAAAGGAATGTGGGATGTTTATTTTGCTCATCCTGAATCAAGGTTTTCACATATATGCCAAGCAAAGTTTTTGTTGTTTGACATATGAATGGACAGTATATTATTATGTAACAAGGTAGCTCAGTGGGTTGAGCACTTGTTTCTGTGATGTGTGTGTGTGTGTGTGTGTGATCTGTAAATCGAAGATTCTACTACTGGAAAGGCCAACTCAGCCTTTCATCCTTCCAATGTCAATAAATCAGTGACAACTTTAGTTGGGTGATTATTGTATGTGGATATTTTCTATGTATACTGGTTTGGCGAAGCGCTATTTACATAACCAATAAATATCATTAACTCGAGTTTAGTGACTCTTGAGAGTGCATAACAAAAGTTGAAAACTGAGTTGCTTTTATGGGCTCAGCCACAATGAGATTGCATGATTTGCCCAGGATTAAACACTTTCTTTGTTTAAATAGTGAAACCAGGATTATGTCCCAGGTGGAGATGTTTGTTTGTTTGTTTGTTTATTCACTTATTACGTGCTCCAGACCCGGAGGTAATAACTTGACCACATATCTTCCCAGGTATACTTCATATCAGTATTTTTAAGGCTTCGTAATCAAAAGGCAAAATAATTGTTTGTCTATCAATGCCTTGAAAAGTTCCCAAATCACATAATAAATGCACCTGACAATGTGTATATATATATATATATATATATATATATATATTAGAGAAACAGGTCAAGCAAAAGAATGTCATTATACATTTGTTTTGTTTTCCCTCATCCTGGATGCCAGGTTTTCCTGTGTAAACCAAGAGAATGTTGTGGTGTGCAGACACTTTATTATTGACGTCTTCTCATTGCATTTTATGAAGCGTAGCTGGCAATTGTGTTTTTACTTCACTTATTGCACAAGAATGTCTGTAAAGGAACTGTTTTTATTTTTTGCACAATACTGAATTTATTGTACTGCGATGTGTACTTATTAAAGACCTATTTTGCCAAGGTTTGTACTTTTGTGAAACATTTGCACAGTTGTAATTACATAAATTGGATCCAACTAGCTTTCCTAGAGCCATTTTCTAGGAAATTGTGTGGTCTTCATAAGCTGTAATTCTCGTTCGCCCTTAGCCTTGAAACATGGTCATTTCCAACATTGGTTTCAGGCTTGATCCTCCAATATTACCATTGATAGCAAAGCCTGGTGAGGAGGCCCAGCTGTTTCCAGTTAGTCAGTCCCCTAGCCACAGGTAACTGTAATAAAGACAACTTTATAAAAAAAAATAGCTTTTGTCCCTAAAGTTCGCCATTGTGCACTCGTGACCACAATTAGCTACGCCCACCCTAAGCTCCACCTCCTTGCCCTGCCCCCCTAGGGCCCTGTGCCCAGGGGGCCCTTTGCCTTAAATCTTCCGCTGCTGTCCCCTTATTGTATTGGCATAGTTAGATACATTATGGATTTGTATTCTTTCTTTTTTTCACAATGGGACGATCTGACTGCCATTGCAACAAAAAAGCAGACAGCCTGTGTTTGTTTGATTGGCACGGGTTTGTGACTTGTTTCACAATTCTGCTTCGACCATGTGAGGCAGTGACGCCACTTGTATTCCGCAGATTGCTCCTGAGGGTCTCTTGATGCTATTGGTCTGCGACTCGAGGTATTATACTTACAACCAGAGTGCCTGTAATCGCTTCTTTAAATCCTCTAATTGACGGATCGAAGGACAGTCGTCAGAGGATTGCAGGTAGGAGCTGACTGAGCATTGCAGGTAGGAGCTGGCTAATCATTCCAGGGAGGAGCTGACTGAGCGTTGCAGGTAGGAGCTGACTGAGCATTCCAGGTAGGACCTGGTTGAGCATTCCCGGTAGGAGCTGGCTGAGCATTCCAGGTAGGAGCTGACTGAGCGGTGCAGGTATGAGCTGGCTGAGCATTCCATGTAGGAGCTGACTTAGCATTCCAGGTAGGAGCTGGAATGAGCATTCCATGTAGGAGCTGGCTGAGCATTCCAGGTAGGAGCTGGCTGAGCATTCCAGGTAGGAGCAGGCTGAGCATTGCAGGTAGGAGCAGGCTGAGCATTCCATGTAGGAGCTGACTGAGCATTCCAGGTAGGAGCTGACTGAGCATTCGAGGTAGGAGCTGACTGAGCGTTGCAGGTAGGAGCTGGCTGAGCTTTCGAGGTAGGAGCTGGCTGAGCATTCCCGGTAGGAGCTGACTGAGCATTCGAGGTAGGAGCTGACTGAGCGTTGCAGGTATGAGCTGGCTGAGCATTCCATGTAGGAGCTGGCTGAGCATTGCAGGTAGGAGCTGGCTGAGCATTCCATGTAGGAGCTGGCTGAGCATTGCAGGTAGGAGCTGGCTGAGCATTCCATGTAGGAGCTGGCTGAGCATTGCAGGTAGGAGCTGGCTGAGCCTTCCATGTAGGAGCTGGCTGAGCATTGCAGGTAGGAGCTGGCTGAGCATTCCATGTAGGAGCTGACTAAGCATTGCAGGTAGGAGTAGGCTGAGAATTCCATGTAGGAGCTGGCTGAGCATTCCAGGTAGGAGCTGGCTGAGGTTTGCATCCTGTTCTGGTCCATTTCCTGTGTTGATGCTCAGCCAATCATTATCCAAGGATACTCACATCTCTGCAGAGGTATGTTCATTCCCGTACAGAGGAGCCCCTTTACTTGTCCCTGTGCTCTGTCTTCCAAAAAGGTCACCCATGAGGGATCCTGACTGGTCCCCTTTCACCTCTCTATACAGTTAAACAATTAACTTTACAAACTTTCAGTAAGGTACTAATCTGGGCTACAAAGGCCAAGAAGATGTTATGTTCGCATCTTCTCTCTCACTTGCTCAGTGTCACAAGAGGAGGCCCCGTAAAGGTTTTGTATGTGTCCCACACCCTCTTGATGCATCTTGGTCCATGCAATCTGAAGAGACATGTTGACTCGCAGCCCCTGAATATTTACAGAGAATACAGATCCAGTTCCTCTTACTGACTGGTGCTGTCTTCCCTACCAGAACCTTGTCTAATGTAGACCAGATGGCTTCAGATTCAAGAAGAAGTGCCATCTCCTGGTATCCCCCTTGAAATCCCATCCATTAAACAACTCTTCTGGCTTAGTGGGCCTGTAAAGCTTCCCCCTTGAAGTCCCAATCATTATACAACTCTTCTGAAATAGTGGGCCTGTAAAGCCTCCCCCTTGAAGTCCCATCCATTATACAACTCTTCAGGAATAGTAGGCCTTTAAAGCCTCCCCCTTGAAGTCCCATCCATTATACAACTCCTCTGGAGTAGTGGACCTGTAAAGCCTCCCCCTTGAAGTCCCATACATTATGCAACTCTTCTGGAATAGTGGACTTTTAAAGCCTCACCCTTGAAATCCCATCCATTATACAACTCTTCTGGACTAGTGGGCCTTTAAAAGCCTCCCCCTTGAAGTCCCATCCATTTTACAACTCTTCTGGAATTGTGGGCCTTTAAAGCCTCCCCCTTGAAGTCCCATCGATAATACAACTCTTCTGGACTAGTGGGCCTGTAAAGCCTCCCCCTTGAAGTCCCATCCATTATACCTCCCCCTTGACGTCCCATCCATTATACAACTCTCCTGTAATAGTGGGCCTTTAAAAGCCTCCCCCTTGAAGTCCCATCCATTATACAACTTTTCTGGAATTGTGGGCCTGTAAAGCCTCTCCTTGAAGTCCCATCCATTATACAACTCTTCTGGAATTGTGGGCCTGTAAAGCCTCCCCCTTGAAGTCCCATCCATTATTCCTCCCCCTTGAAGTCCCATCCATTATACAACTCTTCTGGAATAGTGGGCCTTTAAAAGCCTCCCCCTTGAAGTCCCATCCATTATACAACTCTTCTGGAATAGTGGGCATGTAAAGCCTCTCCTTGAAGTCCCATCCATTATACAACTCTTCTGGAATTGTGGGCCTGTAAAGCCTCCCCCTTGAAGTCCCATCAATTATACAACTCTTCTGGTATAGTGGGCCTGTAAAGCCTCCCCTTGAAGTCCCATCCATTATACAACTCTTCTGAGATAGTGGGCCTGTAAAGCCTCCCCTTGAAGTCTCATCCATTATGCAACTCTTCTCGAATTGTGGGCCTGTAAAGCCTCCCCCTTGAAGTCCCATCCATCATACAACTCTTCTGTAATAGTGGGCCTCTAAAGCCTCCGTGCAGAGCACCCCATGCACATATTTGTACGATCCTTTTGTATCTTTTGTGTGCGATCTTCTCTCGCCCTCGCTGTTGCCCAACCTATGTTGGATGCTGTCCTTTTGTAGAAGAAATCCCTTTTTCCTGGACTCTGTCCAGCAGGACAAGATCGGGTGCTGAATAGTGCTTAGAAACAAAATGTATGCATCGAAACCCTCTCTGTGACTGAGGCTCTGAAACTCACATCGTTTGGATTGATAGATGTTTTTGTCCTGGGGAGACACAGCCTTGAGGACGACCTTTGAAGTGTCCTTTTCGTGAGCATTGCTGGCCATTTCTGACCATCGCTTTGGAATATTGACTGAGGTGGTGCTTAATCAATATGTAGTTCTGCAAAGACTCTGAGAACATGTGAGTGAAGGCCTGGCTTTTCCACTGACTGTCACAGGCTGTCCGTTTTCCAGGATGGTATAAGACCAAGCCAGCTCACTTCATGAATATCCACAATAGACCAGTACTCCCTTAAAAATCCTGGGAGACTTGCAACAATGTAAAGGGTGCAAGAGGAAATACTTACAGTCAACGTTGTATGAGCAGATAGCAGGAGTGAGATACTTGTATATTTGTATGTTAAACCTATTATAATGTTGTTTTAAGAACATTTAAGCTTCAGTATGTTACATGTCTCTTGACTATGCATAGTTTTTCTAAAGTATATTGTGGGACATTTTTGTGTGAATAAATGGTTCTATATATGTTTAATCTGTGGTGTGATGCCACCAGGAATTCCCCTCCACTCTGCTGTCTTTTTGCCAGTGTTGTGAGTTTGTTGTTTGTTTCATGGGAACTCCCTGCCCAACTTCGCCCAACTTCCAATCAGATTTGACCTCTGCAAATTAGGAAATAAGGTTGGTGTTGGCTTGATTCACATTAAGCTAATAGGTTATTTGTGAATAAAAACAACTTTAACCAACCTTTTACTAACATGGACTACCTTATTTTCAAGTACCACATGCGAAATGAGCACCGGAAACTCCAATCAGCTCCCTCTTATCCATATTTTATATGTAACTAGTAAGACCCAGCTTATTCATGGATCTGCATTCAAGGCCGCAATGCGAGCAAGCCCAGCTGCCTCATATAGAGTACAGCCTGAGTGTCCAGCCTCGCTACCAAATGTTGAAACAGGGGCTCTCGCAAAACGTTATTTGACATAAGATTACGAGTTATGGTTGCTGCATCATCAGGTAGTTAAATTTGGGCTAGATTTTGGGTCACCTCAAATCACCCTTGGGTTTACAGACCAACAATCTGACACACAAGCCACGCCACCTGTTCTTGCCTGGTTCACTATGATCTGAGTTAGAGCGCCTGGCCTGGAATTATATTATTTTCTTTCTATCGTAGTTGTAATTGTTTATTTGTAAAGCACTTATACACAAGGGAAGTGCTTCAAAGCGGGAAGGGAACAAGGGAATACAGTTGTTATTCTTAGCCCTGGAAGATTCTGAATGATCTTAAAAAAAATGCATGATAGGAGGAATGAAAGAAGGGGGTGGGGGAGAATAGCATACAATCAGTAAACTACCGTACTATGCCTAATGACTTGTCAGATGGTACAAGTGCATGACAAAGAGTGGAGAGAGAAAGGGAGGGGGAGAGGGAAAAGGACATACAGAACAGTAAACTACCGTACTAGGCCTGGTGACATTTCCGGCTGATTGGTGGTTGGTCGACACTAATGCGCCTATGCTCGAGTATTTCAGGAACAACCAAGCGAGGGAGGGGAGATAAAGGGAGGACAGACAGACTTGCTAGGCCTAGTGTGTTCAAGGTCGTGCAAGTGCACAGACAGGAAGTGCAATGGCGGGGGAGGTACAAGTATTCCCAATTCAGCCTGGGCCTGGGTTAAGTGCAGAGTGATTTCCTCTCTCATGGAGCAAATTCCGATTGCAGTAGTGCCAAGCAGAGTGCAGAGGCCTGGAGGCAAGTGCAGGACTGGAGGGGGAGCCTGGGACCTGTGAGGCTCTGGAGGTGCACCAGGCGACCAGTCAGTGAACTGAACAAGTTGGGAAGAGAAAGGAGGGAAGCCGGGTAGAAGAGAAAGGAGGTTATCAGGGGAGAGAGTGGGAGAAGGAGGAAGAGAAGAGGAAGGTCTTGAGGAGTTTCTGGAACTTAAGGAGGTCCGGCTCAAGACTGACCTCCAGTTTGACCTGATGTGTAACCATCAGGTCAAACTGGGCGCTTCCCACATCCATCTAACATCCAATGTAAAATCCCCCTTGGCCTTCCCTCTTGCCCCTAATTTTCAATGTCTACATCGCCTTGCTGGTGGACGAATTTGGAAGATGAAACACAAAATATGGTGCACTAGCACATTTCGGCGTATCTCGTGCGCAGAATGGAATTACCATAATAAACAATCTCTGACCCAAATAACCAGACAGACTTAAAGAATATGGCAAAGTACTACTTTATTTTCATCTCAAATAAAGAAGGGAAATCTGGTGACCATACGAATTGCAGCTTACTCACTCTCAGTTACTTTTACATTATTCAAAGACTTTATACCTCAATGTACATCAGCTATGATGTCATCCTACATGGCCAATAGTAAGGGGGAGGGATTTGTTAAGGGAACACATATACCTATAGTTTGCAAAGTGTTGATGACGCCATTGGCTGCCTCTTATCTATTATACACACGTTGAACTACCTCTAATTACATATAATACAGATTAAAGAGAAACAATAACAGCGGATTGGCTTCTGCAACATTGTATAGCATGCCGCTACATAGCCCCTTATGATTGGTTGGCATACTCTCCTAACCTTGGACATTGGCTCGTTAGCAGCACATAAGCTAAGCGAAACCCAGGTGCGGGGAACAACGTCAGCCCACTGCACACTTTGGTCAATTAGCCTACCATCTCTCATCAGTTAGACCATGAGCCAAGGCTTCTCCTTTGCAGCTGACCTTGCTGACTGTTCCCTTCTCTAGGTCTTTTAATGGAGTGTAAGTACATTTCTATCTTCAATTAGAGCTTAATAAATATTCCTTGTTTTCGAGTCTTGCACCATGTGTCAGTAGACAACACATTTTTCCATTTCGACCTTTCATTTACTGCTATTTAATTCAGTTATTCTGGGTGTCATTACTCCTCTTGGCCTCTGGAGACTTGGTTGTTCCATTTTACATGTGATTTTTTCATCCTTAATTGTTCAATACTTTGCACTTGCAAATGTTTTCGCTTCTGCTTAATCTAAGAGAAATGTGCCCTCCGTTCATAGCTTATCCATGTTGACTCCCTTTGTACATTCCAATAATTTCTTGATGTGCCATCCCATATCTCTGCCAAATAGATATTCTTTGTTTCTTGCACGGAAACTGTTTCCTCAGCGTCTTTCAGCCTCACAGCCTTTGCTTGTCTTCTGAGGTAGTTTTGACACGATCCAAAGTCCATCTTTCCATCATGGCCACTTTCCTCACCTTATAGTTTCTACTGCAGAAAGCTTCTATATGTCTCATCTACCTAGCCTTTCTGCCTATCAACATTTGCCACTCATCTGGTTAGTTATCTTCTTTGAATATATGGTTATTTCATCTCTGCATGCATGTTTCTCTTGCTACTTCAGTTACATTATCATTCTTTAAGTACTCACATATCGTTTCAGTACGTCTTAGTATCTTCTCTTCATGACATCACTTTGCTCTGTTCTGAGTTCATTTTCAGCTCTTCTATTTCCAGTGGTGCATGCTGACATCCTTCCACCACATCAGTGTGACGGTACATTTGATATAGTTGTCTGAGAGCATAACGTCTCTCATATCTTCGATGCAGTATTAGGATAATACTTGGTGTCATGCACAGAGTCTTCCTGCTATTCTTCCGGTATGGCGGAGGTGAGGAGGTGGGCACTAGAGATGACGTCACCTGCTTCTCAACAAAACTATATGTGCTCTGATAACACACAGCTGCTCTTCAACATAATTGTCCAAACAAACGACAACCATTGAGTAGGCAAATGCCTGGCCTGCAACAAAATTGGCTCTGATTCAAAGGAGCAAATGCAAAGGATAAGCCCATATTTCCATGTTTTGACTAGCCCCTTCAATGCACTCCCCCTCTTCATAAACTGGGGCTCTCATTTTCTGATGGGCTTCATTTTCTTCCTCAAATCAAAAGTAAAACATTCTCTCCACCACCTTTCTTGCCTAGAATGGTCAGTACCACTTCTATGATAGAGCCAAACACATAATCTCACCTTGTTCAAACATCTGTTGGCTGAGAACTGCAAAACTCACCTCATCCTGGAAAAAAGTTCAGATCATATCACGCCGTGCCTTGATATTAACTGCTGGTGGCCAATACAACAAACACTATAATGTAAAACCGCTCCCTTGGTCCATGCAGCACAACATGGCAACATATCTGCACAACCTGATGGAGCTTTACCAAGCAGCAAGATGACTAAAGTTGTCTTCCCAAACATGGCTCTCTCTCCATCTAGGGAGATGCCAGCAATTTCGAGGAAGAGCTTTTCAGACAAAAAGTCCAACCTGATTGAATTCTGTATCCTTACTCCTTCGCCTTGAATCCCAATTACTCCCCCTTCCTAAACAGGCTGACGATCTTTGTCCAGTACTCTATGGAACCACTCGTCCACTCTGACCCATGCTCTTTTCCCTCTCACCACATTGCCCTCTGGCAATCTTCTGACAGCATATTCACATTATACTAACAATGTAATCAGGATACCTATAGTTAAAAATTGGGGAATGGGAGATTTTTCCACAGTATTTTTTTTTATCAAAGTACAATTAAATTGTTTATAGCAAATTTTGCTGTAGGGGCATTAGAGGGGGCGGTTGAGGGGGTCTCACTCTGCGTATATTTGCAGCAAAATCAGCCAGTAAAAAGAAATATTTTGATGGAATTCTACTTCAATAAAAAAATACTTGTCCAAATCACATGTAACCATAGATTAGGATTCAATCTCTCTTGCTCTTATCAACAAGGCACCAGTAACTGCAGGGTACTGTTTGGCCACAGCATTTTTCACTTGATAGAAGTACCCCATCACACCCACACCCCTATATTTCAGGATGTTTCTATTGTTACTTATCAGAATTATGCGAACATCCAGATTTAGCGGGTCATACTGATCGGGATAGTGAGATTCTGGTTGCTGTTGGTCACTGTTGTCTTTTACAGTCATGCGCCCTCCCTCAGATTATAGGTCCAGGTAGGTATCACCAACCAGTCTTTGGCTTTTGAGGAACAGTATCAGAGAAGGTCCTCTCAATCTTTCTGCATTAGCAAGTCTACATCCTTGTTAGAGAGGAGGATTTTGAGGTCCCCGCTGTCAAGGTGTTCATTATTAGGCAGGATTATTGTGATGTTCATATTTGTAATTGGACAACATCTGATCTTCAGTTTTTGGGGAACACACAGAATCACACTTCTCCATTTGTAAGCTTGGTATGTTAGTTGGACCAGTGTGCCTAGGAGGCTTTCTACCCCATGGGACTCCCATTGATACATTCTCAAATGAGTGGATCTGGCTCCTATTGTACTTCTGTTGCCATTACCCGTTAGATAGCTAATAACTGATGTGTGGCGTTTGTGATCTACGAGAGGTATGGCTCTTCAGCAAGACCTATTCAATCGTCTCTATCTTCTTGCACGCTCTCAGAATAGTGAATCTAGGGAATGAGCATTTGACTAGAAACGAAAATAATAGATACCAAGGATCTATAGAGGCTGAGCATGTGTCTGGCATAGGAAATCCCAAATAAAGAGGATGTATAGGGGCTGAGCATTTGACTGGCATAGGACATCCCAGATAAAGAGTGTCGATGGGGGCTGAGCATTTGACTGGCATATGAAATCACTGATAAAGAGGATCTGTAGGGGATGAGTATTTCATTGGAGCAGGAAATCCACGATAAAAGAGGGTCTATAAGGGCTGTGCATTTGACTAGAGGAGGAAACCCAAGATAAAGAGGGTCTATAGGGGCTGAGCAATTGAATGGCATAGGAAATCCCAGATAAAGAGACTCTATCAGGGCTGAGCATTTGACTGGCATAGGAAGCCCCTGAAAAAGAGGATCTTTAGGAGCTGAGCATTTGACTGAAGCAAGAACCCCAAGATAAAGAGGGTGACAAGAGAAGGGGGTAATGCTAGGGGTCCCACAGCCAGAAGTGCCAGGGAGTCTGTTGCAAGCAACAGTTAAGTGCCTGGCAAAGATCCCTTGGTAAAGAGTGATCACCTGGCAATACCATTGGTGCAGGCCTGTGAGAACTCAGGCCAGTGGGAGCCCAAAGGCACGTGCTGGCAGAGGGCTGGAGTCTGAGGGCGATTGGGCGGATGGCCAGCACCCAGAAGGACACATAAGGGTCCAGGCTTCCAATTTCAGCGACTCTGGGGTTTTAGCATGGGAGGGAGAGGTGGGAAGGAGGAGGTGAAGAGGAAAGTCTTGAGCAGCTACCGCAATTTGAGGAGATCCGGCTCAAGACGGAGGGGAGAGGGCAGGCTGTGCCAGTGGAGGGAGCCAGCCGAAGAGAGAGATCAGCCACCAGCGCGCTGCTTAGAAAAGCACTTGACACGCAGAAAGTTGGAGACGGAGGAGATTAAAGCTCTGGAGGGAGAGTATTTGGTGAGAGCAAGTTGTAGATAGAGTGGTCCTCGGCCCCAGACAGCAGTGTGGATGATGCAGAGGGATTTGCATTTTATCGTTGCAGCAACCGGGAGCCAGTGGAGAGATTTTAGGGCTGGAGAGAAATGGTCCCTGAGCATGAGGCCAAGGATAAGTCTTGTAGCCCTGTTCTGATAAGATGGAGGAGGCTGAGGAAGGAAGATGGTAGATAAAGGATGGCAATGTTGCAGTAGTCCAGCCTAGAGAGTTCCAGACCTCTGGAGACATTGAGCTTCTGGGGGAAAGTGAGGAAGGGCTCTGAGGAGGTGAAGTTGAAAGTGGGCCTTCTTGGCAAAGTTCAGGATGTGAGGAAGGAAAGGGAGCGAGGAGTCGAAGATGACTCCAAGGTTTCTGGCTTCAGATGCAGGAGAAGGGGGAGAGCCCATAGAGGATGGGCAAAGTGACGGGAGGAAAGATGGAGTAGGAGTCCCGAAAGGAAGGATCTCAGTTTTGCTGGCATTGAGGCAGAGATCATTAGCGGCACACCGGGACTGGATAGCAGATAGGCAGTCAGGAATGGTAGAGAAAGTAGAGAGAGGATCAGAGGGAAGTTTGAAAAAGAGTTTGGTGTCATCTGCATAACACTGGAAGTGAGGGGAAAAGTGGAAATAAGGGGAGCAAGCAGATCCACATAGATGTTAAAGATCCAGGGTGAGAGGTTGGAGCCCTGGGGAACGCCACAGGTGAAGATAGAGGTAGGGGAGGAGAAAGAGCCCAGGATGACCTAGGAGGGACGGTCAGTGAGGAAGGAGATTAACCAGTCCAGGGCCCACTCCGAGATACCATTTGACTGGCATAGGAAGTCCCAGATAAAGTGCATCATGGAGCCGTTTTATGAGGATGAAGTGGTTGACCATATCAAATGCAGGGGAGAGATCAAGTAGAATGAGAACAGCGGGAGAATTAATGTCAAGAGAGGCAAGCAGCTCTTCACAGGTGTTCAGAAGAGCAGTTTCAGTGCCTCTGGATGCTCGGAATCCAGATGTATGATCGTGTAGGCAACCAACAAGCTCAGTGTGCTAGGTTTGTTGGGGGAAGACCAACCTCTCCAGGAGTTTCCCAAGGAAGAGAGCAATAAAAATGGGGCTGTAGTTAGCTGGACACAAAGGTTTGGCGCAAGGCTTTTTCAGGAGGGGCCGCACAAAAGACTGCTTGAGCGAAGAGGAGAAAGACCTGGTAGCAAGAGAGTGATTGCAGAAATCAGCAAGTGCAGGGGAAACAGAGCCGATATTGTCCTCAATAGTTCTGGAAGAAGACGGGAGAGACTGGTTTGGAGGAGCCCTTCATAGAGCGACAACCCTAGTGACCTTAACCCATGTGATAGGAGAGAAGGGGGAGAGAAAGGCTGAGGGAGGATGTGTGGCCAGGAGTAGCAGGTGGATGAGAGGGTGGGAGGGAGAAGGGGAGGAAGAAAGAGTTCTCAGGATGCCCTAAGTATTTGCAGTGAAGTGGCTATGCAATGCATTGTAGAGGGCCTGAGAGGGAAGAGGCAAGGTGGAGACTGCAGAAGGATTAGCTAGTTCCTTGCAGATTTTCAGCCGTGTTGTTGGATGCTCCAGAGACGCAAGTCTGGATGTGGGCCCTCTTCTTGGAGTCAATGGATGGACGATATTGCCTTTGGAGAAGGCGAGAGGCCAGTTTGTCAGAGGGTGAGCCTGAGGTCTGCCACTTCCATTCCGCAGCTCTGCATTTGCGCTTCAGGGCTGCTAGATCAGAGGCGCACCAAGTATTATGCTTGGTGGCATTTTTCAGGCGAATCCTCATTACTGGGGCAAGAATGTCGAGAGTGTTAGTGATGGCGAGATGGAGGTTGCTGAGAGCAGAGTCAGAGGTAGAGTCTGTAGTGGGAGGAGCAGGTGGGATAAAGGTTAATGCGAAGGCAGCAACTGACACTTGTTTCATCGGGTGGATGTCCGTAGACGAGGTAAGCAGAGCTGGGGGAGGTGCGATCAGAGGGCCGAGAGGACCCAGGTGAGAGGAGAGGAGAAAGTGGTCTGGCCAGGCGAGAGGGGTGGCGAAAGGGGAGGAGAGCAAAATATCAGTGTGACGAAACCCAAGTTAAAGAGGATCTATATGGGGCATTTGACTGGCATAGGAAGTCCCAGATAAAGAGGATCTATAGGGGCTGAGCATTTGACTGGCAAAGGAAATCCCAGATAAAGAGTGTCTATAGTGGCTGAGCATTTGACTTGAATAGGAAATCCCAGATAAAGAGGATCTATAGGGGCTGAGCATTTGGCTGGACTAGGAAATCCCAGATAAAGAGGATCTATAGGGGCTGAGCATTTGGCTGCAATAGGAAATCCCAGATAAAGAGGATCTATAGTTGCTGAGCATTTGACTTGAATAGGAAACCTTTGATAAGGATGATTTATGTGGGAGACCATAGCTCCCCTTTCCCGACCAGTAGTTTCACAAAATCATGTTCCAGTCCCCACTCACCCCTGCAGGTGCCCTGCCAATGCCCCTGTTTTCCCTAACCGTACACGCTTCCCACCATGCCCCCATAAACCGTCCCCAACAACCCACTTCATTTAGGCTAAGAAATGGCATTTTTCGGTAACATGTACTCAATCGTGATATTTCAGAATCTCCACAAAGGCATACTATGTTTGCGTGTGAATGTTCAGGCTCGGGAAAGTTGGCGAGCTAGAGCGGAGCTTGGGTAAAGTAAGCCCCCAGAGCGGCCATGGCGGGAGGCGACATTTTGGCTCACCCTGATGTGGGACGAGAAAGGGTCGATGGATGAATGGAAATGCGGGCGGCTGATTTCATTAGTGAGAAGGCATGAAGTGGCGCCAGGTTTCCAATGCCTGCCTGGAGAATAGGGGGATTAGATCTGCCTCCCGGGCTGTGTGGGCCTTCTTGATGTTTATAGCTGTTAATCGACCACACTGGCTATTAACAGAAGGCCCCGTCCCCGGGGACACATAGGAACCATTTAGCGAGGCCATTTCGCTAACATGTCAATTATGGGATCTAAGCAGTGAGCTGGGTGTGTTCACCACAGCCCTCGCTCGTCCATTTCACTGCGCGCCTCCCTCGCTCGGCAGCTCCTCCTCTAGCTGCACTCAGAGGCCCAAAACATCCATGAGGTAAACGGGTCAGTTTCAAGGCAATCCCCCATAAAGACGATTTACAAAATAACTAGGCTGAAAACGGTGAGTTTTTTAATGGAATATTTTGATTTGTTTGCAATTTTGAAAGCTAAAAATAGATATGGGGTGGTGCAAGGGAATAAAATACGGATTGGGGAATGTAGGGGGATTGTGGGAGGGTCAGGGAGAGTGGTAACCCCTGCTTTATTTTGTAAAGTGCAAAAAAAGAAAAGGCATTTTCGTAATAACACCCGAAAAAACTTGATCTTTTCAGCCTCATTATTTTAAATTCGGTATTTCAACGTAGAACCATTTTCACAACAGTTCCGCTTCAGTTCAGGCAGTTGACTCTCGTGTTAATCCCATACCCAGGGAAGCCATTTCACTGAAATGCCAGGGGTAGCGGAAGTGACATCAGACAGCCCTTGACCTCCGATGACATAACAGGAAGTGATGTCATTTGACCCCAACCGGATGTGACATCATGGGAAGTGATGGAGCATGACCTTTCACCCCTATACAAAACAGGAAGTGGCATCACAATGCATTGTTCCTAACTACACACGAAAAGTATCACTGTAATGTGATATACATTTCATACGAGAATGAATCACCATATGTATCATTAATATCAGTGTGTATAGGCCCATGTTACCAAATCACTGTGAAAGCAAACAGACTTCCTAGGCTAAATGATAATGGTGTGTTATTACATAGCACTTACCCGTACGCACTTTATACAGAACAAATATACATACAATATCACACAATATCACCCAACCATGTTGGTACTCATTTCTCAACCTCAGAAGGATGAAAGGCTGAGTTGGCCTTGTCGGAATTCAAACCTGCAACCTTTCCGATCACACACACATCGCTGTGGAGAGAGATCAACCATCTGAGCTATGTTACCAGCAATTGCATGTTTGAATGTTCTCAAAGTCAGAAAGCAAATTGCACTCTGTAGTGGATACCATTAAACTGCTAATAGATTTAACTGCAGTCCAGTTAATCTGCAGGCCTGCTGCAAAGTTGGACACATGTCAAGCCTGCGTGGATCTACTTTTCAAGCTTCAGAGGTTTGCCTCACATGGCATCCCGTACTCTGGGTACTCGTTACCTCATACATGCAAACAAACATCCTGAACAGCATTGCATGGAGAAATTGTGGCACAATGAAATCAAGGGCCACTTCATGTGCTATAGTCAAACATTTCTACACTGTACACACGCTTTTAGGCACAAGGATTTTGTCAAGTGACTGAGGACACCAAAATGGAATTTCTTGTGATGATCATTACAGAGGCAACAGCAGAAAAAAACATGCTATAACAGCAAATTGCAAAAGGCAAAATACATAATCTGAAATTAATGCTTATTCTACTCTAGATGCTTTTTGGACATTTTTGTCTGCATTGTGAATTTGAGGTGTTTAAGAACAGACTAAATCAGTGACTCACCCCCTGAAGTGTGCCTGAAATAAATCCTTAATGAGTCCAGCAATTATTGCATAGAATTCCAGAAAGGCAAATTATTTGTTATTCCTATTCTTTCTTATTTAGGGTCACGGCTCAAAGTGGTACACTTGTGGAACCCCCTGTTTTTTTTATTTTAAAGAGGCCTGAACAAATAAACCAGCCACTCCCAAAAAAAAGAGCCACATGGTGCTGGCCCCAGCCCAGGAGCTTCCATTTAAAAAAAGAAAAAAACACTTTTTGTAGGGGTAGCAGGAGAGACCACAGGGATAGCAAGGGAGACCTCAGGGCTTCCAGGTGCAACCCCTGGCAACCCCTAAATGACATCCCTGCCTGTACCTCTCAACCTGATGAAGCTGCAAGGCGGGGGCGCCTGGGTGTTATTGGTTTTTGGGGGTGAGAGCTGACTGAATTCTTTAGAAGAGGAAGTGGTTTGCCAGGAAGGAGAACTGAACCCAGGGCAAGTGAGACTTGTCTAATACGGGCGAGTTGAAAAGTGTGCAATCTCTCTTCCCCTTTTTGTAGTACAACTATATTGATCAACCTGTGCAGCTGTTTAGTTTGGGCTAATAGGTGGTGCTGTAAGCACTGCCCCTAAGCCAAAACTATTGGCCTTGAAACAGAAGCTAGAAGAGATAGGATGTGAGTAGGAGCAAACAGACCTGTTGGTTGTTTGACATTTTAGCCACCAATTGACCGCTCATTTCCACCCCTACCTATCCTTCACTCACTACCCCAAACCATCCCCCACACCCGCTCCCTGTGATATTTCTTAGCTATTTCTGTTCTCATATATTTCTGCCAATGTTATTTGTATGAAGACTTAATCACAGCTGCAAACCATCTCCTGGTGTAATACAAATGTCTTAAGCAATTGTGCCTTCAGCCGCTCTATTTATAAGCTACATTTACACCGTAGGATCAGTTCCTTGATTGAATTCCTGTTAAAAACAGTTTTGGCTCTTGCCCAGGCATTGCATGGGAATTTTCCAGACACTGCCTTACTATGCCTAGTTCCTTACTAGCTGGTAGCTCATGCATTCCATGGGCAGCTAGAAGCATATGGCAGTTTTGGAAAATACCTATCACATGCCCACACAAAATCCAAAAGTGTTGGCTTTGCCAAGGATGATTTACACTGTATATTCCCAGTCCACTCCCAGTTTGACACTGTATCGCAATATCAATAGGGGACATCTTTGGTAAGGGCCTTCCTTCGTGCAGCAAGGAAGGACGCCCTTTCTTTCAACAAACACCAGCACGGCGGGGAGACAAGAGGCTGGCGATTCACTTCCGTCCCTTTTGCTGAGATGTGTTGCTGCCTGTATTGAGTGGCAGTATGTTTGCCACACAAGTGGGAATAAATACAACTAGAAGCCCGCCACTAGATACAACTAAAACAGACCACCGACCAATGAGAACCCATTCCAAAGACTAGAAAATGTCTCTGTACAAAAACATCCAATTAGAATACATGGCACTAAACAGTCTGATGTATAATGCAACGCATTTTTCATTGGGGGGAGGGCCAAGTATGAAAAGTGCTGTTGCCATGAGTGGGGAAAGATGGTTCAGTGATGGTCGTTATTTTTATTTTACATAGAGCAAGACATTAGTGTATTAAACCCTAAATGAACGAAGCATTTGTATTATTCCTGCTGTGAAAATCATCACTACGGGCTGTTTCCAGTGTTGGTACATAAGGAACAAAGGCCAGAGTGATGTCAAGTGTTTGCCCAGGATACACAAATTGACCAAGTATGGAAGGAAAGAGTTGAGCCCAGATCCGCTGGTTCTTCATGTTTCACTGCAGCCAGCTCACTGCAGCTCCCTTTTCATCCCTAGTTTGACACCATTGTGCCGCCCATTGTTAATAGATACTTTAATGAAACACAGAGGAGCTACTTAAATGATGTGGAGTAGCATTTTCTACAAAATAGCTATGTAAGCACTGCTTGAATATTGGTGCACAGGGTCCCTATAGCTGTAGGTCATATGGAAATAAATAGATAATACAAATCCAGTGCTCCCGCATGAACCCCCAGTGCTCCTGTATGAACCTCCAGTGCTCCTGTATGAACCTGTAGTGCTCCTGTAAGAATCTCCAGTGCTCCTGTAAGAATCTCCAGTGCTCCTGTATGAACCTCCTGTGCTCCTGCGTGACCCTCCAGTGCTCCTGTATGAGCCTCCAGCGCTCCTGCATGAACCTCCAGTGCTCCTGCATGAACCTCCAGTGCTCCTGCATCAACCTCCAGTGCTCCTGCATGAACCTCCAGTGCTCCTGCATGAACCTCCAGTGCTCCTGCATCAACCTCCAGTGCTCACCTCCAGTGCTCCTGCATGAACCTCCAGCGCTCCTGCATGAACCACCAGTGCTCCTGCATGAACCTCCAGTGCTCCTGCATGAACCACCAGTGCTCCTGTATGAACCTCCAGCGCTCCTGCATGAACCCCCAGTGCTCCTGCATCAACCTCCTGTGCTCCTGCATGACCCTCCAGTGCTCCTGTATGGTATAACTATGTTTACCTGTATTCCTTCAAATGTATTGTCTATCTTCAAAATGTGAAATCAAACTGGCACTACCACTATAAAGCTACAAATATTTTGATGAAAAATGTTATTCTTTCCATTTATATGTATCTATATGTGAGCCAGTCTAGCACATTGTTGCCAATTTGCATCATGTGCAGTTAGCACATGCTTTCTGGGTTCCAGCAAACCACCTTAGCACATGAGTATCCGTTTGCAGTATGCCTAGTTATCAAATTACCTGATGCCCACTTAAAACATCATTGGCAGTTTTCATGTTGGCACATCAGGGCAGAGTTCTAGTATACCCACTTAGCACATCGTTGCTCGCTTCCATTCATTTCCAGTTGTCTTTGGGTCCCGTCTCGTTACCATTATGTTATGAACACAAGATTGCTTTGCCTTAATTGCCATGCCTCAGCGGGTGTTGCCTTCTCTTGCCAATTCCAGAAAAAAGGTAAGCCATTGATCCAAACATTGGTCTTGGGCCCCAACCGGCAGCAAGGCTGCGATCGGCGGTGGGCAGAGCAGTTCAGACTTTGCCCCAGGCGGGGAGGCAGGCTGGGGTTCAGGCCCTACGTCTCCTGCCAGCTTGCACGCTGAGGGATCTCAGGTGGCCTCTGACAAGGCCGCCTCCTGGGCAATTCCATATGAGATGTGTAGCTTGCTTGCCATATCCGACTGTGCACTGCTCTCATGGCTGGAGCGTGACTGCGTTTGCGCTGCTTGTAGTGCCAGTAGCATGACTAACTATGTCGGCTGTTCACACTAGCGCAATGCTGGGATTTGCACCGTCCAAAGCACCAGCACAACACCAGTCTTAATTGCGCCACTACAGAGCACACATTGGGTAATTGCCACTGCATAGATAATAATAGTCTCAGCACAACGACCCGATATATAAACACGTGTCCATCAGTGTAAACTCTAGAGCTAGTACCAACGCAAATGTTGCCATTGCACCAGCCGTAACACGTATGCAAATCCTTTGTGATAATCTGGTCGTTCACCCTGGCTCTACTGCCAGCAGTTCCTTTCTGCCATAAAAGTCGCGCCTGTTGCAAACTTCTGACAGCCCCAGTAAATCTACAGTTTGCACATGTCATTTCATAGCATGACAAACCATGACATTTGTAACATGCCATGGTTTGCCATGATATGTTGTCATATGTTGGAATGTTTTATTTTATTTTATGGTATGTCATGGCATGATATATTAATATATGTCGTGTGATGTCACATTATGCCATTTCATGATATAAGATAAGATGTGCAATGATACACGTCATGGTAGATCATATGTCATGAGATGTCATTATTAGCTATGGCATGATGTCAGAATATGTCTTGTTCCTTCTTAGTTCAGGACTTTGCGTGTCTTTGCACTCTCATGAGGCCACCTAAGCCGAAGCCACTTCTCACAATGTGAGGTTCATGACTCCCCAATATCTTAGTAGGTCGGCCGCTTATGTCCTTTTAGGCAGTGTGTGATTTGCCACTGCCTTAAGCTTAAGGCATCGGGGTTTCTGTTTTCAGAAAGTCCCTTTTCTATATGAACTTTTTTCAAGTCCCATAATGCCACATTTCAAACAAAATATTCTGTTTTGAATTTCGAAAATCATTGTATTACAAGGCTCCATTCAGGATGCTAGTCCCCTCCAATTCTCGTTTACACTCCAAGCTCTCTATAAACAGAGGAATTATTTGTTGTGCGTCCTTCTGCGTCACTATTTGCTGCATTAGGAACACTCCTCTTTTGGTAAAGGTCGTTTGGAACCAAGCCTTTTATAATACTGTAAATCGTATTCCCTTATGTTTTCATGGTTGACCTTATTTTTGACAACTCCGTTTTGAAACGTTTTGGGGCATATCTGCAATACGAGTTGTGATACATGTCTTGCAAATGCGCACGTATGATAGGTAAATATAGTTCACTACAGTTCCATACTTGTATTTATTATTTCCAAAAGGTTTTAAGTCTTTAAGAATCATCATAATATTGATTATTCTACATTTGTGTAGAGTAATTGCAGTGTTTGCCACGCGGGAGCCCTGTTATCCAAAACATGCGTTGGCAATTATTGCTATCTATTGAAAAAACACACTCTGACAAGTATAACAACGGCTTTTCACATTTGGTAAAACAAGAACCTAGTAGGCCAGGGCCAGCAGGATAGCTGGGGGGAACGTATGTGTCTTGGAAACAAGACAATGCAGAGCAACACAGGTACGAATCCCGGTACCCTTTTAAAAGATTAATTAATTCATTATTTAGACATAAAACAATGATAAAATATAACAGCACAAGCGGTTATAACATGTGAGTGGGAGTTTAAACACCACATTGGTACACTGTGGTCAATGAAGCAGGCTTGGATAACACAAAACATTTCAGAAAGTTTGATTTAAAAAAATGAGGCAGGTAAAATAAGTATGACTCCATCTTTTAAGGGACAAATGCTTCAAACTAAATGGATTAAGAGTAGATTGTACAGTGTCTTGAATAGTACGGCGTAGCAAAACATTCCCCTAGCATGTTACAGACAGTGGGCTTGACTGTCTTATCAAGCAGGAATGTTTAATATCAAGCTGACTACCTAATGAAGAAATATTGAGACTGCAAACTACTAAACATGGAACCCTCAATTTGCAACCTTCTCTCTTTTGCCCCCCAACATGCATGCGCCTTTGTAATCTGCAAACCAGTCTGGCAAAAACACTGACAACACACCTGGGGAAAAGATGTAGAAAACTTCCCGACAAAATCCAATTAGAAAAGATTGATCCGGCATCCACTGACCTCATCATGCGCTGGGACAAGCCTCATTCATAGCCACAGACAGAGCCTTCTGGACACCAGAGAGGTTTCATAAAAGGAAATGACGAATTGTCAGCACTGTCGCAAATCATCTAGGACCATCTTACGCATCATAGGTGACTGTTCTCAGGTAAGGCCTTGCTGCGCACCCTTCGGCAGTATGTAACTCAGGTTTCCCAAACCTAAAACTCTTTAAAATAACACCGCCTTTTCTGCCATCAGAATCTCGAGCCAAAGTAGTCTCAGCATCCATTTTAGGGTCCATGCACTACTGTAAATGGTATCTATTTAGGCCAACCAGCCTTTTTAATCAAAAGGCTGCAGCCAGGCTGGCTTTGGGAGCAAACTGCTTCGCTCATTCTCATGATCTCCTTCAGCAGCATCACTGGCCCCTGTGAACAGCCGCATTAAACTTAACATCTTCTGTATTGCTCACCATGCAATTCATCAAGCTGGTGCTTCAGGCTAAACTGACCCCCTATGTACCATCTAGGTCACCTTCTCAGAAGCTCCTGACAGTCCCAGGAGTCTCAGAGTGCAGGCAGGGGGTCGAGCTTTCTCGGCTCTTGCACCTGTTATGTGGAACTCTCTCCCGGTGCAGTTACGGGAGGTGAATGATCATTTGGGCTTTTTAATATTATTTTTCTGGCTTTTGCTGTCTACAGAGGTTCTAGCCCATTTGCTGTTTTCCTAGCGCCTACATGCCTGCGGGCTGTAGCCAGCGCTTCATAAATTCTGTCACATTACATTACATTGCATCCCCTCCATCTGGAGGACAAAGGTTACACTATCTCCTACATTGGTGGTCTTCATAGCACGCTCACCATTAAACTGCCTTCTATCAGCCACACCTGTGGGTGGAAAGAGGAAAGCAACATGACTTATTCAAGGTGGTGATCATTTATCTATTTCACAATGAGATGCTAGAATGTCCCAGCAATGTCAATGTTGTCATTCCACCACATTCATATTGCTGCACATGAATGCTGTTCTTATCTTATTCCAGGCTCTACTGTGGTGATTAGGGTTCCAGTGGTCACCTCTCCTATCCCATGTCGGCTCCTCTTTTGACAATCTCTATTTCCCTGCTACCACCTATTTGTACACTAAACAATTTTAAACATTACAGTAAATTCCATGTACATACAAGGTATAACTTAAGGTGAGCACCCCATCCCACTTTGGCTCTGCCAAATGGCGTGTACATTACAAACTAATTTGTAATCTGCAGACACTGATTCCTTGGTTGACGGAGGCAGCCAGTTCCTGCTTGCCGGAAGAACGCAGTGCAGCATAGGCTCAGTCTGTGCTCGTGGAGACAAAGTATGTTAGTGCGACTGTGATGGATCCCTGTATTGCCTGGTTGTGAGGTATCTACCAATGGTAACTAGTCTCTGTTCTATAGGTAAAGTGTGTAGCAGTACCGGAAGCAAATGTAAATAAACATATATTAGTACCTGGCGAGGGACAATCAAATAGTTTCACATCCACTAAGGCCCATAACAAGGCCTTTTTCATTCATTCTTTTCCTCTCGACACAATGGATCTTCACTGCCTTGGCTTCAGCAGCCCTTCTTCTGCCTACAACATCCTCTGGAGAGCGCGCGCATTGCTAGGGTAAGCCCTTGTAATTTGCGCTGCGCATTGCACACAATGATCGATCTTCTCCATTTATTCTGAATTTGCTGCTGATGGCCGGGGATTGCTTGAAGACCATTATTTCTCTCCACTTTATTTCCATTCTGTGTGTTCCACTTTGGTGTTACCACTGTTCTTTGGCCCTTCCAAGATGGCCGTAACTTTATTGTTTGATATAGGCACCTTGCCTGGCCTGTACTTCCTCCCCCCATTGGTTGCCTGGGCCCTAATAGCCCAATGGGAGCCACCGGGAGGTGGGAGCCGGCACATCCACTAAGGCACACTACGAAGGCCCCTGTCTGCTCCCTGTCCGCTTCCGGGATGCTTCCTGACCCACATGTGTTGACTGAGTGCACACCTGTGAAGTTAGGCACTTTTGTATTTGCCTATTGCTGAACTTTCAGATCTGTGTGTTGCTGCCACCCTGAAAGATGGGGTAGGCACCATGTATTTGCCCATTGCTGGACTTTCGCATCTGTGTGTTGCTTCCGCCGTGTAAGATGGGTTAGGCACCATGCATTTGCCCATTGCTGGACTTTCGCATCTGTGTGTTGCTTCCGCCGTGTAAGATGGGTTAGGCACCATGCATTTGCCCATTGCTGGACTTTCACTTCTGTGTGCTTCTACCACCCTGTAAAATGGGATAGGCACCATGTATTTTCCTATTGCTTTGACACTGCATGTTCGTTGTTGGCGCCTTATAACATGGGGTCAGGCTCAAAGATTGTGATCACCATTTATTGCCTTTTCACTTTGCGTATATTGCATGACCCCTGCACGTCCTATGATGTGGTAAATCTTCTCTTACGCTTCTTTTTCTCTAACCTGAAGCACTGTAACGAATCTAATAAGCTCAAGCACCGAGATACCCAAGGGTTTTGCGCGCTATACAAATAAATAAACAAACAAACAAGTCTTATTGGCTCTCGTTGGGTCCTTTCCCGGCCGACAAGGCTCCGCTCAGCGACATAGCTGTGGGTTCCTTCCCAGGAGTGCCCACCATGGAAAGGGAGAAGGCATTACCGCTTCGCTGGGGCCTGTAACTATGGGCCCCAGGGCATTACTTGAAGTGGTAGTGCCGCCCCCACCCCCGCTCAGGGCTTATTGTTAAAGTGCAACATTAAAGACCATTGAGGGATCTATACACCATCCCATTTGTTATTGAGAGAGCAAGTGCCATACACTTGAGCCATGAGCTTAGATTTACAGCAATGAAAACTCTATGTATGCTACATCATGGTGCTGTAGCCTGCCCAGATGTGTGATGCAATGTTTGACCTGAAGAAAACCAAATATTGGTCTAAGCTGGGTGATCCCTGGTTATTGGCTTCTATGCCTATACTAAGAAACCCTGGTTGGACATCTGCTAGATACAGCGAAAATCTTCCTACTTGCCCTAAAGGGACAATATGTGGTTGGGCCATGTGCCATCTCACGCTCAGGCACAAAGGGTTAAAGTGTGGTCCCTCTTTAGCTTTCCCATAGATGCAAGACCTGCAACCTGCCACTCTGATCCTGCAGTGGTTGAAGTTTACCAGGGTAAGACTTCTGCCCACTCGGTATCCAGTCATTATTTTGAAATACAAAGCATTGAAAACAAATCCATTGAATACTTACCATCGAAAAGCCATTCCCTTGAATGGCCAGTCCCTTGAAAAAAATGTGATGGTTCCACCGACATGTTGTGGGTAAGTATTGGGTTGGGGCTTGGGTTAGTTTAAGGGTTAAATTAGGGTTAGGGGTAGGGTTGGGGCTTGGGTTAGTTTAAGGGTTAAATTAGGGTTAGGGTTGGGGCTAGGGTTAGGGTTGGGGTTTGGGATAGTTTAAGGGTTAAATTAGGATTAGGGTTGGGGATAGGGTTAGGGGCTAGGGTTAGGGTTGGGTTTGGGGTTAGAGTTGGGGCTAGGGTTAGTTTAAGGGTTAAATTAGGGTTAGGGATGGGACTTGGGTTATTTTAAGGGTTACATTAGGGTTAGGGTTAGGGTTGGGACCAGGGCTAGGGTTAGGGGTGGGGCTAGGGTTAGGGTTAGGTTAGGATTGGGACTTGGGTTAGATTAAGGGTTACATTAGGGTTCGAGTTGGGGCTAGGGTTAGGGTTGGGGGGTGTGGGGTTTGGGGTGGCTGGGGTGGGGGAGCCCCCAATATAAAAAATAAAATAAAACGTGACAAAGGGCTGGCCAGTGCTGAAATGTCAGCACTGGACAGCGTCATGTGACGCTTTAAAGTTAGGAAAAATGCATGGAAATGCTACTTTTTACATCTAAAAGTGTATTTCCTTTGAAACCAATCCATGAATATTGTCGATGGACTGGTTTAGATGGAATTGCACTTTTACTTGTAAAATATAGGTTTTCGATGCTTTGGCATTTGACTGTTTGTAGTCGATGCTTTTGCAAGTCGACCCTTTATTTTCGAGGGAATCACTATAAACCGCCCACCCCCTGCCCTCCAAGAAACACACACTGCTTATCTTTCAGTCATACTTCACTTAATTGCGTAATTGAATAGTTCAGAGTTTTGTAATGCTCAGCGCTGGTCATTGGGCCGGCTCTTGCTGGATCTGAGATCCGGCACCAGATGTGTAGCCAGATCTTGGGATCTGGCCAGAGTCAGCCGTCCCAAACCCCTGCTCTGCGCTGGGGAGAATGAAAAAGCGAGAAAAAAAGCACCCGCAAGAAAACTGTAACTTTCTCTGGTGACCCCATGCATGAGGTCATGAGAGGAAGTTACTGTCCTCAGCCACATCCCGGTTAATTTATTCATTTATTTATGCAGTGTTTGTCGGACACATGAACACAGATTATTTATTTATGCAATGTTTGTCGGATACCTGTATCGGACAAACATTGCATGAATAAATAAATATGCAGGTATCCGACAAACATCGCATGAATAAATACCCCTATTAACATCACACACGATGCAGCCACCCAACTGCTTTCAGATGTGAGCTGCCGGAGTGGTTCTAGTAAAGGAAACCGTTGCTAATTGAAATAGTACCCAAGGGTTTTTTTTTTTTTAATTTTTTTTATATAAAATGGGATGCACATTGTGCATTTTAAAGTATATTTACTCAGCAACACTGGTCAAAACTATTATCCGCATAGTGAAGTAAATCATCACCAGTGCCATGGAAGTGGTTAAAAGTGGAATTGATATATAGTTTGGAAAAGAAGCAGCATGAAAGAAATAGCGCTGTTTTAAACTATTATTTTGGACATTTCCTTTGATCGGAGTTCAACTGCCAGCTCTGCCCCCTTAGCCCCACCCCCTTGCCCCCCTCACCAAACTCCTGCCCCACCCGGCCGTTGTCCCCACCAATTTATTTTCCATTTCCACCACTGGTAATGCTTAAACCCACCCTCATCATTCTCTGCTCTCAGGCAGTGTTGTGTGTAGATGGATTCTCTCGGGGATCACTGTGGGCCAGGATGATTAGAGCCTACCTTTCAACCCCATTAAAAAGCAACACTTGTGAACATGTGCAGTATAAATGCACTAGTGCGCCATGCAAACCCCCTCTGCTCTTTTCCCATTTAACACGTGTAGCGGCGTCTGGAAACCCATACGTGTGACGTAAGCATGCTAAGATGGACGCTGCTTGCTTTTCTGCCCTGCTTACCCTCTGTCCCTGTCACTCGCCCTCCTTCCTTTCATTTTTCCTCATCCCCCACTGACGTTTCCATTCATGGATTTTTTATAAAGCACCCAGTATGTTTTTCCCTGCTCTTAAAATGTATATGTTGTATTTTAGGTTTGGGGAACATAGACTACTTTTTTAATACCTATAGATGAGCAAAGGTGCTTTATAATGCAGCATTTGGAGCCATTTTTTCCAATATATTCTGGGTGGGAAAACCTCCCGTAACCTCCTTAGAGGGGTTGGGCTTGCTCACTACGTTTGTTTTCACTGTTGTGACGAATCAACCTCCAACGCACCATTGGTCCAGGGATGAATATCGGTTTCTAAACCATCAGCCCCACACCGCTAGTACACCAGAAGGCATCCAAACAGATTGGAAACACAAGCAAATTATCAACCTCCTTGTCCAATTTTGGTAATGTGGACGGAATGGCAGGCTTATCTCTGCAAGTTCGTGGATCGTTCATTAGTTGCAACAAGGCGAAAATACTCATATTAGCCAATGATAAAACTGACTGTCCACTCAAGGTTCTATACAAAATATCTACTTTATTATTATTACAACAGTTCTAGCACACCAAAAAATCCAGCTCCTTGTAAAGGAACGCAGAGGACAGACAGTTTCATGAAGGAAAGGAATGCACTCTGGATACTGACAGGAGGGTGGTCGGTAAAGCAATCAGTCTTAAGTGTTCAAGGTTATGTGGTTTCAGCACCAACGGAGCAAGGGGACTTAAATGTCACTAGGGGCCTTCAGAGAAGGACTAGGGGACTTAACCACAATATACCAGGTGCTTGAGATGATCTTGATGCTTGACAGCGTCGAGTCGGTCCCAGGATGCTTTACAGCTCCTGCAACCAAGTTCAAGATGGGAGACAGCTGCAGGTATCAGGCGGCAGGCAGTTCGGCAAGCGTGGCTGGATTGACGGCTGCTGGCTGGCCTCCACGGCAGCTTGGGGTCAAGAATCGCTGTCTCTTTGCTGGTTGGCAGACCTGGAATGCTGGGCGGCTTTTGTGACTGCAGCGTGACAGCAGTCAATGGTGCAGCTGGTTGTGGTTCGAAAGGCTCGACTATCTTGAAAATGTCCTTAAAAGATGGACACTTGTTGATGCTTGTGTGTGGCACTCCTCCTAGCTTCTTCGCAGGATATTCTTGTTGTCCTTCAAGGCGGATGGCCCAAAGCTGAGGAGATTGTTTGCAGGCAACAGCCTTCTCCTTTGTTCAGAGGCTCTCTGGCACTTCCCACTTAGGAAACTTGCTGGCAGCGCCTATCAGGGCATGCTGTGTGCTGCCTGGGTACTGGTTCTGGAGCTACTGGATGGGTCCTCTGTGTCCGGTATCTCCCTATGTTCCCTGGGAGATGTTTAGGGGAGGGATCTTGCTTCCCTCTTGGAAATCCTGGCCTTCTTTCACTGGTGGAAGCTGTAAGGCAGGCCGTACCTTCAGCCAGGGTCCAAATATGTCCTTATTCTTACTCCTTTCAAAGTTGTTGGATGATATGCTAAGTGAGGGCTCAGCCCTCTTTTAAAGCCAAATGGGCCCCAGCGACTGGTGCAGGCTAAGTCTACCTTATTGAACCAATCCTGGGTCCCCACCAATAATCTTCTGTTATGCATGCGGTCGTAACCAGAGTGCTTTGCAATAGGAAAGGTAAGGGGTGACAACATGTACTACTAAGACCCACCCACCTTCCTGTCAGTTGTGGATCAAAATGTCTCTCTGGTTAATTGAGCTCTCTGTGACTCCTGAATAAATCGCAGAACTCCCTTTAAGTTTGTGGCGAGAACAGACTTTCTTTCTCCATCACATCACAAACGTCTTCCCTCTGAAAGGGGGTTCCCTGCAGGGGTTGCCTACTGTAAACAGTTGTCCCAGATGTGCCATTCACTGCCCTTCATACACAGGGGTGGGAGCTAGCTTCAAGTTGACACATTGTACATAAGAGGTGTTGGGTTTCCCGTCCCCTTTTGTCAGTTCTGGGTACAAGCCCCTTGGCACATGTGATTCAATTCACTCTCATCAGTGAGCGCTGCCACCAGCAGAACTTAGACAAAAGAGAGTTTGGATCCATTGTGTCGTTGATATTTTTATTAGGCTTATCGTGGCCGGAAAAAGGTTTTACCTTCCCCCTTCCTGAGATGCTTCCATGTACCCGTGGCTGTCACATTCCAGCTAAATGTGACAGGAAGGACAGTGCCTGTAGGCTGTGTACCCGCAGAGTACACATGACTATGTGTTTGTTATGCGGTGAGCAGAGGAAAATGTGTGCGGATTAGCCCCACATATTTTCAGAGGTTGATCTCCCATCATTCATTTTCATTACAAAACTTCAACAACAAAAAACAGGTGAGCACACCCTCCCCGTGCAGATGGTCGAATGCCTCACAACTGTGTAACATGAATCCACATTCAAAACAATCGCTAGGCCCCCTTTTGGTTTCCAGTCCACTCTTGCATATGGGGTCTGTGTTATTTTTCTATTCACTCCCCATTCTTTCTTGTTATCGGAGCCAGATTGTATTATAATGATCACTCGTCTATTCGCATTCTGCTCCATCTAATTGTTTATTTATGATTCATTGTGACTACCAGATGGAATGAAAATCTAATAAAAAATGTAATGAAAAAAAGACCCCTTAATTTACTCACACGGACTCCAAAACGTACAATGATTCCTTAAAAAGGCATACAATAAAATTTTAATGAGTAAAACCAATAAAAAAATAAGGGGAAAATGCAAGGTAGTGAAGGCGGAAAGGAAAGGAGAGCAGTATGGTGGAAGGAAATGAGAGAAGGGGTGCGGGTTAGGCAGTATTATAAGCTACAATGTTTCTCCAAATGATGTCTTAAGGAAGCAGTCTAGGGTCTAGGTTATTGGGCTAGAAGGATGGGTTGCCTGGCGACCATCCCCAAGATCAGTTTCTCTTTCTATGGATATGGAACTTAAATATAACTAATAAAGGAGATTAATGTGCCTTGAGATTAGCGACACTAAAAATCCCCCTGAATGTATCTTTATTTATTAATTAAAATTGTATTGACGTTTCAAATATAAACATAAAGACTTGTAATGGTGTCTGAGAAGTAGCTGATGACCATAAGGGTAAATGGATAGCTTTTCATCCGGTGGCTGAAATACCCAGGTCACAGAAAATGTTTAGATTTCATTTCACTAGATGCTGGGACTAGACTATATACCATGCTATGGTTCACTTGTCATTGACACTGAGAGCATGAGTTCGGTTCAGGTTGACACATTTGCATATTTATTTATTTATACATTTATTATTTATTTATTATTTCATTTGTATATCATGCTTAACCTGGAGATATCGAGGGACTGGTCACAGGTATTACAACAATAAATGAAACAGTTAGCAACAGTGTCTTAGGTGAGTGAGCCTCACATTGAAGTGATTTTAGGAAGTGAGATCCCCCATGAAAGGTTGTTGGGTTTCTTGTCTCCTTTGTTAATCCCTGCAGCCAGGCCCCATGTGGGCCTATTTGAAGTACCCTCTATTGGTATGTTAATCACTGCAACGAGTTTCAGGGTCTAATAATAGAGCTGGGCGGATCAATGGAACCTTTGTCAGTTCATTGGGCTGACCATTGCAGGGGGGAAGGTTGGCCCTCTCCCTTAATGGGCATGGCTTTGTGCATTCCTCGGCTGTCACATTGCAACTAGATATGACAGGGGAGGACGGTGCCTGTAGGCGTTGTCCAGCCTGGAGTACACTGGTCTATGCTTTTTCATGGTGAGAGCTTTAGAAAATGTGTGTGGATAAGCCCCACACATTTTCCTTGGGTTGGTCTACCATAATTCTGTTCTCTAGCACCTTGAAGAATCTCTTGTGCTTGATGGGATTACCAATAAAGATCTCAGACCACATAATCAAACAGACTCAAAGAATATGGAAAAATAGCACTTTATTCTTAGTTTAATAAAACAGGGCAAAACTGGCAGAAATTGGACTGATGCTTGCACACTTGCACAAAAACTTGATTGTACAGGGATTTTATACCCCAATATGCGTCATCTGTGATGTCATTCTACGTGGCAATTTATAACACCTATTGAGGGGAGGAATTGGTTAGGGTAACATATGTACCTATATTAGTCTCGGGAGGCTAGCTCAGGGGCAACACACTCTCCTTGGAAACAAGATAATATGAAGCAACAGAGGTTTGATTCTCGGGTCCGCACTTAAGAAACCTGTGAGTATTAAGCGCATTATAAATAACCAATTACAATTACAATATTATAGATAAGAAAATCATTGGCTGCCTCTTATCTGTAAGGCACTCCTCGAACGACCTCTAAATATGTTTAATACTGATTATAGCAGAGAAAATGGCAGCCGATTGGTCTATGCAACATTGTAGAGCAGGTTGCCCCATAGACCCTCTGATTGGTGGGCATTCCCACTCAATCTTGGACTTTCTGGCTTGTTAGCAGCATGTAAGAGAAACGAAGCCCAGGTGCTTGAGTCACGTCAGATTACTCCCCACTTTCCCAATTAATCCATCATCTCTCATCAGTCCGGCCATGAGCCAAAGTCTTCTCACTTGTAGTTGACCTTGCAGCCTGCTCACTGTTCTGGAACACTTAAGGGAGTGCAGAACATCACTATCTTCATCCAAAGCCTAATTAATAGCCTTTGTTTTCGACTTCTGAATCACGTGTGAGCAGACCACAAGTTTGTCCATTTTTACCTTCTACTGGTATTTGATTTAATTATACTGAGTGTTCTTGCTCCTCTTGGCCTCTAGAGACTTGCTCACTCCATCTTGTATAGACTTTATACACTTTTATATTGTCCAATGCTTGGCTCTTGAAGATGTTTTCTTCTTCGTTAGTTAATCTAAGAGAAATATGTCTCCTGTTCATAGCTTATCCGTCTGCCTCCCCTTGTACGTTGCAATTATTCCTCAAAATACCCTCATTGATCTCAGTACAACATAGACTCCTCTTTGTTTTGCACACAAAGCTATTCTCCAGCGTTTCCTGATTCTGCAGCCTTGGTCTGTCTCTGAGGCAGCTGGGCTGAAGTTAACACGACCTGGTGTCCATTTTCCTTTCATGGCCGTCCTTGCCACTCTATATTTTCCTCTTTAGCAAGATTCTGTATGTTTCATCTACCTTGTGCTACTGCATATCTCTGTTTATTGGTCAGCAAGTTACTGTATCTTCTTTGTATATATGATTACTTTATCCTTAAGTACATGTTTCTCTTGTTGCTTCAGTTTCATCATCACTCTTCAAGATTTTCATCTCGTTTCATATATCCTTTTTATGACATCACTCTACCCTCTTCAGATTTCACTTAACGCTCCATAATGTCCAATGGTGCGTGCTGACATCCTTCTATACAACATCCTTCCACTCTTTCAGTACAAGGATACATTCTGTATGATTGTCTGAGGGCATATCGTCTCTCGTACACTCGATGTGGTATAGGGACAATACATGGGGTCCCAATGACAGCTCTTCTCCTGCTGTTCCAATATGACAGTGGTGAGGGGAAGGGAGCTAGGGAAAACTCGTCAATAAGCTCCTCTACATTTCCATTTAATTAACCATTTCAAAAAAGCCCACGTGAGCGCACACCCACCGTGCAGATGGTCGAATTCCTCACACATACGGATCAAGGACAGAGAAGCTTGATCAGTCCCAGGGGGAAACCAGCTAGTGGGAAATGGGTCATATGATCTTTTACAGAGTATTGTGGACTTTACCTTTATTCTAGCTCCATGAAAACATCGCAGGCGACGTCATGTCGTACTTCTTTGTGGTTAGCGTTTCTCACGACGGCAGGAGGTTGTGGGATTACAAGTATTATCTCGACTGCCTGAGCAGCTCAAATCCATTCTCCATCCTGATCGAAGCGAAGTGGCTTACATCTCTGGACCTTCTATATCCTTTACCGTGTGCAGGAAAGGGTCTTATGTCACTGTAAATGCCCTCTCCTGGTTTTATTCTCTGTATCCATGGTCGCCAACTGGGCCACCACCTCTTGGTTTCATGTATCGGCTCTTGTGAAGGATTTCCTTACCATGCAGACCTAGGATTTCCTTTTTGGCGGCCAATAGTGCCCCTGCCATCCATTCCTCTCTCTGCTATCCCAGGCCCCTAATGTAGGAGACAGTCACTGAGTATGTACACGCGTCAGTATTGACACAAGACTGGATTCTATTCCTTGACATTTGATTGCTATGGAGATGCCTATATAAAGGGGTCGAGATCCATATGCATTTAAACTCAATGTGATTCTCAATACCATTGGCAGGGCAAGGGTGAATGTGAAAACCGGGTGCGAACAGTAAAAAAAAGGGGGGCTGATGGCTCAAACCACAGCCCACTGCCTCCTCAAAGTGGTTCCTTTGAGTCCAGAGGCTTGGCAACCTCACAGAGATTTTCAGTAGAACCATTTCACCCCCTCCAACCAGTGCTCGAAGCGTACTGAAAAAAGTAGTGGAACTGTGGTCTCGGCAGGGCAGAGGGTAGGCAGAAGCATAGTGCAACATATGACAAGGAGTTGCGCCTGGGGCTTTGCAATAGTCTAAGTGGCTGGTAACTAAGGCTCCTATTACAACTTTACACTTGCACAGGGACATGAATGGACACATCCTCTATATAAAATGGGGACTATGGTCGTAAAAAGAAGAGGAATGGTAAACAGTAAAAAAACAAATATAGCGGAACACCGCTCCCGACCGTTCCAGCTCAATTCAATCACTTCCTCCAAATAAACTTCACCGGACAGACTCACGGAATACTGATTGTCCGTACCGTCTTTCCTTTTAAAAGTAAATTTCCTTAAGAGAGTTTTATGTGCGTTTTATTTACAGAAGTGTGCAGGTTGAAGATGCACCTTGGCTAAAAGGCCCTTCTCCTCAGTTTGAGTAGCAGCACAGAAGGGTACGCTGGGCAGATGGATTTTTCCCAATCACCAAATTAACAGGAACATCATGTATGAAACGGCATTGGTGATGCTGAGTTTGGGCACAGTAATCCCGTCTCTTGCGCATTGAGCATAAGTCCTGTGCACTAGGAAAGAGTGGGGACCCTCCGTTCCCCTTCCACACTGACTCCTCTGTCTCTTCTCACATCATAAAGCCACCGTGAGTAGCACAGAGCCGAGGAGACCCCGGAGGCTGACACACTCATCCCACCCTCTTCTCTCTGGCACCACGCCATGCCCTTGAAGAGAAAACAAGTGTGTGAACTGTCACTCCCACCAAAATCACATTCATCATCACCACATGCACAATAAGTCATCTTGCACCACTAGCAGTGCACACATCACGGAGGGTCAATACCCTGTGCGCAATGATCCCTCTCCCGCCTCTCACGTTGCACAACAGCCCCGAAGCAGTCCCGATGCACACGCAGCATTGATCTTCACACAGTGTTGATGATCCCCACTATGCACTCACTAGCCCCTCTCCCGCCTCTCACATTGCACAGCAGCCCAGAGGCACACACAGCGTTGATGATCTCCACTATGCACTCAGTAACCCCTCTCCCGCCTCTCACATTGCACAGCAGCCCAGAGGCACGCAGCGTTGATGATCCCCACTATGCACTCAGAAACCCCTCCCCTGCCTCTCACAATGCACAGCAGCCCAGAGGCACGCAGCATTGATGATCCCCACTATGCACTCAGAAACCCCTCCCCTGCCTCTCACAATGCACAGCAGCCCAGATGCACACGCAGCGTTGATAATCTCCACTATGCACGCAGTAACCCCTCTCCCATCCCTCACATTGCACAGCAGCCCAGAGGCACGCAGCATTGATGATCCCCACTATGCACTCACTAGCCCCTCTCCCGCCTCTCACATTGCACAGCAGCCCAGAGGCACGCAGCATTGATGACCCCCACTATGCACTCATAAACCCCTCCCCTGCCTCTCACAATGCACAGCAGCCCAGATGCACACGCAGCGTTGATAATCTCCACTATGCACGCAGTAACCCCTCTCCCATCCCTCACATTGCACAGCAGCCCAGAGGCACGCAGCGTTGATGATCCCCACTATGCACTCACTAGCCTCTCTCCCGCCTCTCACATTGCACAGCAGCCCAGAGGCACGCAGCATTGATGATCCCCACTATGCACTCACTAGCCTCTCTCCCGCCTCTCACATTGCACAGCAGCCCAGAGGCACGCAGCATTGATGATCCCCACTATGCACTCAGAAACCCCTCCCCTGCCTCTCACAATGCACAGCAGCCCAGATGCACACGCAGCGTTGATAATCTCCACTATGCACGCAGTAACCCCTCTCCCATCCCTCACATTGCACAGCAGCCCAGAGGCACGCAGCGTTGATGATCCCCACTATGCACTCACTAGCCTCTCTCCCGCCTCTCACATTGCACAGCAGCCCAGAGGCACGCAGCATTGATGATCCCCACTATGCACTCACTAGCCTCTCTCCCGCCTCTCACATTGCACAGCAGCCCAGAGGCACGCAGCATTGATGATCCCCACTATGCACTCAGAAACCCCTCCCCTGCCTCTCACAATGCACAGCAGCCCAGATGCACACGCAGCGTTGATGATCCTCACTATGCACTCAGTAGCCCCTCTCCCGCCTCTCACAATGCACAGCAGCCCAGAGGCACACGCAGCATTGATGATCCCCACACCATGTGCTAAGTACCCCCATGTCCCCCTGTCACATTACACAACAGATTAAGGGGTGGCGCAGTACATGACCAACAGCATCCCTTTCTCGCAGGGTGCGCTGCATGCAGCATGTCCTGAGGAGCACACAGAATGGATGATCCCTACAATGCCCACAATAAACACTGCTGTGCTCTCACATTGCACAGCTCTCCTGAACATCCCCTTTGTCCCAGCGCCCAAAACCATTAGTCTAAATTCTCTCTGGCTACAATAAGCAGCATATGATCTAACAGTACCGAGGTGCCTCTTCCAGGCGCACAGTACCCCGCTTCCTCGCTTCCCTGTGTCCCGGTGTCTGGGGGTAGCACAGGATGCGGGATCCTCATCCATACTAGAATAGACTCCTTCGCTTCTCCACTCACTGTGCGCCTCCAATGCCTGCATAGTGCATGGCATTCATGGACTTCGTCCTGGCTCATGAAGGCAATCCTCTCTGGGCAGGCAAGGCCTCCCCCTCTAAATAACGTTAGATGTGGCCTACTGGCTAAATGTGTCTATTGGGGGACATACAGGAAGAGAGAGTGTCTTCTGCAGACCCTGTTCAGGAAGGGGGCGCAGGGAGGCCTGCTTGGGACCTCTTTGTCCTTGTCCTGTTCTTCTTGCGATCCTTGACGAAGGTCTAAGTCGTCACTGGACACTGTTCCTTTCCAGCTGCAGCATACTTCTAGCGACACCTTCTCCTCTCCCTGCTCATTCCCTCACCCTGAGTGCATCTCGCTCCTCCCTTCCTCATCTTCCCTTATTGGCCCTTCCAGGTGGAAGGAAGATGGTATTAAGCGATGTAGACAAAAGCAACATGTACACTTCCATAGATGTATGCAAATGTGTTAAGCCGAGTGACCCAATCAAGAGATTCTGGTGAATAGGCGGGTCTAGACTCTATGGTCTTACGCATAGTCAGGGCTCCACGCGGACGGACGGTGTCCACCCACTTTATTCAGAGGGTGGACTCAGTCCCGCCAGCTGAAATGGCAAACATTAATGACCTCTTTGAATTTATGAATTTATAGATGACCTCGAGGATGAAACCACAGTTGTCAGGTTTGTAGGCCGGACACTTCACCACTGCACTACATAACCTGATGAAAAACAACAAATAACTAAAGGTGAAATATCCCATTTCGGTACTGCAAGTGCCAGGGAAAACATTTGTATTGGTTCTTGGAGTTTAAAACATGCACACCTTCTAACGTTTTCAAAAACACTATTAGAAAAAATTATCCTCTCTTGGTTTTGTGTTTGTGTTGATTTTATTAAAGGCAAATTCCATTCGTCCTGTGCAATTTGGGTGGTTATGGAAAGCCAATTTAATGAAACGTGCATATTCCACCTTGATATGCTAATTTCTGGCGATGTCGCATCCCATTGTGTTGGTTGATGAGTCCCCCCACTTAAATTTTTAGGACTTGACCCCTGCCCATAGATAAGGCTACGAGCGCCCATTGTGGGTCATAACGCACACTGTAGCCACGTGTCACAGAATCAAAACAATTGGGATTACAGGGAGTGGCACCGTCTGCTATAGGGGACCCAGCACATGTGTGTGGCATCAGTACATATGATCTGCTTGTGTATCTGACTTTTATAAAGTGCATCATGAATCATCAGTGGTGCTTCACAGCGCTTTCTCCACTTTCCCTGAAGGAGCAGGTTGGTGGTGTGAGCTTGTTCACCCACATAGCATAATCAATTGCGCGTTAAACCGAACACAAATGGTCGGTCATGTGATAGCGTTCACTGGTTAGGGTTGATTCAAGTCGGCATGGTCTGAGCCGCCAAAAAATTGTTCGAAAAATAATGCGTTTCAATCATGTTTGAGCCATTGGTGTCTCCGTTGTGACAGAAACGACAAGTCCAATTTGTTCCATGGCATTTCCCCATCACACTTCCACATCTTCTGCCATTTGTCTGCCTTTGAATTAAATCTGCCTGATCAAGTTGCTACGGGCGATGGGAGTTTGTTGATGATGTTTATTGTGCTTCTACTGTTCCAGGTGCCAGGTGTGTGGGACAGAGGGTCCACCGTGTGCCAGTTGAATGCTACCAAGGCTGAGGTGATAGGTTTGTGTCCATGGCATTACAGAACTGCCTCCTGAGTGGCATCACTGATCTTGGCAGCTTCTTTCTATGTTTGACATTTAATGGTGGCAGGACATTCATTCGTAAATTAATTTGATATATTCACTCTAAGCCACAGCATTAGCTTGGCATGTGAAGGCAGGATCTGAGTTGGCCGGGGCGTCTGGCTTCCTGGCTTTGGTCAGTGGTTGGGAGGTCATTTCCCAATAGTGTTGTACGAGTGAGCAGGAAGGCACTCATACAAAAGCAGCTCTCCTGCATCACCTAGTGCTGTCTCTGTGCCATGTATTTAGAGGTATGGCTGTGATTTCAAGATCCATCCCCTCATCCTATTGTGGATCTGGGTATTGTATGCAGAGATTTGGAACTCACTTGGGAGTGTGAGTGTGATGGAAATCACTATTACTGTGCAGGACTGCATGGAAGAGTAGTGTCTAACATGTCTACTGAGCCCCACGTGACTACTAAAGCAGCAGGGATACCAATTATAAAGGTGAATCAGGCACAGCTTGACAGGTATGCCTCCTTTGTCTCTTTTGGTAATGTGGACCCGAAAGCCCACAGTTACTGCAGAAGGGTTCAGGTCACCCAAAAGGCTGCTGCATTAGAAGGGGTGTGGTGACCCCTCTTGCATTGTGTCAATTGGGACACTTGCGTTTAAGGCCAGGATGGCCATTTTACCCACTCAGCAGAATAAAACACTGGTTAAGAGGGCGATTACTGAGGGCAAAGAACTATTCTGACTTTTATTTTTGCTTAGGAAGATCTTGTTTCATGTTGAGTTGCCCTCCCTTGCAGCATTTCTCTAACAAGCATAGTGAAACTGACATACGGTTTTGGCATCCTTGATCCCAGGTGAAACCCATGCAAAATGTTGAATAACAATTGGGACTGGGAGGATTTTTGAGCAGGACAATCCTGTTCTGACTTGCATACTTCTTTGCATAATAAAATAAGCCACCCTTTACAAGTTGCACTTATCATTCGTGGGGGCACTTGACAGAGGTGCTGTCTAGCGTGCCATTTGTCTAACAAGTCAAGGCTAATTAAGACTGCTGCATAATCCTGATCCATGGCAGTCTGGGAGTCTTCTTGTTTATCAGTGTATACAGTCTCTCGCCCTCTCACACTGGTCTGCCATTGGTGGATAATCCTTTGGGTACTCTGAGTGTTGCTTAGTTACTTTCCCTGCCAGAATCTTGCTCGGGCAACGGCGGTTAAATAATGGGACAGAGTTTGCAAGGTGAATTGGAAGCAAATTCCAGATTGATATTATTTAAGAATATGGGTCTCATTACGAGATTCGCGGTAATGGAAAAACGATGCCGGTAAGGGAATACCGGCACCGCATACCGCTCCAGCCTATTACGAGTCGACAACCCAGTATCAGCGCCACCGCTGAGACCGTGCACCACCGTACCGGCATGAGGGCGGGCACACGGCCCTTTGGGCCGGCAATACCGGAATGCCGCTAACAGGAGGACATCACAAGTCACGCGGACATGCATCTACCGGCATCCCGAAGGCAGTAATAAGGGATACCCGTGAATAGCAATGTGCTGTGTTCCCAACTGCCACAGGTGCACACAATCATCACAGGTGGAGGCAATGGAGTCTGTCCCAGCACAAAAGGAGCACACCCACACACCACACCCCTTCCCACACCAAAATGATCCCACTTGCAGTTGCGATATTGGGGCTGGAGGACATGCTTGCATTGCTACACCATGAGCAACAACTACAACAGCCACTACAGAGGAGATGCAGGAGGAGAATGAGGATGAGACAGGCCCAGCAAGTGCCATCAGTGCAGCCAGTGGTACCATGCAGCCAGCCTCCAATCCCTCGCATCAGAGCCAGTCCATTCAACCTAACCCCTGAGCAGATCCACACCCTGTACCGCCTGGACCGGGACACCATCACCACCATTGTGGACATGATACACAACGACATTGTCAGCCTGATTGAAATCCGCACCGCCATCCCCCTCTACTGAAGCTAGTGTCTTTGCTCCACTTCCTGGCCACAGGCAACTACCAGAACACAGTGGGGCAGAAGCATAGCATATCACAACCTTTTTTTCATGCATGCTGTACCAAGTGCTGGATGGCCTCCTGACACACTCAAGTGACTACATATCCCTACCACAGACTGCCCAGGAGAACTTTGACACTTAAATTGGCTTCCATGCTCTCTCAGGCGTGCCAAATTGTATCGGTGCCCGTGACTGCACCCATGTGGAATTGGTGGACACATGGCAGTGTAATAGGGGGGAGAGATGAGATTGGGGTGGTGACTGGGCAATGTCCATACTGCAATACACTTTGCCCCAAAGCATCCCAAACTGAACATGACACCAATGTCAATATGTCAGACTTGCAACCAGCCTACATCCCACAACACGTCCACTGCACATCATCAGACCGTACCCTCTGTAACACAATGCAGCAACATGCTGTGAGTATGCACAATGTAAATTACCGCAGCAAAACACAACACAGGACATGCATCCATGAGTGCGCACAAATCAATCTCACCAAGGGAATACACTGATTGTCACTGGCCCACTACCACAGAAGCAATGCATGTCACCATGGGAATTTTAAGCGATGAATGAGAAATCATAATAAGACTAGTGCCAATGCTGCTAGTAAAAATAGATACGATTCACTCCACATCACATAGATGATAGCAAATACAGCGGTAGGCATCCACAGTGCATGAACACCAGCAAGGAAGTGGACACCCTGTATCATCTGGACGACGCAACCCACACCTGTAGACCATGGAACAGCACACATTGTGGCAAATTAAAATGTGTGCATGCATCCAGGGACATGTGCATGTGAACAACACATATTTGCAGGCATGAGAGTGATAAGTTCAGGTGTCATGGTAGGAATTGACTCACAGATACCATATTTTGCTCCCATGCAGGTGATTCTGGCTATCCCTTGAAGCTGTGGCTCCTTACCCCTGTCTGGAACCTGCAAAACAGGCACAAAGAGGACTACAATCGGGCCCATACCCATACCCATGTGGTGATCGAGCAGACCTTTCACCTGTTGAGGCACGGTTTTGCTGCCTCAGCAGGTTGGGTGGGGCACTCCTGTACAGGCATGAGAAGGTGGCCAAGATCATCATGGCATGTGTCATGCTGCACAACATGTGCATCCGATGGAATGCGCCTCTGCCCCCTGACATTGAACAGCAACCACCAGGTGAGGATGAAGATGATGAAGAAGGGGTTGCACATCATCCAGGTGGCGATGCACAGGAGGGACGTGCTGTGCACCAGTCTGTGATAGGTCAACATTTCCAAGACACATGGATGCAGAGGGTGCCATGGATTTGGGACTCTGGGCACTGGGTGTGGGGGTATATAGACACTGTCCACTGTAAACCAATAAAGCACACATACACAATAAGCAATGTCCAGTCATGTGATTTTTTTTGTACACAACAGGTGTATTGAACAGGTAATATAAACAAGTGCTTTTACCCTCCACCTCAAACACACCCCTTCCCCCTACAACACCCCCACAACTCCCCCACACACCCCCTCTACCCTCCCCCTCCCCCCACAACTCCCCCACAACCCCACCACATCCCCTCTTCCCCCTCCCCCTCCCCCCACAACTCCCCCACACATGGTGTGCAATAGTCATTGTATGCAACATGAGACTAAATTAGTCAGCACATGCAGGCTGCCCCTGCTATTTGTGTCCCCTGTCAGCCTCCGGGGGCTGCATGTCCGAGTGCTGCATGGTGCGTGCAGACCGACGCAGGGGGCCCGTCTGGGTGGAGCTGGCCGATGATGCCGTGGCCACATGCTCCACTGTCGGGGCAGGACGCTGAGCCGCCAAAGCATCCAATCCTGGCAAGGACCTGCCTTACCGCGGACAGCTCCACACAAATCCGCCTGGTGCTTGCCTCCATGGCCCCTGTCATGACCGCAGTGTTCTCACAGGCCTCCTGCCTCGTCAGGGCACCATCAGAAACATACTGTTTCATGAGCCCTGTGAGCTCCTGCTGACGCACCTACATTTGTGCCATACGCCACGCTCCATCCCGGATGCCCGTCGAGGTGGATTGGACATTTGCCGAGCGGCCCAATGCAGGTGTATCCTCAGTGGGGGTCCAGGCCTCTGGTATTGCCTCTCCTCCTGACTGGTCGAGTGTGGTGCTGTTGGGGGTGCTCTGTGGGGTGTGCTGAGATGTTTGTCTGGGGCTGGGTGTGCCTGCCACATCCATGGACAGGTTGTCGTCCTCGGGGACACATACCTCAACCTGGCACTGTCCTTCATCAGCACTCTGGGGCGCTGTGGCAACTGCCTCCCGTACAGAGCTGTTTTCAGCAGACAGGGTCCTATCTGCCACTACCTCGTGCTCAGTGGATTCCACCACTTCAGCCAGTGTTGGTTTTGCGGCACTACTTTGCCGCCCCTGTTCCTTGGGATCCAGTGTTGGCTTTCCCTTGGGTGGCTGTTGTTTCTTGCCTAGGCCCTTATATGTGGATGGACTGTTGCTGCCATCCCTGCCCCTGGCCTTTTTGGTTGGTGTCGCGGCCTGTGCAGCTGTGTTCTCGGCATCGCTGTCGGAATCTGAGCCTGTGGGGGACCAAGAGAGGGACGGCATCAGTGATGGTTGTACATGCATCATGCATACATTGGTATTAGTGCAGTTGTACGCATGGGATGATTTGCTGTCTTGGATTTGTGACATACAGGTTGCTTGCTATATGGTGGGTTATTCAGGCATACGTCTGGTTCGCACATGTGTAAGGTGGTGTATGCTGTGTGACATGCCTTTGTGTTGTGGACTGCGTGCAGTGTGACACATGCCGATTCGCTGATTGTGTGGTGTGTCTCAGGTATGGCATTGGCATGCTGCATGCATGTTGATGTGACGGTGCTGGGGACAGTATCTAGGCGGGGATGTGCCCATGCGTGTGTGATGGCTCATGCATTGGCTTATGTCACTGTCACATTTGTGGCCCTTCATCATGCTTTGCATTCCAGTGGTTTGTGTGGACACTCGCCTCCATCTGCCGATGACGGGACTCCACGCTCCATGTCTCCCACTCCCTCTATCGCCTCCATGACAATTGTGCTGGCACATGTTTCCTCCCACCGAGTGAACTTTATGGGGGAGTTGGACCCACCGCCTGTAGCCAGACCCTGGCTCCGATTTGCCAATAGGATATTGTGCACATGGAGGCGCAATTCATCCCACCTTTATTTAACATCCTTGACGGTGCGGGGGGTGGTGCCGACCGCACTGACCTTTTGGGCCACTTCCTCCCATATTTCTTTTTTTTGTTAGCTGTGCAGGTCACCTGAGGTCTGAGGCAAAGTCCACATCTCCATTCTGGGCCAGAGTGTCTGCCAGCATGTTTAACTCGTCCTCCAAGAAGCGCACCTTTCTCTGGCGGATGCACCTTTTTTAATGGCCTTAGGCATAGTGCCGGAGATTTAGCTGAAGATGTAGCTGGTGTTGTGTGGATCCAGGTCCTGTGTCTCGAGGAGTGCAATGGATTGTGTTTTTTAAGATGGCCGCCATTGCATTTCCTGTTCCGGTGCAATGACGTTACTTTCGGTTCCGGTATTGCCGGTACCCGTTATTTAGGGGTGAACAAAGGTGGAGGAGGTGTCAGCACTTCGCATGATGCCGCTAACAAGGGTTTTAGGGTCATTTACGGCATGCCGGTACAGGCGATACCAGCATACCGCTACGCGCATGCACACATTCTCGTAATCGGCCGCTGTTAGCGGCATCAGTGCTACCCGGATGCGGTATTGCCTCCATGCCGGTAAGGTTTGTTTTTTACTGTGAATCTCACAATGAGGCTGATAGACTTTAATACACGCTTAAACATATACCAACAGTTGTGGAAAGGGGTACAGCGTGAGACATACACTTAAAAAAATGTGTCCTGGAATATCAGTCTATGGTAAATGTATCCTCCAAAGCCTGCATGCCTGTCAGTCAAAGAGCGGGAAGGGGGTTTCCTTAAAAAGCATGGCAAAACCCCAATGTGAAGATCCTTGTGTGGCATGATGTTAGCTTGTGACGTAAACTGCTGCAAAATTGAGCTCATCGTCAGCAGCTTTTCATCACCAGCCCTTGCTCTTTATTGGATCCAACCAATGATTTTAATAACCAGTGCTAGGAGACAAACACATTTGCATTTCTTCCCCAAACATCTCTCTGCACACTGATGGTAGCTCATCTTAGATTTGCTCGGGTGAAACCTCCGGCACAGGGTGGACGTGGGTAGAGATGCAATGGTTTCTGAAGCAAACAGTGTGGAGGATGGCACAGCTAAGGCCCAAATCCATTGACCGTCCTAGTTCTTATCCTTGGGTAGCAACTATTTGTTAACATATGCCACGTGTAGCCTCTTATATGTGACTAATGGCATCTTATAACCTATTTCTCTCACATTTCAGGTATATTCATGCTTAATTGGTGTGCCTGCACAATTGTGGTGGAACGTGTCATTGATTGAAAAAGCTAAATAGAACTGTGTAGCTCGATTATGACAGGCTGCTTCCAGAGAAGTTGAAATAATACAAAAATAGCATATACTTCTTGTATCTTGTTGACATTAGCCTACGAACTTTTGAGCGGGAACTACATTTCCCAGTTTTACTAGCTCTGCTCTTGTTTCCATTGGTGGCACGTTAGCACTGGTGCGTTCAGTGGCAAGCCAGTTTGTGCCGGCTATATAAATTCCTCCTTCTCTGGGCTCTCATCATGCTTAATTTGTGGGCCTGAACTTGTGTGCTGGAACCTGTTGTTGATTGAAAAAGCTATATAGAACTGTTAACTAGTTTTTGACAGACTGCTTCCACAGTAGTTAAAATACTCAAAAGATAGCATTTACTTGTTGTATCTTGTTGATATTGGCCTACAAACTTATGAGCAGGAATTACATTTTCCAGTTTCACTAGCTCCGCTCTCATTTCCATTGGCGGCGCGTTAGCACTGGCGCGTTCAGCGGCCAACCGGTTCGTGCCATGTGGTATGGCGTCTGATCAGACGCTTTGCTCTCTGTCTGAGTTGCTGCATTGAAAGGCTTTTTATGGGGCTGTGAAGGTAATCACTGTAGACCCTCTTTCGTATCTAACTACAGTTGTTGCATCAATCCTTTCGCCTTCTGTTTTCCATCACTATGGGATACCACACAGGACTCGGTCTGCTCTTAAGCATCACAGAGGTCCACCGGGATGGCTATTGTTCGCAAATATCATGATGCCAAATTGAAGCCTGAATCGCTTACTTAAGATAAGCCTCCTGTTGTGGCGAAGACACAGCAAGGGGACACAGCTTGGATAGATCCCACTGCTGTTGCTGAACAGCCATCTTTATTAGTCTTAGGGAAAGCTGTTAACAGACTCGCTGCCTGGGGCAGTTCACTGCTCTGCCCCACACGGTGAGCCAGCCGACAGTCTTTTAAATCCTTTGTTGTCACCCCTGTCACCCCTGCCCAAAACATACCACTGCTTGATTGTCAAAATTCGTCAACCTTTCGTTCGCATGCTCTCGATAGCGATCTTTTTCATGCTAATGCCACAAACGGTAAATCGAATCCATCCATGCTGATCGACGACATGAAAAAATCTACTACACAAACCACAGAGAGCTATCAACTCGAACTAAGCGTCGTACAAGCTCGTGAATTAAGTAGCTAAACTCTAGTCCTAGAGACCACGATGTCTGTCATAACTAGCACAGTAAAATCTGCCTCCACTGTACCTAGCGTAAATCGGGCTGATCGTATCACTAACCTACCTCCAGACAGTGTAGATAGTAGGATTATTAAAGCCGCACTTTTAAACGCAGGTCTTTGAGCAAGCATGCTATTGATGTTCATGGTTACATAATGGAACACAGTAAAGACATACTATGCTTGACAGACACCTGGCTGAAAGAAACCAGTGGGCCTAAAATTGACCTGGCAACACCCGTTGATAGGCAAATGAATAGAGCATTCATAGCTATGGCCCCCTCACCAGCCCCAATACCGATAAGGTGACCATAACGGCCTTATCCTGGACAAATACAGGAAGAGAGGGATCTGATGTAACTAAATATGTTGAGAACGAGCAAACTCACTGTTAACTGACACACGCGCATACAACAGACATAAAGCAGATATGCACTCACCATGAAGAAACCCAGACATTAGGTCAAACTTGCATTTAGCAAAGAATATCACTTGCACCATAAAGACACGTAGAATATAACATAAACAATGTATACGCTGAAACGCAACACAAACGATATTTGCATATAGCTCATTTACAGAGAAATGCAACAGTAAAAGGCAGCCATCTTTTCCAAAATGGAGGTCACAGCATGCATTAAAATGAATAGAAGGCTTTGAAGCCTCATGAGACGTAGAACTGCTGAATTCATTGAAGTCCAGACTCGGGCAGGGCACAGGCTGTAGCTGCAAGACCTCTCCCCAAGGTTACAGAGACATTAGGAAGTATACAAATGGCTCAGGAAGGAACACAAGATAATAATTCCCAACGGCAAGACATATTTTTCTTAGATTAATTGAAGAATAACCAACCTCTGAGTGTCAGGTGACGACTCATTATACGCTAAAAACATCATAAGGAATGGATCAACCAAGTCCCTAGTGGTTGGAAAAGTAATAACATTTACATTCCTATTAGCTTAAATCTCAATGAATGCAGGGCAAAGTACTTTAGAACATGATCTTCTTACACATGACCCTAAATTAAAGAACAGTGTCTATTCATTAGGGCCAAACATGGCCCAGCACCTGCCTGGACTCCCAACATGTTCCCAGAATGAAGGCTTCTAACAAGGTCAAATACAAAGGAATATTCTGGCTCATGACCTAGGGATAAGAGAAAGTGGGCCTTACTACGGGGTCGGCGGTAAAACCCACCAGTTGGCGGCGGGATACCACCATCCCTGTAACACCGTTTCCGCCACCTGATATCCCGGTGCTACTTGGATATCATGTGCGGCGGCGGAACAGTAAATCCCCATTCTAGTGGAGTCCCAGGCCTCCACGAGAATGGGGACACTGAAGCACCGGCACCGTTGCTCCAGTGAAAACTCTGACAGTAGGCACCCAAATTCCCAGCAGGTATGGCCTGCCAGGATTTCCATGGCTCCTACCAGCAGAATTGTAGTTTGGCGGACCGGAAAGGATGCCGGTACATTGCTATCGGCACCCTTAGTTCCGGACTGCCAAACTTGTAATGTGGTCCAGTGTCTTATTTAATTGGAAGAACACAGGTCTTGGGTTTCTCTCCCAGTTTCAGTTCATGTGCTGATGACCAGTCATTTCTAGGGTTGGTAAATAAAGGTGGCAACCAATGAAAACTCTTAATGTTGTGCTGCCCAATTCATGTTGCTTTGACCAATGAGTTACCATATAGATGAAATGTATTCTCTATTATCAATTTAGAGGTGGTGCCAGGTGGAGCCATCAGATAGGATATAGCCAATGAGAAGACTAACCTATATAGGTCCTATATGTAGACACTTCCCTTAACCAACCCCTGTGTCCGGTAGGTTTTGGTAACCAAGATTGTAATGTGACATCAACGATGTGTTTTCTGTTTTTAAACCACTGTTATGCTTGAGAAGAGTTGAGAGCTCACAACTAGTTTGTTTGTATGCTGTCCCTGCATTATGTGGATTGTGAATAAAGCAGGGTTTTGCCATTTACCATGACTATTTCTGTTTTTGTGTCTGGGATTTCCCAGCTTACCATGTGCGCTTAAACTGGGGTTTCCTAGACCATTTTTACACAGCACAGGGATATGACTTCTTCTCCAGGAAATGAGAACATGGTAATGGGGGAGGTGTTGCTATCCTAGCGAGGAAAGAAGATCACCTCTTTGAAATCCCAATTGCTTGCAACGACTATGAAATTCTTTACCTCAAATTAAATCCTGCCTATAACCGTTGTATCAACATTATTCTTTATCGTCCCCCAGAGGACATGCCTAATTTCAATGATGAGATTTTACAATTGCTAGGATCCTTAAAGAGACCTAACTGCACAACTCTGATATTGGGAGATCTAAACCGTTAAATGGCAACACCGCTGATAAGGATGCCATAAGTTTGGAACAAAATCTTAATAACATTGTGACTCAAGTTGACAATAGCAAACACACATATAACAAACGGAACATCTTGGACTGGGTCACAATCCGAAACCTTAAGATTGACATAACCAGCACCTGACCATGTATTTGGTCTGACCACTCGTTCGTTGAGTTCCATATGTTACTCCAGGACAATCCTAAAAATGGATGTGAACACTCCTTAGAATGTCTTCAGTCAGAATTAAAAGAAAATTGACAGCCGGGACATTCAGGAATGTATATACAAGCTTCTAGAGTCCACCTCGGACGCTGATCCACCATGCATACTAGCACTGCGTACAGAACGCACATGACTCGAATGTCAGATTGTATCACCCCATAGAAAAGAAGATAATTATGGATGGCACTCGCCTTAACACTTGATTTACGTCAAATCTTAGAATTCTTAAAAAGAGACAGATGGGACGCAGATGGCAGAAAACAAATTCAGAGGCACTTAAAACTGCTTAGAAAAACTTTGAAACGTCATACAAGCTAGCCATCTCCGAAGCTAAGAGAGACTACTTCAATGAACAGATAGATAGTGCTGGAAACAGCACATAAAAACTTTTTAAAATACTAAAGATGTTGGAAAAACCTTAGGCACAGGTACAGCTTTTCAATCCAACTAATCTGGATAATTCTCTGACTCAACAAGAACTTGCTGACAAAATGAGCACTGACCGAGAAAATATGAAAAAACATCTGGCGGCTGATACTTATACAAATGAGTGTGACTCTCTTATTGACCTACAATGTCATCTTTAAAATCCCAAGACAAATCCAAATTCCTCGTTTTTTACATTTAGGCCCATCACGTTGGCTGAAATGGAAAGAGCTTTGGGTGAACAGCACCCCACCTCCTGTTTTAGAGATGTCATCCCTTCCAAAATGGTCTTAGAAAACAAGAGAATCTTTTCACCCTTCCTTGTGAGGTTTGTAAACGCATCTTTTAACCATGACTGCGTCCGTCACAGTCACCCCATCCGTAAAGATAGCAGGATTAAATCCAAAAGAAGTAACAAACCTCAGGCCTAATATCTTTTTTCTGCTAATAATAACAGACAACATAGCAAGAGCTCAACTTCAAGAATATTTAGACTCCACATCTCAGCTTCAAATAAGACAATCGGGTTTTCGCTCAGGCCATCGCACCAAGCGTGTTCTGCTAGACTTACAGACGGATATGCTTGACCTTCCGGATAAGGGCTAAACCGGGTTGCTGGTATTTCTGGATCTATCAGCAGCCTTTGACCTCCTAGATGACGAGCCCCTCTTAAACACTCTTAACTTTGCAGGTAATTAATCACAAAACTGTGCGTTGGATTTGCTCTTTCTTAAGTAACCAGAGGTCCACTGTCCGCTGGGGAGATGCCATCTCAGACTCTGCCCCCATATTATGCGGAGTACCTCAAGGTGGATGTGTGTCACTGGCATTGTTTAATATCTATACAAAACCACTCTGTGATCTCTTAAATGAGATGGGTGTGCAATTCACCAACTATGCCGACGACACACAATTGTTACTGGAACTTGACAGGGTCTACGAAGCAGATGAACTAACCTCACGACTATTTACAAGACCATCAAACACTTGATGTCTACCAATTGGATGTGTCTCAACAGCTCCAAGACAGAACTCTTAATCTTTGGTTCAGCCCAGTCCAGAGCCAAACCAGACACCACATATTCCAGCTTCGCCACTGAGGATTGTAACCTCCAAACACTCGATCAAATAAAAACTCTCAGTGTTTACTTAGAATCCTCACATGGCGCTGATGCTCGCACCAACTACGCAGCTAAAAACGTTCCATAACATCTTAGACTTCTTCGGCAAGTTAAGCCTTTTGTCACTGAGAAAGATTGCATAACTCTAGCTTGTGCCATTATCTTACCCAGGATTGACTACTGTAACGCAATTCAAGTGGGGGCAAGCAAAGGGTGCCTTCATAGGCTTCATGTCATGCAAAATGACGCTATTCATATAGCAAAAGCTGTTCCCCCGTAGAGCTCATATCTGTACCATTAGAAAAGACATAGGGCCTCATTACGAGTCCAGCATTAACCCTGCCGGTGCTACCGGTGGGTTGCTGAGGACTCGAAATATGTCACCGGCGCCTGACTTCCCAGTGCCACCGGGAGATTACAAGTCCGGCAGCCCGCGAAGTCAGGCACCGGTAACATTTAAGTCCCCATAGCGTCCCACAGGACCCTACAGGAGAGGGCACACGGATGCGCCGGCACCGTTGCTAACGGTAGTGGGGCTTCTGTGAAGTGTCTGCCTTCAGTGGCCGCTGCGCCTGGCAGGGTCAGACCTGTTGGGCTCAGCGGCCACAGCAGTCAAACACAGAGTTTGCCGGTCCGGAAACAAGGGTGCCGGTGAGCTTAGCAGTACCCTTGTTTCCGGACCGGCAAACTTATAATGAAGCCCACTGTCTGCTTCCACCATCTGTTCTGAGGGAGTGGGTCCTGGAATGAGAGCCTGTCACCCACATAGCATCCCCAGTGTTGAAAATAATTATTTGGATTCTGAACAGATCCCTTACCTGCCTCTACAATGGTGAGGAGTTCCTTCAGCACCTCTGCCTTTGAGGCATCCAGAAACAAAACGCTCATCCAGTCATGTGTTGTTGCTCTCAACATCAGAGGCATTCCTTACTCTGAAATAGATTGTTCCTTGATTAGTTGAGCTATTGAGGGATCTGTACATTCAGGGCTTTAAGTGGGTCAGGGTACACGTGTCCAGTGGATGGAAGAATAGCTCAGGAGCACAGCAATAATTAAGAATTACAAGCAATGAGCAATCAAGCCATCCTCTGCTCAAGCCGAGCAGCCAAGCTATCACATCGAAGAGCTGAGGCTGTCCTAATAAGCATATATGGCTTGTGGTTTGCAGTCATTTTACTCTTAGGCTAATTGTTGTGACAAATTAAAGGAGTACACGATTCAGTGTGCCTTCATGTTACCTGGTTGAGTCACTATCGGAGACATACTTGTCAAATATGCAATATGTTGTAGTATTCATGTTCCCACAATGCTCTTTGATTTTTAACACAAAGCAGCCATGAAACTACATTGCTGCTATTTGTCACCATTCCATTTCTCATTGGTGGTTCATTACTACTCACTGACCGATTTGCAGTACACTGAGTGCATGATACATTTACAGAAAGGGATGTATTTTACGAACTAAGCCAGAGAGATGTGTTTACAATATGCAGCCTGGATACAAACAAGACCACCCAAGAACTTGTTGAGTGACACAAAATACATGTTTGCAGAGTCCTATGGTATATTGGTTGGGTCTGGCTCAACCTCTTTAGGCCACTCCCAGCACCATTATGGCACCTGCACTTAGGCCATGCTCCCTTGCTAGTGATCTTTCATTGATTTCACATCCCACTTACAGCACTGTATACATTAAACAACAATGATAAAGGAAAGACACTTGTGGGACTGTGTAGGTGGGCCTCCAGCTGTTGAACATACTAATCCCTTTATGATTCCTGGACTTTGAATAATAAGACAAGAATCAGTCAAATTCAAGGATATTCCAGATATAAGTCCCCTTCTGTGGGCCTTTCACCAGCCCAAAATCTCTAATGGTGAGCAGCCGATTCCAGCATCTCTAATGGTGATAAGTGCCCTCTAGTGTGAGAGCCTGTTATCTTTTGAATATCGTTAATGGTGAACAGAAGCCCTCTAGTATTGGAGACACAACTATGTCTCCATTATTAACATCTCTGGTGTGAGAGGCTCCCCCGCATTCTATCCCTATTGGTAAGACGTCCCCGAGGACAGTGTCTGCCTTCCTGCATCTTTAGTGGTTAATAGTGTTCCCTAACGTGGGAGCCTGTCACCATGCCAGAATCCATAATAGTAGACTGCCTAAGCTGAGGTCAGCATCCATTATAGTGGGAGGATGCCCCTGGTCTGAGACTTTCACCATTCCAGCATCCTTAATGGTGGCACGTGTCTGTGTGAGGGAGCCTATTACCAATGGTGAAAGGTCGCTAACTTGAGTGACTGGCACCATTTCAGCATCTAAAATAAAGAAAGGTCCCAGATATGAGAAAGCCTATCACAATTTAATTATTTCTGCAATGAAAAGTCCTTGATGAAAGAGAGAGTGTCACCACATGACATTGAGACGTCCCCTGGTTTATGGACATGATTCAGGCATTGATAATTGTGGGAAGCCACCTGTTTTGCAAAGTTGTCCCCCATACAGCAGTTTGTATATCCTGGGAGGTCCCTGGAGAGAGAACATGTCCTTATGGTGGGAAGATTCTGGTGTGAGAGCAGGTGTCAAGATTCCGTGGTGGTGCGTCAGAATCCTGCTATGAAACCTTCCAGGAATTCCCGATGCAAGCATGAGGCACACAGGCAGGAGGAACCAGTGCATTGGTTTGATGCCAAACGCCTCTCAGGTGTTGTTGTGGGGGTTGTCGGCTGCTTACAGTGGTCAAGCTTTCAGATGGGGGGATTCACAAATACAAGTATTGTTCATGTTCTGGGGCCAGTTACAGCCATTCTGCAGCATGGTTATGGAAATCTCAAGTATTTCCAACCCAACTGCACGCGGTCTGGCCAATATTGGCATAGGGGTCAAGAGAACAAGCAAGACGCTCTCTGGACTTTTTGGATGTGCAGTAGGACAGCCAGTTTAGGAAGGGTCTTGCACGCTTTGCTTGATTGGGGCTCCACATGCTTGGGGTCAGGGATGCATGCCATTTGATCAATCCGCCAAGTAGAATGCCCAACCACAGCTCCAACTGTGCCAAGGAGCACACTGGCAGAACCGGTGGATCTACCCTATGGAGCCACCTGCCAGCTGTTTCCTACACAGGGAGATGGCTCCAATGTGCTGGATGCCCCCTTCCTCTGCGTGGGCTGGGGACGGATCCTAAGAGCTTCAGATGCTTGAAGCCCATTCCCTCAGATGCTGACGGGCCACCGCACGGTTCCTATGCACATGGTAGAAGATTGGACCAGACAGCCCGAGTACCAATGTTCAGTCCAGAAAAGGACGCAGCAGGTCTTTCATGATAGAGAATCTTTTTCCAAAGTTGATACAAAAAGGAGTGTGGCACAGCAGTTGTTTGTGAAAATTGTGGGATATGTGATGGGTGCACTTCTAAACATCTCTAGCCAAGCTATGTCCTTTCTGGACTCAGTGTGCAAGCTATTTTACAGCACGGTGGGCATCCAGCAGTTCCCTTGTGGGGTGATCTCAAGTCACAGAACTCTCTAAGGCAACCTCCGCTCTAGCCAATATGGCTAGTAAGAGTTATTGTAGAGAAGAATTGGCCAGCATTGCCCACCCTGGAATGGTGCCTGAAGTCCTGATGCACAAACATTAGAGAGGGTCTGACACAGAGGTGTTGCTAGGTTTGGAAAAGATCAGCGGCTAAGCTAATGTTGGGACTGGCGGGACTCGGGGCTAGCTAGCATTTTGGTTGTAGCACCTGAGCTTCTATCCGGGGTTACAACCAAAAGACCCTGGGCTATAACCCCCTTAGCCCCCTCCCCTAGCAACGCCTCTGGTCTGACACAATGCTGGTACTCGCTGGCATCGACACAGATAGGGATTTAAACCTCCTGGAATGATCATGGTTAGGATCTGAGCATGGTCTTCTTGCTTAGTTGCTCAGAGTTGCTGCCCATTTTCCCAGATGGCTAATAAACATTCTGTCAGGGCTAGCGAAAACCTGCCATGAAATCCATTAGAAACGAGGCTCAATCCTAAGGCTGGCTCGAAGGCAGGTTCACTCGGGGGCAATGGTCCCAATAGGCAGACCCATGTCACTTGTCCCAAGTAACTAGTCCACCTTTGGTTCCAAGCCTTGTATGAGGACATGTCCAATTGGGGATCATTTCAACTCAATATCCAACCCTGGCAAGTCAACCCTTGCTCCCTGTTTCTGAGGCATGGACTTCGTGAGTCGAACTTTCCGATGCAGAAGATATTATTGTGTTGGGTGTCAGTGTCACCTGGATGTATGGAGCGGCAGGGAAGCAACATGTGAACCACATGTGTGCATCACAGGCGAATAGCACTGAGCATAGGCGTCTGGGTTACACACACAAGGAGGTCTGCAACTTCCTCCTGTACTGGTAGAAGCTACAGATGGCGTGTGCAGTACTTACTGGCACCAGAGTCTGGAATTAGCAAGGACTGGCAAAGAAAACCGCTTTTGTTTTTCTGTTGGCATGGAATAGGCATTTGCCAGGCTCCGCCAAAATGGTACTACCTTGCCATAAGATGGCAACAGGTGAAAACGGTTTAATTACCTGGGAAAAGGATGGCAGTGCCTGACAAATGTCTATCTAACACTTATACACAAACCAAAACTGTTGGCTTTGTCAGTGCTTGTTTTTAACAGGACCTCAATGCACAGAACCGACAGACTCAAGTGGCTAAGGGCATACTTGTTTAGGATCGTTTCTTTACGCCAGAAGCCAGCCATTTGCAGCTGTCACTAACTCTCAACAGCCTGCTTAGAAATAACACATGCTGGCCAATGTTTGTTGTTACTGCTTGATAGAGCCATCTCAAGGAGATTCGGAAAGGATGTGTTTTGGGGCGGAGAGGGGCAGGTAGTTGGTGGAAATTACCATAGGGGTTAGCATGGTCATAGGCTGTCCATGGGTTGGTAAATATTCAAGCAACACCCACAAGCTGTTTGCTCCATCTCACGTATCATCTCCATCCTGGATGTACTGCAAAGCAAAAAGTCACCTATTGTCAAAAGTAAAAATGACTGTGCCGCGCTGCTCAGAGGGCCTGCGCACAGCACTCCCCGGCACGAGGAGGAGAGCAGGTCCCAATATAGATACTTTGGTCTGGAAGGCCTGAAAACCACTGTCTGCGGTCAGCCACTTCAGCATCAGAACTGAGTATTAGAAAACTCGGGCCCAGGCCCTCAGTCGATATCACAGCTAGATTCAGAAACAGCAGCACCAAATCGTTGTTTATACCCATAAGTGATGCACTGTGCTTTCTATCATCCCAACATGCATTGGTGCAGATATAGTCCCTGCACTCACAAATGAGGCACTGCTCTTCTCATCACCCCGCTCTGCACAGATGCAGATGTATTGCCTACACCCTGTATAGTAATAGCCACACGTTAGGCACTGTTCTCCCTCACCCAACTATGCAGTGAGTCAGATGTCCCCTATTTAAAGTTAGCATTTATTGAGTATAACTATGTATGTTATTCCTATCATCCCACCATGCACCGGAACTGGTGTGTTCCCTACATCCTTTAGTTATTCCCGCAAGCGAGGTACAGTTCTTCTTAGCATCCCACCATGGACAGGTGCAGATGTAGCCTCTCCACACTGCACATTATGCTGACAAGTGAGGCCCTGCTCCTCCTACCAGCCCACAATGCACTGCGGCAGGCGTATTCCCTGCACCCTGTAAAGTTATGCTGACAAATGAGGCCCTGCTCTTTCTGCCATCCCACCATGCACTGTGGCAGGCATATTCCCTCCACCCTTTATAGTTATGCTGACAAGTGAGGCCCTGCTCCTCCTACCAGCCCACAATGCACTGCGGCAGGCGTATTCCCTGCACCCTGTAAAGTTATGCTGACAAATGAGGCCCTGCTCTTTCTGCCATCCCACCATGCACTGTGGCAGGCATATTCCCTCCACCCTTTATAGTTATGCTGACAAGTGAGGCCCTGCTCCTCCTACCAGCCCACCATGCGCTGTGGCAGGTGTATTCCCTGCACCCTGTAAAGATATGCTGACAAATGAGGCCCTGCTCTTTCTGCCATCCCACCATGCACTATGGCAGGCATATTCCCTCCACCCTTTATAGTTATGCTGACAAGTGAGGCCCTTCTCCTCCTACCAGCCCACCATGCACTGTGGCAGGCGTATTCCCTCGACCCTGTAAAGTTATGCTGACAAATGAGGCCCTGCTCTTTCTGCCATCCCACCATGCACTGTGGCAGGCATATTTCCTCCACCCTTTATAGTTATGCTGACAAGTGAGGCCCTGCTCCTCCTACCAGCCCACCATGCGCTGTGGCGGGTGTATTCCCTGCACCCTGTAAAGTAATGCTCACAAATGAGGCCCTCCTCTTCCTGCCATCCCACCATGCACTGTGGCAGGCATTTTCCCTCCACCCTTTATAGTTATGCTGACAAGTGAGGTCCTGCTCTTCCTACCATCCCACCATGTCCTGTGGCAAGTGCTTTCCCTCCACCCTGTAAAGTTATGCTGACAAATAAGGCCCTGCTCTTTCTGCCATCCCACCATGCACTATGGCAGGTATATTCCCTCCACCCTTTATAGTTATGCTGACAAGTGAGGCCCTGCTCCTCCTACCAGCCCACCATGCGCTGTGGTGGGTGTATTCCCTGCACCCTGTAAAGTAATGCTCACAAATGAGGCCCTGCTCTTCCTGCCATCCCACCATGCACTGTGGCAGGCATATTCCCTCCACCCTTTATAGTTATGCTGACAAGTGAGGCCCTGCTCCTCCTACCAGCCCACAATGCGCTGAGGCGGGTGTATTCCCTCCAACCTGTACAGATATGCTGACAAGTGAGGCCCTGCTCTTCCCACCATCCCACCATGGACTGTGGCAGGCGTATTCGCTGCACCCTGTATAGTTATGCTGACAAGTGAGGCTCTGCTCTTTGTATCATCCCACCATGGACTGTGGCAGGCGTATTACCTGCACCCTGTGTAGATATGCTGATAAGTGAGTCCCCTGCTCTTTATAACATCCCACCATGTCCTGTGGCAAGTGTTTTCCATCCACCCTATAAAATTATGCTGACAAATGAGGCCCTGTCCTTCCTGCCATCCCACCATGCATTGTGGCAGGCATATTCCCTCCACCCTGTATAGTTATTCTGACAAGTGAGGCCCTGCTCTTTCTACAATCCCATCATGCACTGTGGCAGGTGTATTCCCTCCAACCTGTATAATGATGCTGACAAGTGAGGCCCTGCTCTTCCTACCAGTCCACCATGCACTTTGGCAGGCGTATTCCCTGCACCCTGTATAGTTATGCTGACAAGTGAGGCCCTGCTCTTCCTACCAGTCCACCATGCACTTTGGCAGGCGTATTCCCTGCGCCCTGTATAGTTATGCTGACAGGTGATGCCCTGCTCTTCCTACCATCTGACCATGCACTGTGGCAGGCTTATTCCCTGTGCCCTGTAGAATCGTGCTCACAAGCGAGGCACAGCTTTTCCTGTTAGCCCACCATGCTCTGTTTCACTCGCCCCCTCCTTCCAACCGGAGAAGGGGAGGCAGTTGTGATGCCCTTGACAGAGAGCATCTTGTGGGAAGCTGAGCAGTGACCCTGCCAGTCACCCATGTGTGCTTCAACATGTCCACCGCCTCTACGGCTCACAGGCGGGAATTGCTTTGCCCTTTCAGAAGCACACTTTACCTTGACAACATGTTTCAGAAGGTGAACGTGCTGGAATGATTTACAACTACAATCGGGGATTTGCTTTAATGACTGGAAAGTACGAATAAAGTGGATTTCGTTATGGCGGGGGGCACCCTCCTTGTTGCCAGGAGTGGGTGAGTCTTCAGCATGCTGGTGGAGTCCACCTGGGAAGTATGTGGGAGTCTTTGTTCAGGTAGTGGAGGCCATTAAGCCAGGAATGGGTACTTCTAAGATAATTAAGAATATGTCCCAATGCCAAGAAGGAGTGAATCTTCGGTACTGTTGAGGATGCCCGAATTCCAGGAGGACTGCATGCTCGGCAAGGTAATGCAGGCTGTAATGCCAGGAATGAGTGCCTCTTAGATAATATAGAAGAGGCCCCACACAAGCAATGATTGCCAGCAATCAGTGAAGCTTCGATACTGTATAGGACGCCCTCATGCCAGGAATGAGTAAGGAACGAGTGAAGCTTCGATACTGTAGATGAGGTCCTGATCATGCAGGGAATGAGTAAGGAACGAGTGAAGCTTCGATGCTGTAGATGAGGTCCTGATCATGCAGGGAATGAGTAAGGAACGAGTGAAGCTTCGATGCTGTAGATGATGTCCTGATCATGCAGGGAATGAGTAAGGAACGAGTGAAGCTTCGATACTGTAGATGAGGTCCTGATCATGCAGGGAATGAGTAAGGAACGAGTGAATCTTCGATGCTGTAGATGAGGTCCTGATCATGCAGGGAATGAGTAAGGAACGAGTGAAGCTTCGATGCTGTAGATGAGGTCCTGATCATGCAGGGAATGAGTAAGGAACGAGTGAAGCTTCGATACTGTAGATGAGGTCCTGATCATCCAGGGAATGAGGGACTCTTGGATGCTGTGGAGGAGGGGAGGAGGGCCTAATGCCGGCAATGAGTGAATCTTCGATACTGTTGAGGATGCCCGAATTCCAGGAGGAGTGCATGCTCGGCAAGGTAATGCAGGCTGTAATGCCAGGAATGAGTGCTTCTTAGATAATATAGAAGAGGCCCCACACAAGCAATGATTGCCAGCAATCAGTGAAGCTTCGATACTGTATAGGACGCCCTCATGCCAGGAATGAGTAAGGAACGAGTGAAGCTTCGATACTGTAGATGAGGTCCTGATCATGCAGGGAATGAGTAAGGAACGAGTGAAGCTTCGATGCTGTAGATGAGGTCCTGATCATGCAGGGAATGAGTAAGGAACGAGTGAAGCTTCGATGCTGTAGATGAGGTCCTGATCATGCAGGGAATGAGTAAGGAACGAGTGAAGCTTCGATGCTGTAGATGAGGTCCTGATCATGCAGGGAATGAGTAAGGAACGAGTGAAGCTTCGATGCTGTAGATGAGGTCCTGATCATGGAGGGAATGAGTAAGGAACGAGTGAAGCTTCGATGCTGTAGATGATGTCCTGATCATGCAGGGAATGAGTAAGGAACGAGTGAAGCTTCGATACTGTAGATGAGGTCCTGATCATGCAGGGAATGAGTAAGGAACGAGTGAAGCTTCGATACTGTAGATGAGGTCCTGATCATGCAGGGAATGAGTAAGGAACGAGTGAAGCTTCGATGCTGTAGATGAGGTCCTGATCATGCAGGGAATGAGTAAGGAACGAGTGAAGCTTCGATGCTGTAGATGAGGTCCTGATCATGCAGGGAATGAGTAAGGAACGAGTGAAGCTTCGATGCTGTAGATGAGGTCCTGATCATGCAGGGAATGAGTAAGGAACGAGTGAAGCTTCGATACTGTAGATGAGGTCCTGATCATCCAGGGATTGAGGGACTCTTGGATGCTGTGGAGGAGGGCCTAATGCCGGCAATGAGTGAATCTTCGATACTGTTGAGGATGCCCGAATTCCAGGAGGAGTGCATACTCGGCAAAGTAATGCAGGCTGTAATGCCGGCAATGAGTGCATCTTCAATACTGAAGAGGAGGCTGGCTCTAATGCTAGCAATGGCATCTACTGAGGCCGTGACACCAGGAATGAATGTTTCGTCGGTACGCTAGAGGAGGACAAGATTAGTCGGTCTTGAGAGAGTTCTGTGTGGCAGCAAGTGCTTTGGCTGCTTCGAATACCTTGGAACAAACTCACATTTCTTTGTAGTTGGTCCGCAACACCCTTTATCAGTGTTTGGAACTCAATCTGACTCAAATCGCCAAGGTCTAAGGGCTCGCTCCATTCTCTCTATCGACCAATGACTTCTCTCACGAAGGTTGAATAGCATGTTTCTCCCATGAGATTCTGATGAGCCTCCCATCAAATGCTGGCGAATGTGCCTCACCAACAGATTTTGGGGCTCATTACAAGTTTCCCGGTATTCCACCGTTAATTCCAGCGGTTCCATGAGTTAATGTCCCCGCAAAAATGTCAGCATACAAGAATGGTGCCGTTTTTGCAGCAATATTAACCCATGGCGCCTGCAGGGGAAACCCCTGCAACCCCCATATTTTTTTAAAGGAAGCGGGGGACACCCCCACACACCCCCGCTCCCATTTACCCATAAATGATCCCCATAAATAATGTTGCCTATGCCGCTTCCCGGCGACTATTTGTATGGCGACATTATTTATGGGGATAATATTACCCGATACCATTCCAGCGGGATAGCAGGAAACGGATCTTACCGGTACCGGCACCTGATATCCCGATATACTGGGATATTCCACGTGCCGGCAGCCGCGGGTTGAGTCCCATCGGAGTCCATGGAGGGGTTTGACGAAATGACCAGCACCAGTAATACCGGTGCCGGTAATTCCGTCATTTATTTGCTATTGGGAGCCTGATTTACCTCCGCCTCTTGTGTTTTGCCAGTCTTGGAAAATTGCTAGTGCCCGAATTACCAGCAATTTTCCCCGACGAACTCACTTCTCCCTTTCTCTCTCTAGAAGGTTTCAGATTACCACGCACCAAAGGTGTGCATACGGAAATCCCTAGCCGGCTTCTGAGGTGGACTCTCTAGCTTGTCTTTGGCTGCAGCTAGTCAAAATGTCTGCCTATGGTGACATTCCCACCAATTGTAGACTCTTACCAACTTTCAAATACTCCCCAGCCCCCACAGGTACTACATCTAGCTGGAAATCTTGCAATACTCTGTGGTACAAATAATACAGCTGCTGAATCCATGCCTCCCTCTATCCTCTGCCTTTCAAGGGGAAGAAGAAGCTTTTCTGCCCTGGCACCTCCAGGGTGCGGACGGTGCATCGGAGCAGCTGCTTCGACCAAATTAATGTAAGGCGATGCTGCTTAACTCGAAGTAGTAATATTTTACTTTAGATTCGTTCTTATCATCCAAATTCCATAAACCTTCCAAAAATTGCAAAGATAGCTCAGTATAGCTTGATTTAAGTTTTGAATTTATGCAAAGGCAGAAGGCAGAGGGGGCGGGTTTCCAATAGGGGGGTTACATGTACCATTTGAGGTGAGCAGAGATTCTCATTATACCATCAAGCAAACTTTTAAATAGGGTATTGAGTTCACACATCACTATTTCACAAGTAATTACAACAGCTGACTGGTGCACAGCGCAAGCAAATCACTTCTTGTCGATCCGGAAAAGGGTGCACAGTGGCCTGCAGCATTAAACTCGATAGACTTAGCCTATATTATTAAGCAGTCAGAGGATCTACTCGACTGACAGCGGGCGGGCGGAGCTTCAGTTTTCTCCACTGACTATTTCACACCTGGTAATACAATCATTTTAGAATGTGAATGGCTGCTTTTGGAGGAAACCTTCTTTTGGACTGTGCTGACTCCATTTTTGGTGTTTCCACTTCTTTTCTGGTACTTGTTTTGTGGAAAAGAGGAGATCAAGAGAGCTGAGGACGTTCTTGTTGATCATCCTGCTGTTTGTGAAGGGCTGTTTGCTTGCCCTGCTAAAGGTTGCTTCTGTTAGAATTCTTAGGCCTGTTGGAATGTGCTCACTCTTGTAATGTTCTGAGAAGGTTAGGCATACAAGGATATTTTTCTAAAGCAATGTTAATGGTTTCCTTGAACTTCCATCACCTTAAGCTTTCAGAAAAATCTCTTTTTCCATCCCATATCCTACCTATGTGGCTGCCCTTGAGCTTTTAATCTTCGCCATTTCTGAAGAGGAATTTTGTTAGACTTAATTAGGCAATGACAATGGCGCTGAAATGTTGCATTCGCCGCGAGTAACTCTCCTCTAGAAAACAGAGAAGGAACATGTGAAGAGAGCATGGCACTCGTTGCACACCAGATAAAATGACTCATTTTGGAGTGATTCATAACTGCTGGTGTCAGAACCCTGAATGCATGAGCCATTGCTGGTGAACGCTACCAGTGTTGGAAATGGAAAAAATGTACTTGGGGGACCCTTTTCTCTTAGCAGGGGTGGGGCTGTGGAAGGAGCGGGTGGGCTGCGTGGTGTGTCTCAGTCCAGGTCACATCTCTTCCCATAACCCAAGATTAGCGAATTTGTATAAAAGCAAAGATCATTTCGGGAGCATACAAATGCCCATAAGTTGATATGTGAGACATATCTGGGATTGTGAGGAATTCGACCATCCGCATCCTGGGTGTGCGCTCACCTGAGCTTTTTTGAAATTTTAAATGACATTGAATGATGGTAGACCAACCTCTGGAAAATGTGTGGGGCTAATCCGCCTATGTTTTCCTATGCTCACCACACGGCATACACGTGTACCATGGGTGGACACAGCCTACAGGCGCAGTCCTCCCTGTAATATTTAGATGGGATCTGAAAGGTGGAGTACATGATGCATCTCAGAAGGATGAGGGCCAAAACCTTCCTCTTGCCATGGCCAATCTTATTACCTATCGAAGGCTCCATGGATCCGCACTGTCTGTTTACCTTGGTGATGGTGGGAGCAATTAACAAACTTAACATACTAACAGAATATACTTCAAAAAGGCCCACATGGGGTCAGGCTGCAACGGTTTAACAAAAGACAGCCAACCCCAACAACCTTTTGATATTTATTTATTTATTAAATGTATAAAGCACACTGGCAGCACAGAGGCATCAAGGCGCTGATACAAGGATATGTCTTAGTTACATGGTACACAAATTGCTATTAGTTACAAAAAACGTAGCGGTTAAAAGGACAGTACATTTATTTCCTTTAGTTACATGAGTTATTTGTGGGTACAGTTAGCGCCGGTCATAGTGGGTGATGGCAGGTTCATACGAAAAGCATGGTCTTGATCCGTGTACAGAAGGCTAGGTGGGAGGCTATTCCCCTGAGGTGAGCAATGAAGGGGAAGCTGGAGCCTCCAGCACGTGTTCGCAAGACCTTAAGCACTTTTGATTCGGTTGTTGTACGGGGTTCTGGTGGGTTTAGCCATCTGTGGTCTTGAGATTCTTTGTGAGAGATATGGGGGTCTGTGTTGTGTAGGCATTTGTGTGTGAGGGCCAATGTTTTAAAGATGACACTTTCTTTAATAGGGAGCCAGTGGGCTTGTTTCCTAGCGGCTGTTATCCGGTCTCTTTTGGGTATGCCGATGGCTGCCCTGAGCGCATTGTTTTGGACAACCTGGAGTTTTTCAATGTTTATAGAAGAGGTGCCGGCAAGCAGGGCGTTACAATAATCAAGTCAGGATCCAATTATGGCTCTGGCTATGGTAAGGGAGTTTTGTTCAGTGAGGAAGGGTCTAGTTGTGATTAGTAGTTTGGGATGATAGGCCGCTGCGGATTCAATGGCGTTGACCTGCTTGACATAGATAGGTTAGAGTCCAGGTAGACTCCAGTGATTTGACGGCATGGGAGACATAGATCTGAACGTTGTCGATGGTGAAGGCGTTCTAATTTCTTTAGGGTTTCAGGGGAACAAATTAGAAGTAGTTCAGTTTTATCCCCGCTTAGACAAAGCCAGTTTTGATGGTAGAGTAGACTGAGTTGAGGGTTTTGGTGTCAGATTCGTAGTCGCCTGAGAGTGGGATGAGGACCTGCGTGTCGGCAGCATAATTTGTGTAGGTGATGCCTAGTGCATCAAGGAGGAGGAATAAAGGCCTGGTGGATATGTTGTACAGGGTGGGGGATATGCAAGAACCCTGCATGACACTGCACTTGATGATGGTGGGGTATGCGCAGGCTTTGTCAGAGAAGACCTTCATGGCTCTATCTTGGAGGAATGAGGTGATCCAAGCTGTGGCATTAGGGGAGAAGTTGGCAGCAGATGATAAATGATGGCAGAGGGTGTCGTGGGCGAGAAGGTCGAAAGCTGCAGACAAATCTAGGAGGAGGAGAAGGGCTGGTTTGCCCAAGTCTCTTATGTCATCCATTTGATTCTTGAGGTCTAAGAGGGCTGTTTCGGTGCTGTGGTCTGGGCGGAAGCCAGACTGGAGGAGACCGAGAAGGTTATTGGCTTCTAGAAACATTTGTACATGCAGATATGCTGCTTTGTCTAGGATCTTTAGTAGAAGTGGAACTGTAGTGATGGGTCTATAGTTCCCTGGTTTGGTTGGGTCAAGTGAGGGTTTCTTTAGGAGTGGGTGTACCCCGGCTTCCTTAAGACAGGTTGGAACATGCCCGTGGAGAATGAAGCGTTGATGAATGCAGTGAGAAAGGGGGCGAGGGTAGAGGCGCATACTTTGAAGTGGGCGGGGCAGATGTCACCTTTGCAATTGGATGTTTTGGTGGAGTTAAGAAGATCAATTACTTCATTTTCAGTGATGTCCTGAAAGGAGAAGGTGGGAGATTCTCTCACGTTGAGGTTTGTTGGGTTTTGTCGCTGGTGGTGAAGAGATTGTTGTTGAGCTAGGATGTTGTTCTGAAGGGTGTTGAGTTTTCCCAGCATGGCTGATTGGATGCTGTTGCACCAGACTTTGTTGTTGGCAAAGGATTGTGGAGTTGTGGAGGTGAAATCTAACTACCTGAATATAGAGATGATCTCTTTGGTGTCTGACTTGTCGTTGGCTATAGTGTGAAAGGAGGTGGCTTTGGCTTTAATGATGGCCATTTTGTATTCTTTGGCTATTTTATTGAACTCTAGTTTTGTGGAATCACTTGGTTTGTCTTTCCAAGTGGAGATAGCTTCCCTTTTCTTAGTTCGTAGATCCAAGAGTTTGGGGGTGTACAAGCCATTAGTGTGCTTGGAACGTTTAGCTTTCCTTGAAGTGAGAGGGGCAGTGGAGTCTACTCTTTGGGTAATGATGACATTGAATGAATGTGCTAGAGATTTGGGGTCATTGGAGAATGGGGGCTTGAGGGCAGGCACTGAAAGGTGGGGTAGGAGCCTTTCTTTGGTAAGCAGGCGGGAGCTCCTTGTGAGTGGCAGAAGGCGATTCTCGGACTGGGAAGTAGTCTTAGTGGTGATAAGATCGAAGAGAACGATGTGGTGATCTGTCCAGGGAAGGAGGGAGTTAGATTTGATTGTGAGGTGACCTGTTGTAGTGTGCTATCCACCCGAGGGTGTAACCTTTAATGTGGGTGGAACTCATAATGGCTTTTTTGAACTCTAGAGTTGCTAAAGCCTTATCAATGGATTGGCTGTGGAGTCATTAGGGTCATTTAGGCCGAGATTGAGGTCTCCTAAGAGAATGGCTTTGGTGGTTCTTTTTAGGTTGTCGAATAGGAGGTGCAATAAGGAGGCCTGAAAGTCGGTGGTGGGTTCTGGGGGGCGGTAGACAATGTGGAGGGAGATGGTACCGTTGGGGAATGGCCAGTAACGTGAGGAGCAAGTGGTCACTATGGTTGCCTATCTCACTGTTACCTTTCTGATTGGGATGAATTCTTTAGCTATGAGTGCCACCCACCTCCTTTAAGGTGTGGATGGTCTTGCCTGAATATTGCATAGCCAGGAGGAATTGCTAGGGCTAGTGCTGGGCCGGACGCTTCATGGAGCCTGATATCGCTGATTATAAGGAAGTCTAGATTGTGGCTGGTGAAGAGATCATGTATGTCCAAGGCGTGGGTTTGAAGAGACTGAGCATTAATGGGGGTCCAGCTAAGTGGAGGGGTTTGTATTGTGCCAGGTTTGGTGGGGTGGTGTTGTTTCTAGTGGTCTTGAGTTGAGTGGGTAGCTCATTTGGAGTGCCTCCTGGGATGTACATTTGTGTTTGAGGGCATTATGGTGTTGTGACTAGTACTGTTTTGTCATAAAGTTTAATTTCTGGAGCAGGAGCCTTAGGGGCCTTGTCAGTTGCAGAGACTGGGGGTGTGGCATATGAGTCGGCATGCCTAGGGGTATGTGTGAGGGGATTGGTGGCATGCATAGTAGTTTGTCCCATGCAAGGTGAAATGAGTGCATCAGACAGTTTCAGAGACTTGCTAGTGGGAACATGGAGATCAGAATACATTGCAGCGTCATCGGGCGCATGGGCAGTAGCAGAATACATTGTCATTACATTGTCATCATTGTCATCAGAATGCAATGCAGTGTCATCAATGAAGAGAGCAGGCCGTGCAGAATGCATTACATTGACATCATCATTGTCATCAGGATGCATTACATTATCATACATTAAAAGAGCAGGCCGTGCAGAGGAGGCTTCTGCAGGCTTGCTAGCAAGTACATGAGAGATAGCAGAATATATTACATGAGCATGGTCATTTGGACGGGCTGGCAGTGGCTCAGATGGCACATCAGGCCTGCTAGCGGACAACATTATTGAGGGTTAGTACGTTGCAATGGTAGGCGAGTCGAAATATACAACAGCAGAGTCCAAATCCTGCAAGCCTCTGTCAACAGGCATTGATGCAGCCGGGTTAGTTTTGGCTAGAGGTGGAGCTGCATGTACATTGACCATGTGATTGACGGTGGGAGTTTGGGTCAGTACAGGGGCGGTCTGATCATTGGTGGTCGGGTCCTTTTGCATGGATTCGGTGAACCAGGAAAGCGCTGCATGTGGGCTTGTATGGACGGCTTCATCGGCTGGCATGGGGCTGCAGGGTGAGTGTGTGTAGTGTTGTAGCGCGAGGGACTGCAGGGTTGGGAGCGAGGATGGATTTCTGAGCCTCATGTGCAGCTGTGCGTTCCGGGCATGGGTGTGCAGGGGAATGGTCATAGTGAGAGTTGGGTAGGTGTGCGCATGGAGGCGTGCTAGTCTGTTCGAGAGTGGCAGCAGAGCGGAGCTATGCTTTAGAGGGGGGGGGCTCTGAGCCTCAGAGAGGGCACGCTAGTGATATCAGCATTTGTTGCAGTGATAGCTTACCTTGAACATTGACAGCAAGAGGTTGGCCGGAATACTGATGCGGCAACGCCGAGCAGCGGAGAGCGGCAGAGAGCATGTGAGGCCTTTCCACATGTCCTTCGCTCGATGCCGCCTTCGCCTGCCAGCCACTGTGCTGGGCATTTAATGGCTGAGCTGATGCTAGCCTATCTGGGCCAGTGGCGGTGATTCCTCTTGTAACAGGTGTTGCTAAGCACGCTGTTCCGACATGGGTGGCCATTTTGGGTATGCTTCGGTCTAATCCAACGGCGCTTGCAGGTCGGGAAGATGAAGGAGCTGCAGGCATGCACTCCAGTGCCCCTGGTGATGTTGTGGCTTGTGAGCCTCGCTGAGGAGCAGCAGAGAGCATATGAGGCCTTTGCACACAGCCTTCGCTCCACACTGCCTTCGCCTGCCGGCCACTATGCTGGGCATTTATTGGCTGAGCTGATGCTAGCCTATCCGGGGCAGCGGAAGTGATTCCTCTGGAAACGGGTGTTGCTAAGGATGCTGTTCCGACGCGGGTGGCCATTTTGGGTAGGCCTCGGTCTAATGCAACGGTGCTTGCAGATCGGGAAGATGACGGAGCTGCAGGGATGCACTATAGTTCACCTGGTGATGTCGTGGCTTGTACTGTTGTCTTGCACTGTGTCAACCTGAAGCCAGCTCCCGCCTCTCAGTATCAAGGGCAGTGACCTGTCATGTCTGGGACTATGTGTTTACAGTAAGCAACCCCTGCAGGGGACCCTATTCAGAGGGTACGAGTAAGTGGATTGATGAAGACAGAAAGTCTGTTCTCACCACAGCTTTAAGGGAGACCTGCTGCTATAATCAGGCACCACAGAGAGCACCATTAAATAGAGAGACCCTTTGATCCACAACAGACAGGAAGATGGGTGGGACTTAGTATTACATGTATTCACCCCTTTACATTTTCTGTTGCAACGCATTCTGATTATGACCTCATGAATACAGGAGATTGTTGGTGGGGACCCAGCATTGGTTCATTAAGGTAGGCTTAACCTACACCTATCACTGTGGTCCATTTGGCTTTAAAAGAGGGCTGAACCCCTCTTTTGGGCAGATCATCTGAAGACTTTGCATGGAGTAACAAGATGAGCTCAGCACTGGACCCTGGCTGAAGGTACAGTCTGCCTTACATCTTCCGCAAGTGAAGGAAGGCCAGGATTTCCAAAGAGGGAAGCAAGAGCCCTCCCCTAAACATCTCCCAGGAAACAGAAGGAGATACTAAATCCAGAGGACCATCCAGCAGCTCCAGAACCGGTACTCAGCCAGCACACAGTGTGCCCTGCTAGACTATGCAGCAAGCTTCCTGGGTGGGAAGCGTCAGAGAGTCTCTGATACAAACACAGGACAAGGCTGTCTCCTGCAACACTCTCCTCAGGTTTGGGCCATCCGCCTTAAAGTTGACACAAGCCCAGTGAGGAGGTTAGGAGGAGTGCATCGACAAGCATCAACCAGCGTCCGCCTTAAAGGACATTTTCGAGCTAGTCAAGCTTCTCAAGCTGCGACCGGTGTCTCGCTGTAGTCGCTAATGTCGCCAGAGACGCCTCGACCAGTGCTTCAGACCCGTCAACCAGCACTGAGACAATGATTCCTGACCCTGAGCGGCCGTGTAGGCCAGCCTGCAGCCACCGTCCAGGCTTGCTCGCCGAACTGCCTGCTGCCTGATACCCGCAGCTGTCTCCCATCTTGAACTCTATCGCAGAAGCTGCAAAGCAACCTGAAACTGACTTGACCCTGTGGAGCACCAAGAACTTCTACAAGCACAAGGTACAATGTGGTTCTGTCCCCTTGGTCCTTCTCTCAAGGCCCCCATTGACATTTTATGACCCATTGCTCCCTTTGTGTTGAAAACAAGCATCCTTCAACTATTGCGATTAATTACTTTACAGACTACCCTCCTGTCAGTTTCCAGAGTGCATCCCTTTTCCTTCTTGAAACTGTCTGTCCTCTGCATTACAAAACAGGGTGGGTTGTATTTTGTATTGCGCTAGAACTGTCTGTTGTGATAATAAAGCAGAAGATATGTGTGTACAACCTTGACTGGACAGTCCTTTTTATCATTGGGTAATTGTATTTTCGCTGTGTTGCAACTACCTAATGATCCACGATCTTTCAGAGATAAGCCTGCCGTTCTATCCACGTTACCAAAATTGGACATGGAGGTTTATAATTTGCTTGTGTTTCCAATCTGTCCAGATCCCTTCTGGTGTACTAGAGGTGTGGGGCTGATGGTTTAGAAACCGATATTCATCCCTGGACCACTGGTGCCCCATAAATTGATTAGTCACAGTGACAGTGATTCAGTAAGAAAACATTTTGAACGAGATGGAAGTTAATCTGCTCTTTGCATTGATCACAATACTCACCCTATAAAAAAAAGTCTGTTAATTGCAGGACATATATATCAATTTGGACAGCTGTTGAACAACATGTGAGGTTTTTACTGTTTCTGCATCCAGTTTCCCTTGCAGTCTTCTGAAGCCTGTGCTGCTCATGGAACAGACTTGGGAACAGATATGGAAGTTTATTGGGACTAGCTCCTGGGCCTCGGGGCTGAGCAGAGCTCAAGAAGTGCTCTGGCAAGACACACTTTGCTAGAGTTACGTGTCACACCCATTTACTACACTACCACTTCTTTGGTAATGCCTCGACAGCACTATTTAGGACATCTTCTGAGGCCGGTACCAATGTATGAAAAATATGCTGTATGCAAAACGCTCCACAAGAAACTTTGCATTGCCGCTATTTGCAAAGTATCAGGATTGAACGAGCATGGCGTCCAAACTAATACGCCCACCTCTTGAGCAACATGAAACGCAATAGCGGTTATTTTCATCAGCATCAACCTTACTCCCTCAACTCTCCCGAGTACCTGAGGAAAGTTAGGGAACCCTGTGCTCCGTGCCCATTTACGCTACACTGCCGCTGGACTAGACTGCAAGTGCCTTCATGGCTTTTTGTGCCATCAGCAAGCGCCTCCTCATTTGTCAGGACTTCTCATTATGGGGTGGTGCGCGAGAGCCGCTTGATGCTCCCTGAATAGTGGTGATGTAGTCACAGCACTTGTATGGCCTATCAGGCAGCGTCTTCCAATAGTCATCCAGTTGGCCTTCAACCAACTAATCTCAACATCTGTCCAATCTTGGGTTCACCACTGATGATGGCCTTGCAGGGCATGACTAAGCTTCTTGCCAGAGTGGAACATGTCACTCTTTGAGACCTTAAATCACTGCCTTTGCTTGTCTTGCTCAATCTTAAAAGAGCAAAGACAGTGGTTTTAGCTGCTCCGATCCTCTGGCTCTACATTTCTACCATTTGACGCCTCCCGCTATGGGCCACTAATTACTCTGTCCCTGAAAGTATGACATCAGGGATAACCTAGGACTTTCGTTTGTTTCACAAGTCAACTAAATTGTCAAGAAATGCCTGTTTTCATGAATGTCTACTACTGTCGTCACTGTCATTTTTTCTGTACCGCTTTTTTGTAACTAAGTAAGCCTACTGCAACAGCGCCACGATGCCTAAGGGCCGTTTGTGCGCTTTACAAATGGAAATAAATAAATAAAACAAGAGTGCCCTCTACCACCCCCAGCTGGTAAATGGGACACAAGCTCTCTGGGCAATGTTTCAATGAATTGTTCAAATAAGAACAGTAGTTCTCTCACACTTCGACAATTGTATGGGTCTATCAAGGAGTCCCTTCCAAGACCATCTCCAAACCTCAGTGAACAGAAAACCACACCGGCCACCACATCTGGGATTTTGAAGCGACCATGGCGCATCCATCCAGCACTAATGGTACTCCTCCAGAACCAAGCATTCCTCAAAATCTGGTATTGCCGTATCACACGGCCTCGCATCTGCAGTGGTCTCCCCATACAGTGAGATGCAAACATTTTGGAGGGGAGAACAAGGGTCAACTGTATGGTACTCTCGCCACACAACCCAGGACCTACAAGGTGATGTATTTTTCGATAACTGTTTGAAACCCACCTTTTCCACACGTGCTTGCTCTGAGCTCGTCCCCGCTCTGACCCATGATATGATATTATATGATATCATATGATATGGCATTTATAACGCGCCTGTACACAAGTGTTTCTAGGCACGATAAGACAAGGAGGGGGAAACAAAGGGAGGTCAAAATTACGATCTTATTAGGCCGTGTGTCATTCAGATTGCGCAAGTGAGGGGAAGTGGGAAGGGGAGAAGTGCCACAGGGGAGGGGAAAGGGGACGTGCAGTTAACTCACAAGTGCAGCCAGCGGGTGGCACATAAGTGCAGAGAGAAGGGACTGTAGGGTTGCAGATATAGACCCTGAAGTGCTGGTGAGCCTGGAGGCAGTGCCAGGGCAACTGGACATGCAGGAGCCTGGTCCTCATCCCATTACAGCTTTTCTATGGAACCTCCTTTTGCAAGCAGTCTTCAAACAGTGCTTTGCAAGAACAATAAATCAGTTTCAATCTGTGACCAGGTGCTGCGGGGCCCATCCATAACGCGCCGAACCACCATCTGCATTTGCAAGAGCGTCCTCCTTGTAAAGCCTGTGTCAAGTAATTACGGCTCCCGCCCGGTATCGGCAGTCGGCATCGCGGCCCATGGGATTGCTGAAACCGCCGGGATGCCTTCTCTTCCCTCTTTCTAATCCGCCTGTAGCGGCCGCCAGCTCATCTCTTCTTAAGCCAGAGTTCGCACGCGGATCAGCATTCTCTCACACACTTCTAGCCGAAGTGGGGGTGGGGCCCGGGCCTGCGCTCTCCTCCCCTGGATCTCTTGTGCAGTGGCATTCCCGTGTACACCTGTAACACAGCAAAAGGGCAATTCGCTTATCAAGGACGGGTGTGTCGGCATGCGCAGCAATAATATGCAGGGTCGCATTAGTCAAGGCCCAACCGATATCTAAAACCTTTCCGGAAGGTTTCTACATGAAGATAGTCATGAGCAACCATGCCTACTGTGCCCAGGAAAGTCAGGCATGCCTCTATTGTGCATATATCCAGCCTCCTGGCATCTAACATGGACCCGGGCAAAGTGGACAGGCATACTTCCTCTCATTCCGACACACGGGTAGTGCTGGGGGACCTTCTGCCTCTCCAATCTCCCAAGTCCAGTGGTCGAAGTGTACGAAAAGAAGTAGTGGAACTATGTTCCCTACAGGGTGGCACCCACTCCTCACAGACCCCATCACCACGCTCCCTCCCACACACGATACAAACCCCGAAAAACATGCACCTGCTTTTTAAAGAACGTTCAGTGCAGTGCAACGAAAGTGCAAGTTTCAACTTCTTCCTACACTTTTATTTTAAAACAAAACCATCCCAGAACGGTTTCTTTATAAAATACAAGTATAGGAACAGCAAACCCTGATTTTAAAAAGTAGAGGAGCACCGCTCTCAACCGATCCCGCTCACTTCGGCCACTGCCCAGGTCTCTCTGCATCCTATGCACGGGATCAGTGGTTGAAGTGGGAGGGAGTGGTTGGGAGTGGTGTTCCTCTACTTTAAACAAAACAAAGTTTTACTCTTCCTATACTTTAATTTTAAAAACACACGTTCGGGAATGATTCAGTTTTAAAATAGAAGTGTAGGAAGAAATTGAAACGTGCACTTCACTGAACAATCCCTTAAACAGCAGGAGTGTGTGTGTGGGGCTTTGTATTGCTCGTGGGAGGGGGCGTGGCGATGGGGTTTGTGGGAAGTGGGGCAGGCCAGCAGGCAACATAGTTCCACTACTTCTTTTCGTACGCTTCGCCCACTGCTCAGGATTCAGAGGACTTGCCAGCTTTCACATGGTTAGCCACTGCTCTCGAATATCGATTAAACATGGCTGAAACAGTGCTGGAAATGGAAAAGATGTACTGGGGGACCCTCTCCACCCTGGAGCGCGGGGCTGTGGGGGCAAGCAGCAGGTATGAGGGGCATGGCCCCAGGCCAGATCGCATCAAAGAATGTTTTCGGAATGCCCGTGGTGAGGAGTAGCAGACTCAGGCATAAATAGTAAACAAAATACAAAAGGGGTAGTGCTGCTACTAATAGGCTCAACCCAAGTGCTTCCTCAAAGCGAGCAAGCCATTTTAGTTATATTGGGGAACCTTCCAACTTTAACTCAAGGATTATATCCCACGGTTAATTGCCCATTCAGTTGTCAAGGAAGAAAAACCACACACACATAGAGGGGGCTGTTTCATAAAATAAGCTTAATTGTATTTAGGAAAAAAAATGAAATTTCCTTAGAAACCACCTGCATGTGAAAAACATTGCTGGACTGTAAAGGAAAACATAGATTGGTGTCTATTGGACAGAGGAACAGCATCAGTCTTATTCTAGTCTGAGGACTAGTGTGGTTAAAGAAGAAAGACAAATATACAACATAAACTGAAAGAAAAACATATATAGTAAATACACCTCTTAGTTTTGCACCTAGAAATATGAAATTGTGTATCCAGAATCCAAGTATCTGGTATGTTAAATTATGGTAAGATTACATAGTACATCATGAATTATTCAAGTTCCAAGAAGGTTCTAATGTTCAAACATCTAACCGATCCATTTTACAGAAAGAAATTTGCATGAAATAATTCTGATAATCATATGCCAATGTCGTTGGGGGTAAAGTATGGTCAAACCACCTGATGGTATCTGAATCACATTGAAAAGTCAAAAGAAGCCCCTGGCATTGGGCTAATAGTTCCCCCTCGTGTAAGCTTCATCGCAGCACAGTATCTCTTCATGGAACCCAATCCTTCCGATTTGCATAAAGGCAAAGAGCTTTATGGGCACATATGAATGTCTACAATTTTAAATTTAAAATATTTCTTATAGTGATTCAGTAAGAAACCCTTTTAGGTGACTAATGGAAGTTAAACTCTGCTGTTTTGCTTAATCACAAAACTCACCCTAACGAAGAGATGTGTATACATTGCAGGAGATATATACCAGTTTGGACAGGTCCAGCATTGTATGTCTCTGTATTCACTCTACCATGCAGTCTTCTGCTTCAAAACATATCTGGCTGGTAGTGTTCTGGCTATCGCTTGTTCCTGGGGATAGATAGGGCAGTGCTCATTCAAGCCCAATGAGCAGACAGCTTTTAGAAGACTAGGCAGTGCTCTGTGCCGAGTCTGTGTGGGATTGTGGAGTGCCCTGTGTTAGCCCGTGACCTATATACCACGGTATCTCTTCTGGTTGTAGAGATTGTTCCCCATCCATGGGACACTCCACTGTACAGAGAAATGTATTCCAGTGTAACGTTTGTGTCCTGAATGCTTCCTGGTCCAGAAAACTACTGTAGTACCATGCTCCCTATACAAATCTACCACCCCTGATTCCCATTCCACCAGAAGGAGGGTGGAAGGAGAAGCTAAAGGCATATTCAATCTCAAGGGCTAAGTCAGTGAGTGGTATTGGTGGTGGAGGGGGTACTCATTTAATGCTGACTGAGGAGATTAAGAAAAGGGCCTTGAGAAGGAGCTGAAGGCAGGAGACTGGAGCAGAGCCCCTGGGGCTTGGGAAGAGGCACAGAATGCTGGGGGTAAGGAGAAAGAGACAGGAGGCTGCAGAAAGGAACTAGGTTAGGTGCTGTGTGGAGGCAGACCCCAAACGGTTATGAGTCAAGGGACCCAGTGGGCTGGGAGAAGAAAGACCTAGAAAGCTGGGCAAAGCGAGATCCAGAAAGTGGCAAAGCTGGGGTAGAAGTGGAAAGCCTTGGCTTTGAGGAAAGTGTCAAAAAGGGGTGAAGAAGGTGCCTAGAATTGTGAAAAAAGTGGGAGAGTAAGGAGTGAATTGAGGATCTATAACTGTAATAAAATTGCCCAAAAGGAGTGAAGAAGTTGGGATAATTGGAATGTCTTATGCGTTATAATAGAGGGGTCGAAAGGGGCGAAAAAGGCGGAGCAGAAAAGACACAGTTGATGCAAGAATAAAGTGATGGGAGATGGATAAGGAAAGAACAGGAAATAGAGGAAGGTGAAGCAGAACGTGAAAGACGAGATGTCATAAAGAAGTGAGGTGGAACGCTTGGGTTCCCTCCCAGAAGAAGTAGACAGAAATGGGAAAGTGGAAACAAAAGCCAGTAATGGACATGGGAAGGACGGAATCGAGCGAGGTATAGAAAGGAAGTTTGCTGAGGGAAGGCAGTAGTCCTAAAGACAAAAAGGGCTACCCTTAAAAAGGTAGCTATGGAAGGAAAAAGCTTTGCAGGAGACTTGAGGTGGGACTCTTGGGAGGAGAGAGGTATTGGACGAGGTGGCTGGAGGAGCATGACCATGAAAGAGAGGAAGGAAGTAGGGAACCTAATGAGTGCCCTGTGGCAACGGCAGGGCAGCCTCCTGTTATCCTCATGCTCCAATCCCCATTGAAGGCCTGCCACTCATGACTCCGCTAATGGAATCCACCCGCAGGCTAAGAGCCAAAGGGAAGGGCTCAGTTAATTGTGTGAGAACGGGGTGCAAGAACCCTCAAATGCAGACCTGAGAACTTAAGAGACGAAACCTCAAGAACTGTGGAAAAAAGGGCACAGCAACCCCTTAAAATCTGGGTTGTCAGCTCATGGTTTATTATGTGGATTTGCCCAGGAATACCTGCCCCCAAACTTACCGAGCACTGGCAGAACATTTAGGGGAACACTTTACTTTCACAAGAGAAAAACTTTCTTTTGGATAAGATTTCCCCGAGCACTACCCGACTGAGGAAAATAAACCTCCCGACAACCTTTAGTTGATTGCAGGCACTACTTGTTTATTTGGGTAATCCTATGCACATTTATTAATAAAACCCTATTCCTGATCTGGCATGTGTGTCGATCTGTCTGCTCTGTCTGCTGTGTGACACTTTGTATATGTACAGCCTTCTCCCTTTTCTTGGGTCACACCAGGGACAGGTGCCTGGGGTCGTCTCTGTCAGTGTCACTATGGGGGAGGGGGTTGGAGATGGCATATAAATATGCTTCTTTTATTCACTGTGTGTGACTTATCAAGTTCCGCAGCACCAGTGTCTCATGGATGAATTTCGGTTTCTAAACCATCAATCAACCCCACACCTCAAGTACACCAGAAGGGATCCGAACAGATTGGAATATAATTATAAAAACCTCCTTGTCCAATTTTGGTAATGTGGACGGAACAACAGGCTTATCTCCGCAAGGTCGTGGATCATTGGTTAGTTGCAACACAGTGAAAATACAATTATTACCCAATGATAAAAGGGACTGTCCAGTCAAGGTTGCATAAAATATCTACTTTATTATTACTACAACAGACAGTTCTAGCACACTACCAATTACGACCCACCATGTAAAGGAACACAGAGGACAGACCGTTTCACGAAAGAAAGGGGTGCACTCTGAATACTGACAGGAGGAGAGTTGGTAAAATAATCAGTCTTACAGTTCAAGGTTATTGATTTCAGTACCAAGGGGGCAAACAGCTGTAACTGTCTCGAAGGGCCTCCGGAGAAGGGACCCGGGGGGTCAGAAACACAATGTACCTGATGCTGAAGAAGTTATTGGTTCTCAACAGCGTCGAGGTGGGTCCAGGGCATTTTGCAGCCCTTGAGACACTTACTGGTGAGATAGCTGTGGGTACCAGGCGGCAGGCAGTTCGGGAAGCGAGGCTGGACTGATGTCTGCAGGCTGTCCGGTGCAGCAGCTCGGGGGCCAAGAATCATTGCCTCTATGCTGGTTGGTGGATCTGGAATGCTGATCGAGGCGTCATGGACGGCTCTGGTGACTGCGGCGTGACAACGGTCTGTGGTGCAGCATGAGGCGGTTTGAGGACTCGACTGTCTCGAAAAATGTCCTTAAAAGATGGACACTGGATGATGGTTGTGTGGCACTCCTCCTAGCTTCTTCGCAGTGATCGTATCATTTCAAGGCGGACGGCCCAGAGCTTAGGAGAGTGATTGCAGGCAACGGCCTTGCCCTTAGTTAAGATACTCTCTGGCATTTCCCACCTAGGAAGATTGCTGGCAGAACCTAGCAAGGCACGCTGTCTGCTGGCTCAGTACCAGTTCTGGTGCTGCTGGACGGGTCCTCTGAGTCCGGTATCTCCCTCTGTTCCCTGGGACATATTGAGGGGGGATCTTGCTTCCCTCTTGGATCTCCTGGCCTTCCTTCACTGGCGGAAGATGTAAGGTAGACTGTACCTTCGGCTCGGGTCCAAATGAGTCCTTCTTCTGACTCCTTTCAAAGTCTTCAGATGATCTGCTAAGTGAGGGGTTCAGCCCTCTTTTAAAACCAAATGAGCCCCGGTGATTGCTGTAGGCTAAGCCTGCCTTAATGAAGCAATCCTGGGTCCCTACCAAACATCATCTGTTAAGCATTAGGTCAGGACCAGAGGGTTCTGCAACAGGAAAAGGTTAGGGGTGACAACATATACCAAAGTCCCACCCATCTCCCTGTCTGTTGTAGATCAAAGTGTCTCTCTGGTTAACTGAGCCCTCTGTGACTCTTGATAAAAGCGCAGGCTTCCCTTGAAGTATGTGCTGGAAGCAGACTTCCTTTCGCTCCCAAATCACATCATTCGTCCCTCTGAAAGGGATCTGCTCTGCAGGGACACCTGCGGTAACTGCTGGACCCAGACAGGCTGTTCACTGCCTTTCATACAGAGAGGTGGGAACTAGCTTCAAGTTGACACATTGCATACCAAAAGGGTGTCAGTCCCGCCTTCCTGTTGTCTCTTCCGGCAACCAAGCCTCTCCTCTAGGCTTGCTTCAATTATCTTGTAAGTCTGAACTGCCACCAGCTGGAGTAGCCAAAAGGAATGCAGATCCATGGAGCCTTTGATATTTGAATTAGGCTGCTCATGGCCGGAGGAAGGTGTGCCTTCCCCCTTTAGGAGATGCTCTGATGTGCCCGGGCTGTCACATTCCAGCTGAATATGACAGAAGAAGACAGCACCTGTTGGCTGTGTCTTCCCGGAGTACATGTGACTATGCGTTTGTGTGGGAAGCAGATGAACTGTGTACGGAATGGCCTCACACAGTCCTCATAGGTTGATCTCCCATCATTCATTCTCATTATTAAAAAATCAAAAAGGCCAGGTGAGCGCACTCTCCCCCTGTGGATGGTTGGATTCCTCACACTGTGTCATCATTGAGCTTTACGCACATTTTACTTGCCATTCCAGTGACCTCATCGCAACTCAGCAGAATGTTCAGCTGTGGCTTGTTGGATGTATCAACCCACTTATGCTCCGCCCTGCGGCATCACTGTGTTCTGGTGGTGCCAGAATTATCAAAATGGCCAACAAAACCCTTGTGCGCGGCAAAACCTATGGAAATCGCACTTTACAACACAAAAAAACATTCACAGCAGAACTATGCCTGCCTGTGAAATCTGTCAAAATCTGGATGCAGTACCCGTGGCCGCCTGTATGACAGCTGTTAGTAGATTGCATTATAGAATTTAAACTTGTACAACTGAAATCTAATGTCTGAAAACTAAGTGACCTGTTATTGAGAGTGACCTAGGTTGCAACTGTTAAATCCCTTGGTTTAGAAGCTGGGATAAGTGCTCTAGCTGCTTGTTTTGAAATTACAAGTTTGTTTTAAACCAAGAAAAAAATGTAACAGAATGACATTGAATTTAAGACTGCCTAAACGCAATCAAACCAGTCCAACAGCTTCCCCATGGAGGCCAGACATCTCCCGTCTGCTTCACTCCACCAGGAAATCACACCTCTGTGATGATTAGATTAGGGGAGGAGAATTTGGGGCTGCATGGGAAGGGGACAATGGACATCCTCTGGCTGAAAGGACATGCAAAGTGTGAAGAGTCATAAATGGCCTCTCCCTGAAGGAACTGGGGGGAGATTGCTTTGGAGCTGCCATGAGAAGAAGGAGGCGGAGACAAACCACCCTTTGCTGCTTAACAAAGGCCAAAAGCACATTTTTAAAGAAGACTGATACATTACTGTATAAAATTGTGAAAATTATAGAAATAACAGCATTGTATATGTGACTTCTGGATGCACGTTTTAAGAGACGCCAGAACTCTGTGAGATGTTCTGGGAAGTAATAGCGGAAAATATGGTTTTACACCAAATGTATTTATGCCAAAAGCACGAAACTTCATACTCTTATGCCCATATTCAATGCGCACATTTGTACACATTTTCTGATAAACTGGATATTGTGTTCCAGACAAAAAGGGCAAAATTCTGTCAAAAGCAAACACAAGATCCTACAGCAACGAGGTTTGGAGGAGTATCTGCTACACAAAATATGTAATCTATATATGTTATTGTTATAGAGATTGCACACATGTAAATATGTATTGTACTAAAAGTAGCTTTTATGTTCAAAGGAACAAGGGGAGAATTCTGTGACTCATAGACCTACATCATCATGGTGACACCCTGTTTTCTTCTCCAATCAAGGGAGAGAAGAGACTCTAGCCAATCGCCTGCCTAAGGGGGCGTGCTTAGGATAAACCAGCACACACCCCCTTTATCATAAGCATAAATAGAGACAGCTCAGACTGAAAAAAGACACACAGATTCACCCACTAACCGATTGCTGGTGGAGCAGCCTGTGAGAGAACCCTCTATTTTCCTTGCTCCTGACTCCAGAAACTTGGCAAGCAGAAAGGCCCATTCCATTAGTTGAACCATTTTCAACTAGGCCTTGAATTTTCAGAACCAGAAAGAATCCCACAAAACCTAAGGGGAACAAAAGAAACAGCCAGGCTGTGCTGTAACTGCTTTCCTGCAAAAACATTTATTACCAGAACCAAAAGATCCAATCCAGTTGTGCTGTGCTGTGACCAGAGAACCATTGCAGACCCGATCCAGTGCTGTGCCGAGCTGTGACCAGAACCATTGCTGACCCATTCCAATCCGGTGTGCCCAGCAGTCGGTCCCAGAACCAGAATCCCTGGCCAGAATCCCTGACGGTTCCGTTTGAAATCCATATAGTGAGTATCTATCGATAGAACTGTGTCACTAGCATATGTACTGTCCATAGTAATCCCTGTCTTAAACCCATCCTCTCTCGTATTCAGAACCGGTAGTGTTAGGAGTATTTTTGAATCGTCAGAGCGTTTTCTTGCGCTAAGTTTCTCTCATTTGTTTTCTAAAACTAGCAATTCAGTAAGAATTCTTCAGATTAAGAGAAACCACCGTGCACACACCAAATAAGCACCACAGGAAGAAATATGCCACAGGCTATATCAGCTCTTTGAGAGAAGAACGGGAAGCAGATATTTAGGAGAGGCACAATAATCTAGGACCCAACACAAGTCATCCCTTTTCAGGATGAAAGCCAGGGGTGTTGCTAGGTCTGGAAAAGATCTGGGCTATGCTAATGTCCCTTTAACTTCGATGGAGCTCCACTCTTTCCCCAAGAATACCCTCACTCAAGTTGCATCCCCATGATTGGTCATGCAGACTTCAATGGAGTCCCACTCATTTGCCATTCATGCCCACCTTCAAGTGGCCCCTTACTGGTCCCATTGACTTCAACAGTGCCTGACTCCTTTCCCATTAACACCCTCATTCAAGTGGCACCCCATTATTGGTCACACTGATTTCGTGGGAGTCCCACTAGTGGTCGAATGCTGTGGTTGGGCCAAATCAGCCCTTTATCGTTCTGTGATGGATAAATTGACTGCCTGTAAACAATTTAACGCAGCATATTCTGATATTCTGTTACAGCTTTCCCCATCCAGGTGAACTTGAGCTGAGGCGTTCTGCTATAGAGTGTTGTGTTGTGTTGTGTGATATGAGTGTGCGATAGGAGAGCTTATTTATTTTTTTCAGAGCCCACTGGTGGATAACCCAAATAGGCTAATGATCAATGTTGCTGGACCTGTGACTGATTCCATTTGCACCTCAGGTTTAACTCCATCATTGACTTTGCCGACAGATCCCATTACCTGTTTCCCAGCTGGTTCACAGTGTATCATCGTCAGTTCCGTAGCTATCATTGGTAACAGACGGCTTCATTAGAAGGTTACACCACAAACACTGACTTCTAAATGCGGTTTCTTCACTTGACAAAATTGTGTGATTCTAGGCAAATCAATTTATCTCCCATTGCCTCTATTACATGATTTGCAGTAACTGGGGGTAATTATAGCAACTCTTAATCTAGCATTAAGTACCTTATAAAAGGGTACAATTATATTTGCACATTTTCAAGTGTTTGAATAAACGATAACAGATTTAAATGCAATTAAGACAGTCCTCATTAGCCGATCTGCTAGCAGAATTTTGACACTAATTCACAAAGATTGGTTGTCCTTTGCTTGGGGAACTGTCCTGAGATTACGCGGCTTGCCATCATCAGCCTATGTGCTATACTTCATCTCCTGCCTCACTTGTTTCAATGTACTATAGATGGACAAAGCAAACAGCCCATCCTTCAGAACCTGAAGGAGACAGCAGAGATGGTTTATAAGATGTCTGCCTCAGGCGCAGATCTCCCCTCTGCAGGATGAGGGCGCTGTTTGTGAGTCTCACCAGGTCTGGCTGTGGAGGATCCCAGTCGATGGAACGAGAGTGATTTCACCAAACAAGAGCAACAACAAGCCAACGGAAAGGCCCATCCTAGACTACGTGACTCGAGATTTGTATACCCAAGTACACTAGAGGAAAGGCACGTGCTATGTGAGATTCAATGTTAGAGAAAAGCCCATAAGTGTTTTGGATTTCCTCTCTGGCATACATTTGTGCACACGAGTGAGGCACAACCTTTTGTTATGTTGTGGTTGAATCTGGTATGAAAGGGAGATGTTATATATAGTCTTGTACATTGTCACTGGCCTGGAGTGATTGCCAATAGAATGTGATGTATGATGCAGCCAGGAGAATGTTGAGTGCATCAGTGTATGAATGTTCTGAGTGAGTCAGTTGGGGGCCTGAGCTGGAGTGAGTGGATGGCCGGTGGGTCTTCTCCTTCATGTGTACTGTACTACCTATCCCTGTCCTTGTTCTGTCATCCAGACTACTGTATATACCGATATGTGTTTGGCTGGTTTTTTCTGCATCCTGCATGTAAGGGTGATGTTTGTGTGTATGAACCTGATATGAAAGGGAGATGTCACGCGTGGGTACTTCCGGTATGAAAGGGAGATGTTATGTTGTGGTTGAATCTGGTATGAAAGGGAGATGTTATATATAGTCTTGTACATTGTCACTGGCCTGGAGTGATTGCCAATAGAGGAGTGAGTGGATGGCCGGTGGGTCCTCTCCTTCATGTATACTGTATCTACCTATACCTGTCCATGTCCTGTCACCCATACTACTGTATATACTGGAGAGTAACTGGAACTGTATATACTGTACCAATAAAGCATACCTGGATCAACATCAGTCTCCACAGCAGGTCTGTGTGTCCCGTGTGACTAATAAGATACTTTATTACACCTTTCTATCCTGGTGGCTGCACTCAGTTTTTGTGCCTCCCAAGGTCAATGAAAGGCTTACTGATGAATCACTGTTATTTATAGCACTACAGGAGTGCAAGATTGTGCCAACAAATGGTTTATAAAAAAAACAGGCACCATTATTCTCATTCTAAATGGAAGAGTCCATGCGTTAAGAGGGTCAGAGTTCCCTCGGTTGAATAATGCCTCCTTTCCAATCCGTGCAGCAGCTTGGTGAAGGCCTTATCCACAAGAACCAACCAATGAGGACTGCCCGTGAGACAATGAGGAGACAAAGAAAAGAAAAGCTTTTCAGAACACGGCAGATTTAGGGAGATCTTGAGCCCCCGCTGTTTCAGAGCTATGGCTTGATGGAATCGCAGGATATGTAAGGCTAGGATTGCTGCTATTCTTCCGGCATTGATCACACACATGCACATGCTACAGCGCCTAGAGGCTGGGCCGTCTGTGTAGAATCTGAGTGGTTCACACAGTGCACAACACACATATGAATCCAAAGCCTGTCCACCATGTTTGGTTTATCTGAGGAGTCCACAAGTGAGTCAAAGACTGCAGGCTAGTGGTTGGTCACAAACGTCGCAATATTCCTGGGGCCTGGGGCACTTTGGACCCCACCAGACCAAACAAATGAAGGGGACCAAGAACCTTTGTTTGCCTCACCTGCCCCTCAGACTCGTCGTCCAAGTCACAACCCGTAGCTTGATATTTTAACCTGCCAGCAATAAAAATCAACATGGCATCTATCCTTGAAGTCCCCTTAAGCACTTCATAAGTCATGGGGCCTCATTACAAGTGTGGCGGTCCGGAAACAAGGGTGTTGTCAAGCTTACCGGCACCCTTGTTTCCTTACCGCCAGACTACGAGTCTGCCTGCTGGGTCTGCTGCGCCCAGCAGGTCTGACCCTACTGTGCACAACAGCCCCCGTAGACAGACTCATCACAGAACCACTGGCACCGTTAGTAACAGTGCCAGTGCTTCCGTGAACCCATTCCCATGGAGTCTACAGGAATGGGGACTAACATGCTCTGGCACCTAGCTTCCCGGTCCGCCAGGGCTTGTAATGTCCCGGTGGCTCCGGAGAGCTAGGTGCCAGAAATGGGGTTACGGGGTCACAGCTGCGTTACCGCCAACCTCGTAATGAGGCCCATGGAATCAGAATGATAAGGAAGCGACATTTAAAGGGCAACATTAGCAGTCCACGTTGAGGACGCATGTGTTATAGCAGACGTACAGGGCATACTTGAACAATAGCAGCCGCGGGAAGGTATACAGGCTGAGGTAAAGATGCAGGAGACAGATGAGTGGCCATCTGAAAATGGAATCAGCATAATCAATAGGCAGCATTTGAAGGGCGACATTAGCATTTCACGATGATGGCACTTGTGTTTTAGCGTAAGTGTGTTTTTTTTAAACAATAGCAGCCTTGTGGGAGCTACGCAGGCTGTGGCATAGATGCAGGACACAGATGAGCAGCTGTATGAAAAATGTACACAGACCCGAGCATAGGTACATAACTCAGATTAGCTGCCTCACAGAGTATACACGTGCTCAAGCATGCAAGGCTGGAAGCAGCAAGAAGGTATGCTTAGCATAGATAGAGGAGACAGATCACACACAACAGGAAGGTGCACATACCTGAACACAGACTGAGATCAGAAGTGGTGTTGACATAAGTGAACTAGGAAGTACATTATTTATTTATTTGTGTATTTCATTTGTAAAGTGCACAAACCCTGAGGCACCAGGGCGCTGTTGCGAAACCACTTACATAATTCATGAACTTAAAGCAGCAGTGTAAAACGTGCCATGGACATGTAGATAAAAACATCAGTGCAGGTTAACAACACAGTAGGCGACTTTTTTTATGGCATATGCAGGAAGGGGTCCATTAGGCAAAAAGCCAGGTTTTCAACACCATGCGAAGGACCAGTAGGAGTTCTCTGCTCTTCGTTCTGGGGGGGAGTGAGTTCCAATGGATAGAAGCTAACCCACCTCCTTTGGCTCTTTTCAGTTTTGGCAGGGTGAGTCAATGAGCATAGAAAGACGTAACCGGTCTGATGGAATTTGCTGTCTGAATTTCCTGGGAGAGGTACTGCGGGGCAGTGTTGCTCAGGCATTTGTGTGTGATGGAAAGAGTTTTGAAAATAATCCTTTCCTGTATAAGGAGGCAGTGCACCTTTCTTCTGGTGGCTGAGATGTGGTCTCTTCTACGGATGTTTAGCGCAGCTCGGAGGGCTTTATTTTGGATTATCTGTAGTTTGTTAATGTTGTGTTTGGATGTCCCGGCAAAGAGGACATATGTGTGTTGTGTAATATAAGAATGGTCACTATTATTATCTTTGATCCCTCAGTATAGCTAGTTAAACCACAATGGAAGGTTTTTTTAAATAGTGTACCCTGGGAAATTAATCACTTTCAAGGACTTGCAATGTTGGCAGGTTAAGCACTATGAGATGAAATTAGTGAATATATGTGATTAAATGAAAGTCGATTCCATCTAATACATTTTCTTTAGAGGCATTTTATTGCAGATGTATGCGGGGGAGACCCCCTTAGCCCCTCCAATATCCCCCACATGTATTATTACCCTAACCCACCGCCCACATACATTTGTGGTGAAATTAGATGGAAAAAATTAGATGGAATCGAATTCAATGAAATCTCCTACGATGGAATCTACCTATGCCAAATGAGTTGCTCGGGATTACACACTTTAGTTAAATGTTGAAGCTGGGATTAGGGCCCGGTCTACAATTTTAGCGCATGACAACATTGTTTTCGTATTCTTCTGGTACAGTAAGTTGCAAATACTTGTGAACGTTTAACTCAATATCGTGTTTTGTAGGCGTGACTTGAAAAGTACACACACAATTTATGATAAAATAGCATTAGAATATATATCTTGTATACAAACATGTTAGTAAAATTATTGCAGCCTTATTTTCTTCATCATAAATTGAAGTCTACAAGTAACAGAGTTCTAATTTATGTGGCCTACAACATTTCATCTAGCATTTAACACTGTATTTTAATGAATTTAATGTGCCCAACTAAAGAAAATGTATGATATATTCACCTGCTCGTAGTCATTGAGAGACACAGACTTGCAGATTGTAATTCATGATGTGAAAAAAAGATTATTTGGAATTTTTTTTAAAAAAAGTAAACTTTTTGTTTGAAATAACACTATAAACTCTTCAGAGGCCTGTGACATTTGGCTATTTGTCTCCAGTCTAGACTACCTTCCATTCAAGCGACCCCCATGAGAGGGAAAGAGCAAGCAAAGGCATAAGGAGTGGCACCAGAATGTGAGAAGGCAAATATTTTCTCAGGAGACAGCACAGTACTATTCAGTGACTTTAGATTATTGGTCCAGGATCAAAGTATTTTCCAGTAACAACAGTGGGATATGAGCTTGGGCACTTGGCTTCCACTGTCTCCACTGTGGCTACCTAACCACCTGTTCTGACTAACGCCTTATGCTCGTCTTTGGAAGTGGAAATTACATTGCCTGTTGGACTGGGTGGCACAGTTTTTACAAATCATGCTGGGAAGGGACCAGGCGCTAGACCGGCACCATTCTGCTGCTCTGTTCGTGTTTTTATTTTTTATAACTTTCTGCGGTACATTGCTTTGTAGCACGGAAGGAGTCACTAGCACCAAAGTGTATGTGCAGTTTTTTTTATTGACCCATAGAGAGGAAATGCTGCCTCAACCTCGCCAGGATGTGTTCCTTGGATCTTGAATGTGAACACAGATCTCTGCAGCATGTGCTTGTCGCACTGTGCTATCTCCTTAACCAGTGTGGCTCTCAAACCTACACATATGGATTTCAGTTTCGGTTATGGCACTTGATCAACATATTCTGCAAAGAAAAGTGAACATGCTTCACAACTTGTAGTATAGTAAACGTGCAAACAGTGTGCACTACTGCGAACACAGGACACATTACAGGACTGGTTCATCAGATCAGGACTTAGTTGCCATCCACAGCCGGGCAGCAAGCTCAGACCCTCAGCAGCACACTTTGCAATTTCATGGCATGTGTTCATTAGGTTTTGTTAAAACAATGTGCAGTTCCTTCCATGTGTAAATAGGGAGTACGCGCCAGTGTGGTGGGATGGAGCCAGGGCCTGTTTGCCCACCTATTAGGATGTCTCTGTGAGATGTGCAATTTTGATTTGTCATCACAACAAAACATACAAAGTTGAGTAAAAAGTAAACGTAGTTAAGGGGGTATTAAAGTACTCAGACTAGCAGTAGGGCCATGCCTTGAGCTAAATGTATTCTCTTTCTCTGCTGTCTTCTCTATTTTGCCCACATGGAACTTTGTCCAGTCTCCCAAAATCCACACAATGAGGCTCTTTTACTCTTCTTTCTTATATGAGGAAATTGGCAGAATGATCACGGGATCTGATTGGCGGGTCTGTGTCCCTGCTTGTGTTATGTGATGGCGCCTCACAATGCAGTTCCGCCGCCTCCCTATTTCTACCTGTATGATCTCTAAGGTGTGGCGTGTTTATCCTTTCAGATCTATCGCATTTTCCTTACTCGCCATGACTGCGCTGGGCAAAGCTTGAACTAACTAGGGCTGCCGCCATCTTCGAGTCAGGTGCTCTCAAGATGGCGACCACCTGGCAATACGCTGGTTCTTTATTGGCTCTCCATCTGCTCACAAACCTCTGGGAAGAGTTCTGAGTGCTCTGGTGGTTACAACTCCCGGGGTTGCATCTCAAAGCGAGGGGTTTCCCCCCACACGCTCAGTGTTCCCCAGCCCTCCCTTGAGGCTATCTAGCAGGTGACCACGTCACACGAACCTCGCGCCATTCCCCACTTGCCATCACAAGCTTTATCTTTATGAATGTCTCGTCCGTGTTGGATTCTTCCGCGATCTCTTGGCGGGCCAGGGCAACGGGTAGCGCCGACTCAACTGCTAGGTGAACTGCCTCTACGCCGTCGGCCACCTCCATTGAGTCACGTGGTCGCCCAGCGCCTGGATGGCGGGACAGATAGTCTGCTGGGTTGTCTGTACCCGACCGATATAGTAGTTTGACACCGTACTCCATTAGCGAAAGCATTCATCTTTCTATGCGAGGTGGTCGTTTGGACGAGGTCCCTGACAAGATCGGGATGAGTGGTTTGTGGTCCGTTACGACGACTACTGGTTTTCACAAAATGTAGATCCGGAAGTGCCTGCACCCCCATAGTATGGCCAAGGCCTCCCGTTCAATTTGGGAGTACCGCTTCTCTGTCTCGGTGAGAGCCTTGCTGGCATAGGCGATGGGTCTCATGGTCCCCTGATTGTCTGCCTGCATGAGGACTGCTCCCAGTCCTACGGGGCTGGCATCAACCACGATTTCTGACTCACGGTCAGGGTTGAAATAGGCCATTGTTTCTTGTCCCGATAGGGCATTCTTGATGCCGTTGAACGCCTTCTGTTCCTTACCGCTCCAGTTCCATGCAGCGTCTTTTCTGGTGAGCACTCTCAGGGGTTCTGACAAGGAGGCTAAGTCGTAGATAAAGCGACCACAATAAGTCACCATTCCCAGAAAGCTTCTGATTTCCGCTGGTGAGGTTGGCGGGGTCGCTTCTCAGATTCCCTTTACCTTTTCGGGATCCGGGGAGATGCCCCCAGCATGGAAGGCAAATCCGAAAAACTCCAACATATCCTTTAGGAGCTCACATTTTTCTTTGTGTAGTGTTAAACCGAGGTCACGCAGCCTTTCAAGGGTGTTCTCTAGGTGCTTTAGGTGTTCTGCCTCCGATCGGGCAAAGATTAGGATATTGTCCGACATGTTGATCACCCCCTTGAGTGCAGACAGGGCCCCCCTGATGGCATTCTGGAAGTCCACTGCCGCAGACGAGATTCCAAAACTGAGTCTTTTATATTGATATAACCCCTCGTGAGTCATAAAGGTTGTAATGTATCTTGACTCGGGGTGTAGCTCTAACTGGTGATACCCAGATCTCAAGTCCAGGTTCGAAAATACTTTTGCTCCCTGGAGTTCTCCAATAATGTCTTCCAAGGTGGGCGTTAGGTGGCGTTCTCTTTTAACTGCTATGTTGGGCAGCCTCATGTCCACGCAGACGCGTACTGTACCCGGCTGCTTGGGCTTTGGGGCCACCACGATTGGAGAGACCCACGGGGTGGGACCTTCCACCCTTTCAATGATGTCCCGGTCAATTAGGGATTGTAATTCTTTTTCCACCTGTGCCCTCAGATGGAATGGGATGCGGAGGTGTTTGAGTGCTGTCGGTCTCACTGACCCATCGATGTGGAGGCGTATCGGGTCGGCCTTCAGTTTCCCTACGCCTCTGAAAATCGTCTCAAAACGCTGCAGTAGATTCTCCAGGTCGGCGCGGTAAACAGCAAATGAGAAATGTACAATGTTTACTGCCTCAGCTGCGGCACAACTCAGAAGCGAGTGTGGGCTCACGCTTGTGACAAAGAACCTTGCTCTTATTTTGTTCTGCCCATGAGTTACTGGAGCCACGAACACTCCTTGGATGGGAATAGGTGTGTGTCCTCCGAAGGCGTATATACGTGCTGTGGATTCTGCCAAGTCTGGCGAACCAGGGAGTGCGCTGTAGTGTTCAGTCACCAGCACACAGACGGATGCTCCAGTGTCTATCAAGACTGGTGTGGGTGTTTCCCCAATTTTTACCGTGCACGTGGGTTGTCATCTTCTTCCTGGGCCCTTGGCTATGCTTGAGATGAAGAAGATTTCATCCTCCTCCTCCTCCTCCTTGGCGATGTTTAGATCTTGCATGCCTTGTTCGATGGACGACACTCCCCTTATTCTCCGAGTGTTGCCTCTGCCAATCCTCTCGGGCCCTCTAGATGCTGCGACTGGTGTCGTTGCCCTGCACACCTTAGCATAGTGTCCTGGTGTGCCACACCGGCCACATACTCTCGATTTGGCTGGACAATCACCCACATGCGGCAGGTCATACCCGCAGTATTGACACGATGGGGCGTTGCCATGCCCCGTGGGGCTCTCACCACCTCTTGACACCCATCTTGCCTTCCCTGGGGTGGAGCGTCCGATTGCAAAAGCTTCATCTTCGTTTCTCCCGTGTGTGGCTACGTCCATCTTCGCTCCCCCGGCATCGGCCAGTTCGTACGCTCTCCTGTGTCCAAGATCTGTTGCAGAGTCAAACCTGGTTCTCTCAGGACCTGTCTCCTCAGTTTTCCCAAGCTGCAACCCTGCAACAACTGGTTCCGAATCATCTCCTCTTCGTTCCCCCATCTACAGGAGCTTGCCAAAATTCTGAGCCGCGCACAGAATTGGTCCAACGACTCCTCCTCACATTGCTTCTCCGCACTCATGACAAACCTGTCAAAGTCATTCCAAGAAAAAGTAAGGTAAAAATACCGTACTTAAGACTGGTGCTCTCAGTTGACCTTAAATAAGGTTGCTCAATCATATATAGCTCTTGCGTAAAATAATTCAAATGTCAGACAAAATATATTTCCAAATGGTACAAAGTTTTTCCAAGAGAAATGTTTAATTCACATTTCCTGGTTTTATATCTTTCTTGATTAGTTCAGATATTGCGAGGCAACTCAAAATCGATAGGTCAATTATTAACAATAGTACATATGCCAATGCATTTCGGTCTGAGACCATCTTCAGGGCTGTACTGAAGTGAGTGTAGAATCTGCACCGTGTTAACATCAATTATTCATCAGAATACACATAAATATAATAGATAATTCAAAATAAAGCAAGGCACATACCCCAAATAGATCCAAATGGATGTTGTACATGTAAGAGAAAAATAAATATGAAAAATATGTCAACATACATTATATCGCTAACCATTCATAGTTGTTTTTCCTCTTTGTATTTTGTGTCCTGTACCTGCTAATTGTGAGTTGTCCTCTCCTGTGAATGCGTTCGTAGAACGTCTCCAGTGTTCCTGTTAATTGCCAGAGGGGAATATATATTACTATTATTCTAGCTATATCCAATTGAGAAGCTATTTCAACCTGAAAAGTTAAATGGGCTCTTACCTGCACTCGTATGATTCGCGCGCGGGACCGATCGCGCTCCCTGTGAGAGCGAAAGTGAACTGCGCGCGGCCAAAAAATGCTTTTAAGGGTAGTCATGGGAACCTAGGCGGGGCGTCGAGCAGCAGCAAAGTTGCTGTCGCACGTACGCCTCGGGACCCACCGCCCTACGGGAGCGCAGGGGGGCGGGACTGTTGCCATGACCCCAAGGTGTGTGTATGCTCTGTGTTACTGATGATGGAATTAACTCGAGTGAAAGAGAGGTGTGGATAAAGCCTAGGCAATTAGTGGAAACTATACACGTGACTTCGTTCTATATCTGTGTATATGTTCTATGAATGTCAACCAATGTAGGTGTCAAAATAAGGATAGATACTGGTTGTGTGGAGTGGATCATGCGATCCATACCCATTCATACACTCCTAAATATTTTAAACTGTTGCATGATGTGCAATTAATACATGTAAGTGCAAAAACACCAGAAAACAACACCAAGTTCAATCACACGTTTTCAATGTGTCCCCAGTTGTATCTGGATCTAAGTCCATTGCGCTTCTTCGTCCACGAAGAATTCAAAGACTTATTCTTGAACCAACCGTGAATCTGGCTTTTTTAGAGAAAACACATATAATTGATCTCTTCATTGATTCCCTTCGGTGTAAGGGAACTTAGTCTGTCTATCCAAAACGTTTCTCGTTGATCAATTCTTTTTTGTAGATCCTCGTATCTTTCTCTTCTTTGGACTCTTTCCAGGACTACAAATTTAATCTGTGCCAGATTGTGTTGTTTACTCTGCCAGTGTCTTGCTACTGCAGAGCTTGCAGTCTTGTTCCTGATACAAGATCTGTGTTCGTTCCACCTGATCTTTGCTGTGCGCTGTGTTTGTCCGACGTAGTATAAACCACAAGGGCATTTAATTCCATATATGATTCCTGCCGTGTCACATGTGGCATAGCATTTCAATTTGATTTTTTCTCCAGTATATGGATGATTTATGGTTTGTCCTTTCATGATATATCCACAGTTGCTGCAGTTGAGGCATGGAAATGTACCTATGCGGTCCGTGCTTCTCTTCTTTTGTGGGGGTCTCGTGTGGACTAATCTGTCTTTCAAATTAGAACTTCTCTGGTAGGCAAATGTGGGGGTTTCTTTAAATAGGTGTTCTACCCTTTTATCACATGTAACAGTGTTCCAATTTTTCTTTATGATTGACTTAATCCGATTGCTTTGGCGTGAATATTTCGATACAAACACCAGTGGGGGAGAGATATCCTGTTTGTTGATTTTGGGTTTGAGTAATTCTTCTCTATCTTGTGTAGCCGTGCGTATTTCTGCTGATGTAACTTCCTCTGTTGAATAACCGCGGGCTAGAAATTTCTTGCCCATTTCTCTCACAGCTCTTTCGTATTCACTTTGGTTACTCACAATCCTTTTCACTCGAAGCAACTGACTGTAAGGTAAATTCTTGATCAGACTGGGTTGATGAAAACTGAGTCTATGTAGCAGACTGTTCCTATCTGTGCTTTTCCGATAGATAGTGGTTTGATATCCAGTTTCTGTGACGTTAATCTCAACGTCCAGAAAATGAATAGATTTACGTGAATATTCGTATGTGAACTGTATACGTGGGTCTATGTTGTTGATGTATCCAAAAAATTCTAGTAGGTGTGATTCTGTGCTCTTCCAGATGCCGAAAATATCATCTATGTACCGGATCCAGGTGATAAGTTCTTGATTCCATACGTTGTTTGTCAGAACATGTTCTGTTTCGAATTTGTGCATGAAGGAGTTTGCATATGAAGGGGCCATGGTTGCCCCCATGGCCGTGCCTGCAACCTGTAAGTAAAATTTATCTTTAAATTGGAAGTATGAATTGTTACTAATGAATTCCAGTCTGCTACATAGACTCAGTTTTCATCAACCCAGTCTGATCAACAGAGGAAGTTACATCAGCAGAAATACGCACGGCTACACAAGATAGAGAAGAATTACTCAAACCCAAAATCAACAAACAGGATATCTCTCCCCCACTGGTGTTTGTATCGAAATATTCACGCCAAAGCAATCGGATTAAGTCAATCATAAAGAAAAATTGGAACACTGTTACATGTGATAAAAGGGTAGAACACCTATTTAAAGAAACCCCCACATTTGCCTACCAGAGAAGTTCTAATTTGAAAGACAGATTAGTCCACACGAGACCCCCACAAAAGAAGAGAAGCACGGACCGCATAGGTACATTTCCATGCCTCAACTGCAGCAACTGTGGATATATCATGAAAGGACAAACCATAAATCATCCATATACTGGAGAAAAAATCAAATTGAAATGCTATGCCACATGTGACACGGCAGGAATCATATATGGAATTAAATGCCCTTGTGGTTTATACTACGTCGGACAAACACAGCGCACAGCAAAGATCAGGTGGAACGAACACAGATCTTGTATCAGGAACAAGACTGCAAGCTCTGCAGTAGCAAGACACTGGCAGAGTAAACAACACAATCTGGCACAGATTAAATTTGTAGTCCTGGAAAGAGTCCAAAGAAGAGAAAGATACGAGGATCTACAAAAAAGAATTGATCAACGAGAAACGTTTTGGATAGACAGACTAAGTTCCCTTACACCGAAGGGAATCAATGAAGAGATCAATTATATGTGTTTTCTCTAAAAAAGCCAGATTCACGGTTGGTTCAAGAATAAGTCTTTGAATTCTTCGTGGACGAAGAAGCGCAATGGACTTAGATCCAGATACAACTGGGGACACATTGAAAACGTGTGATTGAACTTGGTGTTGTTTTCTGGTGTTTTTGCACTTACATGTATTAATTGCACATCATGCAACAGTTTAAAATATTTAGGAGTGTATGAATGGGTATGGATCGCATGATCCACTCCACACAACCAGTATCTATCCTTATTTTGACACCTACATTGGTTGACATTCATAGAACATATACACAGATATAGAACGAAGTCACGTGTATAGTTTCCACTAATTGCCTAGGCTTTATCCACACCTCTCTTTCACTCGAGTTAATTCCATCATCAGTAACACAGAGCATACACACACCTTGGGGTCATGGCAACAGTCCCGCCCCCCTGCGCTCCCGTAGGGCGGTGGGTCCCGAGGCGTACGTGCGACAGCAACTTTGCTGCTGCTCGACGCCCCGCCTAGGTTCCCATGACTACCCTTAAAAGCATTTTTTGGCCGCGCGCAGTTCACTTTCGCTCTCACAGGGAGCGCGATCGGTCCCGCGCGCGAATCATACGAGTGCAGGTAAGAGCCCATTTAACTTTTCAGGTTGAAATAGCTTCTCAATTGGATATAGCTAGAATAATAGTAATATATATTCCCCTCTGGCAATTAACAGGAACACTGGAGACGTTCTACGAACGCATTCACAGGAGAGGACAACTCACAATTAGCAGGTACAGGACACAAAATACAAAGAGGAAAAACAACTATGAATGGTTAGCGATATAATGTATGTTGACATATTTTTCATATTTATTTTTCTCTTACATGTACAACATCCATTTGGATCTATTTGGGGTATGTGCCTTGCTTTATTTTGAATTATCTATTATATTTATGTGTATTCTGATGAATAATTGATGTTAACACGGTGCAGATTCTACACTCACTTCAGTACAGCCCTGAAGATGGTCTCAGACCGAAATGCATTGGCATATGTACTATTGTTAATAATTGACCTATCGATTTTGAGTTGCCTCGCAATATCTGAACTAATCAAGAAAGATATAAAACCAGGAAATGTGAATTAAACATTTCTCTTGGAAAAACTTTGTACCATTTGGAAATATATTTTGTCTGACATTTGAATTATTTTACGCAAGAGCTATATATGATTGAGCAACCTTATTTAAGGTCAACTGAGAGCACCAGTCTTAAGTACGGTATTTTTACCTTACTTTTTCTTGGAATTCGTTTAGTGTGATCCGGATGCCACAGGATCAATCATAGACTGGCAGCTCCAGGTTAAAATATTACACAATTTTCCTAAATGAACTTTATCTATATTAAAGGACCTAACTTCTGTGGTGCCCACCTTCACATTGTAAACCTGTCAAAGTCAACATTTGCCATGGGAAGAAAGTGATCTTTGAGTGCTTGTTTCACGGCATCATATGTGGCGACCACAATGTTCAAAGAGTCATAAATTTTGTGGACCCATGGTGGCAATCCTTTCTTCATCATCCGTAATCCCCGAGGCCCTGAAAAACATCTCCAACCTCCTTGCCCACAGGAGCCATTTAGGTCCCAGTTTGGATGGAGGGCCTGTGGTATCGAATTCGGGCATGGGAGCTAGTGTACTGGTCATCCTGCATGAGATGGGGGCAAGGGCGCCTTCCTGATCATTTTCTTCTCCCATTCTGGAGCGTGTTACTCACAGGTAGTTGTCGAAACTCTCCAGTGATTGAGGTTCTGGTCAGCCTAGTCCACTTGTGGCGTGGTTCCTTCTTCCTGCACTTCTTCTCACCTCCAGGCAGTATGCCACAGCCTTGCAGCTGCAGAGGCTGTGGGAGTTTTTCAAAAATTGATGCTTTGCGGTGCAGATTGCAGATGGCGCACAAGCACCCTCACGGGCCACAACCACTCCACTCCGCGTGCGATCCAAAATGGCCGCCGGCCACTCATGTGGGTCTGTGTCGACACGGAGCAGCGTTCGCCTCCTCGAACGCTATCGGAGCAGAGGACTGCTCCAGCGCCGTCCTCGTCGCCAGTGTTGTGTGCGTGGGGGCGGTGTCAGGCCCCACGCTAGCATTCACTCATGCGCTCCGCATTCGCACAAGGAGACACGCCGGAGACGTGTGGTTGCTCGGGTCCCCGACGCGAACTTCCGGCGGGCCGTCTTTATTTTTCACTGCGCATGCGCGAGCCTCGTCATCATTCACGCATGCGCGCACTCGCGTATTACTACGCAACACATACAATATATACAAAGCTTTAAGAGGGACGAGTACCTCGAACCCAGACAGGCCAACTGAGCACATCAAGATGGGTTTCCTGCCCGGTTCCCCCTTTCATCCCCACCAGGGACAGCCCAGAGCTCCTCCTTTCACTTCACTCGCCCAGTCTACAGCACGGTAGGGTATCAGGCAAACAGTATCTGTCTACATCGGCCCGCAAGTGGCTCACGCCGGTAAAAATGCAGCCAGCAAGTCACTCATTTAACAGGTGCACACCTTTGCGGGCATCAGCAGTGAAAGATGCTACAGAACGGTGACTGTTGTAGAGTCATATAGGTCCAAGCAACCCATACTGGTTATGCTCGACTGTACCTAAATAAATAGCGTTAATAGTCACAGAGCACTGTTGTATGATACCACAGCCGAAGCTGCACTCCAAGGGTGAAGTAGTCATGCGCATACTAATAAAACGTCAATATTTGAACGGTGCTTTATCAAAGGACACTTACCACAAATAGATGTAAAGTAAATACGGATGCTACCTATTTGATCATTGTTTGATTTCACTTGCGCTTCATTTGATTGGAGGTGTCCTTCAACCTAGCCTTCATTCTGGTCAAATAACTGGGGGGCGTGGCCTGCAGCTCAAACTTACATTCCTATCCACTGACGTTTTATAGATAATGTCATCGTCCCACTTCCCGCTTCTACTGTTATAAAAAATAACTGTTATTAGCACCCTCTGCATGTGCGTCTACCAATCAGGTTGCTCCAAACCCAATCCAAGCCTGAGTTTGGTGCAAACAGAGTGATTGACACACCGGCTGCGCTGGCAATCTTCTGTCCCAGTCCCCTGATGCTTCCCTCATATCACCCTGCCCCTCCTGACCCACCATGGCCCCCATTTAAATGAGATAACTGCGATCCCAGCACCTCTGTGGCTCTCCTCACCTCACACTTGCCCATGGTTACCATGAAAAGGGAAGAGGGGCTACTCACAGAGCCTTATCCTACATTTATATGGCGGACATTTTAGGTGAAGAAGTATTTATGGGAAACAACTGGTTGCACATGCAACAACCTGTTGTTTCTCACAAATACATTGCTCTTAGCGTTCTGCAGGTTGGCTTTGGGGTGCTAATAGCAATGAGCATCCATTTTGGGGGCTGAATGAAGGTGTTAACGATGCTGGGGATTCGTTTCAGTCTATAACTTGGGCCTGGGCCTTTAGCACCCAGTTCAGCCCCATGGGCAGTTGCTTACTGCTTAATTATTTCTCACTTTAATGGTACTCAGTTTATCAACCTTGGAAGGATGTAGGGCTAAGTTGGCTCTGCTGAGATTTGAATTTACAAACTCTATTCTCGCCCCAATATCTAGAGTGGGCGCATTACTGACTGGGCTTTCTTCTCATGGCCCTGGAGCAGTGCTTTATTATGATAAGGACTCGAGGAGGGGCCCTAAGGTGTCACAATACACTGAATGAGTATTGCGCCACCTAAAGATTGCACATATCTAAGGAACCTTTAAAAGGCACGTGACATGTGTAAATAAAGAAGTGGTATAAAAGAGACAGTCGAGTTTTAGTGCCTGTCACGGAAGAGAGAAACATTATTAAAAGGCCCTGTTAAAGAAAATATAATTAATCAGCATCAAAAATTGACTGAAATAAAAATATTCAAATATAAAAGAAAATCAAATCAAAATAGGTGATAGTGCTGTGTAGGGTAAGCAGAGGCACTGTTGACACGCGCGCCTGGCTGGTTTTATGAAAGTGAGTCTGTGTGAATAGGTGCTGAGCTGCGGAGTAGCTAATCCTGTTTACGGTTAGTCAGTAGTGTGAGTGTTTCCCAACTCTTGACCCAACACTGACATCTGAGTAGATGGCAACAATAATGATGGACTGGTTCTTTTGGTGACAGTAGTTCTCGCTTTTTGTTATGCATTTGAAATGAGTACACACAGCACACTTCCTCATGACCGTCAGGTAAAATGCAGAGCGTGTTAGTGTTGAGTCCAAGCACATTTTTAGGGATTAATGTAAGAGCCCTACTTAGTCTCTGGTGGCCTTAAGCGTTTCTCCGGACACACCTGATTAGCCGAGAAATACTATTAGGTGCTTCAATGTGAGTTTTTTTGTGGTCCACGAATGTGACCCATCAAATGAACCAATATATTCAAGGAGTCAATACTACCAAGAGAATGCAGTTTAGCCAGTACCACAAGGGTGAGCTGAAACAAAACCCCTGACCATGCTTATTAATGTCCTCATGGAACACAAGAACTCAGTGCCTGTGCACTATTTACTCACGATTAGGAGGATCTACTGGTAAGAATTCTTAAACCTCTCATTCCTCATAGCTTTAATTCCCGTGGGAGAGAAAATCATAAAATATCACATTGTCCCAAGATCACAAGGCCACACTGCAATGAATCCTTTCGCTTCTCAGGGCCCGATTCATAACATGCCGCAGTGAACGTGCTGAAGAGCACGATTCACTGCGCCAAATGAGGACGCCCAGTCTCCACCTGTATTCTCAAGCGGGCCAGGCACCCTCGTAGCGCACGACAGTGCACCTTCAGGATTGCGCCTGTTTTAGTTATAACGGGCGCAATCCTGAAAATTCGTTATTTTACAAAAATGCTGCCGAACACACAGGTGTATCTGAACACTTTCCTATACACCAAAGTAAGCCGCTTCAACATTGAAGCTCCTTATTTTGTTGTATAGGAAAGTGTTCATATACATCTGTGTAAATGAAAGTGTTCATTCATTTACACCAAAGTAAAAAGATTCAACGTTGCAGACTACCACATTGAAGCTGCTTGCTTTGGTGTAAATTAAAGTGTTCCTATACACCTGTGTTGTGTATATGAACACTTTCATATACACCAAACAAGGCTTCTTGTGGCACTCTTGCCGTATAACGGCACCAAAATGGCACTGTGTATGTGCGCGATTTTAACGCACATATAATACTGGAGGAGTGCCACAAGAATACCCTTCCAAAAAGCCAGGTAAGGAATGTGGCGGTTGCTAGGCTGGTTCCCAACCCATCCTAGCAACCACCACATGTATTCCGAAAGTGGCGCATGCCTATCGACTTCGGAAGAATGCACCACCTTCAGAATAGTGTTAAGTGCCGAAAAGGTCGTTAACCCTTTTAACAACCTTTTCGGTACTTAAGACCAGGTTGAGAATCAGGCCCTCAGTGCTGACAGTGGTTCTTCCTGTGAGTTGAAAAAGTTGAATATATATACTGATTTCATTTTCATTTAATTTTGTCATTTGTATAGCGCCTTGTACCATAGGTATGGTCCCAACGCACTGTAGATTGAAAGCACTCTGAGGGACCAAAGTCCAAAGTAAGGGAAAGTTAGGAGGTGCTAGTATGCTTGTGTGCATAATGTCTATTAAAGGTTATGAGTACTTGGCCGAGTCCCTGCCAGCCAGCCATGAATAGTTGTCATTTGTATGGGTGGAGAGAGGTACACTAGGGACTTAAGCTTGAGGGGTGTGTGTAGCTACAGTTTGAACTTTTGGCGTGAAAGGTAGCTCCATTCTTATGACAGAATTGTTGTGCAAAGTGTCATTCGAGTTGTATGTGATTGCAGATGAGGTACAAGAGTGTGGCCGCGCCTTTGGCTAATTTCAAAAGCGTGGAGTGCGAGAGGAAATATGCTTTGGTTATAGTCAAGTGAAAGCCTAGAATTAGTACATTCAGGTTAATTCCAAAACATCTGGGTTGATAATTTATGGTGGGTGCATTCTGCATGCATCTAGCTAGCATTAAGTGGCTACATTCAGGACCTCACTTAATCGTGAAGGCAGCATTCTGCCAACACCTGCATTCCATGTAGTGGAACACATTCTACAATCGCCTAGGACAGAGAACTTGATCGCCCTCATGGACTCAACTAAATGCAGCAGCCCGTCACCTGCACAACCCTTCCAAGTCCTATACAACAGCTATCACAAGAGATCCTCTGGTGCAAGGCTACAATCTGCGCAATACAATGTCTACCCTCACAAAATCTTCTGAGAGCAACAACCAGGTTGACCTCCTGAATTATTCCAAGTGCAGCACATTGGCCAACCACACAAGTCTTCTAAGTGTACCATATTGGCTACCCTAATGGATAGTCAAGATTAGGTCACATTGCAGTAAATAATTTCACTTCTCAGTGCTCATTGATATTTCAACCTGCAATTCACTCTTTGCCCAAGAACACAAGCCTGCACTCCACCTAGCGATATGGCCAGCTTTCTTCTCCACGTGCATGGGGTAAATGGAACAAATCTGGCATGAAGCATTATATAGGCTTACACAGACTGCTAAAATCAGTTCGAAGGAGGGGGTAACACTATCCAAATGAGGGGAAGTTTACAAAAATGCACATGAGTTGGCTGGAATTTCAAGTTCCAGGTAGCTTCATTTTGGGAGGTTGGCAAACATACTAGGGGCCTCATTACACGGATGGCGGAGAACCATGGCGCTACTAGCGCCATGGTACATGCCGGTAAAATACCGGCACCGCCTTGGCGGAAAGGGGAATTACCGCCCCATTCCAAGGTTGGCGGGGAGGTAATTCCCCCTTCCACCATTGCCCTTCCCCATTCCCATTTTTGCCCCATAGGGCATAATGGGAATGGGGAAGGCGCTAATTACGGTACCGCAAATTGCGGTACCGTAATTAGCTCCCTGGGTCCCTTTGCGGGTTGGTTTTTAACGCCTGCAAAAAGCAGGCGTTAAATCCCCCAACCCGCAAAGGGACCTCGTAGTAAGGCGGTAAGGATTTACCGGTACCAGTATTTTACCGGTACCGGTAAATCCTTACCGCCATCCGTGTAATGAGGCCCTAGATTCTATCCTGAAAGCATCAAAAGGTTTCTTACAAAGAACACAATTTCCAGACTGTGGCAGAGCCACTTGCTGTTACAACCTTCACATAGTAACACATATATTAGGACATGTGTCCTTGGCCTTGGGTAGGCTATTTGTCTAGACAATTTAAAAGACACAGCCCATCCATTTGGGTATAACTGGTCAGCCATGCCCATAATGTACTTAGCATAGCCCAAGCACATCTCACGCCCCTCATGTACGTATCCTCTGCATATATATTCACAATACAGCAATCTCCGCCTGTCTGTCACTTGCTTAAACACCTTCTCATGCCGGCACCTGATTTAAATTCAACACATCTCTCTCTTATATTATAACTTTCTTTCCAGTTAATGTATCCAAATCAAACTAAGATCCTGCTGTCACTGGACAGGACTTAATGCACCTTAACTCGGTCAAGGTTTATGTGCTTTGAGACTACTACAATGGTGAGTTTATGCGGTATAGAAAACTGATGATAAAAATAATGCATGAAACCTTAGAGCCATCGTCTCTTCTCAATGGAGATTAGGATGCTGGCCTTCTGGTAACCAACCAGCTGCCACCATTGCAAAGATCAAAACCTTGATAAGGGGCACTGAAGCCATCTCAGACTTCGGGGGCGTGATGGTCTCTGCATTGCGTTATTAAAACGAGCGTCTGGGGATGGTCCTTGGCTATTACATCTGATATTTGCCGCTGGTGGTTGTCGCTTCATTGCATTGCTTAGCACATTACCAAAGATCTTTGAAGAGGTACTGTTGGAAGAAATGACATTACGGGCTGAATCTAGTGGCACCTTCTCTATTTCACAAAAGGGATTCAGAACAGGAATGTCCTCTAATGTAATTAACTTGGCATAGACCTGTATATTCAATTGAGAAAAACAGCAAATGTCACCCACTTTTTGCTACATTTAGAGATTTGTCAGTGTTGTTTTACTATGGCAATAGGTTGTAGTTGTGGTTAAAAATGCTAGAGTGGAATATTGACTCTGCTTTGCTCCCTCTGATCATTGCACTACATGACCATGCATTGGTCCTGGTACATCTATTTGCTAAAAGGAGTGGGTGTTATTTCTGCGAGTAGGCGGTTGAAGCATTAATGCACATGGACACCATTATCCTTTAATTTATATGTAGCTGACTTGCCAAGCAACAGACTAGAATGTTAGAGGGAAATTTGTGAAAAAGAAAATTAGGTTTAGGAAAAGGCGCTCTGGTGGAATATCTTTACTCCAAGTTAGGTCTTTAATCCTGTGGATCCCAAGCAAGAACAAGAGATCTCTTAATTTGGTGCAAAGATCTTGAATGCAAACGCTAACAATTTACTTACCCGTATTAGAGCTGAGCTAAGGGATCCTTAATGTAATCTTTTCATTCAATGTAATTCTTTTTTAGCAACCCTCACTGGTTTAAAACAATAACAAACACTACTGATATATGATGGAGTGATTTATTGACTAAAAGGGGAATAAAGACCTGGTTGTCAGATTGAGATTGACAAAATAATCATCGGAATTGGGAGGGTAAGCATTGAGCTACAGAAAATGCACCTCGTGAAACAGACTGGTTCCTTATTTGGTGCTTTTCTGTGCAAATTTAGATGACACGTTATACAAATTGCACCTCAGTCTATTAGAACCAACAGAGGTTAACGGAGCATGAAAAAAATCCCTTTAGCAGAAAGGACCTGTATGTTTTTTTTTTTTTTTTTATTTATTTGATTTATATTTCAGGCCCAAACCTGTAATTTTATCAAAAAGGTCTACACATTTAACCCTCCGAGATTCTCCGAAAAATTGGCTTTCTACAGATCAAAGTCCATCTTTTGCAAACAGTAGATGTGTTTCAAATACAATTGACCAGAAGCTCCTTAGGCTGGTACTGATGAAGCGGCTTCAATGGGGAGAATTTCGTTTATCTGTTTGAAAGCCAATCCAATTAGGTTTGCCATGGCCATGGTCCACCGCGTAGCTTCACCTGAGATTAGTCTGTTCCATATGTTATCCTCTTCGAACATCCAGGGATTTGTAATCAGCGGCGATAGATAAGTAATTCTGTCCTGTTTAGTGTGTGGACAGTTTAAAACTAGGTGCCTGATTGTTTCCACAGTGTCCACGTTTTTGCATAACCTACATACTTGATTTTCCACCATACCTCGGATGGCGAGTATTTGTTTTGTATGAAGTATATTTAGTCTCGCTTTCATAAACAAGTGTCTTTTTTCCTTTTCTGGGAATTTACTGACATATTTTATAGGTACCTTTAGTTTATTGAACGTAGGCGGAAGATGTTGTAATAATTTGTTGTCTGCTACTACCTCTATGGTTCTAATCCAGTCCATTTCCTGGATTTTCCGCTTGATTTTGTCGGGGTTTTCTTTTAAGTCTGTTTCCGTGCACATTATTTGCGACAATCTTTCTTTTCTGGTTTCAGCCCACTTTTTGAATACCATGCAATTTCCGTTTACCATTTCTTCTTTGACCACAGCATAGATTGGGAGGGAGTCTGCCAGAATGATTTTTCTAAATAACCTCATTGCGCTGACGTCAACTATCGAGGCCAGAGAAGTTAGCCCAAGTTCCCTTCTAATGGCCGCAATTGCAGTTGATTTGGGCAGTCCCAAAACCGATCTCCAAACCATACCTTCTATTTTATTCCATATGTTCTCCGGAATACAAAGAGAGGCTTCCATTCCGCTTGTCAGCGAGGGCACTACTTTCATTTTATAAAAGTTAATTGCCGGAGTTAAAGTGAATTTGCCAAATTTCTTGTCTATTGTTCTCATTTGCGCTATCAGGCTCTTCACTTTGTCCCAGAGTACTATTTGCATAGCTTTGTCTGTTGTAGTATTGTCTAATTCAAACCCTAAGTATCTGATGTTTTTTACTTTTTCAATTTTTATGTCATGTTTTTATAGTGAAGTGCAAGGCTGACTCTTCAAGGCATTTGTACATGGAATTGCAGGCTTTGGATCAGATTAGAATTGATTTAATGTAAGAATCTGTCTACCGAGAAAAGATTTTGAAAACTGAACTAATTCTTGAGCAGAGGAGGCCCTTGATTTTTCGAACCTCTGATTTTGGCATAAACTGCAAGGTGACATGTCTTTACTCATTGACTTTGATTGTGCTCATTTTCAGGGAACTAGCAAAACAGATATAAAAAATATAAACGGTTAGACCAAATAAACATGTAAGAAGTATGGGGAAGCCTGCCACCCATTTCTTTTTAAAAGAAAGACAAGACGCAAATATATAGATTCAAATGTAGTAAATGCAAGTGCATACAAATCCTTCTGGCTTCACCTTCACCTTCTAGGGCTTGGTGGAGGGGTGTCTTTAGTTACTTAGTTTTGTTACTCTCAGATTTTGGCATTAACTTCAAATAGCTAGGGATAAATGGTCAATTTCTCAGGTATATTTTAATTTTGCGACTAACCAATAATTGCATAGATTGATGGCTTGTACAGCGGTGTTTTCATAACATTAGGACTTGGGTAGAGGTGTTCTATGTTTTGTTAGTATGCTTTTGTACTGCACCTAAATAATCACTTCTGTAGTTTCAAAGTGAATCCTTGGCTGGGGAAAAGAGACTTTGCCTGCTGGGAAGAATAGCTTGAGAAAGGGTGAAGTAAGGAAAGGAGTTTGCAGATACAGGGAGGGAGTTAGGCAGGGTTAAATGCTTGCATTAGTTTGAATGTGTGTTTGCCCGCTAGATTTGGCCTATGAGAGATGAGTGACGCCGAAGGGTATGTGTTGAGCTAATATATGCACGAGGAATCCAAGGCAGTTATGCAGCATTATAAGAAGAGATTGTGTAGTGTTGGGTGCAGCAGGGTCTGGAGAGTGTGCTAGGACTATCCTGGTAGATATGTAGGCTGTGAATGCCTGCCATGTCCATTTAGGATACCGAAGGTACGTTTTGGAATAATAATTCTGGGAATGCCACGCCAACTTAGAAGGTGGCTAAATTTAAGAGTGGGTTGACCGAGAGGTGAATGTTTTTGGTAACATAAGGAACGTGGATGGGCTGGACCAAAATAATGAGTCCATGTGTCAGTCTGGGCTCAAACATTGCACACACTACCAGTCACTGACGAGTAGCCATTGCCTCTAGGCTAGTCAGAAATTGAGTGCTGTCTGCACTAATTTCCCTCTCTGACAGGCAAAAGGTATGCCACACTATACAAAAGCAAGATCACATAAAATTAACAACTGCACAACTGACGGAGGGAGGCAATTGTTCTGCGAGGCTAACAGCATAGAACATTATATTTTACCCCTGTGTTATGTCTGGCCCTAGATGTAAAGTAAACAATGTTTGTGTTCGCTATGCCACAGTAAAGCCACCTCAGAACACTGAGCAGTTGGAAAGGGAATCTTTTAGGTTGCAAGACAACAATGTAAGCACCAGTGTGCACAGCGATCAGAACTGAAGGGCCGCTGAGCCCTCAAGGGCCAGTTCAATGGTGGGGATGAATGAATGGGTGACCTAGAAGTAACGTCCATCCTAGGGTGGCTTTCAGTATGCAGGTTCTCTGCTGAAGATCCAGGCCTGAGGCTGCAGACAGAGCAGACATTACGCCATGCCAGAAAAACCTTTGAGGATTCCACCCCTTTCCAACCACTTCCATGAGCCCCAGTTGCCTAATTCGGTTAACAGGTGGAAACGGGGAGAACCAGATAGCTTTGGGAGAACAGTTCGGTGTCCTGAACAGCATGCTCTTTCCACAGACCTGACAGTCTTCAAGAACAGAGCCCCACGACAGTCTTCAGACCGAGAATGCAGAGAATGGACAGGAAATAGAAAATAGTTTTCTCCAAAGGCAGACTCTGAGACAAGGGAAATGGTACTCTGGGGTGTATACACTTGGAAACCCCTTAAAATCAACAGGCGGGCTTGCATTATAACCTGTCTCAACACAAATGATTTCACAGCAGAGCAGGCTCCCAGACCTATGTCCTTTGCCGGTAGTAGGATAAATGGGTATTTGGGCTGTACACACCACCAAAAACCCTTTAAAAGCCTACGTGGGATTACATAAAAACCTATGGAAACAGACATTAATTTGCATCCATGCTGACCCAGCCCCACACTAAAATTCTGAAAGGAAGGTTGGGGGAAGATGTTGGAGACCAGAGGTGCAGAATGAGATAATCAATTGATACATTACATTCTGTGATATAAGTCTAGAATGTTTATATATTGTGACAAAGACTCCTCTTTAACACCAGGGGTGCCAAGGAAGGTGTTCCATGGGGTGTAGAAACTCCCCAAGCCAGAGGATGATGGGTCCACTGCAGCTTTGTGGAGGATTCCCTGATCACCAAGCTCACTTTTCCCTCCACCTATGTACTTGTTACTGGCTGTACTGGGATTTGAGCTTGTTTTTCTATTGGCAGGTTTAATCCAAGGCCCGACTGATAGTGTGTCTCTGTGTGTTATGTGCTCTGTCTTAAGTGCCCGTATGACTCCTAAGTCAGAGGTCCCCCAAAGATAGTCTTCATTCTCCTAGAAAGAGTACCCTCTCTCTGTTCGTAAAACAGGCAGGCTAGTGGGATCTTTTTCGCCTGTGGGAAATGCTTAAACTCAGTGGAATCCATTTGACCTGGCTTGCACCTGTTTGACAACCTCCCCCATTCATCAACACTGAGGTTGTATTTGTTTTTCGCAATGACAAGAAGGGTCACTTGACTAGCCCTTGTCTCTCTCTGTGTATATTAGAGGAGGTGGCCATCATTGGATGTATGATGTGTGTGTGTGTGTGCACTAAGACTGGTGGTAGTAACTTGAAACCAGTTCTGACTGTATGCCTGTCTTGGACAGTGTGGATTCACTCCATTGTGTAAGAACCCTTCCTGTTTGCATGGGTGTGCTTGGAGGGGTGGCTGCCCATTGGGTGACAGCCCCCTCTGTTAGAAGGATACTTGGTGCGTGATTGGGTGCTGTGTTCACTTACTGCCTCCTGAGGGTCATAAAAGAATAGCCCCTTGCCCACTCACCTTGTCAATGGTTGTTTCTCTGAACCTGCACTCTGGAAGCTCTGCTGCTTCAGTGAGAACTGACACTCTATGCCAGCATCCTTTGAAACACTGAATAATTTGATGTTGACGCTCTGACCCCCTCCCCCGAACGACCAGAATCAACTCACAGCAGTATTCCTTTCCTATGATTCGGTAGGGACAACTGGATCACAGCTTCAGCTTGAAGGCTTGTTTCCCTAAAGCTCCTGAACATGCCCCTATCGCCAGACTTCACTGCCAGGACTCGAAAGACTCTCTGTGCCAGACATACCAGAAAATCTTCATCCCGGGACATCAGGCAAGCATTGCCAATCCATCTCCCCCAATTGGGAAGGTCCTGATGCGTGTGCTGCCTCTACTCCTACAACCACACCACCAAACTCGCCTTCCCGATCCTCCTTCCATACCTTCTCCAAGCAAATAATGAATAAATGTACCTGCCTGGGGTCTCCTTTTCAGGACCCCAGCCTCATAAGTGAAAAACTGCACCAGAGGAGAATGTGGGAACCCTGCATCACCCTTAACTGCCAACCACAGTCGACTCACCTGTCTGCTCCTCTGAGCCCAACAACTGACCTAAGAATCACTGGATCAAGAATAATCCATCTTCTCAGGGGTCCTGAGGACACTGCTTCTCTGGTGGCCCATTGCTCGATCCTTCAGTAGTTGCTCTACAATGTGCACAGCATACGCATCTGGAACATGCTCACTGCAGAACTGATTTTTCAATCCCAGGGTTTTACTCTCTTGATCATTCGGTGCTGCAGGAGAATCTTTTCTATGGATCATTCTTCATCCAGGGACCCCTTCTGTACCTTTCAGAAACCTTCGAGGACTTGCGTACAAAATAACTCTAGGAACATTGAGCCACTTTTTCCAAAAGGTAACTCCTTCCTGCAAACAATCTGGCCCTATTCACACTACTGATGTCTCTTTGTCTCAAGTAGAAATACCTATCAGGGATCCAATTTAACAAACTGCCGACCGAGGATAGCGCTAGAAGCTATGCATTAAGAACATACGTTTTGGGACTGATCTCCCTGTCACCACCCATCAGTCTTCACCAAACAATTTGACCCATCAAGATACAGGACGATTCCACGCCCTTCACAGGCACTGGAAGCTGAACAGAAACAAAGTCCCCATGGAAAACACATAGGGCCAAATTGCACGGTATGCGGTAACCATGACGCTATTAGTGCCATGGTTGCCGCCGGTATTTTACTGTCTCCGACTTGGTGGATGGCGGAATTACCGCCCTACTCCAAGGTGAGCGGGCGCGGTAATTCCCCATTCACCAAGGCACTTCCCCATTCCCATTTTTGCCCCCATAGGGCTCAATGGGAATGGGGAAGGAGCTAATTACGGTACCGCAAATTGCGGTACCGTAATTAGCACTAAGGTCCCTTTGTGGGCACGTTCCTTAACGACTGCTAAAACCAGCAGTTGAGGACGGGTCCGGCAAAGGGACCTCGTAGTAAGGCGGTAAGGGTTTACTGGTACCGGTGCCCTTACTGGTACCAGTAAACCCTTACCGCATTCCATGCAATGAGGCCCATAGACAATCAGACACACCACTATGCTAACTATTGCCTCTGCACCAACAAACAATTAGAACGCAGCTGCACCCCTTGGATAAGTCGGCATAGCTGCACACATACTTACACACCTCCACGTTCTCCTCATCAGTCTTTAGAACGCAGCTATACCTCTCAAATTTCGGCCTAGCTGCACACATAGCATCATCCTCATGCACCAGCGTCACCAGAATGCAGGTACCATAGTCCATTGGTCTCAAAGCACACATTCTACTGCCTTTACACAGCCACTGCACCACAGCTAGCACGGGTATGCAGCTACACATCACCTACTGCACAATGGCTGCACACATCCCGAGGCCACTCATGCACGTTGTACTACACTATTCTCTCCACTGGCCTGGACTGCGGTCCGCGAGGGCGTTCAACCCACAGCGCTTTGGAATCATAACAATGGTAAAAGGCGCTATACAAATGTCAAATAACATAAAATAACACTCAAACATGCCACCCTAAATATAAAATCCTTTACATACCTGCCACTGCCTTTTCCCTTGTAGGTGGGACTCTCTTTTGACACTAAATAACGCTAACTTACAACTCTTTCCACTTACCCAATACACTGTGGTGTCATATGTTTTGCCTTACCTGTGAGTGTATTATTTTCTTCTTTGCCTTTTCTTACAAATACTATCATATTCCTATACACAATATAGTGTGCAGCCCATCTCTCATTGGGTATTAGTGAAAAGTGTGCACTGTACTTGTGAACCACCTCTCTTCACCTCCTGAGAAGAAAACCTGAGCTGCTCTGCCTGTCTGTCTCTACCACTTGTAGTCCCTAATGAGCTTGAGGGAATCACTAATAGTACCAAAGTCCGGAAGATAGACCTTAGGACCATGACTATAAGGCCTTAAGGAACATCTCTCTAACATGGACCCAGTGGAGAGCAATGGACTGCCACATTAACACCTAAATCCACTTCCAAACTGCGGAAGTTGAATGCCCAATGTAGGGAGGACAAAGTCCCCATGGCAGAAAACAACTAACGAATGTGAGAGAAATTCATTTGTTAATCAAAACCCCTTTTTCACGCTCGAGGTCTAGGAAAAGACTTGGCCATGTTTGCAAGGTGGGAGGAGAAGCCTCAAGAACCTTGTGTGTAACTGCAGGTTTGTGAACCACTGGCATAGTGCATCCTAATAGTCCATGAACTCCACTTCTCAGAGTGGGTTCTCAAACCACTGACAGCATTTCCCAGCAAAGCTCATGATCCACACACCACTATAATTCACTTACCAAGTAAACGATTACCGGCAACAGTGAAGGATATCAAAATGTGGATCTCCCTTGCGTGGGTGTCCCCAGTATAAAACACCTCCCAGCATCCAAACCACACTCTAGGAACCAGGTGATCTGCACCCTTCATACATGGCACATGTGACCAGCTTGATACTGGGAGTGGAATCCAAAATAAAGGACACACCCAATGAAAGCTTGCTCCTGTCCACTCAAATGTAGTTAGGCCCAAGTGGGTACAGAAGGAGCATCCAGTCACCGAGAAGCCCTTATTTAGAGGCACAGGTGCAGACCCTCACCTAAAGTCCATTCCAGTGGGAGGGGCCACTCTGAAGCAGGAAAGCAAGAGGTGGTGAGTGAGCATGGCGAGCATATGCACAGGGTTGGGGAGATGTTGGAAACCAGAGGTGAGAATGTGGTAAAAAGAGAACATACAGAAGATTAGAGACCAGAGGGAGAGAAAGAGGTGGTAGGGCAGTTGGAGGAGGACATTAGAAGGAGGAAATTGGAAGAGGATTACATAAGAATTAGGATGCTGGGGAGAAGAGGTTAGTGGAGGTGAACACCAAAGGGCAAGGCTGAAAAGAGAGAGGAGGATGGAGGAGAAGGTCAGGGGATCAGTGAATAAGAAGAGCCCTGGTGCTTCAAATAAAGACAGGACAGAAAAAATACTGAAGCCTGGTTGGTCCATGGCAGGTGCTAGAGGTGAGAGAAGGAACACGTTCCCGACAAAAGGGAGGACACAGCTCCACAGCCGGTCCCGGTGTGCGATGCACCCTCCCCCAGGGTCTGCCTATTGGCAGTTGCCCATGGTGCCCAGGCACCTGGAGATATACTGAAGAAGACAAGAGAGGGGGGAGAAAATGAAATAACTGGAGCAGAAGACCAAGGAAAAGTTTTCTGGAAACCTGAAAAACTGCAGTGGACAATGAATTGGAAAGGGTAGGGGGAACCTATAATCCACCAACCAGTAAAGACCAAGGACCTATCTAGAGAAAGAAAGAGCGGGGAATGGGTGACAATCCCACAAGGGATACTGGAGAGTGGGAGGGATTAGGTAACCCCACATACCTGTGACAGGGAGAGACTGTGAACCAGGCAAAACACTGGCTACCGGAGCCCAACCCCTGAAGAAGGTAATCTGGGAGGCAGAGATCCTAGGATTTGAATGGGTTTTCTTCCAGTCAGTTTACTATTTTGACCCACCCTCTACCAAATTCCTAATAAAGTCATGTTTAAACCTGCTACTTTGGTCTTGGCTACTTCTTGATACATTGTTGCTAGATGACAATGCATATGTGACTTTACTTCACATTTCTCTATCCGATCTTTTTCAGGAGCACAATGACTAGGTTCTGATGTCAAATGTATCCTCTCAACCCTTTCACTGCCCTTTTGATGCATGTATATGTCCCCATTTACAAAGCACTGATACACGGCAGTGAAAGGGTTAATGGCGTATTTGTTTTTCATAAATATTTACTTTCTTTATTGAGGTCTTTTTGGAGATACAGTCAAGGAAATATTGTGTAAATCATATGTTTGCAATGTGGGCCATAGTGTGCTCTTGTGTGATTAACATTGCTGTCAGCAGGTGCTCATATATAACATTGAAAACAGGACATGATAATCATGTACGTGGTAGTGTTTGTCGGTGGGCAGACCTGTTGTTTAAACTCTGCATTTAAAGTGCTATCCACCCCAGTGTAATATGCACCAGCATGGTGCTGCTTTACTTGGAGGGCGGGGTGGAGCTAGACTGCAACTCTAGACCCAATCCGACAGCAGCACCCCTGAAGCCAGGACCTTGTCTCCACTAGGGACCCTGGGGCCTGGCTTTGGTAGCAGCACTGTTCAGTAAGGCGGCGTCTGGGCCCAATGGTTCAGCCAGAGCAGAGGGGGGTATGAAGATGGCCACCTTAGGCTGCTGTGCAGTCGCATCCCTTGAGGACCAGTGCCACCCTTGCATGCATGCAGATGAACACCTGCATGCAGGTGAGATCTGGGGGCAATGAGAACCGGAGTGATTTACTTGCATTAAATTCCAAGGCAGACATGGGTTTAGGATTATGTGCCCACTAAACTCCTGAGGAACCCTCATCTATGATTGGAAAACGGCCTTAATGCACAAACAGAACTGGCTGTAAAGCCTGTGGCTTTTGACCCAATATTGGGCCTCATTACGAGTGTGGCAGTCCAGAAACAATTCCTCACAGGTCCTAAGTTCTCTAAATAGGCAAATGGACCATATTACAGACACTTTGCGCTGTTACGCTATTATTAATAGGGCAAACATTGTTCTAGTTAGAATACACATTATTTCAATGTATGTATACACGGGAGCAAAGTTTGCTCCGGGGCTTATAGCTTTCCTTATTAGCACTAGAGCAAATATTGCAAAAATGAATTTAAAAAATGTCTTTTTGCACTTGGGCTGTTTTTGACTATACCATGCACAATTGCACTTGCAGCGGGCAGTTTTCTGTTATACGGACCCTGGTCTCTGATCCACGGGTCTGTGAAGTTCTTAAATTTATAAGCACCCAATCAGATGCACAAATCATCAGCATTCACTTAAGTGCCCGCTTGCTGCCCTTGAAAGTGAATAGGACAGTGATGTTGCCACATAAGCACCCCGGCCTGCTCTGTAACATGCCATTCTAGTATTTTTTTCAGCCTTCTCTGTTGCTCCCCTAATATCTTCAGACTCCCCAGATCCAGAGGCAGATGGTCAAATAGACTTTTTCTCTCCTTACGCAGTGCATAAAATAATAACGCGTTTTTTCCTCTTTAATTTAAACGCTTTCCCATCTATAGCAACACAATCCCTCCCAAATGCCCCGTTCCATGATATGTACCAGATCTTTGGTTCTCCCAGCTCCTGCATTTCTCTGCATGAAATTGATGAGTTGCTGAATAATGCATAGTTGAAATATAGCGCTCGGGATCTGGCAATATACAGTCAAATTAATTCAATGGTGAAGTAATTAAAAATTAATAGGTCGAAAAACACATGCAGAAGTATAATTGCAAGGTTGTGATGCAGTTTCCTTCTTCTAAAATGATAGGCAAGTGACCAGTTACTCCACCACGACACAGTTCTGCTGCATCCCTAACACAAGTTCTGTCAAAACAACAAAGCTCGTGTTATAAGATTGGGTACCCCCAGTTTTTTGTTGTCGGGGGGGGGGGCGGCACTATCAATGGGAGACTGATACGTTGAGAGCAAGGGGTGATAGGTCGCCTTCCCCTACCTAGAGACCCTGAGTCGCAAAAGGTTATATCCAAGGTAACCTCATGTGATTTTAAGGTTACACATACCACACCTGATTCACACAAGTATGTTGCTTCAGACCAGGCGTTAAAGGAGGGACCCGCTAAGGGACCTCATAGTAGGGCGGTAAGAGATTACCAGCACCAGTCTCCTTACCGGTGCCCGGTATCCCTTACTGCCCTACTCGGAATGAGGCCCAATGATTCTGTGACCTTGAGTTTCTTTTAAAGGTGCTGTTCAGGAAGCAATGTTAGGTTCTGTACCTCACTACTGTGCTTGTCTGCTAAACCTCAATGTCCACTTCTCATACTCCTCGAGGACACACTAACTTACCGTGCATGCTCATTTATATAGAAAACGCCTGGCGTCCATCTTTTCTTCCGCACTTTACGCAACATCATAGGTAACAACAGCACGATTCTCCTAATCTCTTCTGACACCACCCTATGCTCGCGTATATGAGCCCTTCTTCCATGCAGTAACCTTCTAGCCCCTCTGCTTGCCCATCACACATGTTTCCTTGCTTTGCCCTCAGTCTGCTTTTGTATTAAAGTGGTGAGACTGCTCCACAGGTCGTGCACAGTTTCCAACCGGATGGTCTTGTTGATAAACGTATCGAGACAGCATATGATGTTCCTATCAAGGACCTCGCATGATATAACCGCCATATTCTAGGCCTCCAGTGCATGCAAGTTATTGGTCGAGGATGCCCTGGGATCCTAGATCTTACTATTCTCACCAGGACAAAGATATGGCCGCATAAATTCAGTTTGGCAGCTAAGTTTAGACTCTGCTCAAGGGCGACACATCAAAAAACACTCCACGGGGATCTAGACTGTCACTTTGACAGGAAGTGACCCCTATTTTCTGTGTCTTAATCCATGATCGAAGTAAGGGAGTTTTTCCACATGTTCATAATATTTGTGTTGAATCGAGTACTCCTGGTATTCTGTAGCCCTAAAACCTGAGACGGTAGACAGGTTGATTTCCAGTCTGTGGTTGGATGCCACATAAAAGGAATCAATCACACTGATGTCAGTCCCCCTTAATCTAAAGTTTCTTTCGTGGATCCTCAACGATTGCAGCGCTTCCCATGCAGGATTATACTGTGCTATGTTTCCTTGTTGCGTGTGCTGCGTTACAGCTTCTCCGAGAGGAAAGGAAGTGATACTAGGGAACTGAAAAATAGTGAAAATGAAGGAAATCCTTGTCTGAAATGTATATAGCGTTATAGCAAACACTGGAAAAATAATGTTGCTCTAAATTGGAATGAAAAAGACTGAGGGACTAGACAGAAGAACTTTGAACAGAATTAAGACATTTCTAAACCACTAGAATTGTTGCTTATTGTTGTATCTTGTATAAGTATGAATGAGGTCTGAGTCAGTGTGATAGCTGTGTTGGAATGCTAGGGGAGCCTGGAGTGTTGGGGCACCTGGGGATTCCAAAGAAGACGGTTAAGGACTCGGAGCTGGGCAGGGAACCAGGGAAGAAGCTACTGATGATCTCTCTCTCCTATATTCTATACTGAACCTGTAACCAAGACAATAAAGCGTGTTTCCTATTTTCTACATACCTGGGTCAGCCTGGTTCCTGCTCCTTGTTGTTACTGGCCCAGAGTAAATCCTGCAGGAGGCAGGATACATCACTTATGTACTTTTTTTTGAGATAATGTAGCTCAATATTATGTTCCCTTTCTTTTTCTATAGAAATCTCATCTGCCACCCTGCCGTTTGTGTACAAAATTCTAATGCCATCTTCTATTTCCACCTTGGTAGAACGCTGTATCTGCCCTATCTGTATAAACACGTTTTACATCTTCATCCACTTATGCATCAGGTCATATATACATAATATGCACGTCCAGTTCCGGATCCGCCCCCTAGTGCTCCCAGCACCCGTATCACTTAGCGGGACCTAGCATCAAGCCCTCATAGTCAGCCAACCCTTCACCCCAAGAACCAGATAAGGGATTTTATCACACAGAGGAGGAGCTAGTAAGGGGAAGAGGCAGTCATATGTGACCCATATGACTTCAAAACGGATTAGTATCTTTTTTGACTGCTTCTAAGGAGGACTAAAGATTTCTCACCCCCATTGTGTAAGCCGGTATTACCCCAATTATTCGATTTCTAAAAGATCCAATACAGTGTACACACCTGAAAGACATCCCAATGTTTCTCTTTCTGAGTCCTTCTTACTTCCTTTCTGTGAACAACTCATGAGTGATTCTTCACTGCTTCTCACTGCTTTTTCCAGCTTTCACTCTCTGTGTGGGATAGTGTGTGCATTGCTCCCTGGTTCAATGGATACATTCCTGGATCGTCCCCTAGGCTTGGGTCATCCCCTAGAATGCCACGCGTGATCATTCCTTCCCACCCACCTGGCGCCCACCTGGCACCAGTGAGACCAGGCCAGCTCTGAAAAGAACTGCTACCCTTTACAGTTTAGACTTGAGGTCATCAAGACCACAACATAACTTGGAGCATGGCCACCAGTAACACAAGGCCACCGAGCAACCAAGTAAACGTGCATCCCTTCCTAAACTTTGGTACTTAGAGGAAAATACTGATTCACAAGCGGGCCTCAGACCCACTGCCGCTGTACCTCTATTCATTCTTAAGTGTCTGAACGGTGAAGGTCATTGTTTCCTGTGGTTGGGGCAGTTGAGAGTTGCAACAAAAGGATTACCGTCGGTCATATGTTTTGATTCTTGAACTGGAGACAGCATCTGGGTCAGCAGCGCTATTTCCTGCATAGTGTATGCCATTGTGCCGTGGCAGTGCTATTTCCTGCATAGTGTTATGCCATTGTGCTGTGGCAGCGCTATTTCCTGAATAGTGTTATGCCATTGTGCTGTGGCGGCTCTATTTCCTGCATAGTGTTATGCCATTGTGCTGTGGCAGCGCTATTTCCTGCATAGTGTTATGCCATTGTGCAATGACAGCTCTATTTCCTGCATAGTGTCATTGCATTGTGCCGTGGCAGCGCTATTTCATGCATAGTGTTATGCCATTGTGCTGTGGCTGCGCTCTTTCTTGCATAGTGTTATGCCATTGGCAGTGCTATTTCCTGCATAGTGTTATGCCATTGTGCTGTGGCGTTATATTTCCTGCATAGTGTTATGCCATTGTCCATAGTGTTATGCCATTGTGCTGTGGCAGCGCTATTTCCTGCATAGTGTTATGCCATTGTGCTGTGGCAGCGCTATTTCCTGTATAGTGTTATGCCATTGTGCGTAGTGGTGTGCCCAGCCCTCATTTTCCGAGTATTTGACCAAAGAGACGTTCTTGAGCCCAAGTATGTGGAAGTTAACAAGGCTACCCATGAATACCTTTTTCTATCTGGTCATATCTCGAGTAAAAAGCAAGAATGCATATGTAATTATTATAAACTGTCAGTTATTTATTTATTGCCAGTAATTGGAGGCAATAGATAACATCTTTTTAGTAAATTCCCACACTCTCAGGTAATACCTGGAAGGAGAGATGTAATCTTGTGACTTTTAATATATCATGGCATTAGAGAAATGTATCTAATGACATGCCATTTACGTGATTATCCGAGAGACGTGAATTCTCGAATTGGTCTCCATTTACTTTGAATGGGGGAGATGTGAACTCCTTATTCTCGATCACTTTGATCGTGGGAGAGATGTACATTCATGACTCTACACTTCTTTGATTGTAGGAGAGATGTGAGTTTATAACTTTCACCCCTTTAATTATTGGAGACGTGAACTCATGACTCTCCATCCCTTTTTATCATGGAGAAATGTGAACTCATGACTCTCACCCCTTTGATTATGGGAGAGACGGGAACGCATGACTCACCACCCCTTTGATTATGAGAGAGATCTTAACTCAATGTAGAGAAGAAGATGTACCTGTCACTCATGGAGCCGGCCCCCTGACCTGCATCATATTGGAGGAGCAGTAAGAAAGCACTGTGCATGACATCTGGTATCGTCGCAATACTACATTGAACGTATGAAAGACATTATGTGTTTACCCTCGAACTGAAGTGGTAGAAGGAAGTCTGCAGACACCATCAGACATAGAAGAATTATAAGTAAAGTCTGACCGGTGTAAAGTGACTTCATAAAGAGAAGACACGACATACTGAAACGATATGTGAATACTCAAAGAATGAAGATGTAACTGAAGTAACAAAGTAGGTGAACATATGGGTACAAAGAAATAATATATACTGAGAAGATAAGTAAGAAGAGATGCAGTAAATGTATATACGCAGAAATGCAAGGTAGATGAGAAATATAAACACTTGCTACAATAGTAAGTATACCACGGGAAAAGCAGCCATGTTCAGAAGATGGATGTCGTTTTGGTGTAATAGTAAGCTAAAAAAACAACAAGGAGAGAGACCAAGTGCAAGAACAAAGAATATTTGTTTGGCTAAGCATCAAGGATGCCACAGCAAGAAGCAACTGCAAGGTACAAAACGAGTCAAAGAGGATAATCCATGTACGTAGGACATATTTCTCTTAGATTAAGCAAAGGAGTAAACATTTGCAAGTGCCAAGTATTGTACAGTTAAAAATGAAGAAAGCATATGAAAGACAGAGCAACCAACTCTCCAGAGGCCAAAGAGCATAATACAATCCAGCATAATTGAATCAAATAGCACTTAATAAAAGGAAAGAATGGAGAAATCGTGGTCTCCTCATACGTGGTGCATGACCAGAAAACAAGGCCTATTTTCTAATGGCCCAGACGTAGATAGCAGTGTACCCTCAATCCCTTAAAGGCTCTGGAGAAGAGAACAGTCAGCAAGGTCAACTACAAAGAAGAGGCCTTGGATTAGGCCCTAACTGATGAGAGATGGCAAGGCTAATTGGCCAAGTGGGCAGTTGTCTGGCGTTCCCCGCACCTGGGTTTTGTTTTGCTTGCATGCTGCTAACGAGTCGAATGTCCAAGTTTAGAAGAGAATTCCAACCAATCAGGATGATCTGTGGAATGGTGGACCATACATGGCTGCAGAAGCCAATCTACTGCTGTTATTCTGCTATTATCTGTATAATACGTAGTTAGAGGTTGCTCTCGGCGTGCCTACCAGATAAAGGGCAGCCAATGATGTTACTAATACCTAAATAAGTATATTTATAAGTATATACAAGTCTCCGGAGGATAGCTCAGGGGCAACGTGCTCGCCTTGGAAGCAAGACAACACGGAGCAACACAGGTTTGATCCCTGAGTCCGCACTTAGAAACCTCTGGGTATTAAGCGCGTTATGAATAACCTATCATATCATATTATATATGTAAGTATATACGTAAGTATATATGTTCCCCTAACCAATCTTTCTGCCCGATAGGTTTTAACTATTTTGCCACATAGGATGACTTCATAGCTGGCACGTATTGAGGTATATGGCCTTTGTGTAATGGAAATGTATTTGAGTGTGAGTAAGCTGCAATTTGATAATAAAGTAGTACTTTGCCATGTTCTGTGGCTCGGTCCGGATATTTTCAGCCCGTATTTAGTTGTCATGGTAATCCCGTCCAGCACTTGCTACGCTTCTGGTGCTACTGCACATCATGACTCTCCATCCCTTCCATCCTGGAAGGGTCGTGACCTTGTTGATTCTTCATCCCTATTATTATTGGGGAGATGCCAGTGCTGCCTTTATAAAATCTACCCCCATGTCTTTCACTTGACCATCATGAGAATGTGACACTGTCACCTTGGTCATCATGGGGCCTTCTTAGAGGCATTTTGTTATCCAACCACAAGGCAGTGCATACCCTGAATAATTGCCATGTGCTTGCCATCTTGAACTGGGCACTTATGTAGCCAGGCTTCCAGCTGACAAGGAGATCCATCTTATCCAGTGAACCCTCAGAACCTCAGCGTCTCTCCTGTGCGTAGCCATTTTGAATTCAGCCCATGAAAGTATTCTTTTTCAGATAATGAATTGTTCGCACTAGCACTTCTGGATTTCACTAACACTTAATTTGCATTAGAAGACACGATCTGATATGGGAACAAAAAAAGCTCACATAGCAATTGATCAAACAAAACACTGTCTACAAAGTTGGAAAATCGTCATGGCGTTCCTCAAATGATAGTTGACCTTTAACTGCTCAAATGAGATCATCGGACTACCAACCAGCAACTTGTGGCTAAATAACTATCTGCTCCCTTATTTTGACTAAAAGTAGTCCAATGTGGTCCACTCAGATGCTATCAACCCAACCCTCCCGTTAGACGATGATCAATGTAACTCCTCAGCCAATGGTAGTTTCTTCCCTTGTAAAATAAAGTCTCCTTCTCATGGCGATGGCACGAGCAGACATTGGCTTCTTATTACAGTGTCATGACCACTGGGTCTATAATGAATTGTAAAGCAAATATTTGATGGCTTACGGGGATGATGCCATAATAGTACTTGTCGTTAACACATGGATACGAATATAAATGTCTCCAGAGACTCATTGAAATTCATAACACATGTCCAGAGAATGTTTATCAATAGTCTGTTAGACAACCTTTAGGGCAAGCTGCCAAAGCAGAACATTGCAAGAAGGACCCTAACCGTAGGACAAGCACAAGCCAATGGATGCGCTTCTTGGATCATATTTAATCAACAGGAATTCTGTAAGTGATGTTTTGCCAAATAGCCATTACGTGGCTTTGTAATTTTTTAAACCACGTAATTTTGTGAACACTCAACAGGTCACTTTGCCATTTGGCTCAGGATCTCCCCAAAACAGCTAAAGCCTTCTTGCTCCTAGTTACTTTTAATTGAAAGTACCTATGTGAGCGTGATGGGTCCAGCCCCAAAAGGTCTCCAGGCAGCATCCAAGAGAATCCACTAACCAAATCCTGATCCAGTGTGGGAGAGTATTGGCTATGGGAGCATCACCCATGTTCAAAAAGACAACAGTATTAAATGTAGATTTGTAAACCCCCAAGTCGGCCATTCTGGGGTTTGTTTTGACAGTACTGCTGCACGGCCTTTCCTTCTAGGTCCCGGGTATGACTTCTCCCCACAGGTCCTCCCGATGTAATATATTGGTCCTTTCTCTATAGCAGAGCACTTGACACCAACTTAATTGCTTCTTGCTGCATCAAAGATGGGTGTTCTTATTACCCAACTCAATGGGACACTTGAACTCAACTTCAGAAGACTTTTTCTTTTTTTAATTCATTATTTTTACATTTTCATACAGGGTCAAGGTACAACATCTTTCTGTCCTCAAAATAGGTCATTTTGCCTGCATGTATCCAATTATTTACTAAAGCGTATCCGAAGCGAATTCTAATAACATAAGGTATTGAACAGTAATGAAAAACAAGCATCCCATAATAGAACAACCAATATTTACAAAACAACAGAAACAAGACACATAACAAACATACACACAACAATCCAGCACTCCCACAACATAAATGAAACAATACGTTGTTCCATCTTCCATGGAACAACTTTTTGTTTCATCTGTGCATGCTAGGATAGGGAAACCTAACGTTCCATTGGTTTGCAGCAGCCCAATTCCACATTCCACATATATACCAATAGGAATTTGATTAGCACTATCGCGCATTTACCTGCCAGCCTGCATTTGTGTCTCACACAACACAATCCCGCTCCCAGCCACCGGTCCAAGTGTAACCTAATGCAATATAAGGTCCAAGACTAGCCAAACAAATTATTGGAAGATGCCCTTAGCTCGAGGTAGGAATCTTCCTGGTCCTTATTCAACATCATTGCCTTTTCATAGTGGAATGGGACCTGTAACTTCACCAGCCAATCCTCTACATGTGGTTTCTTTCTAGTCTCCAAACCTTTAATATTTACTTTGCCGCAAGTACTAAAGCTCTAGTAACCAATTGCTCGTATTTCCTGGCAGTCTCACATCTCCCTCAGCATGACAACAGAACAACTTGATCAAGAGTCCCAGGGAACGTGATATTTAGAAACACATCCACTCTATCCAACACTTCCCCCCCAGAAACCTCCAACTTTAACTTTTGAACAGTCCCAAAGCATGTGTAACAAGGGGCCCCTGTCTCCACCGCAACCCCAGCATGTAAACTTCAGAGGGTGTAAACTGGACTGATCCCGCAGTCCAGTTTGCAATTGAACATTCGACACCCAAGTGGCACGGATCTATGTTCCCCGATGACTATTACTTTTTCCAAATGCAATTTTGCCAAATGTTTTGCTTTAGATGTAACCGCTTTTTTCCTTCAAAGAGTGGGGGCAGACCACTGTACCCTCCCTTGCACCGAGAACCCCACTACCCTCTATTCGTCATACCCGTACTTACTTACCATCTATAGTTTTGAGGTAAAAAAGTGATAAAGAAATTGGCAAATGGGTGGAATACCAGTTGCACACAAGCCACCTACAGATAGATTCACAGCCACGGTAGTCATCTGTATCGCACCCATGCACACACCTCCCTACCTCGCCCACACACATCCGGTCTGATGGATGTGACATCAGGGATGCCAAGAACACCATATTGGACAGCTGCTTCTATCTAGTCAAAGACGACGGACTATAAAAAATGGAGGCACTCTAGAAGGCATACTGCACCTCTAACAGGCGCCATGGGCACACTACATCAGATTAAAGGTCCTCTTACTGAGCGTAATCAGGCTGCCAGAGGACACTCTGGCTCGTGGCGACCTTTTACAGAGCACTCCATCTTTGCAGTGTAATGTCAGCAAGTAATGACCCAGAGGAATAGGGACGTTTCGACACAAAGCATCTATCTGCAGGTCTGATGAGCAAAGCCCAGAACTGTAACAGAAGCCCAGGGAATTGAGTTCGTGCGTGCTCCCACGTGGTGCCCACTGTAAGAGGAAAGGAAAAGGTTGACTCTCACCCCCGTCAGCAGAAAGGCGGGTACTGAATCGGGTCCACAGGGCCTGGGCAGTATACCTACCCCAGCCCAGTTAGAAGGACACTCTCAGCAACAGGCTGAAGTTCTAGTATGTTACAGTAATTTGCTGAGTGGGCAGGTGATGCCAGTGTCATGGTGGACATAGGTTTGAAACCGAATTATTACTAAACTCTTGCCTTTTCCTGCATTTCAGAAAAATGAACACGTGCTGGAGTCCAGAGCTTGTGCCATTGAGTTCAGTTTGATGGCTGGTGAGCACTAATGCTGTTTGTCGTGTAGGCGCTCTGTATGATCTTTGTAAAGTCAGTCTATCCGCTTGGGACTCGACTTGTCGGCTACCAAGTGAAATTGCCATTAAGTCGGCCTTCGTTCATCCCATCCCTTTTCAAGTCGTCTCTCATGTCTCTCGCCAAATGGAACAATCGTTTTAACGGTAATTCAGAGCTCCAGAGCCACACGAGTATTTGCTACTGCCATTAGGGGCGGTTTATAGTGATATTTTCGAATTCAATAATTTCGAATGCATTAATTTCGAATCAATAATGTCGAGAGAAGAAATGTCGAATTTATTTATTTATTTATTTATTTATTTTTAATGGGGGGGTTCCCCCCAACCCACTGCTTTTTTTAATAACCCTTTTTTTACTAGCCAAACCCCCAACAAAATCATATAAAATTAAAAAAAAATATTAAAAAAAAATGTTTTCGACATTCTTTTTTTCGAAATTAATGCATTCGAAATTATTGATTCGACATTTTAACTGCACACCATTAGGGGCTCTTGTACTCTGGCAATGTCAGGACTACCAGGAGGCAGTGGGGAGGGGCTTCTCTGTTTTCAGTGCCTAATTAATTCATGTGATTTCATTCTGGTATTGCACCGCTCCTTAGGTTATAAGCTGCTACAACATGGTTGTAGCTTTAGCATTTTGCTAGCTTGCATTTTATTTTATATTTATTTTATATTATTTATATTTATATAAAGGGAAGATCAAGGCTTTTTTGATCAAAAAAGAACATAACATAGATAAGATATCAGATTTGACAGGATGCAGCGAGCTTCTTATAATGGGGTGAGTTTGACATTCTGACCAGGTTGTGGAAGGGAAGAAATGGAACAGTCACTGGGGTCAATACATTGGTGGACATTGTGACGAATAGTGGAATTCAGTCACTTCTCCCCATGGGGTTAGCCTTTAGCTGTGAGGCTAGGGATGTGAATCTGCTACGTAATATTCCCCCTTGGGTTGGCAGTAATCGGGATTTCAAAGGGAGAGATTCCCCTCCTGGGGATAAAGACTCCCGTTCCGGTGAGGAACTCGCTTTCCAACTCACTCAGAGATATATTCAGAAACAACCTGTTGACAGAAACGGTGAAAAAACCTCTCTCATTTGCTATTATGATGTGTCAACAGAAGACCTATATCTCTCCAATACTGAGAAGAGTAAAACTTGTGGAGTAATGCAAAATAAGTACCTACCAGGTACTGGGACTAAGAAACCTAAAGGATTCATAACGAATATGGCTCCAACACAGAAAAGACGAGCCAGAAACTGGGTAAGGCCCAGAAAAAGTGTCATAAAAGGAGGGTGAGAGAGTGTCAGAGAGAAGACCCGCAGCGACAGGGAGACTGAAAGTGTGAGGAATTCCACCACCCACACAGTGACATTTTAAATGAAATTGAATGATGGTAGATCAACGTCCAGAAAATGGGCGGGTCTAATAAGCACACATTTTCCTATGCTCACCGCATGACAAACACATCGATCCATGTACTACTCTGGGTGGACACAGCCTACAGGCACAGTCCCCCCTGTGATATTTAGTTGGGATCTGAAAAGTGGAGTACACAATTCATCCCCAAAAGGGGGAGGGGCAAACCTTCCCACTGCAATGGTCAGCCTAATTAAACAACAAAGGCTCCTTTGATCCTCTATGAGAAACCCAAAGGAGTCTCCCTGGCTAAACCCCGGGGATCTGTCATCCAGGTGGCCAGGACACCGCCATCGCTATTGGATCCAGTTCCTGGGGGTGGACCATTGAAGGAGGATCACCTGGATTGGTGGTCCTCAGGGAGTGGGAGCGGGACACTGACAGATGAGACGTGGTATCCCCCTTCTTTCAACACCTTTTCCCCATCCTACTACATAGGACGTTCGGAACCACTGCCCCCCTCCCTTTTTGACACAAACACTTTCATACGACACACCAGAGAACGGACTAACACCAAAGCCGTTTACCTGACATGTTACAATACAAGGGTCAGGCAAAGCCAGGCAATTGATCAGAATCATACACACCTGACGGCCCTTCCCCACAGGGGATAAAAGGAGGAGCAAGAGGGCACAGTACGAGGAAGGCAGATTGCACGACGAGACAGCTATCCAGACCTGGCAGTTCAAGATATGGAGAAAGGCAACAAATATCGAGAGGCTAACGAGGAGAGACACGACCCTGTCCTTGACCTGGCAGTTCAAGATATGGAGAAAGGCAACAAATATCGAGAGGCTAACGAGGAGAGACACGACCTTGTCCTTTCTGAGAAAAAAAAACCTGCAACACCACAACCTCGAAGGCCTTGATATTGAAAGGAACTGTTTGAGTAATAGAATAAGACTCTGAGGGGTCTGCGCCCAGAAGAGGGAGACCCAGGGATGAAACCATCACCCGAAAAAGCATTTGTGAATCAGAACTTTTGTGTTGGTTTATTGGAACTATCAGGCCCTCGAAAGCAAGAGATTTTCAAGTGGAACACGACTTGGCCACCGATGGTCCTGATAGCTGCAAGTGGAACTATCGATTTGTGCTGGGAAAACTCAAGTGTGTGCTGTGCTCCAAGATCCCCTCTTGCCCTGTGCTTAAAACGTGGGGAAGGAGGACTCAGGCTACCACATCCTGACATATTACTTGAGAACTATCCCACACCCTTTCTTGTACTAGTTGTAAGGTTTAGCAATAGGTTTCTTAGTATAGGCCCTTTTAATTTGACATTACGCCACTAGGACTGCCTTATTTTTCATTTGATGGTTGGCGCTTGTTGCCATCTTAGATTTAGGTTTAGATTAGGCAATTTTTCAAACTGTGTACAGTTTAATAAACACCCTTGAACTGTGATCACTTGTCTCTATCTTTACTGTTGCCACCATGAATTCCTTAGACCACCCAGTACTGGTGATGATCCCTGTAGCTGGTGACAGCATTCACATACTGATCAGAGTTTAATTCAAGCATGCCAACATGGGGCCTGGCTGCAGAGGCTAACAAAGGAGACAGGAAACCCCAACAACCTTTCATATGCAGCTGTGTCAACCTGATGCCAGCTCCCGCCCTCCATATCGATTGACAGTGTAATGTCATGTCTGGGACTGCGTGTTTACAGTAGTCATCCCTGCAGGGAGACCCCATTCAAATGGTAAGAGTATGTGGTTTGACTGAGCCAGAAAGTTAGGTCTTACCGCAGCTTCAAGGGAGAGCTGCCACTTTAATCAGGAACCACAGAGGGCTCCATTAACCAGAGAGAACCTTTGATCCACAGAAAACAGGAAGATGGGTGGGACTTAATATTAAATGTTTTCACCCCTTTACCTTTTCTGGTGCAAAGCACTCTGGTTATGACCTCACGCATACCGGAGATTGTTGGTTGGGACTCAGTGGTTCATTAAGGTAGGCTTAGCCTACACCAATCCCTGTGGTCCATTTGGCTTTAAAAGGGGGCTGAGCCCCTCTTTCGGGAGATCATCTGAAGACTTTGCAAGGAGCAAAAAGAAGAACTCAGCATTCAACCCTGGCTGAAGGTACAGTCTGCCTGGCATCTTCCACCAATGAAGGAAGGCTAGGACCCCAGGAGGGAAGCAAGATGCCTCCCCTAAACATCTCCCATGGAACAGAGGGAGATACTGAATCCAGAAGACCCTCCAGCAGCTCCACAACTGGTACCAAGCCAGCAGACAGCGTGCCCTGCTAGGCTTCGCAACAAGCTTCCTAGGTGGGAAGTGCCAGAGAGTCTCTGAACCAAACCAAGGAAAAGGCAGCGGTCTGCAATACGCACCTCAGCTTTTGACCGTCTGCCTTAAAGGATGACACAAGCTCAGTGAAGAAGCTAGGAGGAGTGCATCGACAAGAATCTTCTGACGTCTGCCTTAAAGGACAATTTCAATCAAGTCGAGCCCCTCAAGCTGAAACCGACTGCACCGCAGACTGTTGTTACCCCACATTCGCTAAAGCTGTCCGCAATGCCTCGACCAGGGCTTCAGAACAACCAACCAGCACTGAGACAATGATTTTTGACCCACATTGCCGTGTAGGCCAGCCTGCACTGTCCATTTAGCTTCCCTCACTGAACTGCCTGCCGCCTGACACCCGCAGCTGTCTCCTGTCCTGAACTCTGTCGCAGAAGCTGGAAAGTGCCCTGAAACTGACCTGACCCTGTTGAGCACCAAGAACTCCTACAGCACAAGGTACATTGTGGTTCTGTCCATCTGGTCCTTCTCCAAAAGCCCCTTGTGATATTTTATGACCCATTGCTCCCTTTGTGGTGAAACCAAGTATCCTTGAAATATTGCGATTAATTACTATACCGACTACCCTCCTGTCAGTATCCAGAGTGCATCCCTTTTCCTTCTTTAAAACTGTCTGTCCTCTGCATTCCTTTAAAGGGTGGGTTGTATTGTGTAGCGTGCTGGAACTGTCTGTTGTGATAATAATAACGTATATATTTGTATACAACCTTGACTGGACAGTCCCTTTTATCATTGGGAAATAATTGAATTTTCTCTGTGTTGCAACTAACCAAAGATCCACAACCTTTCAGAGATAAGCCTGCCGTTTTGTCCACGTTACTAAAATTGAACAAGGAGGTTTATAATTTGCTTATTTATTTATTAATTTGTTGATTGGATATGTGTAAGGCGCCTATACAACAAATGGTGTTTCAAGGCACCACAAGACAAACAGGGGGTGGGGCGGACAGGGGAGAAAGATGACAAAAACAGTCCTATTAGGCTTTTTGACACTCGGATCATGCAAGTGCAGTAACAAGAAGTGCAAGGAAGAGGGGTGGGGTGAAGTGCCTGTCTGCAGGGAATGTGAGGTGCTAGAGTGGGAAGGGAAATGCAGGTTAAGAGGAGAGAGTGCAAGTGAAAGGGGTGAGGTGGAGGAGGGGAGTGACAGGGGCTAGGCCAGTGCTCAGGGGGGCAGAAGGGCAAGCGTAAGGAGTTGCATGCTGTGCTGGTTGTGAGGGTCCACATTCTAAGTGCAATGAGGGGGGTGGAATTTTCATGGGGGGCCTTATGCTCTGAATAACTCAGAGGGAACCAGGCAGCCAGTCACTGCAGCAGACAGGGGAGTTAACAGGGAGAGGGAGAGGGAAGGAAGTAGAGAAAAGGAGCGTCTTGAGTAGCTTCCGGAACATAAGGAGATCTGGCTCAAGCTTGAGAGGGACAGGGAGGCCATTCCAGAGGGAAGCTCCTGTGGAGGAGAGAGAGTTCTACCTCCTCCCCCACTCTCTGCTTAGAGAAGCAACTGATCTGCAGAGAGTTGGAGCTAGAAGACCAAACAGCTCTAGCATAGGAATGGAGTGTTGAACGTAGCGGGGTCCCATGTCCCAAAAAGCCTTGTAGATGATGCAGAGGGTCTTGAGCTTGATCCTAGCAGCAAACGGGAGCCAGTGGAAAGATGTTAAGGCTGCAGAGATACGGCCCGAGGCTTGAGGCCAAGGATACGTCTTGCAGCCCTATTCTGGATTAGCTGAAGGGGGCATAGGGAGGAAAGAGTGAGATTGAGGAAGAGGTTGTTGCAGTAGTCCAGCCTAGAGATGACCAGAGCTCTGAAGACGTTGAATTTCTGGGGGAAGTTGAGGAAAGGGAGAATGCCTCTGAGGAGGTGCAGCTGATAGTGGGCCTTCTTGGCAAGGTCTGCGACATGAGGAGAGAAGGAGAGAGAGAGGAGTCAAAGATGACACCAAGGTTTTTTGCCTCGCAAGAGGGTGAGGGGAGGGGACTCATAGAGGGTGGCCAGAGGGTAGGAGTGAAGGAGGGAGCAGGAGTCCCAATGAGAGGGATGAGATAAGTCAGACAGTCAGGAATGAGAGAGGAGGAAGAGAAAAGCAGTAGACGGAAGATTGAAGGAGAGCTGAGTATCGTCTGCATAACACTGGCAGTGAGGAGAGAAAGAGGAGATCATTTGGGCCAGAGGGGCATTGTAGATTTTGAAGAGGATAGTCTTAAGGAACACCACAGGTGGAGGCTGTGATAGGGGAGAGAAAAGGGCCCGGTTGAACCTGGGAAGGTCGATCAGAGTGGAATGAGGTCAACCAGTCCAGTGCCAGGCCCTTGATGCAAAGGAAGTCCCAGAGCCGATTTGTCAAGCATCATTGACCGTGTCATAGGCAGAGGAAAGATCCAGAAGAATAAGAAGAGATGGAGTGAGGCAATCAAGATTTGAGAGAAAGTCTTCACGGGTGTTCCGTAGAGCAGTTTCCATGCCTCTGGCTGCTATGAACCCAGACCAGTGGTGGTGGAGACAACCAACTGATTCAGTGTGTTGGATCAGTTGGGAGATGACCACCTTCTCCAGGAGTTTGTCCAGGAAGGGGGTAATGGAGATAGGGTGCTAGTTAGCCAGGTAGGAGGGGTCGGAAGAGGGCTTTTGAGGAGAGGATGCACAAGGGAGGCCTTAAGGGAGAAGAGGAAAGGAGCCAGTGGCAAAGGAGTGATTATAAATCAGCCAAGGCTGGCACAAGGGAGGCAATTTTGTCCTTGATAGTTCTGCAGGAGATGGTAGCACCTGTTTGGGGGAGACTTTCATAGAGAGGACTTGTCTAGAGACCTCAACCAGTGCTATTGGCGAGAAAGAGAAGGGTAGAAGGGAAGGGGATAGGGTGTCTGAGAGAGGCCTGAGAGCTGAGGAGGGAGGAGAGAGGAGAGAGAGAAGTAGAGGAGAGTGAGGACAGGATGTCCTGAGTTTTGTTTAAGAAGTTGGAGGCCAGTGAGGTACAGAAGGTCATGGTTGGCAGGAGAGAAGTGGAGACTGCAGTAGGATTGGCGAGTTACTTGCAGATTTTAAACAGTTTGCCCATGTTGTTAGTGGGCCCAGAGACGCGGGCTTGGAAATGGGCCCTCTTCTTCGAGCAGATGGAGAGTCTGTATTGCCTTTGGAGCAGGCAGCAGGCCAGTCTATCAGAGGATGTGCCTGATGTCCGCCACATCCGCTCAGCAACACTGCACTTGCGTTTCAGAGAGGCTAGGTCAGAGTCATACCAGGTGTTATGCTTGGAAGCAGGCTTCTTGCAGATCCTCATGACAGGGGAAAGGATGGCCAGGGTGTTGGTGAAGAGAGGTGAAGATTAGCAAGGGCAGAGTCCATGTAGGAGTCCATGGCAGGAGTGGGAGGAGGAATGAAAGTGGCATCAAAAGCAGAAACTGACTCATTGCTTCATTGTCGAATGACAGAGACGGTGACTGGCAGTGCAGTCCGAGGCTGAGCTGGGGGACGTAAGAGATCCCAGTGAGAGGATAGGAGAGAATGGTCAGACGAGGAGAGGGGTGTAGTGAGAAGGTTGGAGATGGGGATGTCTGCTGAGATGGGTGCATCCAAGGTATATCCATCTCAGTGTGTCAGACCGGAGGGATGAATGGTGAGGGAAAGAAAGTCAGAGGCTGCGGAAGAGTCCAGTGGCCGAAACAGGAGAGCCACAGTGAATATTGAAGTCTCTGAGGAGAACATTGGAAGTGGAGGCAAGAAGAGAAGAGGTGAGGTGAGACGACTCTGAGAGGAAGGGGTCCTCTCGATGGTGGCAAGAGTTATTGAGAGGGCTGGAGAGACACAGAGCCTGCAGATGAGGCATTCAAAGGAAGGGTAGGTCTGAGTGAGAATGATAGTAGCAGGGACCCATTCAGGGAGGTTCAAGGCCACTTTGCCTCCAGACTGGTTAGGCCTGGGCTTAGAGAAGATCTTATAGCCCCCAGGGAGGAGTGTGTCAAAATCAGTGAAAGAGCTGGTCGTGAACAACATCTCTGTGAGAGTGAGAACATCAAGGTCAAAGTCTTCAGGAAGGAGACAGATATCAGAGGAGTGTTTAACAGCAGAAAGAGAGTTGAGGGTAGCAAGGTGGAACTGGTTGTCACCTTTGAAGGTCTTCCGAGGAGGGGTACTGGGATATGGTGTGGCCCATTGGTGGTGGAGTTGGGGCAAGAGGTGACAAAGAGCAAGGGGAGAGGACAGAGACCATGTGGGGTGTCCATAGGTCTGGAGAGGGAGTGGCAGTCTGCTGGAAAAAAACGTGACATAATTGTCAGCGATGGGCAGGCCTGGATTGGAGACCAGGAGATCTTTTTTTAACGTTTTCCTTCCATGCTTCAACTGAAAGGTAGGGTAGGTGATAGAGTAGCAGTTAGAATAAATAGGAGAGATGGAGAGCACCATGAATGGAGAGAGCAGCAGAGAGATGGAAAGGGGGAAGAGGGAGAGATGGAGAAAATGCAATACACATAGAAACTGCACAATGCACGACAAACTCATCAGGCACCCTAGCAGCAAGACAGTTGCAGCCAAGTCAGGTGCAGGAGATGTCCCAGGTCACTGAAAACAGGGTGGGTAGCATGATCCATGGAGAGTCGCACTGATTAGATGCTTGAGATGCTTTGCCCGCCCGAGAATCCAACTGCTGCTCTCTGCTTGTTATCAGCAGCTATACCTGGTAATACCATGTCAGAGTCACATCAGCCTCAGTCCTTCTGTGCTCTGTGGTATGGCACTGGGTTCAGCATGCATTGTATACTAGCCTCCACTGGATCCAGTAGCACTCTATCCCCTTGGGGAGGGATTACATTTGCTCCAATGTCTCGGGTACAAACCTAGCAGATCAAAAGGACACTACTTTCCCCAGTGTTTATTCGCAAAAGCCAACCTTTAGTTGTCATCTTTGTGCTGCAGCCTTTTTTAGGAGGACCCCTTGAACTGTGCAATTTCAATGCTGTACCAGTAAGCTGGCAGTTCCACCAAAGCGTGCCCCCTATAATGCAATGTACATCCACTCAAGCAGCCACCTGCAGACAGCCACCCAGGGCAAAGGAGGCCAGGAATCTCCTTACATGCCAGCATAACCCCAGGCACCCAGTGGAGCCTCCAGACCACTGCAGTTTTGGCTTGGAAGCAGCGGGTCAGGATCAGCACTGCTTCCGCTCCTCCTACATGCAACAACAATAAGGCAACTAGTTTTAAGGGCACAAGGGGCCCTCCGAACTTTCAACTTCCCTCCTCCCAGCCCAGTATTCACACAGTAGCTGACTTGCTGTGGTTGTGGGTTCTAATCAGGTGTGTCTTCTTGGTGTTCACTCTTTGCAGGCAGGGGTTCAGACTCTGGTGCAGCAGGTGAGTGTGAGCTTGTGTCTACACTCTGTTTGGATCCCTTCTGGTGTGCTAGAGGTGTGGGGCTGATTGATGATTTAGAAACCAATATTCATCCCTGGACCACTGGTGCCCCGGAAGTTGATGCATCACAGAAAGCCAGTGGAGAACGTTGCTTAACACACTGGTGAACAGTGGTGGCGAAAAGCTTTCCAAGTCAGACCGCAAAAGGATCAGACTATCGAGAGTCTGGAAGGAAAAAGAGGGTCCAAGGACGGAAGTTCGGGGAAGACTGGCCAAAGGAAGCCAGAACGCTGAAGTACCCAAGCGTCACGGCACCAGCACTAGACCTGAGGGGGCCGTTTTGGTTTTGTGGAGAGTCCCGGTAAATGGACAGGAGAGAAAAGTGGTGGCCAGAAGGGGGAGAGAAAGGCAACCCTTTCCGTGCCGATACTGCACTGGAAAGGAAACGCCAAGCAAAAGTGAAGAAGGAGACGTGACTGACATAGCCATCCTGAAAGGATACAGAACTCGAGAAGAAGAGAAAGCGGATAGTCCCATTACATTGCAGCTAATGAGGAAAGTAGGAAACCGGGGAATGGTGCATTTATATCGATTGGCATAACCATATTCGGTTATCTACGAAAATTCAATATAACGTTTGGAGTACACTTAATTGTTGCAGTAAATGGCAAGAAGTGACGAACAGTGAGAAGTCTTCATGGGGTAAGCCTCCTCATCCCAGTGAAGGACCAAGTCATGAGAAGGGTGGGAAGCTCTCAGGGACACACCCTACTCATTCCAGTGGAGGACTAAGCCATAAGAAAACAGAGAAACCCTTAGGGACTCATCCTCTTCATCCCAGTACAGAGTCAAACCCTGAGAAGAGTGAGAAACCTTTAGAAACTTAGCATCTTCATCCCAATGAAGACACAAATACTAAGAAGAGGGAGAATCCCTGAAGGCCTCAACCTACTCGTCCCAGTGGGTGGACAAATTGTAAGAAGAGTGAGACTAATCACTGGGTACATGACAGAGATCCCAGTGAGGAGATGAATGATCATAAAAATATACAAAACGTCTGGGAGCCCCACTACCGAGAACAAACACAGCCAAATAACCTGTTCTATGGGAAGATGCCCTCTCGGGAGGGTCTATAACCACATTTTAGCTCACTGTACCTTTCACAGAGGAGAAATATCCCTTTGCATATCAGTCTTTGTCCCACCCACAAGGACAGTCCAGCACCAAAATGCTAGGCAATTCTCCTCTGAACAAGAGTACCAACAGCAACCCAGACACGTTTTTCGGCCCAGTCGGGCTTCATCAGTGAGGTGAAGCTGTGCCTCTCTAAGCACAGTGAGCAAGAGGTCCACGTCTGGATTAAGTAACTTAGGGTGAAACCCAGAGGTCCTAAAAATGCACAAAAATGTCTGGGAGTACCTCTACCGAGATCAAACACGGCCAAATAACCTGTTCTATGGGAAGGTTCCCACTCGGGAGGGTCTACAACCACGTTTTAGCTCACTGTACCTTTCATAAATATATAGCAAGTGCTAAAAGGAGAACGCTGCAGCTGGTGAAGGAACTATCAGAAAGAGAAAGTCTATCCATTGCTATTATTAAGAAGGACAGAGTAAAATAGTATACAGGTACCACGGTACCAAGAGAGAGGACTATTAGAATGCTAGCAGAGATAAAGAAAAGGACGTAGGCCCTGATTACGATACTGGCGCTAAACCATGGTGCTACTAGCACCATGGTTGGTGCCGGTATTGTAATGAGTCCGCCAATGTTCAATGGGTTGGCGGGGCGGCAATTCCCCATTGAACATTGGCCTTTCCCCATTCCCATTTTTGCCCCATAGGGCTCAATGGGACTGGGGAAGGCGCTAAGTACGGTACCCGAAATTGCGCTACCGTACTTAGCACCAAGGTCCCTTTGCGGGTCCATACTTTAACGGCTGGTCTAGACCAGCCCTTCAGGTCGGGTCCCGCAAAGGGACCTCGTAGTAAGGCGCTAAGTGTTTAACGGCGCTGCAGCCTTTTACGGTGCCGTTAAACACTTAGCGCCAAGGTCCTAATGAAGGACGTAGACTGTCCCCTATGAGAACTAAACGAACTGGTACAAGAACAATCTAAGTGCTATTTGAATATCCTGTACTGAAAAGGACATTCCTGGAAAGCAAGCCCAAGGAGAAGGGAGTCATTCTCTTGGCCTTTAGGTGTTTAGTATATGTGGTAGGGTGAGCATAGACTGGTTTTGGACGGAGGACAGATTGTTACTTTGGACTATAGAAAGGACGATGAGCACCCTAGTTTAGTTTTGTTATGTATGGAAACCCTTAAAGTAGGGAAAGTCTGGCATTTTCTTATTTAGTTTAAATAAATACGTCTTGAAATGGCTAACCCTAGTCTGTCTCCTTCTGACCTACCACAACATACATAGATTAAGGACAATCAACACATTGCATTTTGCAGCCATTCTCGCTTAATACTTTTCTCCATAACTCAAGGCATAATGTGTGCATTGGAAGTGTTGCCTGACAATGCTGTTGCCTGGCTGCCTCGTTTGAGGGCAAGAATACTGTGCTCATTATTAGGCTTGCCCAGTGCCGTGCCAGTTCAGGTGATTAGGCCTGAACTGGGTCTTCAGTCATGGAATTCTCTCTGGTGGATCGCTGTGTGTAGCAATGTGGGCTATGGAGAACCTACCAAGCTAAGTCTTCTTAACCTTACTCTAGGACACTCTCGTGGGTGTACCTGGAGCGTCTGGTTTTTATTAGCCAGTTCAGTGTCTGCTGCACTTCATGCTGCCTTCTCGTCCCGTTGCCATGGTGAAACCTTGATATTCAGCCACACAGTGCATGACATGATTGGGCGGCAATCAGGATGCCACACCTCTGCATTTCATTTACCTTGTGTGTCATCACAAAGGTCCCTGCTGCTCGCACACACAGCGCGCTGCTCATGAAGCCGGCAATAACTCGACCCTCGGTTGTGCAACCAGCAAAGTTTTAGAGGTGAAGATGGTTTTGTCATTAAAGAAGAAAAGTATCCATTTTTTATTTTTTTTTATTTGAGTGCACTTGGTTAAAAAGCCTTTCACACTAGAAACCATATACAATTCGTATAAAACCAGTCAGTGATCGAAGTGAGCAGGAACGGTCGGAATCGGTGTATGCTTCCACCTACCCTCTCCCCTGCCGAGACCACAGTTCCACTACTTTTTTCAGTACACTGCTACCACTGCCCAGAGTTAAAAGAGACCAGTGTGTGGTCGGCAAACAACTGTGGTGCAAGACTCGAAACACCGGTTTGGAATGTGGCGGGAGGTTTGGGCACATGTCGACATTGCTCACCTTCTGGGCCTGTCTTGTACTGACTCCTGCTTCTCAGAGGATCACCCGCCAATGTCCAGCATTTGCATAGCCATACATTGCTTCGCTGAGCCCACCGAAGCCCATCAAGCGTGTGATAGTGCCAGTGAGCATGGTACCAAATGGATACAGGTGAATGACTCATGACACGGACTGTCAGGGATGTATCTTCTATACAGATTCAAACAAGGATCTGTGCACCATGGTGTGAACTTTAGGGCTCAGCAAAGGCCCCAGTACAATTCATATCCGTTGTCTACAAAGCAATTGACAGGTGGTTTCATTAGGAATTGAGCACAGGTTAAAAAGGTGCATTGGCTAGACTGATTTGAGGATAGCGGATTGTGTAGTTTGGTTGATATGTAAGCAACATTTTATTTCAGTTGAAGATTAATAAGCAGTTTCTCTGTCCCTCATGCTTTCAAACATAGTGTCCGGCAACGACCAAAAGGCTGCTGGCTCCTCTGGTGTTAACTCTCCATGCTGCAGTGAGAAGGACATGCTTGAATGTGGCATCTGCCCCACCCCTTCTTTGTGAGAAATCTATGGTGAGCACCTGGCTGCACTAGGTGGCTGGTCAATAGTTCATGAGATGGACTCCCTGTCCTTAGAGGAGGTATGAACACCAGAGAAGAGCCAGGAAAAATTGATTGCAGTGTTTGCCTCCTGCTCCTTCATGGGAGGCAGGTAGGAAGCAACACTGCACACAAATCCTATACATGACCCTTTCCCCCATTGAGGGACCTCTATGTGGCCCATTCCCTGTACCTATTAAGTGTGGGCCCAAAGACCCATCCCTCTCACCAGTGAGCTAAGGACATAACTCTCCTGACTGTGCATAAAGACATGCCGAGAGTGACTTCTTCTCCAATAAGGAGATCGGGGCCCTTGGCAGGAATTCGGCTCCATAGGTTAAAGAAGGTGACATATTATGTAGTAGGGATGGCAGAAAGACTCTGTGCATAGCTAAGCAAAACACTCTTGAATCCACGTAACACCACACCACAACAATGCAATGCTGTGGCCCACTCAGGTATCTCTGCAGGTGAGGAAGGATAGCTCAGGGGCAACGCGCTTGGTTTGGAAGCAAGACAACGCAACGCAACACAGGTTCAAATCCCGATCCCGCGCTTAGAGCCCACTCGCTGGTATTAAGCGCCTTATAAACGAGCAATTATAATCATAAGAGGGTGAAAAGGTTCTAGACATGGCTCTCCCGAATAAGGATCACATTTGGGATGTGGTCCTACTAGGTACTGGGATCTCCCAACATAAACCCATGGTAGCAACTGGTTTTCCCTAACACGAGGGAACCTCGATCCCCCGAACAAGTTCAAAAGCTGTGCTATATTGTTTCGCATCTTACACACCTTGTCGTGCTCCCTCTGGATATTACTTTAACACAACTCTCTCGTCTTACACAGCATCTTTTTCCAGCCAATGCATCCTAAGCAGACTGGGCGCGACTTCATACACCTTAACTCGGACATGGTGTTCGCACTTTCAGACTAATAAGGTGGCGAGCTGACGTAGTACAAAAAAACCCAACAATAATAATAATAATACTAATACTAATATAAAGGGCAACCCATACTTTAAAGGAGAAGGACCAGTGGAAATAATGCTCTCAGATAGGTAGTTATTTGAGAGAACCATGTTATTACAAATGTAAATATAGCTTCCCACATCATGGGCTCAGCTGAAAATGTGAAATGTATGGAAGAAACTACAACAACAATGCAATGTCAATGCTCCAGCACTCAAATACAGGCTGTGTGGTGTCTTGATGACTTCACTCCCTGAATGCAATGTTAATGTCCGCTTGCCCTAAGGGTGGCACTGCATAATGGTATATAGTTATACACAATGTGGGTATCTAGCTCTGCCCAATAGTTTTGGGGCAAATGGAGGCCATATTTAAAAATCTGAAAAACTCCAATTCAGGCGTAGGTTAGCAGAGGTGGGTCGCTATGCCAGAATATCTGATCCCTACGTGCCCTGCCTTAATTGTGTTAGTGATGCCCTATCATACGAAAAGAACAACAGGGCAGAACGCAAGGTCGTACTCAACGTGAATCCGGAAACACCGCACTGCGCATGTGCGAGCCGGAGAATTGTTTAATGTAGTACCGTTTGGTGGTGTAATTCGCACGAGGTTAGTCTGGGATTTCCCATGTCTGTGCAGACATTATAGTCGTTGGAGGAAAGGGCATTTCGTTATTCTTAAAATCAAGTTAAGACATCCACTGAGCCAGCGGGGGGCTCACATGTGGGTAGTGGACAGGCAAGGACTCTGCCTGCGACTGCACACGCCACCCCTCATATTACTCTGAGCATTGTAATGTGTCACCCCTCCTGGGAGCATGGTTTCGTGCTCATGTCTCGTGGCAGTGAACACGTGACTTCTTTCAATAAAAAGAGTGAGTGGCCTCCCGCTCATTAGTGTTGGAACTAACAGACTCTTGCCTGCTGTGTCGTTCTTGCAGCGTGTGGCGCTGCGTAGCAGGCAGATAGCCTTCCATGTCAGGCCATACCACGAGACGGCGCCCCTGCTGGGCAATGCTGTTCCTCACGTTGGATTGCAGTAGCAGAGGCCCTGCCGGGCAACTCTGCTGGAAGGTTCCGGTTCCCCTGCTGGGAAACTCCGGCCGTATCACGTGGTGGCCTGGGTGCCCCCAGGCCATGAGGGTGCCCGTGTGCCCATGGGCTGACAGGGTGACCCCTGTCCCACAATGTTGGCTGGGTGCCCGCAGCGCTGTCATCTGTCTGGTGATCCAGACAGCATAGCACGCCCTTTATGGCCCGCTCCGCTGCATGATTAATCAGCCCGTAAAAATGGGCCCCGCTCCGGTGTCCCGGGAGCGGGACATAAGATTGTGGCTAGTCGCTCAGCGAGGCATGGGGACCAGTGTTTACTTGATCCTGCTGGACTGTAGCCACAGGATGTCTAGGGAACTCATTTGGGGGTTGCCAGGGGTCGCAACTGCGACCCCTGAGGTTCACCTTGTTGCCCCTGTGGTCTCCCTTGCTACCCCTAAAAAAATGTACAAAAAATAAGTGTCCTTTTTTTTCTTCTTTTTTAATGCAAGCTCCTGGTCTGTGGCCAGCACCATGTGGATCTTTGCTTCTGGAGTGGCTGGCTTTTTTGTTCAGGCTTCTTAAAAAAAATGATCAAGGGTTCCACAAGTCTAACACTTTCAGCAGTGACCCTAAATAAGAAAGAATAGGAATACCAAATAGTGTGTTTTTCTGGACCTCTATACAATAATTGCTAGATTCATTAAAGGTTTATTTCAGGCACACGTCAGGGGGTGAGTCACTGATTTAGTCTGTTCTTAAACACCTCAACTCAGCCTTTCATCCTTCTGAGGTTGATAAATGAGTACCAACACAGGTTGGGTGATATTGTACGTATATTTTTCTATATAAAGCGCTTAAGCTTAAGTGCTATATAATACATCATTATCATTTGGCCATGGACGTCTGCTTGCATTCACAGTAATTTGGTAATATGGGCCTATACACACTGATCTTAACGATACATATGGCGATCCATTCTTGTATGAAATGATTATCACATTATGGTGATATTGTAACCATATTTTTCATAGTGTACTTCGGAACAATGCTATGTGATGCCACTTCCTCTTTTGTCAAGGCGTGAAAGGTCGTGTTCCATTGCTTCCTGGGACATCACTTTGAGGTGGGGTCAAATGACATCACTTCCTGTGATGTCATCAGAGGTCAAGGGTCGTGGGATGTCACTTCCTCTACCCCTGGCATTTTTGTGAAATTGCTTCCCTGGATGGGGGCATTCCCACCCTCTTCAGAGGTTATGTGGGTGAGAGAGGAAAGTGAGGATTGCCAAGAGATGGTGGGTGGAGAGGCTGGCGGGACAGAGGGTGACAAAAGACAGGAAGAAGGAAGGGGAATGAGGATTTTAAAAGTACAGCTAGAAGAAGCAAAGCTGAAGAGAAAGACGCAAGGAAGGAGGCGGACAAAAAAAATGGAAGGGAATGAAGAAAAAAAGAAAATCAGAAAGAAAGAGAGCTGAGTAACAAAAGGAGAAACAAGAGAACTGATGAAGAAAGTAAGGGGGAAAGTGAAAAGGAAATGAAGAGAAAAACAGTGCAAGCAAACCCATGGACAACAGCGCATGTGATTATTAACGAATGCCGACACGACAAAGGACAACTGTGCAGTGGACCAGTACAAACGCGCCAGCAGGACGGGGGGCTGGGTACGCCGTCTCCAAGAGGCCACAGCGTTTCCGAAGACGTACAGTTTGTTTATCATGAAAGCAGTCCGCAGCCAATGGTAAGGAATGATATCACTAGAGCCACATTCCCCAAGAAGAGGCCTAGCTTGGCCTGAACCGTCCTGTCAGGATGACTTCCGGGGTAACTTAAACATGCCCAGTGAAGAAGACCGTTCAGGACGCTGGATGAGCACTACTGCAGGCAAGCGCTGGCAAAGCTAGTATGCCTGGCTTTGCACCTGCACAGGACACGTGTTTGTTTGTAAGGCCTCCACCGGTTGCATATTCTTGCCTCTGCCATAGAGAAACCTGCTCAGCAACGCCATGGGTGTTTGATGTTCATTAAATAAGGTGCTGCAGTGTTGTTTGTCTACGAGCCCTCGGTTGCACCAGCCTGACCCAGTGCCCGTGCATTAATTACCTAAGTTAATGCACGGGCATTATCTCTCAAGTTGTGAGGAAAAGGTTGCCCACGTTCAATTGCCTAAAACATAGATTAAATGTAGTGCAGAGCCAGGGGTGGACTGGCCTAAAGGGAATTCTGGAGAGGCACACTGGGCCTTTTTTGTGTGCTAGCTTATTTTATTTCCACTTTTTCTCGTAGGCAAAGGGTTGGGCTTGCTGAACATGTGCAATATGGGGCCAGTTTAAAAATGACCTGCAGGGGCTCTTTTGGTTCCCAGCCCACCCGTGTGCGCAGCTACGGTGAAGTACATGAGCGGGGAATTACTGTAACCGTTTAAGTTCCCCTTGCAAATTAAATTGCACATGAAATGTTCCCCCTAGAGGGCGCCTGCGCTACTGGCGCCAACCACGCGCCAGCGACTCAATCTGTGCGGTGAAGAATGTCTGGGATTGTGAAAGGAAGTCAACAACTGGAAAGGGAGGGACACGTCCTGGGCAGTGGGAAGGAAGACAGGGGCACCCACCCAGAGACCCCACGAGCTGGGCAGAACAATAACCGAGGGAAAATGCAGCGGAGGAGGGGAGGTCAAGGCCGAAGATGCAGGACGGAGCAAGAGCTGCAAGAGAGGAGGAGCAACTATTCGGGGCACAAGGGCTCCCTGAGGAAGGGAGGCATACAAGGCAACAGAGTTATGGGGATGGTAACAGGAAAGCGACATAAGATGGTATGGGCGAATCAGAAAAGGGCAAGAGTGACAGGTGAGGGAAGTGGCGATGGTGTGGGTAAAGAGTAACACACAGTGGTGGAAATGGAAAAAAATTCAATGGGGATCCCACAAGGGCCGGTTTTGGGGCAGAGTTTGGAGGAGGGGCGGAGTTCTGAAGGGGCGGAACTGCCAGTTGAACTCTAATCAAAGGAAATGTTAAAAATATTTTTTTTAAATGGCGGAATTTCTTTAATGACTTGAAAAGTACACAAACCATAGTAAGCGTACCTTGCTATGGTTTGTGCACTTTTCAATACAGCACCGTCGGTGACACCCCAAACTACAAATACCGGAATTATTTTGGAAAAGGCAGCGATCACTGAGCCCACGAAGCTGGTGGCTCAGTGATCATTGCGTTTTCCGAATGGGTGCTGCTTTCTGCTAAATCACAGGGTCTTTGACCCTCGGTGAACTGGGGTGCTCGCCTCAGTGATGTAATATGCTCTGTGCGAGTGCACTGTGCATAGTGCGCTCGCACAGAGCAGATTAGGTCAGAGAGGCGAGCCCCCATGTTCGCTGAGGGACTGCCTTGGCTCCTGTTGCCTGTGACATAGGTGGTTGGGCGGAGCCAGAAGAGGGCTCGCCAATGTGCTGTGTGGGGCTCCACCCCCACCCCACTCCCTACGTAGCACGGAAATCGCTTTGTTTTTTTCTTAAAAGCCCTTTATTTTGTGATGGGCTATTTGGCGCTGAGGCTGCCTGGATCCCAAGATCCGGATCTTGGATCCAGCGGGAGCCGGCCCAATGGCCAGCAATGGTAACACAAAGGCAAGGGAGTGACACTGAGAAACCGTGTGGGGAGGAAGAGAGCAGGGGAGAAAGTGTCAAGAGTGGGCCTAGAAAGTGACAGGAGGAAAAATTGAAAGAGATAACGTGACTGCACGGGGCAAGGAAGGGCGAGGGGATCTGGACATTGATAGGAAGGCAAAGCAGAAGGGGCAGAAAAGAAAAGGTGCGACAGAAGAGATATTGGCTTATTGCGCGAGGGAGATGTGATAAAAGGATGAGTCACATAATGGCAAGATGTCAGAGCAGGAGAAAGTGTCACAGAGGAGTGCAAGCGAATGACAGAAGAATGAGTGACCATGAGGGCAATTTGACATGAGGGGGATAAAATGTTGCAGGAGTGCAAGAGAGTGGCAGAGGTATACGTGCGACAGAGGAAACAGAGACACAGATGGCAAAAGATGGGCTATAGTGACAAGAGAGTAGAAGACAGACAGAGAAGAGAATATATGATGGAGGGGGTAAAGAACGAAGGAGAGCAATTGAGTGTCAGAGGATGCCAAAGTGTGACAAGTGTGCGGCAGGCATGGTATCGCAAGTAAGGACACAGACACAAGAGGTACAAGTTTCAACACCTTTTTTAAGTTTGATTGGGGTTGGAGACTTTCTAACTGGCCCTAATTCTATAATGGGAGTAGTTTTGACCATCAAAGTAAACAAAATGGTCTAAATCAGCCAGTCAAACAAAAGGAAAGTCTATGTCAGAAACCTATACTTGCCCTCACGTTTCACAATAACTAAGTGTAGGAAAGTATATGAAAATAAACAGTGTATTAAAAAGAAGGTCAGACTGGCAATGGAAGTGGTTCACCACTCCCTTCCCCAATATAAGTTCAGTGGGGTTCTTACAAAGTTCCTTCATTGTGGATAGTGTGCACAGTTCAAAGATCATCCATACATCTGTTAGGCTTTCCCCACCTATTCAATGTCAGTTCAATACAGTTCTCTTCAAGGGATTCTTTTGGGCTTCCCTCACCCGGTTTCAAACAGCTCTGCTTCTCGGAGCTTCACAGGCTACCCTTTCCTGTCGTCAAACCTTTAAACACGGCTGAAACACTTTCCAGTGAAACAGCTCCACTTCTCATAGCTCTGAAAAAACTCCTGTCCCCAACCTTTGTACTTCTCTTGCACAATGTTCACCTGTCAGAGACCTTTGCAACCGCACAGTATTATCACCCCCATGCATGACCACTCCGACAGCAAGGCCTTCTTATTTCACCTTGCCAGATACCTTTGCAACCACACATAATTCTCACCTCTATGGGTGACCACTTTGACAATGGGTTAGTTTCTTTTTATCCGTGCCTCTTGCACTTAGTTTCGCAGAACGGCACTCGGCCACTCTGTTCCTCATTCCACAAAAACATATAGTTCATTAGGATGGGCCCACGGCCACTCCATACCTCGTTCCACAACAATGTTCTCTCACTTTCAAGGTTAGCCTTTTGGGATCTCTGCATGCTCTCTCTCCCTCGTGCCCTTCCCTTAAATGGCTTTCAATACATTTCACTTTCATTATTCACTGTTCCTTTATCTTTCATGAAGCGTTCAACAAAGTGCCTTTTCATACGGTACCGCTGTGTTACTTTGTTTCTCATCGGTTCCCTCGCTGGCAAAATACTTTCAAGCTTTAATTTCAATATCTTTATCCTTGCACGCAAAGCCTTGTGTGCAACATTGTATCTTTCACAATCGGGCGTATCACAAACCAGGGTCTCCCTTTCTTTGAATCTTCCTGTTGTGATTGCTTTCGAGTGTCCTTTGGCTTTCAACTCGTCTAGGTCAGGGTCTTGCCCACCTGCCCCTCGGACAATCCTGGTAGGCCTTGCGACCTAGGTGAGGAAACAAGCAGCTTGCTGGCGGTTGGGGGAAATTGACTAGCCGGCCCCTCGACTCCCTTCTCTGAACTCTTCTGGCTTCTTGGAGACACAGTTCCCTCGCCACGCTTTCTCCTGCCTCAACTCGCAGCCTGTCACATCTCGCTGTCCTACTCTCCCTCGCCTGGTTCTCTGCAGCACATGCTCAGCTGCTTCTCCATCTTGCCATCCAGCTTGCCTTCATTCTTGGCCCCTACCTTCCTCCTTTGTCTTTCCGTGCTCCACCTTTCATAGTTTGAAAAATGGTCCATGAGTTTCAGGTGTGTGTGAATGTGACTGAGTGCCTGACCTTGCCTGGTCTTATTAGTGGGACAAGGCCAGTATATGTTACTAGTGATAATATTCCTAGTCTCAGTCTTCCTCTTCCTTGTCTCAGTAGTTGGGCTGATTGGGAAAAGAGGGGAGCTATGGTAGTTGTAGTATCCCATAAAGGTAGAGGGAATATGGGGTGAATAACTGTCAGGAAATGGGGGATAGCATGTCTCACCTTCCGGTGTCTCCTCCCCACTCCCCAAGGACCCCCTACCCAGGTGATCCTCTCTTGCTTGTCCACCCTCAAGGTCAGGATCCAATAGTGATGGCCCTTCCCTGGCCACCTGAATAAGGGATACCTGGGGACCGAGTTGTGAAACACCTTCAGGTTTTTCACACAAGAGAGGGAAGAAAAGACGGGCAGAGAAAAGTAATAAAGAATGACAGGTGAGGGCAAGAGAGTGGCAGGAGAAGGTGGCCAGCCAATGACGGCAATTACAGGTTGAATCTTAGTTATATGTAGTCTCACAAAACGAACATAGGCAGCCATAAGCAACACTAACACAAGCACAATATATACTTGCAAAAAGTTGGCACAGAGCAACCTCTCTTTCTCTCTTTCTCCCTCCCTAAAAGAAATGTGGATCCATGCAGTTATGCATTGCTATATTGTTCAGGACCCAAGAGAGTGGTACGGTGCACTACATCAGAAGCCTGTTCCAGGCCTTAGCCACAATACCTGGCACTGCTTAAGAAAGCAGCGTGGAGCCAAAGACACCTCTGTATTGTGCTACAAGAACAGAACATTTTGAGCTAATTATAAGGCAACCTTATCCTGTCAATGTGCTAAAAACAAATGCAGGAATTCAGAGACAGCTGTACCATACACCAATAAGCAAGGCAGTTGCTTATTGGGCTACTGCCTAGTACAGGCTAAAGACAACAACTCAGGTCCTGGAAGAGCTACATATATGACCAATAGGTTCTTTAGTACGTCAGTTAGGCCGGTATAGTCCCACACACAAGGAGAACTGGCTGCACAAAGATATCCTTACTCTCTTTTTTGGTGACACACTGAGAGTAACTCCTCTCCTGAAGGTATGTAGGGGGTAGTATGCAATAAGGAGTAACGCTCAGCACAGCCCAGAAAAAATGAGCAAGGTCCAGATATACAATTTTAAATGGTAAAACAGAGTTTATTAGTACCCTGTGAGGGCGGGGTGGGGGTGGCAGCCTCCGAGCCAATGAGGGGGCTCAGAATGGGGTCTTTACCAGACTGGTAAAGACCCCGCTGGAGCTTCCTCTGAGCCGTAGGCCACCATCTGCCCTTGCTGGGATGAAGGTAAGTGCACTCTCCCCCGTGTCCCCCTACCCTTTATCCCCACTTCCCTTTTCCACATTTCCCACCCTCCACCCCACTTACCTTGCACTTCTGCGTCACTCGTAGGTGCCAGGAACGTGAGTGTTCCCTGCACATCCCCGATCCGGCAAGGCCCGCTATTGAAAGGGAGAAGAGACTACATGTAGTTTCCTTCTCCCGATCAATGGCGGCCATCTTGATTTGTAGTTTTTATCTCGAGCTGCGTTACGGCAAAGACAATGTTTTTCAACTCAAGATAAAAACACTATTAGTACCATTGTACAGCATGCCAGGGTACTAATAGCAATAAACCCCATGCAGTGGTGGCTTTACCAGTCTAGTAATGCCCCGCGGCTATCGTTAAGGCCTCGTTTCTATGGAGCCTGTAACTGATGCCCCCAGACATTAACAGACTGTAATCCCCCACCCCCCAAGCCCTGCTTGGGGTTTATTGCTTAAATAATCCTGGATCCTAAAAAAGGAAGAAAAGCCTTGCCAGGACACTTCAAAACCTCCCAAATGTATGCAGTGCCCATATGTCTGATGATAATCCAAACAAGGTGTTTGGAAGTAAAATATAAGTGGCACAATTGAAGGTTAAAGAACATTAGACAATAATAAAACAATTGAAGAATATTGGGAAGAGTTTGAGAACCAACTGCAAGGATGAGGTCTTCCAAAGAGGAAACTGAGGTGGTTTGACACAAAGCTGCCCCCAGAAAATAATTGTTTGGTAAACCAAAATCTGGCACACCTAGACAGGGTGCGACACCTGACTCCACATGGCTGAGTGCAGATGCACCCAGAGGTCCTTCCTTATGGTCCTTTGACATGCGTTTCTCATAGACATGGATAATCTGGGAGCAGTGGTCACGCTTGTGCCCAGTGTGCTAGCACCGCAGGAAGCCAACCAGCTCGGGGGTACTGTATGCTCAATGACTGACCTCTCTTAATCCAGGATGGTCTTTATGAATGACCTGGGCTCTACTCCTATGATCACTCAGCTGATCGAATACAGGGCAGGTTCTGAGGGTTCCCGTGTCAAGATCATCAGCTCTGGAGTAGACTAGGGGCCATACATTCATTGCCCTATGCCAGCATTCTAAGACTGGATGTAGACTGAATCATTGAACGTGTTAGGGCATTAAAAGAAGATAAAGAGAGTACCCTGTACTTAATCAAACTAGCAAAGCAGGAGTGCTGTTTTATGGTCTATGTACTGGGTTAAACTTGTGAGGGAACCTTTTTTTTTTTTAAAGGCTAGTGTAGCCTTCGGCTTTTAGTCGTCCCACCTGCCCCGGCATCTTCCCACATCAAGAGCAAGTGGCTGCCCTGCTCTACGGGTCCTGCCACAGGTTTCATACTCTAACCTGGCAAATGGAATATGGGCGTCACAGGTCACCTCCTCCACTGGGGGAGCATGTTCTCAACCATATGGTTTTCCTGCATCTATCTACAGTCCTCTTTGATGCGGGGATCCTTAATGGTTGTCCCCTATCTGTGGCATGTGTGATCACTGCATATGATTGACCTTTAGGCGACTTTCTGCAACTCCATGTTGCCAGTGAATGCACATGATATTATGTCCTATGCCCCTCCAGAATACAATGCAAGCACAGCTGACCTTGCAGGGAAGGAACTTCGTTAAAGCTGGTGATCCATTTCATAACTCCCAGTACCAAAGGGCTCTGTCATATAAAGTGGCATGCCATATTTAGTAAGAGGTTTTTGAACACGCCACTTCCCCCGTTACCATGCTGTAATATTGAACAAGAAAATGCAGTTCCAGTTGCGCAGCTACGTATCAAAAACTTTGATTGAAAATCGGGTATTACCAATTTCACAGAATCTTTTTTTTGCCGCACTTCTTGGAACTTTTTTATACCACAAAACTGTACATGGTAAGTTTGGGTAAGGTATATAGAAAAGCGCGACTGGTGGTGAAAGTGGAGGTTTGGGGGTCTCCCCTGCTGTTTGTGGTAAGTAAAAGTTGGCAAAATCAGCCAAAGAAATCAGCAAAATTGTCATTTGGCAAAAAAAAAAAAAAAACAGCAAGCTGTCATAGATCCGAAAATCATTTCTTTATAATATGTTTCAAAGGTGAAATAGTTTTGACTACACCTGACATCGAGTATATGCAATAAAGTTAGGAGATATGCCTGCCGGGGCATCCAGACCATCCCACACCCATTGTGACTTCTCCAATAAGGTCCTCAATGTGTTTGTGATTCATGAATGAAAGAATGCACCAATCACATAATGTGTAATCCTCAATAACAAATCTTACTCAAGAGATTTGTGGGAGTTATTTTAACTTACAGTTTATAATAGATGTTTCTCCATCCAAAAATATGTTCTTCATTCAACATAGTGATATTGGATCTGATGCTGTGCACATTTCAGGTTATTAAACCCATCTCCAGCGGCTGGTCTACCACTGAACAAACTGTGCTGTGTTCTAGCACCTTGAAGCATCTTTGTGCTAGCTGAAATTACCAATAAAATGTCTGAGACCAAATAACCGGACAGACTCAATGAAGATGGTAAAATATTGCTTTTATATCCATGAAGGAAAGCAGGGTAAATCGTCATTCATCAAATTGATTAATGCAGGATCGCAATGTCTTCTTGATTATTCTTAGTTTATATAATGCTCGATGTGTCATCTATGAAGTTGTCCTATGTGGCATATTACAAAAACCTGTTGAGGCGTGGGATTGAATTAGTGGAACATCTCTACATATAGAATGCATGAGTTCTACTTTCTCATTGGCGGTCCCTTTTCTGTAGGACACGCCCTGAGGTACTTCTGGACACATAGCACACTGATTATAGCAAACAGTATGGCAGCGGAATGGTACTTACAACAATGTATGTAAAAGTGCATGAAGGCTTTTCTGATTGGTTTGCAACCCAAATCCAACCTTGGACATTCGGCTCACTAGCAGCACGTACATAGAAACAAAACCTAGGTGCTTGGAGATACGTCAGCTCTCCCCTCATTTTGCCAATTAGTCTACCCTTTCTCATTGGTAGGCCTCATGCCAGTGTCCTCTATTTGAAGACTAACCTTGCCAGTCCGCAGTGTCTTGGAACATTCTAAGGGAGTGTAGGCACACCATTATCTTAGTTTCGAGCCTAATGAACAGTCCTTCTTTGCGAGCCCCTAATCACGTGTTAAGAGACAACAAATGTGTCAATTTCAGCAGTGTATTTAGCATTATTTCATTCATTTATACTGGGTGCAGTTGCTCCTTCTGGCCTTTAGAGACTTGCTCACTCTATCCAATATAAACTTAATGCATTTTTAATTGTCCAATACTTGGCAACTGTAAATGTTCTTGTTCCTCCGAATCTTGGGAAATATGTCCTTCGCACATGGTCTGCTACTTGGACTCCCTTCGTACTTTGCCTTCATCTCTCGAAATAGCATCCTTGGTTCTAGGCCAATGTACTCTTTTATTTTGCAAGGAAAAAACAGCCTCTTAATCGTCTTTTCAATTCAGGATCCTGTGCTCGTATTTTGAGGTAGCTGGGTGGATTGACATAAGCTGTCATCCATCTTATTCTAATGGTCGTCCTAAACGCTGAATATATACCTCCCATAAAGGACATGGTGACTGAAACAATATCCCAAGACAGGGTAAGAGAAAACAGACCCCAGGATGGATGACAGAAATCAGACCCCAAGGAAGGGTAGAGAGAAACCAGATCCCAGGACTGGGTGACAGAAGCCAAACTCTGGGGTGGGAGGAGAGCGACCAAAACCCAATGCGTTGTAAGAGAAACCAGACCCCAGGATGGAATTACACAAACCACACCCCAAGGTGGGGTGAGGGAAACCCAACCCCATGGTGGGGTGAAAGAAAAGAGATCCCAAGACGGGTGTCAGAAATCAAACTCTAGGGTGGGGTGAGAGCAACCAAACCCAAAGGCGGGATAGTAGGAATCGGACCTTAAGGTGGGGAGTGAACAATCTGACCACAAGGAGGCTGAGAGAAACCAGAGACCCCAGGCCCCAGGGAGGGATACAGAACATGCAGGTAGCTGAGTAGCTGAGTGTAGAAAGCACCTCGAAATTCCCTGGTGGGGAGCCCAAAGAGAAACAGTTTACTTCTCGCGTCAAGTTTTGATCCGAAAACGACATTGGAAAGCATCACTTTATGTCAACTTCTGAGATACAGAAGGATAATATCAAAGGAGGAAGAATATGACAGGAAGGCGATGGAACTCACTAAGAAATTCTTAGAGAGAGGACACAGTCCAGACTCAATATCAAGACATGCAGCTAAGGTCAAGGAAACCCCAAGAACTGAAGCAATGAAATCAAAGACAAAAAACAATGCTACAGAACTTGTCTACGTAACCATCTATTGCCAACAAAGTAACAATATAAGAAAAATAATTAAAAAAAATTGGAAGTTACTAGACTTGGATCCTTTACTAGCAGCTTTATTTCCCAAGCCACCGCTGTTCGCATATAGCAAGAGTCCATCTATGCGTGACCAGTTGATGAAATCTGACCTTGGGCATAACAAGAAGAAGAGTGATAAAATCTACAAGGGCACCATCCATGTAATAACTACAATTGTTGTAATAATATAATCAAAGAGAACGTAATAAATCATCCACGGAATGGAAACAAAATATCATTACTACACACTTCGACATGTGACACTACAAATGTGATTTATGGAATTAAATGCCTTTGTGGCATTTAATATGTTGGACTAACAGCACGGGAGGCTAAAACAAGATGGTGTGACCACAAATCAAACATTAGATTGCAATCGGCTAAATCACCAGTCGCACAACACTTTGGGGAACAGAAACACACGATTGCACAAATCAAATTTGTTATTCTTGAACATGTAACCTTACCGCAGAGAGGGGGTGATTTGACAAAAAAACTCCAACAGAGAGAGATTTACTGGATAGAGAAACTGGACAGTATGTATCCACAAGGCATGAATATGGAATGGGACTTGAATTGTTTCCTTTGAAGGAATTGAACCAAACAGATTGTTGCCAAGCATTGACTGACAAAGTAATTGACATAGGAGATAGCATAGTAGTAATCGATTCTGTAAAATGGAAAGAATGGATATCCACAATCAAAACCCGCTTAATCAGAAGAATCCACTGAACCATTACATGTAGCCATACAGCAAAAACTAACTCTGATGGTAGAGGTATGCTTATTATTATTTAATATTACTACACAAAGAAAAGAGATCACAGTGTCCATTGGAATTAGACGCTAGACGATAAACAAATGATGCAGACTAAAAATGTCTAGAGAATTGAAAGGAAACTCTGTGTTCTGTAAAATCACGCAAAAGGAATCACCAGGGGAACGATGCCATAATGATGTACAATTTGATAAGAGGACATTTAGGACATGAGAGTGGGTGATTACAATTCTGAACGACTCACTGTATGAAGTATGAAGTAAAATTCAGCCGAAAAGGTAAATAATTACACTTCAGATAAGAGGTTCCCCTGACCATTATTTCGCGAATCAGCATGATTGCGCTATACGCAGAACGTAACCTTAGCATATCTTGTTGCAGCGACAGAGTCACTGGAGAGGTATCGAACACACACAGAACCTCACGCTGAATGAGAGCGCAAGACAGAATAACTTTGTTTTCGCTGCCAAACGTGTCCACAGAGCTCTGCCTTAAGCATCCTACAAGCCCTCCAAGAATTACGAACACAAACAGGTATGAGACTTTTTAGTCAAATGTTTAACTGACTAAAATGGCATGAGGTTAGAGAAAACAATAAATTTAGTCTACCGCGATGATTCTTTGCAGAAAGAGTCTGGATTCCAAACTACAGGGAGTGGCTCCTCAGAATTGGTTGAAGCCAGATCTCGTGTTCTGGTAAGTGTTATAATATCAGAATTGATTATGGATTTTTATGTGATCACAGAGTGGGACCCAGCGCTTTTTTGGCGACTGGTCCCGCTCGTGATCACAGTAGATTCTTTCTTACATTCATTAGAAGCGGTAGTGTTCTAAGTTAGTCTTTTATCTTCGCAGTGAAGAACATACGAGCAGAATAAATAGACAACATTCCTATGAGAAAAATTGGTGGTCTAATCCAGACGTATGAGAGCTTGAACTATGATTTACATTTGTTCTATGAAGGTTAGTATAGGGCTAGTGGATTACAGATCCCTAAAATTGTGTAAATAAGGAAAGAAAGATTAACTTATAAATCTTTGTTCATATATTTATTTTGTAGACTAGAAGAGGAAAGTACTGATATCCTCACCTGAAGAAGGGCAGTTAGTTGGTCCGAAACACGTAGTGAAAACCCTAGAGGCTCAAATTCTGAGCATTAGTGTAACATCAAATACAAGATATCAGCACTGACCGAGATTGAAGAATATTACAAAAGAGTGGTCCAGAGATATGTGTATTGAGTACTCACCTATGAGTTAATGAACTTGTAATACATTTTGTTCATATATGTGATTAGAAATTGAACAGATTTATGCAAAACATTTCTTTTGTTATGAGAAACTTTGACAGTGAACTTAAATTCATGAGAAATGTTCAGATGTTTTTTGTTAAATTTATCATCTATGTAAAGTGACTAACTTATTTTTTTTTGTATTGAATTCTTTGTTACGAACCAATACAGAGTATATTCTTTTTTGAACTTCAAGAAATTACGTAATTTATTTACTTTATGGCTGATTTTTATTCAGCAAAAAAGTGTGCTTGCGCTATGTCCTCCGTTTGATACGGATGGCCATCACCTCCATTCTAGCCCAAAGAGAGTACCTGGTGGGGTCTTATGAACCATGGTAATCCTAAGGGTGAAAGACGACCTGAGATTGAGACAGAGTACCTGGCAACCCAGGTAAAGAGATTAACGAAAGACTGATACACAACACAAGGAGGTGAAGCTGGAAGAGATATTGGGTGCTTCTGTTTCAGCTTCGCAATAGGTCAAGAAGCTGATGAAGAGATATCACAGTGGAGTCAGAAACCAGACACCATTCTTTTGTTTGGGCAAAGGTCCTTATTGTACCCTGTGTTAACTTTAGGTTCCTTTTAGTTTACAGTGGTAGGTAAGGAAGCAGGTTAAACAGGTTTCTGAATGGCAGACTTCGATTAATTTGTAAGACATCCGAACAAGCACTATAACACTTGTGCTCCTTTCTTTAAGAGTAGGCCCGAAAAACATAGTGGCAGCTTAGGTTTTGGTGTTGAAATAAAGAACTGCTGTACTCAAAAGGCCATCTTGCCTGCCTCTTGATTCAGATTTATCACACTTTCCGGTACTAATGATCAGGCAGTAATTCCGCTGGACCAAGTTGTGGTAATGGTGAATGAGTTTGCCAGTAATTCCATGGAAAAATTTCAGATTTACCACCCTAGTTGCAATAAGGTCCTTTTTACATGACCATCGTAGGAGTCTAAGTAACCTTGAATTAAGTAAAATCTCTACATTTATAGCACTTCTCTATGGAAAAGGCTGAACAATAATGCAAATGTATCCATGACACTAAACTACATTCCCCACAAGCCCTGTGGAGAAGTATGGTTATAGTATGGCTTAAGTAGCTACTAGAGACCAATTCTTGGCCATAGTACTTAATAGGCATCTGTATGGTTACAGCAAGCTTCCTGATAAACCTCTCGACAGAAGCGACTTTAAGCTAGCGATACAGCAGAGATCTTCAGACACTAAGCTACATAAGTCCACGATAGGTAATAACATGGGGATAAAGTATTTACAAGTTTACTCTGACAGAACTAATTTTGTCTGGTTAACCATATCAATAATCCAAATCAACATATTCCATTTTAACAATAGCTGGTCCCATAATTCTAATAATGACCAATGGTCAATGCCCTAAAAAAAGTAACTCCAACTTCTAATACTAAGGAACAAGCTTGTTCATCCTACTTGGATAGAGATCAAAGTTGGGCATCTATCTGGTTTGGCAATTGTGTGTTTCTACAGCTAGAGGCATATACAATTATGTTGGTGACTATCAGATCATTAGAGAAAATCCTAAGCAAGCAAAATATTAAAAGTATTCAAAAGTACCACAAAAAGAACCGATTTCAACCAGCCCCACACGGTTCATAGATAGAATCCCAATGAGTATTCATGGTAACATCTAATAGACAATCGGCTACCCCATTAGCTCCACAAAGGCATCCACGATGCATCGATTTGGGCCACTAGCGTCTTGAATGAAGTCAGGATCCTTGAAACATGATTTCCACAAACTGCTGATTTCCCGCATGAAAAATCCCTAGAATCTTTGGAACAAGGCCAACTAATATCACTGAGCCTAACTTGTGCACTCATTCACATTGGGTGCTTTTCAGTTCCAGTTATGTTTTACTTCAATTACATTTCTCATTTGCAATTCTGCTAAAACCATATTATTAAAAAATGCTCCACCATCGGGGACGTGGCTGGTCGGAAACACAAGCAGATGCTGTTCCGCTGAGCTCCTGACTTTTGATCCTGTCCTGACCCAAAAATCCCCTGATATAAGGCAGACAGAGCCCCCATAGTGAGTAGGGTTCAAAAGCATAAATGATCAGAGCGGGGGACAGCACTTGAAGTGGGGAGGATGAGCACTCGCCTTTGCTGCCGGGGCCGCCAGGGAAGTGACATCTCCCCTGAAGGAGGTACCGTGACGGTCCCAATCCGGGACTGAAACTGAGCGACCCAAACTTGGGGGCCCGTGAAGACCTATAGGTCGTGGAAGAGCCTGGGGCCACTGGCGGTGAGCGTTGGAGCTGCACTCCAGCAGGAGGAGTGCATCCCCCACAGCCATCGTGGGGGCGAGTGGATAAGGTAGCTACCAAACAGTGGTTGCCACATCAGAGCAATGAAGTCAATTAGCGCTGCAGTCACAACGTGGCAATAAGTAAGGACATCCCACCATCGTGGAAGTAACATAGTGTGAGGAGGCATCTGGAGAGCACCTCAGACTGTGGAGTGAGTCGGGCAGGATCTCTCCCTGCCCTGCAAAGCCCTGCAAACCAACATGGTGGCTAAGCAACCGGCAAAACAGAAGGGACCACCATCAGGGGACATTAAGGCACTCATGCAGGGTGCAGACCCACAAAAGTGTGCACTGCAACAAACCAGTGTCCAAATCCACTTGCCACCATTGGAACACTTGGAGTAGGAGGACCCCCCAATCCGTAGGTCAGATCTGATGGTCATGCTGACGGAATTAAAGGAGGACATTATAGAGAACGCCTCTGACCTAACAAAGACCATCTCAGACCTCAATAAAAATGCAATTGCGGTGGAGAGGCGAGTGGATGATCTCGAGATGGCAGTATGTGATCAGGAACACACTCATGATGAGCGGGCGCAACGAATGATCTCCATGGAACAACAAATGCAAATGATCCTGGACAGACGACAGAAAACAGATCATGATAGAACAACATACGGATCCGGGGGATTCCCAAGGCCATAGCAGCTATTGACTTACAGGAATCTGTAAAGAGTTTGTTCCAGTCCCTTTTGGGAACGGAGGATGAGCCTGAGGTAGTGCTCGACCATACCCACCGAGTGTACTCTGCTTTCCAAATTAGCAGAAGCCTAACCCGGGATGTCCTGACCAGAGTCCATTTGTACCAAGTAAAGAAGGAAATAATTAGGGAAGCCTGCAACCACAACCAGTGAGATTCATGGACACCCCGTTGGCTCTATACCAAGACCTGGCACAAGCAACACTCATTAAATGAAAGCGCCTACGAGTAGTTACAAATTGGCTTTGCTCAAACAAGACCCGATATCTATGATATGATATGATATGATATGATAGGTTATTTATTGTAATTTATATCAATGGTCACTCCCGTGCGCTCTGCGATTTGAATGGCAGGGGCAACAATACTCAATCTCCAAGGAAGAGGAAATGGCTGCCTTAATGGAAGGGGGAAGAGGGGCACCCCTCTAGACCAAAGGAGGGTCTGGAGGACAAGGAAGAAGGCCTACCATCAGGGAGGAAAGACTGATGGAGATCGGCACGCCTGCAGCCCAAGGGGAGAAACAAAGGAGCAAAAGATGGGGCACCACCCTGAATGAAACAGCAAGCAGGTACCAGGTGCTTTGAAGAGGGGACGTTACCACGAAACAATCGTCAACTCATAAGGGGGCCCAACTTTATGACACTCAGATACTACATCAATATCGGGGGAAGAAGGGGAGGGAGGGGAGAGATAGACCGGAATAGCCCTCATCATCCTGAGGGGTCTTGAAACCAAGTGGAGGATGATTAAAATTTTATGGGGCAGTTGGAAGGGTGGGGGGGAAGAGGGGTTGGTACAGATAATATTGTTGGTTTTGATGGGATGGTTGAGATGGTGGTGCGACAAGCCCAATTTGGCACTCAAGGGAAAGGGTCATGGAAGGGTCTTATGGAAGGATTTCAAACAGGGATAGGCTGATGGCTGACCTACATATGGTTTCCTTAAACATCCAGAGCTTAAACTCCCCGGTCAAAAGACGCTCCATATTAAGGCGCCTGATGGAGTTGCATTCCCCGGTTGCCTTGCTACAAGAAACACATTTGCTCCCAAAAGATGAGACGCACCTCAGACATAAAGCATTCCTGAAACAGTACTTCGCCTCTTGTGGGGCTAAAAAGAGGGGAGTAGCGATACTGATCACTAAAGATGCAGAATTCACTAAACGGTTCTTACACAAGTACATTTCTGAGGGGATTTAACATGCCATATATAACAGAAACAGACAGAGAGATGCTGGAAGCCCCCTTCACCGAGATGGAAGTTATCCGGGCAATACGTTTATTGGCAAAGAGCAAGGCCCCTGGACCCGACGGGGTCAGGAATGAATATTATAAAACTTTTCAAACAATCTTGACAGGCCCTCTAACTAGACTTTTCAACTGTATACGGGATACAGGATGGTTTCTGGGGACATGGGCCCATCCACGACCATGCTATTGCTAAAACCAGGGTACGACCCCACCTCCTGCTCCATCATCGACCCATTTCCCTACTCAATGGGGATGCTAAACTGTATGCAATGGTCCTGTACCTTTGACTGATGACAATCCATCAAAAATTATCCATCCAGACCAGGCAGGATTCATAGTGGGAAGACACAAACAAGACAATGGGCCTCATTACAAGTTTGGAGGTAGCCATGCCTGTAATACAGGCAGGCTACCTCCAAACTTGCAAAAATATCCGGCACCCGTGAATGGGCAATTACCGGGTCATTCTGAGTTTGGCGGACCCGGTAATTGCCCATTCGCGGGTGCCGGTAATAAGAGACTCCCCATCCCCATTCGGCCCCATAGCACTGAATGGGAATGGGGAGGGTGGTAGCACCGGTACCGTTAAGCCTAGCACCCAAAAACTGGACCGCACTCCCCACTGCACTAAGGAACAAAAAATCATACCATGCTTTCCGCAGACTACTCAAAACCACGTTGTTCAACTAACCCTCTCCACTCCACCCTATCTGTCCTATTGTATGTCACAACTGTATGTAAATAAGCACAACTGTATGTAAATATGCTCTGTATTGTCTCTATCTTTATACCATGTATGCTGTGTAACAAGTAAGACTGCTTTCAGCGCCACGATGCCCCCGGGCAGTTGTGCGCTATACAAATCCAAATAAATAAATAAATAAAATAGGAGGGTCTTGTTTAGGGGTCTGGTATTGGGCGGACTTGGGGTCCCAGAGATGTCCTGCTATCTTATTTATTTATATATTTATTTATTTATTTATTTATTTAGCGCACCAGGCCCAGGGGCAACCGGGCGCATAACTTGGATACAACATGATAAATGCATAGCATGGCAGTATAACAATGTTTTTACAGTAGAATTACAAGATTTTGCAATCAGGAGAGTAGCAGTAAGAAGCTAAGCAGAATGCAAAAACAAAGGTAGGTCAGAGTACAAATAGGGCAGTGAGCAGTGTTAGATGTCTTGGGAGGACAGCCAGGCTTTGGTAAGGTGTTTGAATTTCAGGAAGGAAGGTTCTGCTCTCAGCTCATTAGGGAGCGAGTTCCAAAGTTTGGCTGCCAAGATAGGGAAGCTGGTTCCACCTGATCTTTGGAGATTGAATCGTGGGATGACAAGGCAGTTGGCTTGGGCCGATCTGCGAGGTCTAGTGGAACTATGGAGGGCAAATCTGTTCGTCAAGTAACAGGGTGCTTGGTTGTGAAGGCATTTATGGGTGAGAGCCAAAGACTTCAAGGAAATGCGATCTGGGATAGAGAGCCAGTGAAGGTTACACCTAGTGTCAGATATGTGCTGGCGCCTGGGAATGTTGAGGGCCGCTCTAATCGCATTGTTTTGGACAATTTGTAGCTTATTTAAGTTACAGCGATTGGTACCAAGGTAAAGGGCATTACAGTAGTCGACCTTGGACAGTACGAGGGTCCTGGCCAAGGTCACACAGTTAGCTGTAGAAAGGAACGGGCGACATGCAGTAATAAGCTTACAGGTATAAGCTGCTGCTGATGAGACTGAGTTAGTTTGTCTAGTCAAGGATAAGGTCGAGTCAATGTAAATCCCTAAGGTTTTCGTGTCCTTAGCAATAAGGATGGTATTCCCATCAATGGTGAAGGACTTAAAAGCAGGGTCGAGTTTAGTGAGTTCTTGTGGTGAGCCAAGAATGAGGAGCTCTGTCTTTTCATCATTTAGACAAAGTCCGTGTTGAGCCATCCAAGCTTGGATAACCTGGTAGATGGCGTTGATGGCGAGGGAATCAGTAGTGTAGTCACCTGTGATAGGGATTAGTATCTGGGTGTCGTCCGCGTAATTGGTATACATGACACCCAGATGGTCCAGAATATCAAAAAGGGGTTTGGTGAACACGTTATATAACATGGGCGAGACACAGGACCCTTGAGGCACGCCACAGGAGCCCGGAGCAGGTGGGGCGGCTGCTAGTGGAGAGAACACACGCATTGTTCTATTATTGAGGAAGGAACTGATCCAAGTAGAGGCTTTGTCTGAGAAGTGAACAGCTGATTTGAGGTGGTGACAAAGAATTTTATGATTAACAAGATCAAAAGCAGCCGAGAGGTCCAGGAGAAGTAATAGCGCAAGTTTGCCTTTGTCTTTGAGATCTTCGATCTGCGTTTTTAAATCGATAAGGGCAGTTTCAGTGCCGTGGCGTGGCCGAAACCCCGATTGCCTGATTCCCAGAAGTTTGTTTGATTCAAGGTATTCTTGAATTTGTAGGTACGCCGCACGGTCAAGGATTTTTAGTAGAAATGGGACAGTGGTGATTGGCCTATAGTTTGTAGGTATGCTGGGATCCAAAGTAGGTTTTTTCAGGAGCGGGATGACCCACGCACCCTTCAGGTTGTCCGGATCAATCCCAGAGCTAAAGGAGGAGTTGATGAACGTAGTGGTGAAGGGTGCTAGGTCGTGCGCTGCTTCCTTAATAATAGGCGCAGGACAAAGGTCACCATGGCAGTTGGAAGGTTTAAGGCTAGCGATGATCTTTTCCACTTCAGGAATGGAGAGTGGAGGGAAGCTAAAAGGAGTCAGAGAGTCAGGGATGGAGTAGTGTATGGTAGGTATAAGGTTCGGTAGAGGGTTAGATTGGAGGCTAGTTTGTTTGTTATTAATTTTAATTTGGAGAGTGGCAATTTTGCCTAGGAGAGCCTCTTGGATTTTGGAGCACCAGGTGCTATCTTTGGTGCAGGTGTCAGGTGTAGTAACGGGAGTTTCAAGTTCTTTTAGGATTTTAAACAGTTCTTTGGTGTTGGATTTGGCTTGTTCGATACGTTTATTGTATGCGTCTTTTTTTGCCTGGAGTATGGCTTCCTTGTAGTTAAGGGTGGCCAGGAGTAGACATGATTTGTTGGCTGGAGAGTGGTTACTTTTCCAGTGAGATTCCGCAATTCGTTTTTCTTTGCGTAAAGTTCTAAGCTGGGGTGTGAACCAGGAGTTCAGGTGGGCTCGAGGTTTGGATTTTCTCAGTTTAGAGGGTGCGATGGTATCTAGGGCTTTAAGCATAGCCCGATTGAAGCCGTCGACCAAGGCCGTAGGGTCAGAGCATGAAAGAGCCTGGTCATTGAGAGCTGGAAGGAGGAGAGGGAGAAGTCTGTCGCAGGTGATATCACGTTTATTACGGGTGGCCGTAGCAGGTGCGATGCTTGAGTGGCTGACGGGTTTGCACTCGATGTTGAATGTAATTAGGTTGTGGTCAGTCCATGAGCACTGTTGGTTAGAGGTGATGTTGATGGGACAGTTTTGGGCGGTTAGCCAATCAAGGGTTCTACCATTGTCATGGGTGGGTTGGTTTATGAACTGTGTGAATCCAGCATTTGTAAGGATATTGTCAATAGTAATGGCAGCAGTGTCCTTGGGGTCAGAAAGACCTAGGTTGAAATCCCCCAATATTGTGACCTGGGAATTGGTTTTGGTGTTGAGAGTGATGATGTTGGAGAGGTCCTCCGCGAAGGTGGAGAGCGGGCTGGGTGGCCGGTAGAGTAGATGGAAGGTGATAGAGTGGTTAGGGGTAATAGCCAGTTTGGCTGTCAGTGCTTCCAGAGTGGAAAAGTGGTGTGTGGCCGAGAGGTGAAAGTTTAGAGCATTTTTATGGATGATGGCAATGCCACCACCTTTGGATTGATTGGAATTACGATCATGTCTAATAATGTTATAGCCTGGAGGGATGGCGAGGGAGATAAGAGGACCTGAGGCTGGATGGAGCCAGGTTTCGGTGATTGCTATAAAGTCAAGGTCGATGTTGAGGATGAGGTCCGCTACTTCAAGGGCATGAGCCGAGAGTGATCTGGCATTGATAAGCGCACCTTTGATATTGCTCAAGTTAGAGGAGTTGGAAAGGGATGGTGGAGGATTAGGCGTGAGTGTGGGCGGTGTGAGGGTATGGGGGGGTTTGCTACGATGCGCAGAGTGATGGGAAGCGTGGGTGAGTCGTGCGCCAAGTCTAGCATTTCTCAAGGTGATGGAGCAGGGTATGTTTGGTAAAGGTCTAGTAGCGAAGTGTTGGATCCAGAGGGCTGGATTGTTAAGGTAGGGGTTGGTGTGGTGAGCGAAGGATGGCATAGTTGTGGTGTGATGCAGTTGAGAGTGGCGGACAGGGGTGGTGGTGTGGTTAAATACGGTCCAACCAGAGTTCAGTATAAGGAGGAGAAAGGTAGGCAGTACTCTAGTGGATAGGGCACTGAAAGTGTACAAAGGTGAGTATATAGCAGTTAGGCTATTGGTGAGGGGCATGTTGACCTAGTATGGTCTAAGAGCAAGTGGTCTGATAGTGGCCAGAAGGGCGACCATAAGGCACAACACAAATGCAGTGGTCAGTTAGCGACCATAAGGCACAACACAAATGCATTGATAGCGATCATAGGGTACAGCAATAATAGTATGTGGCTAGTTATTGACCCTGTGGCTTAATGCACATCATGGGATACAGTGTACACGGGATATGAGTAGTCACGGATAGCATAATCAGGTAAGGCAGCTGTATGCAGCAAGGCAAGGTGGTACACAGTATGCAATTATGAGCAGATGCACATTACTGTGAATGTGGTAGACCGTAATCAGACAGTGAGTACAGGCTAAATAAACAGAGCAAGGTAATGAACTGCCAGTGAATTCACTTTAGTAGCAGACGATGTTGCAATGGACAGGTTTAGTGCCACTGAAGAGCACATGGGATGAGCAGACAGTGAGTGCACAGGGCATGTGCTCCTCGTAGGTGGGCAATAAGAGAACGAGCAGATGGCAATCAAGTCACGTGGTGATGCTAATCTAAGGCAATGACTTACACAGGGAGGATGGAGCATCGACTCCAATGCAGGTTATGGTGTCGGGCGTGCAGTGCGTAGTCTGCGCAGCTTGACAGTGAATCGGTGCACTGAGAAGGAGAGTAGAGTTACCCCATTAAGTTGGGGTCGGCATACGATCGGCATAGAACAGGCGTAAAACAGGCAGCAGCCTTCGTTCCTTGGGCCTTCGTGAACGTGGGCCGGCTTTGCCTGCCGGTGCCCAATGGGGAGTAAGAATGCTCAATAGCCAATCAGCGGATGCCGCTGGCTTGTGCAGGGAGCCTGTGTGGGCAGATGAGACTCCCGGAAGCGACGGTCGGCCATGTTGGATGGGGCACTTCCTCGTGCTCCGGAATGAGGCAGAAATAAACAAAGAGGTGCTCCTTAATGCCTAGAGATTCTAGGCATACGATTTTCTATGCAGGGTAATCAGGAACGGTCGAGTGCAAATATGGAAAGCAGAAAATGCATTTTTTGAAAATACAGCGCAGGATGGCAGCGCTTACCGTAGTGTAATCAAGGCAAGGAGATGCTTCTCCTCAGCGGCCCCGCTGCTCCTGCAGGGTGGGGACCGATTCAGAAGAGCTCCTGCTCCTCCGGCTGGCAGCGCAACTGGTGCCAATGCTACACTGGACCTCACAGGGCACGGAGCAGAGGTGGTGAGAGCTGGAGCAGTATGCTACTGACATTCCACTGGTGTGCGTGGGGTTCCTGAAAACAATATTGAGAGAAGCGGGTGGAGCACTGTTAGAATCTGCAAGCAACATACTGGGACAAAGCACTGCAGGCGAAAAAACTTAAGCCAGGAATGGGCCCCTTTACACCAATGGGATATAACCTGGATTTTTCAAATGGGAGAGCCACTAGCTTCATTGGTTTTTTCCAAGATGGTTTGCCCCTATAATTTGATGAATGCAAAACCAAATTCTCTCTACCCGAACGAGAAAGGTTCCATTACGCGCAAGTCAGACACCTGGCCACAACCAGAGAGTGCAGGGAAGCGGCCAACAGAACCCCGGTGGACTTGGAACTCGCCATGAAGAATGGCATCTCGAGACTGTACCGCTTCCTAGATGGGGCAAAGTTGGGGGATGTATTACTATACATGAGTAAATGGGAGCAGCATCTGGTTGTAACAATCACAGAGGGGGAATGGGGGCCAATCTGGGCACGGGCACAGAGGTGCTCCCGATGCTCCATGCTGAAGGAGTCGGCGTATAAGATATACATGCAATGGTACATGGCACCACACAGACTGCATGCATTGAATCATGACATTTCGATCGAGGGGGTGTGGTCAACTGGATGACATGGGACACATGTGGAGGTCGTGCCCAAGGGCAAAGACATATTGGCAAGAAATCTTGAGCCACATTCGAGAGATTTTGGGGATACAGCTACCTATGTGCTCAAATGTGATTCTATTAGGAGTGGTGGCAGAGGAAGTGTATGACTCAAGCAGCCCAAAGGCCACACTTATCACCCATATGCTCACTGCACCAAGGATCACTGTGGCACAAAACTAGAAATCGGAAATAAGGCCCAATACTGGCAATGTGGTGGGTCAGAATGTGGGGAATCATGACCATGGCAAAAGTATATGCATTGCCAATGGGTAAATACCAAAGATGTGTAAACACTAGGCTCCCAATTGATGTGTCTGTGTCCAAAAGAGACCGATTCTATCATAAACCCGCCCTTCTCCGGAACTTCTCTGTGCTGTGAGTAAATGTTGGCCGGCCGGGACGCAAGGTGGGGAAATCTCACAAAGGCATATGAAGGACTAAGCCTAACCCTAGAGTGCGTAGATGCAACTATATGTGTGCAGAACCACCGCCAAAGTTATGGTTATTGTTGGGGAGTTGGATAGGGGAGGGGGAAAGTAGAGGAGGGATATGGGGGAATAAGAAAGATCGTGACCCTTAAAGCTGTATTTTCACCTGAGATTGTAATAATTGCTTCACTCTGATGGCTGAAGGATTTCGCCTGAAAAATAAAGCTTTAAAAAAAAGAAAAAATGTTCCACTTTTGTCTCCAACACATTTCCTTCCATGAGGTTGGTCTAAGTCTGCAATAGATGTTTCGGAGATGAAACTCCTTTATCACGTTCTACAAATGAAACAATTTAAATAATCAATGTAATCCAATTTGTTCCAAAAAAGAAAGCATACGATTCTTATTCTAATTTATGCAAAGTATCTTGTCTGTCGACTGCTCGGCCACAGCAGGATCAGTGCAGAATGTCTGAGGCCTGCCCCTTCTCGAGGTAAGCAGAGCATGTCCCCACTGGCTCCTCACTCCAGTGCCTTGTCAATTCATGTCTACGCAAAAAGTACAAAGTGACTTGGCAACATAGAACTGCTGCATTGAAATAGACATTGAAGAAATTGATGAATAACAGAAGCCAGCGATAGATTCTCGCATCATCAATAAATCATCACTGCCATAGTCAATATGTTTTGGCTCCCAAATGTCAAGTGCACCCTCAAATGCCCCAGTAAGCTTCACGGCACGGAAAGAGATCAGAGAGAGTTTTCACGCCATTGCATGGGATAACAATAATTAAAGTACTTAACACTAAAGAAGCAGACAATTCAAACAAAATAGTAGCACAAAACAAGCACTGTTCTGCCAAGCCTTGGACATCTGGGATGCTTTCCATTAAACTGACAGCAGAGGCAATCAATTGCAACCAAGGCACACAGAAAATGTTCACCATTCAACAAATCTCAATGCCAAAAGCATGCAAAAGGCGGGAATAATGACACAGCACTAAATTGGATGTGTATTCATACATCTTTGCCATCTACCTCTTTCTATACCAATAGTGTTTGCTCTACTAGGCCTAAGCACCACGAATGATCTAAAACCTAAAAAGGGTGGTCAGAACCATAAACAGCTGTATGTTGACCTGTAAATGACTATAGACCAGGGGGCAGCCACGTATTGCAATAGAAAAGAAAACAGTTCAGTGCCTTAGCGTATGCATTGGAAAAGCAGAGTGTAATACAATGCTGAAACAAGCCCCTTGAATCAGGAATAGCACTACTTCAGACAGATAACTAACGTTCATCCTCAGAAAAGGCACATGCAGTGCGTTAGAACTGCTAAAGAAAACTTCAGGGTCAAAGGCAGTGCAATTACAATGCAATTGAAGGATACATTCATGGCCAATGCATGAAGTATCAGCCGCATATTAGCTAGATTATACAGGCTTCACTTTAATCCTAGGGAGAGGTGTATACGAGCCGCTGCTACAGGCTTCACCTCAGACCTATGGGGATCTGTATACAAGATGTCTGGTACAGGGTTCACTTCAGTCCTGGCGAGAGCTGTATACAAGAAGTCCTCGACAGGGTTCACTTCAGTCCTAGGTGGACCTGTACACCAGATATCTATAACCGAGTTCACTTCAGTCCTAGGTGGACCTGTATACCAGATATCTATAACCGGGTGCACTTCAGTCTTAGGGAGAGCTGTGTACCAGACTGCTGCTACTAGAGGGTCCACGTCAGTCCTACGGAGAGCTGCACACATTACTGCTGTATTAGAGACTTTGCTTCAGTCCTAAGGAGAGATTTGTATTTTTGTATTTTATTTATTTGTATAGCGCACCAGTCCCTGAGGCATCCGGGTGCATATTTTAGGTTACAACACAAGATGAACATATGCAAAAACATACAGATTAAGATACAGTATACAATAGGAGGCAACAGTTACAAATATATACAGATTCTGAGGTCTAAGCGCGAGTGGAGGCCTGTAGGTTTCGCAGGATAGCAGGATAACAGGAACGATTACAAAGTATATACAAATAAGTAAGCAGAAAAATGAACAGGTTATGTACAAGCAGAATGGTTCAGTGCTGTGGAGAGCAAGTGAGCAAGTTAGTGCAGGGACGGTCCTGGGCATGCAGTCATGCTTTGACCTTGCTCTTGAAGGCAAAGAAAGAGGGTTTGGCTCTGAGAGGGTTAGGAAGTGAGTTCCAAAGTTTTTCAGCGAGTACTTGGAAGCTCACCACCCCCTGATCTCTGCAACTTGAAACGAGGTATGGAAAGGCAATTGGCCTGGGCAGTTCTGTGAGGTCTGTTGGGGGTGTGGTGTGTGAATCTGCAGGCCAGGTAGTTTGGCGCTTGGTCGGCCAGGCATTTGTGCGTCAAGGTAAGTGTTTTGAGTGGAACTCTCTGTGCTAGTGGCAGCCAGTGAAGGCTCCGCCCGTTGTCAGAAATGTGCTGATTCCTCGGGATGTTTAATGCAGCTCTAATGGCGTTATTCTGAATGACCTGTAACTTGTTGTGGTTGCCTTGGTTTGTGCCTAGATAGAGGGCGTTACAGTAATCTATTTTGGACATGACCAGGGTCCTGGCTAATGTGGTACAGTTGGCTGGTGTGAGAAAGGGTCGGCAGGCTGTGATGAGCTTACAGGTGTAAGCTGTGGCCGAGGATACTGTGTTAGTTTGTCTGGAGGGGGAAAGGGTGGAGTCAAGATAGATACCTAAGGTTTTGGTGTCATTAGAAACTTTAATGGTTTTACCATCAATGACAAAGGATTTGAAGGAGGGGTCTAGTTTATTGAGTCTGTGGTGAGATCCCAAGATGAGCAGCTCTGTCTTTTCGTCATTGAGACAGAGCTTGTGTTGAGCCATCCAAGTTTGGATGACTTGGCAGATTGTGTTTACGGCTAGTGTGTCAGCTGTGTAATCACTGGTAATAGGAATGAGTATCTGGGTGTCATCCGCATAATTCGTGTAGGTGACACCCAGATAGTCCAAAATATCAAACAGTGGTTTCGTAAACACATTATAGAGAGTGGGGGAGACGCACGATCCTTGTGGCACACGGCAAGCAACTGGTGAGGGTTCAGCGGCAGCGGTAGGGGAGAAGACCCTCATGGATCTATTGACAAGGAATTAACTGATCCAGGCAGTGGCTTTGTCTGAAAAGTGTGCAGCTAGTTTAAGGTGCGACAGAGGATTTGGTGGTTTACCAAGTCGAAAGCTGCTGATAAGTCAAGAAGGAGTAGTAAGGCTAACTTGCCCTTGTCTTTTATGTCTTCAATCTGGGTTTTTAGATCAATAAGGGTGGTTCCGTTCCGTGGCGAGGTTGAACGCCCGATTGTCTAAGACCCAGTAGTTTGTTAGTTTCTAAATAGTCTTGGATCTGCAGGTAGGCTGCTCGATCTAGAATGTTTAGTAAGAATGGCACAGTAGTGATGGGTCTATAATTTGCAGGTATACCTGCATCTAGTGTAGGTTTCTTAAGCAACGGAATGACCCAAGCATCCTTCAAATTATCTGGGACAATACCTGTACTAAAAGAAGAGTTTATGAAGGTGGTGATGAAAGGGGCTAAGTTGTGTGAGGCTTCCTTGATGATGGTGGCTGGACACAGATCACCCTGGCAGTTAGAGGGTTTGAGATTGTTAATGATATTTTCAACCTGAGTAGTAGAAAGGGGTGTGGAGCCGAATGGTTTATGGGAGTGTGTGCTGGATTTGGTTCTATCATGCTGGGACTTGTATTGCGGGTCAATCTGGAGGCAGGGTTTTTTGTCATTAATTTTGGCTTGGAGTGTGGCTATTTTGCCAAGGAGTGCTTTCTGAATATTGGCACACGAGGTACTATCTTTCGTACACTAGTCAAGAGGTGTTGCGGGAGCTTTCAGTTCTTTCAAAATCTTGAACAACTCTTTAGTGTTTGATTTGGCTTGAAAGATTCGTTTTTTATAAGTGTCTTTTTTGCCTGGAGGATGGGATCTTTGTAGTTCAAAGTGGCTAAGGCAAGACTAACTTTATTCATTTCAGACGGGTTGCTTTTCCAACGCGCTTCTAGGTTACATTTTTCTTTACGTAAGACTCTCAACTGTGGTGTGAACCAGGAGTTGAGGTGAGCCTGTGGTTTGGGTTTCTTAAATTTAATCGGTGCGATAAGGTCGAGAGCTTTCAGCATCGTCTGGTTAAATGTGTCTACTAAGACAGTGGGATCAGAGCAAGAGGCAGAATGTTCATTGAGCGAAGGAAGGAGAAGTGGGAGCAGTTTTTCGCATGTTATGTGTCTCTTGATTCTTATGCGAAGTGCAGGTGCGATGTCCTGCGTAGCGCAAATGTTTTTTGCTAGGATGTCAAAGGTAATTAAGTGGTGATCAGTCCAAGCACATGGTTGGTTAGACTCAATAATGATTTTGCAGTTTAAATCCACTAATCAGTCAAGAGTTCTGCCCTTGATATGTGTCGGTTCACTGATACGTTGCGTAAAGCCAAGGTTCAATAGTGAGTTCGTGATATTGCGTGCTGAGGCATCATTAGGAACTTGGAAGCTAAGGTTAAAGTCACCTAATACGATAATTTCTGATTTAGTTTTGATATTGTCAGCAAGGATGTAGGAGATGTCTTCAGCAAATGTAGTTATGGGACCGGGAGGCCTGTAAATGAGGTGTAGTGTGATAGTTTGGTTAGGTGATGAAGCTAGTTTCACAGAGATTAATTCAGCTGATGGAATCTGTTGTGTGGCAGAGATACGAAGGCTGATTAAATTTTTATGTATAAAGGCAATACCGCCTCCTTTAGTTTGACTGGAGTTGCGGTCGCTTCTGATTATGGTGTATCCTGTGGGGATAGCCAGTGATAAGAGCGGTCCTGAGGCAGCATGGAGCCAGGTTTCTGTAATGGCGGTGAAGTCAAGGTTCTGTGTTGTGATCAGGTCAGCCATGTCAAGTGTATGCGCAGTGATGGACCTAGCGTTAATTAGGGCTCCCTTGAACATAGTTTTGTGTGGGTGGGAATTGCTAGTAGTGAGTTTGGTGTTCATGGTCAAGGTGGGTGGTGGGGTGGTGAGGACCCTTTTAGAGAGTACTGCAGGGTTTGAGAGTGTGGTGGCGCCAGTGTAGCGGTGGGTGGCATGCAGGAACCTGGAACCAAGTCTCAGGTTCCTAATATGTACGGTGCAGGGTTGGTTCGGGGTAAGTTTAGTGGCAAAATGTTCTAGCCAAAGGGCTGGTGAGTTAAAATAGGGGTTAGAGATGTGTGGTGGTGGGGTCAATGCAGGATTGGGATGGGTTTGCATGAAGTTGGTGTACAGTTGTCCATTCAAATTGGAGGGCATAGTATGCCCGGAGTAAGAGGTGCGTGTAATCATTGAGTGAGTGTGGCTTTTAGTGAGCATTACTTCTGAGGGTAGGGTACTTAAGTATGTGGTGAGAGCCCAAATCAAGGATAGTAACTTGAAAGTGAGGCAAGGTGTAAGGAAGTCGAAGTTAGCACACTAAGGTGTGTGTTTCCAGTACATAATGGCGCACGCTGTAGGACCAAGGCTCGAGTGTGGACAGCAGTTAGGTATCAACAATGAGGCGCTAGGCGCCACCAAAGTAGTGGGTAGGCTAAGCGGCAAGTTGATAACATGACTAAAATTTAAAGAGGTGCATTACACTACAGGACCACAAACGTTACGGGCAGCAAGAGAGGTCATGTAGCAGAGTCTAAATACAGAATCTAAATACACAGTCAAAGGTAAGCGAGAGGATTCTGTGAGCAGTCAATGCACAGTAGAGTGCAAGATGGGTAGTCTAAGTGGGGCCAATCAAATTGGAGAAACGCAGTGCGGACCAAGTTCATAGACAGGTTTACTAGTGGCTATGGTAGACAGTTCAAGGCTATGGCAGACAGTTAATTGACAATAGGCATAACAGTTGTAGCATGGGTGTACATCGAGACAGGACAGCATCGTATCAGTTGAATACGTACTTACAGTGACAATAGCAATCGACTAGATCAAGTAAAGCATATGTACTTACAGTGGCAGTATAGAGAGAATGATCATACGTGGCAGCCGATGGGCTGACGTTTGGTTGGTACTTGAGAGCATTTATGCTACGAATAATGGACAAGTGACACCAAACAAATGTAGTTGATGCATGTACGGAGTTTCGGGATAAGTCTTGAGCTATCATATGGATATGGGCAACCGAGTAGTACGAGCGCAGCAATTGGGTGCGTTATGAAAAGTCACTGTAGGTCTTTAGAATCTCGTGGTGTAATGTTTCTGGCTCCTTCGGTGAACAGCGGGAAACAGCAGCCTTGTCCGCTAGCCTTCTCCTGCTTGCCTGCTTCCACCTGTCGGTGCGGGTGATTGGCTAGAATAGGACTTGGTTGCTAGGCAATGATGCAGCCTCATTGTGGATCCACACCACGCCGGCCATTTTAAAATCAGGCGGCTGTGCGCGTGGCAAATGGGCAATTCAAATAATAATTTCAAGTACTTCCAGCACTCGATTTGTACAAAGGAAGCAGCGAAACAGGTCGCAGTGAGGAAAGTGATGTTGCAGCGGTGGATGCAGCTCAGATGGCAGTGGGGTGCGCTAGGGTGCGCTGGGGAGATGGACAGCCTTGAAGCACTGCTCCTGCAATGGTGGGGCTCCAGCCCTCTCCTGGCTTGCGGAAAGTGATTCTGAATGGCCAAACAGCAGCCTTGTCCCCTAGCCTTCTCCCGCTTGCCAGCTTCCGCTTGTCGGTGCGGTTGATTGGCTAGAATAGGACTTGGTTGCTAGGCAATGATGCAGCCTCGTTGTGGTTCCGCACCGTACCGGCCATTTTAAAATCAAGCGGCCGTGCGTGTGGCAAATGGACAATTCAAATAATAATTTCAAGTACTTCCAGCACTCGATTTGTACAAAGGAAGCAGCGAAACAGATCGCAGTGAGGAAAGTGATGTTGCAGCGGTGGATGCAGCTCAGATGGCAGTGGGGTGCGCTGGGGTGTGCTGGGGAGATGGACAGCCTTGATGCACTGCTCCTGCAGTGGCGGGGCTCCAGCCCTCTCCTGGCTCGCGGACGGTGATTCTGAATGGGCAATCAGCAGCCTTGTTCCCTAGCCTTCTCCCGCTTGCCGGCTTCTGCCTGTCGGTGCGGGTGATTGGCTAGAATAGGACTTGGTTGCTAGACAATGATGCAGCCTCATTGTGGTTCCGCACAGTGACGGCCATTTTAAAATCAGGCAGACGTGCGCGTGGCAAATGGGCAATTCAAATAATAAGGAGAGAGGTATATCAGACTGATGTTGCAGACTTCACTGCAGTCCTAGGAGGAGATGTACTCCAGACTGCTGCTGCTACAGGGCTCAAGTCGAGGGTACACGCAGGGGCCCCACTTTATTCAGAGGGTGGACTAAAAGAGAAACATTACATTGGATGTCCTCTCTGAATTTATGAATTAAAGCAGACCTTGGGGATCAAACCACAGTCGTCAGGATTGTAGCCTGGACACTTCACCACTGTTCTATATAACCTGATCAAAAATAGCAAACAACTAAAGGTGCAATTTCCCATTTTGGTAGTGCACTGTCTGGGGAAAACATTTGTATTGGTTCTTGGAGTTTAAAACATGCACGCATTTTAACGTTTTCCAAAACACTATTAAAAGAAAATATCCTGTCTTGGTTTTGTGTGTGTGTTGATTTTATAAAAAGCAAATGACATTCGTCCTGTGCAATTTGGGTGGTTATGCAAAGCCAATTTAATGAAAGGTGCATATTTCACACTGATATGCTAATTTCTGGCGACGTCACATCCCATTGCGTTTGTTGATGAGTCCCCACACTTTAATTTTAAGAACTTGACCCCTATGCTACTACTACTACAGACGTTACTTTGGTAGTGTGGAAAGCTTCATAGCAGTCTGCCGTTACATGCCTCAATTCAGTCCTAGGGAGAGGAGAGCTGTATACGAGGCTAATGTAACAGACTCCACTCCAGGCACAGGGTGAGCTGTATATCAGATGCCTGCTACAGGGTTGACTTCAGTCCTGGGTAGAGCTGTATACCAGATTGCTGCCACTACGGATTAATTTGCAAGACATCCTGAGATGCACTCCTTGACACTCTTGTTCCTTTCTTTAAGAGTAGGGACGAGAAGCATAGGGACAATTTAGGTTTTGGTGTTCAAATAAAGAACTACTGTAACCAAAAGGCGCCCTTGACCGCCTCTTGATTCTGACGTATCACACTTTCCACTACTAATGATCAGGCAGTAATTCCGCTAGACCAAGTTGTGGTAATGGTGCATGAGTTTCCCAGTAATTCCAAGGACAAATTGCAGATTTAGCACCCCAGTTGTAATAAGGTCCCTTGTGCATAACCATACTACGAGTCTAAGTAACCTTAAATTAAGTGCATTCTCTACATCTATAGTACTTCTCTATGGAAAAGTCTGAACAATACTGCAAACCTCTCCAAGACACTAAACTCCATTTCCCACGAGCCCTGTGGAGAAGTATGGTTATAAAATGGCTTAAGTTACTACTAGAGACCTATTCTTGGCCACAGCACTTAAGAGGCATCTCTATGGTTACAGCAAGCTTCCTGGTAAACTTCTCTACAGAAAAGACTTTAACCTGAACGATACTGCAAACCTAGGGAGAGCTGTGCATCTTACTGATGCTATCAGAGACTTTGCTTCAGTCCTAGGGAGAGCTGTATACCAGGCTACTGTAACTGTCTCCACCCCAGTCAAAGGGTGAGCTGTATAATCAGATGCCTGCTACATGGTTCACTTCAGTGTTGGGTAGAGGTGTATACCAGACTGCTGCTACTAGAGTCTTAACTTCAGTCCTGGGTAGAGCTGTATACCAGACTGCTGCTACTAGAGTCTTCACTTCAGTCCTAGGGAGAGCTGTATGCCAGACTGCTGCTACTAGAGTCTTCACTTCAGTCCTGGGTAGTGCTCTATACCCGACTCCTGCTACTAGAGTCTTCACTTCAGTCCCAGGTAGAGTTGTATGCAGACTTCTGCTGCTAGCGTCTTCACTTCAGTCCTGGGTAGAGCTCTATACCTGACTGCTGCTACTAGAGTCTTCACTTCAGTCCCAGGTAGAGTTGTATGCCAGGCTTATGCTACTAGAGTCTTCACTCCAGTCCCGGGTAGAGCTGTATGCCAGACTGCTGCTACTACAGTCTTCACTACAGACCCGGGTAGAGCTGTATGCCAGACTGCTGCTACTAGAGTCTTCACTCCAGTCCCAGGTAGAGTTGTATGCCAGACTGCTGCTACTAGAGTCTTCACTCCAGTCCCGGATAGAGCTGTATGCCAGACTGCTGCTACTAGAGTCTTCACTTCAATACCGAGCTGTATGCCAGACTTCTGCTACTAGAGTCTTCACTCCAGTCCCGGGGAGAGCTGTATGCCAGACTGCTGCTACTAGAGTCTTCACTCCAGCCCCAAGCTGTATGACAGACTTCTGCTACTAGAGTCTTCACTCCAGTCCCAAACTCTATGCCAGACTTCTGCTACCAGAGTCTTCACTCCAGTCCCTGGTAGAGCTGTATGCCAGATTTCTGCTACTAGAGTCTTCACTCCAGTCCCGGGTAGAGCTGTATGCCAGACTGCTGCTACTAGAGTCTTCACTCCAGGCCTAGGGAGAGCTAATGCCAGACTGCTGCTACTTGAGTCTTCACTCCCGTTCTGGGTAGAGCTGTACCCCAGACTACTGCTACTGGAGTCTTCACTCCAGTCCCGGGTAGAGCTGTTTGCCAGACTTCTGCTACTAGAGTCTTCACTCCAGTCCCGGGTAGAGCTGTATGCCAGACTGCTGCTACCGGAGTCTTCACTCCAGTCCCAGGTAGAGCTGTATGCCAGACTGCTGCCACCGGAGTCTTCACTCCAGTCCCGGGTAGAGCTGTATGCCAGACTGCTGCTACTGGAGTCTTCCCTCCAGTCCCGGGTAGAGCTGTATGCCAGACTTCTGCTACTGGAGTCTTCACTCCAGTCCCGGGTAGAGCTGTATCCCAGACTGCTGCTACTGGAGTCTTCACTCCAGTCCCGGGTAGAGCTGTATGCCAGACTTCTGCTACTGGAGCCTTCACTCCAGTCCCGGGTAGAGCTGTATGCCAGACTGCTGCTACTAGAGTCTTCCCTCCAGTCCCGGGTAGAGCTGTATGCCAGACTTCTGCTACTGGAGTCTTCACTCCAGTCCCGGGTAGAGCTGTATGCCAGACTGCTGCTACTGGAATCTTCACTCCAGTCCCGGGTAGAGCTGTATGCCAGACTTCTGCTACTGGAGCCTTCACTCCAGTCCCGGGGAGAGCTGTATGCCAGACTGCTGCTACTAGAGTCTTCACTTCAGTCCTAGGGAGAGCTGTATGCCAGACTGCTGCTACTAGAGTCTTCCCTCCAGTCCCTGGTAGAGCTATATGCCAGACTGCTGCTACTAGAGTCTTCACTTCAGTCCTGGGTAGAGCTGTATACCAGACTGCTGCTACTAGAGTCTTCACTTCAGTTCTGGGTAGAGCTGTATACCAGACTGCCGCTACTAGAGTCTTCACTTCAGTCCTGGGTAGTGCTCTATACCCGACACCTGCTACTAGAGTCTTCACTTCAGTCCCAGGTAGAGTTGTATGCAGACTTCTGCTGCTAGCGTCTTCACTTTAGTTCTGGGTAGAGCTGTATACCAGACAGCTACAAATAGAGTCTTCACTTCAGTCCTGGGTAGAGCTCTATACCTGACTGCTGCTACTAGAGTCTTCACTTCAGTCCCAGGTAGAGTTGTATGCCAGGCTTATGCTACTAGAGTCTTCACTCCAGTCCCGGGTAGAGCTGTATGCCAGACTGCTGCTACTAGAGTCTTCACTACAGACCCGGGTAGAGCTGTATGCCAGACTGCTGCTACTAGAGTCTTCACTCCAGTCCCAGGTAGAGTTGTATGCCAGACTGCTGCTACTAGAGTCTTCACTCCAGTCCCGGATAGAGCTGTATGCCAGACTGCTGCTACTAGAATCTTCACTTCAATACCGAGCTGTATGCCAGACTTCTGCTACTAGAGTCTTCACTCCAGTCCCGGGTAGAGCTGTATGCCAGACTGCTGCTACTAGAGTCTTCACTCCAGTCCCAAGCTGTATGACAGACTTCTGCTACTAGAGTCTTCACTCCAGTCCCAAACTCTATGCCAGACTTCTGCTACCAGAGTCTTCACTCCAGTCCCGGGTAGAGCTGTATGCCAGATTTCTGCTACTAGAGTCTTCACTCCAGTCCCGGGTAGAGCTGTATGCCAGACTGCTGCTACTAGAGTCTTCACTCCAGGCCTAGGGAGAGCTAATGCCAGACTGCTGCTACTTGAGTCTTCACTCCCGTTCTGGGTAGAGCTGTACCCCAGACTACTGCTACTGGAGTCTTCACTCCAGTCCTGGGTAGAGCTGTTTGCCAGACGTCTGCTACTAGAGTCTTCACTCCAGTCCCGGGTAGAGCTGTATGCCAGACTGCTGCTACCGGAGTCTTCACTCTAGTCCCGGGTAGAGCTGTATGCCAGACTGCTGCCACTGGAGTCTTCACTCCAGTCCCGGGTAGAGCTGTATGCCAGACTGCTGCTACTGGAGTCTTCCCTCCAGTCCCGGGTAGAGCTGTATGCCAGACTTCTGCTACTGGAGTCTTCACTCCAGTCCCGGGTAGAGCTGTATGCCAGACTGCTGCTACTGGAGTCTTCACTCCAGTCCCGGGTAGAGCTGTATGCCAGACTTCTGCTACTGGAGCCTTCACTCCAGTCCCGGGTAGAGCTGTATGCCAGACTGCTGCTACTAGAGTCTTCACTCCAGTCCCGGGGAGAGCTGTATGCCAGACTGCTGCTACTAGAGTCTTCACTTCAGTCCTAGGGAGAGCTGTATGCCAGACTGCTGCTACTAGAGTCTTCCCTCCAGTCCCTGGTAGAGCTATATGCCAGACTGCTGCTACTGGAGTCTTCACTCCAGTCCCGGGTAGAGCTGTATGCCAGACTTCTGCTACTGGAGTCTTCACTCCCGTCCTAGGGAGAGCTGTATGCCAGACTGCTGCTACTAGAGTCTTCACTCCAGTCCTGGGGAGAGCTGTATGCCAGACTGCTGCTACTAGAGTCTTCACTTCAGTCCTAGGGAGAGCTGTATGCCAGACTGCTGCTACTAGAGTCTTCACTCCAGTCCCGGGGAGAGCTGTATGCCAGACTTCTGCTACTAGAGTCTTCACTTCAGTCCTAGGGAGAGCTGTATGCCAGACTGCTGCTACTAGAGTCTTCACTCCAGTCCCGGGGAGAGCTGTATGCCAGACTTCTGCTACTAGAGTCTTCACTTCAGTCCTAGGGAGAGCTGTATGCCAGACTGCTGCTACTAGAGTCTTCACTCCAGTCCCGGGGAGAGCTGTATGCCAGACTTCTGCTACTAGAGTCTTCACTTCAGTCCTAGGGAGAGCTGTATGCCAGACTGCTGCTACTAGAGTCTTCACTCCAGTCCCGGGGAGAGCTGTATGCCAGACTTCTGCTACTAGAGTCTTCACTTCAGTCCTAGGGAGAGTTGTATGCCAGACTGCTGCAACTAGAGTCTTCCCTCCAGTCCCTGGTAGAGCTATATGCAAGACTGCTGCTACTGGAGTCTTCACTCCAGTCCCGGGTAGAGCTGTATGCCAGACTTCTGCTACTGGAGTCTTCACTCCCGTCCTAGGGAGAGCTGTATGCCAGACTGCTGCTACTAGAGTCTTCACTCCAGTCCCGGGAAGAGCTGTATGCCAGACTGCTGCTACTAGAGTCTTCACTCCAGTCCCGGGGAGAGCTGTATGCCAGACTTCTGCTACTAGAGTCTTCACTTCAGTCCTAGGGACAGCTGAACTCCTAACTGCTGCTACTAGAGTCTTCACTTCAGTCCAAGGGAGAACTGTAAATCAGACTGCTGTTTCAGACTTCACTTAATTGCTAGATATGATATGATATTGTATTTGTATTTTGTTCATACACAAGTGTTTCAGAGTGCGACGAGGCAAGGGAAGGGAATAAGAGAGGACAAAACAATGATCTTACTAGGCTCAGTGTCATTGAGAAAGCGCATGTGCAGCGAAGAGAGACGGCGGAAAGTGCAAGGGAGAGGGGAGAGATGGAAAGTGCTGAGCAAGGGATAAAAACAGCAACAGCTGGTAGTGCAGCCAGCAGGGTGGCAAGTGTGAGTTTTAAAGTGCAGACAATGGGTGTCTTCTGATAAGTGCAGGTAAGGGGACTGTTGGGTTACAGATACAGACCCAAGTGCAACAGTTGCCAGGAGGCAGTGCGGGTGTGTGTCTGGGTGGGCAGGGACCTGGGCCTGAAATCAAAGGGTTGCCAGGTGCACGGAGCAAAAGCAGACAGTTCAGCAGGGGAAGAGTTATATGACAGACAGCTAGTAAAAGCTTCCCTTCAGTGCCGAAGACAGCTCGTCAGAGGCAGCAGGCTCTATAACGGTGCAATGGAGATCTGCGTTTCGCACTTCACTTCATAATAGGAAGAGGAGTATATTGGAGACTTCACTGCTGGTCAGCAGTAGACTAGAAGGCTGTTGATGCTTCACTTCAGTCAGGGGGTCAGCGTTGCAATAGAATGCTATTAAATACTTGAATTTAGTCCTATATGCGGTATTATGATATGCGGTATTATGATATGCGGTATTATGGTCAGTAAAATGGGCAGGAAGATGTTCGCCTGGTATCCGGGCCGTTTCGGGACTATGGACATCAGTATATTAATTCTGAGGAATAGTTCACTTCAGGACTTAGGCAGCTAAGAAATTATATCCCATATTAGCACCCTTGATGGGTGAGCCAGCCAATCAGATTGTTCCAAACCCGGGCTGAATGACACGATCCAACACCGGGCCTGGAGCAACCAAAGTGCTGTATGCAGCTGCCAGCCATCTGCCACTCCCTAGTCCCTCCCCTCCCATCCTGACCCTTCCCAGGGCCCTCTTACCTCACTTTCCTGCAATGGCAGCAACTCTGCTGACCTCGTCACCTTACCACCTCCCCATCGCCTTTATGGAAATAGAATAGGAAGCCCCATTTGTATGGCGGCCATGTTAGGTGAAGATGTATTTGTTAGAAACAGGTTGCCCGCTCACCTTGACCTTTTGTTTGTACCAAATGCATTGCTTTTAGCACTCCATGGGTTGGCCTTGTCCTGTGGATAGCAGTAACCACCAGTTCTGGATGCTGCCGACGCCAGGGCCCGGCATAAAGGCCCTGGCCTATAACTTGGGGCCCGGGCTGTTACCACCGGGGGCCAGATTACAGAAATGTTGCACCGGTGCAAGTGCAAAGTGTGCACGGTATTAGCACTGGGGCAAAGTTTGCCATATTTTTAAAAACACGGGGACACATTAAAAAAACATTGCATCTCGACAAGTGCAGTTTGACATATTAAAACCACCAGGGCTAAAATTTCCCTAATGCTAAAAAGTTTGCCCTGGCGCTAATACCATTCCGAATTAGCACTAGGGCAAACTTTGCCCTGGTGCAGAAAATGTGGTGAAAATGCATCTTTTTTCATGAGGGCAATTTTAGCCCTGGTGCTTTTAGCATACCAACCTGCACTTGTCGAGGCGCAATGTTTTTTTAATGTGTCCCCTTTTTTTTTCCAAAATAGGGCAAACATTGCCCTAGTGCTAATACTGTGCAACTTTGCAATTGCACCGATTGAAAGTTTCTGTAATCTGGCCCCAGGTTGAGTCCCCAGAACAGGGGTTTTATTGCTTATAAATGTGTTACGGCTAACATAGGATAAAATCAATATAACTAAAAAGAGAGCAAAACAAAGAAGAGACGTCATGCATATCTAAACGTGCACCAATCTTAGGCAGATGGCATTGGATAATTGGACACACAAAAGAAACAAAATTAAAACAGCGGGGGAGCTCAATTGGCAGCGAAAGTCATGCAACGGAGTGATTTGTGGCTGCCTAAGTAAAGAATAGCTTGTCCCTTACTGCATATCCGCCCTGATAGTTAACCACATGATTTGCAAAGCAGAGTACACAATGAAGCAACACTTAGACGGAATTCTTAACCTTAGCCCGCGTCGCATTTAGATAGAAATGTGAATGTTAGCATGTACCACACTTAGATGGAATTCTTAACCTTAGCCTGCGTCGCATTTAGATAGAAATGTGAATGTTAGCATGTACCACACTTAGATGGAATTCTTAACCTTAGCTCACGTCACATCTAGACAGGATCACGAATGTTAGCATGTGCCACACTTAGACGGAATTCTCAACCTTAGCCTGCGTCGCATTTAGATAGAAATGTGAATGTTAGCATGTACCACACTTAGACGGAATTCTTAACCTTAGCCCGCGTCGCATTTAGATAGAAATGTGAATGTTAGCATGTACCACACTTAGATGGAATTCTTAACTTTAGCTCACGTCACATCTAGACAGGATCACGAATGTTAGCATGTGCCACACTTAGACGGAATTCTCAACCTTAGCCTGCGTCGCATTTAGATAGAAATGTGAATGTTAGCATGTACCACACTTAGACGGAATTCTTAACCTTAGCCCGCGTCGCATTTAGATAGAAATGTGAATGTTAGCATGTACCACACTTAGATGGAATTCTTAACCTTAGCTCACGTCACATCTAGACAGGATCACGAATGTTAGCATGTGCCACACTTAGACGGAATTCTCAACCTTAGCCTGCGTCGCATATAGATAGAAATGTGAATGTTAGAACACTTCAATGAAACTGTGAATGATGACTAGTGCAACACCTGAATAGAATCGTGATAGCTAGTCTGCCTCGCATCTATTAGCGCCAGATCACGGGTTTGGCGGAACGGTTAGTGCCCATTCCCCATTGGGCCCATTCGGGAATTTCCCATTGCCCATTCCCCATTGGGCACAATGGGGAATTTTCGCACTATTACTGCCAGCGGATTTACCGCCGGCAGTATTAGCGCTGAAAATCGGCAGATTTGCTGCTGATTTGCCCCAGCTCAGAGCTGGGGGGAAATCCGCCAAGGCTGTGATTTAGTGGACCCTTAAATGCGGCGGTAATAGTGTTACCGCCACATTTAAGGGTTACCGCCAAACTCGTGATGAGGCCCAGAGTATTGAAAATTGGCAAGCGCCACACTCCAATGGAATAGTGAATGATAGCGAGCATCACACATAGACATAATTGCAAGGACAGCAAGGCCAACTAACCAATCCACTAACAATTTCACCCCTCTGCATACACCTCTCAAACTCTAACCAAACACACCAACAAGCCTAAAATGCAGCAATCCGCACAAACTTCACTACACTGCAACAACAAAACAAACCGCACATAGACCTGCACAACAGCACACGACGACTACCGACCGTAGAACACCCCAAGCCCAGGCAACGAACCCACCGGGCTGAGGCTGCCAACAGCACATCACTGCTATCTTGCACTTTTCCAGCTCACTCCCACTAACTCTCCCCCTTCTCTCTCTTTCAGCGCCGCCAGAGCGCCAGGATACCACTCTGGTGGTGATAGTGCACAGTACAAATATCCTTTAACATTAACATTAACATTAATGAAGAAGCCCAGTACCGATGGGCGGGTTTCCGCATGACCTGAAAAGGATCTGGATTGAACATTACAAAAAAAACCTCCTTGGTTTCAGATTCAACTCGCCTGAGGGAAACAGCGAGAGGCTCGAAACTTGGCGGCAATCCAGCTAGCAGCTCATTTCCTCTAAGGTACATAGTAGTAATTCTGAGCACAAATGTTATTTTGGCGAATTACTAAAGATATTTTGTGTGGGGAGAGCGCTAGAAGAGACCTGAATTCAGCACCTGCACATTAGACTGCCAAGGAAGGAAGAATTCTCCTCAGAGACAGTGTAACCTTAGAGATGGGACTACAAAAACCGTGGCACATCAGATCACTGAGGAGGCGATGAGTTCACAGGGACGTCATTTCACCAAAATGTCAGGGGTAGCGGAAGTGACATCACATGACCCTTGACCTCTGATGATATCACAGGAAGGAATGTAATTTGACTCCACCCAGAAGCTGCGTCACGGGAAGCAATGGAACACGACCTTTTAGCCCTTGACAAAACAGGAAGTGACATCCCATAGCATTGTTCCTAAGTACACTACGAAAAATATGGTTACAATATCGCTGTAATGTGATATACATTTCATACAAGAATGGATCACCATATGTATTATTAATATCAGTGTGCATAGGCCCATATTACCAAATTACTGTGAATGCAAACAGATGTCCAAGGTCAAATGAAAATTATGTGTTCTTATATAGCACTTACGCTTAAGCGCTTTAAACAGAACAAATATACATACAATATCACCCAACCTATGTTGGTACTCATTTATCAACCCCAGAAGGATGAAAGTCTGAGTTGGCCTTACCAGGATTCGAAACCTGAAACCTGCAGATCACACACGCAACGCAACAGCAGCAAGCGCTCAACCCCCTGAGCTATTTTACCGGCTATAGCTAGCTTACCAACTATAGTAAAATGAGCAATTACATACCTGAATGTTCTCAAAGTCAGAAAGCAAATTACACTCTGTAGAGGGTACCATTAAACTGGTAATTGAGATTTAACAGCAGGTCAGTTCATCTGCAAGTCTGGTGCAAAGTTGGCCACATGTCAAGCCTGCATGGATCTACTTTTCAGGTTTCAGAGGTTGGCAAAATACATACCATTGGGAGGGTTCATAACTGTGTATTAAAGAATTTATTGTAGGACAGGGAAAGCAGCGTACTCACATGACATCCCGTACTCTGGCCACCCTTTAACTCCTACATGCAAACAAACATCCTGAACAGCATGCTAGGAAAGATAGACACATTACAACAAAGCATTTATTGTGGCATAATGAAATCAAGGGCCACTTTATGTGCTATGGACAAACATTTCTACACTGTACACAAGCTTTTAGGCACAAGGATTTTGCCAAGTGACCGAGGACAACAGGATGTAATGTCTTGTGATGACTGTAACAGAGACAACGGCAAAAAAAAGATGCTATAACCGCAACTTGCAAAAAGCAAAATACATACGCTTCATCACGAGTTGGGCGGTAACCCTTAAATGCAGCGGTAACGCTATTACTGCCGCATTTTAGAGTCCGCCCAATCACGAGTCTGGCAGCATTTACCCACAGATTAGAGCCTGGGGTAAATGCGCCAGGAAAATTCCCATTTTCTGGCGCAATTAGGGCTGCGCTATTAGCGCTGCTCTATTAGCGTGCACTAATTGCGCCGAACATCCCCCATTGCAACCAATGGACCCAATGGGTAATGGGGAGTTACAGTTACCGCCCAACCCTTGATCTGGCGGTAATAGCGCCGGACCGGTTGGCGGTAACACAATTAGCACGGGCGGTATCCCGGTGGGAATGCCAGGATAGAGCCCAACTCGTGATGAGGCCCATAGTCCGAAATGAATGCGTTTTCTACTCTAAATGCTTTCTGGAAGTTTTTGTCTGCATTGGGAATTTGAGGTGTTTAAGAACAGACTAAATCAGTGATTCACCCCCTGAAGTGTGCCTGAAATAAACCTTTAATGAGTCTAGCAATTATTGTGTAGAATTCCAGAAAGACAAATTATTTGTTATTCCCATTCTTTCTTATATAGGGTCACGGCTTAAAGTGTTACACTTGTGGAACCCTCTGTTATTTTAAAGAAGCATAAACAAGAAAGTCAGCCGCTCTAGAAACAAAGAGTCACATGGCACTGGCCACAGCCCAGGAGCTACAATTTGTTTAAAAAATATTGTTTAAAAAGTTTTTGTTTTTTGTTTAGGGGTAGCAAGGGAGACTCTGTGTCCCAGGTACGACCCCTGGCGATCCCAAATGACATCCCTGGGAGTTCACTTTAAACAGCAAGGAATCAGATAGCAAAAGCAAATGGGCCTTCAGGGGACGAGACGGCAAAAGAAATATGTTCATATCCAAAGAAAGCTGCAAATCCTGTTCCTAGAGGCCGTTATATTTCCAGCTAAAAACCAATAGGGTGCAGAGATTGTGATAACATAACACCACTCTGGTGGTGTTTATACTTTTCTTCATTAGTTGTTCCACCGCCCACTTGCAGATTTCACAAATAGGAATTCAACCACATTACCATACGTAGCTGGCTGGACAATGCACCTCCCGTGTCTGAGGCATCCTGATCAGTTGCCTTGCTCTCTGACCTTCAGCTTGACATTCTGGCACCTCGATGGTAAACTCATGCAGGGCAGCCATGACACTAGTGGCGTACAGCAGTATGGTACAATAAAAGGCCTTCCACAATATTATTTCATAACATAGACTGACAGTACACAATTAGACAATTAGTCAGTATCCCACTAGGCAAAATCATTCGAGAGAAGAGGCCTACAGCAGATTAATGGACAAAGGTGTGTCCCACTAGAGGGCTGTACTATTAGACAATAGCAGACAATTCTAGCTCCTCGGAGACTACTGTAAAGTAATTTGGCGCAGAATTAAAAAAAACGATTACAAAAATAATACAAGAGGCACTTCATTAAACATTAGTATTTCACACTAGGTGGCTGGAGATCACCAATAGAACATTAGATAATAGTGCCTCACACTAGAGGTTGCTGCACACCAATACACAATATCACTTCATCACAGAGGCCTGTGGCACCCCAAAACACAATATCTCTTTATCATAGAGGGCGGTGGCACCCCAATACACAATATCACTTCATCACAGAGGCCTGTGGCACCCCAAAACACAATATCTCTTTATCATAGAGGGCGGTGGCACCCCAATACACAAAATCTCTTCATCATAGAGGCCTGTGGCACTCCAATACACAATATCTCTTCACCATAGACGCCCGTGACTCCCCAGTACACAATATCTCTTCATCATAGAGGTATGTGGCACCCCAATACACAATATCTCTTCATCATAGAGGCATGTGCCACCCCAATACACAATATCTCTTCATCATAGAGGTATGTGGCACCCCAATACACAATATCTCTTCATCATAGAGGCATGTGGCACCCCAATACACAATATCTCTTCATCATAGAGGCCTGTGGCACCCCAAAACATAATGTCTCTTCATCATAGAGGCCTGTGGCACCTCAATACGCAAAATCTCTTCATCATAGAGGCCTGTGGCACCTCAATACACAAAATCCCTTCATCATAGAGGCCTGTGGCACCCCAATACACAATATCTCTTCATCATAGAGGCCTGTGGCACCCCAATACACAATATCTCTTCATCATAGAGACATGTGGCACCCCAATTCACAATATCTCTTCATCACAGACGCCTGTGGGACCCCAATACACAATACCTCTTCGTCATAGAGACATGTGGCACCCCAATACACAATATCACTTCGTCACAGAGGCCTGTGGCACCTCAATACACAATATCTCTTCATCACAGAGGCCTGTGGGACCCCAATACACAATACCTCTTCATCATGGAGGCCTGTGGCACCCCAAAACATAATGTCGCTTCATCATAGAGGCCTGTGGCACCTCAATACACAATATCTCTTCATCACAGAGGCCTGTGGGACCCCAATACACAATACCTCTTCATCATAGAGGCCTGTGGCACCCCAAAAAATAATGTCTCTTCATCATAGAGGCCTGTGGCACCTAAATACACAATATCACTTCATCACAGAGGCCTGTGGGACCCCAATACACAATACCTCTTCATCATAGAGGCCTGTGGCACCCCAAAAAATAATGTCTCTTCATCATAGAGGCCTGTGGCACCCCAAAACATAATGTCTCTTCATCATAGAGGCCTGTGGGACCCCAATACACAATACATCTTCATCATAGAGGCCGGTGGCACCCCAATAAACAATATCTCTTCACCATAGAGGCCTGTGGCCCCCCAATACACAATATCTTTTCATCATCGAGGCCTTTGGCACCCAATACACAACATCACTTCCACTTCATCATAGAGGCCGGTGGCACCCCAATACACAATATCTCTTCATCATAGAGGCCTGTGGTACCCAACTACACAATATCTCTTCATCATCGAGTCCTGTGGCACCCCAATACACAATATCTCTTCATCACAGAGTCCCGTGGCACCCCAATACACAATATCTCTTCATTGTAGAGTCATATGGCACCCCAATAAACAATATCTCTTCATCATAGAGGCCTGTGGCACCCCAATACACAATATCTCTTCATCATCGAGGCCTTTGGCACCCAATACACAACATCACTTCATCATAGAGGCCGGTGGCACCCCAATACACAATATCTCTTCATCATAGAGGCCTATGGCACCCCAATACACAATATCTCTTCATTATCGAGGCCTGTGGCACCCCAATACTCAATATCTCTTCATCATAGAGACCCGTGGCACCCCAATACACAATATCTCTTAATCACAGAGTCCCGTGGCACCCCAATACACAATATCTCTTCATCACAGAGTCCCGTGGCACCCCAATACACAATATCTCTTCATCATAGAGTCATATGGCACCCCAATACACAATATCTCTTCATCATAGAGTCCCGTGGCACCCCAATACACAATATCTCTTCATCATAGAGTCATATGGCACCCCAATAAACAATATCTCTTCATCATAGAGGCCTGTGGCACCCCAATAAACAATATCTCTTCATCATAGAGTCCCGTGGCACCCCAATACACAATATCTCTTCATCATAGAGTCATATGGCACCCCAATAAACAATATCTCTTCATCATAGAGGCCTGTGGCACCCCAATACACAATATCTCTTCATCATTGAGGCCTGTGGCACCCAAACACACAATATTCCTTCATCATCGAGGCCTGTGGCACCTCAATACACAATATATCTTCATCATAGAGGCCTGTGGGACCCCAATACACAATACCTCTTCATCATAGAGGCCGGTGGCACCCCAATACACAATATCTCTTCATCACAGAGGCCTGTGGCACCCCAATACACAATATCTCATCATCATAGAGGCATGTGGCACCCCAATACACAATATCTCTTCATCATCGAGGCCTGTGGCACCCCAATAAACAATATCTCTTCTTCATCGAGGCCTGTGGCACCCAATACACAACATCACTTCATCATAGAGGCCAGTGGCACCCCAATAAACAATATCTCTTCATCATCGAGGCCTTTGGCACCCAATACACAACATCACTTCATCATCGAGGCCAGTGGCACCCCAATAAACAATATCTCTTCATCATAGAGTCCCGTGGCACCCCAATACACAATATCTCTTCATCATTGAGGCCTGTGGCACCTACATATACAATACCTCTTCATCACAGAATCCCGTGGCACCCCAATACACAATATCTCTTCATCATCGAGGCCTGTGGCACCCAAAAACACAATATTCCTTCATCATCGAGGCCTGTGGCACCTAAATACACAACATATATCTTCATCATAGAGGCCTGTGGGACCCCAATACACAATACCTCTTCATCATAGAGGCCGGTGGCACCCCAATACACAATATCTCTTCATCATCGAGGCCTGTGGCACCCAATACACAACATCACTTCATCATAGAGGCCGGTGGCACCCCAATACACAATATCTCTTCATCATAGAGTCCTGTGGCACCCCAATACACAATATCTCTTCATCATAGAGTCCCGTGGCACCCCAATACACAATATCTCTTCATCACAGAGTCCCGTGGCACCCCAATCCACAATATCTCTTCATCACAGAGTCCCGTGGCACCCCAATAAACAATATCTCTTCATCATAGAGTCCCGTGGCACCCCAATACACAATATCTCTTCATCACAGAGTCCCGTGGCACCCCAATACACAATATCTTTCATCATAGAGTCATATGGCACCCCAATAAACAATATCTCTTCATCATAGAGGCCTGTGGCACCCCAATACACAATATCCCTTCATCATTGAGGCCTGTGGCACCCAAATACACAATATTCCTTCATCATCGAGGCCTGTGGCACCTCAATACACAATATATCTTCATCACAGAGGCCTGTGGGACCCCAATACACAATACCTCTTCATCATAGAGGCCGGTGGCACCCCAATACACAATATCTCTTCATCACAGAGGCCTGTGGCACCCCAATACACAATATCTCTTCATCATAGAGGCATGTGGCACCCCAATACAAAATATCTCTTCATCATCGAGGCCTGTGGCACCCCAATAAACAATATCTCTTCATCATCGAGGCCTGTGGCACCCCAATACACAATATCTCTTCATCATAGAGGCCTGTGGCACCCCAATAGACAATATCTCTTCATCATAGAGGCCTGTGGCACCTACATACACAATATATCTTCATCATAGAGGCCTGTGGAACCCCAATACACAATATCTATTATTCATAGAGGCCGGTGGCACCCCAATAAACAATATCTCTTCATCATAGAGTCCCGTGGCACCCCAACACAAAATCTCTTCATCATAGAGGCCTGTGGCACCTACATACACAATATCTTTTCATCATACAGTCCCGTGGCACCCCAATAAACAATATCTCTTCATCATAGAGTCCCGTGGCACCCCAATACACAATATCTCTTCATCATAGAGGCCTGTGGCACCTACATACACAATATATCTTCATCATAGAGGCCTGTGGGACCCCAATACACAATACCTCTTCATCATAGAGGCCGGTGGCACCCCGATACACAATATCTCTTCATCACAGAGGCCTGTGGCACCCGAATACACAATGTCTCTTCATCATAGAGGCCTGTGGCACCCCAATAAACAATATCTCTTCATCATCGAGGCCTGTGGCACCCAATACACAACATCACTTCATCATAGAGGCCGGTGGCACCCCAATACACAATATCTCTTCATCATAGAGGCCGGTGGCACCCCAATACACAATATCTCTTCATCACAGAGGCCTGTGGCACCCCAATACACAATATCTCTTCATCATAGAGGCATGTGGCACCCCAATACAAAATATCTCTTCATCATCGAGGCCTGTGGCACCCCAATAAACAATATCTCTTCATCATCGAGGCCTGTGGCACCCAATACACAACATCACTTTATCATAGAGGCCAGTGGCACCCCAATAAACAATATCTCTTCATCATAGAGTCCTGTGGCACCCCAATACACAATATCTCTTCATCATCGAGGCCTGTGGCACCTACATATACAATACCTCTTCATCACAGAGGCCTGTGGGACCCCAATACACAATACCTCTTCATCATAGAGGCCGGTGGCACCCCAATACACAATATCTCTTCATCACAGAGTCCCGTGGCACCCCAATACACACTATCTCTTCATCATCGAGGCCTGTGGCACCCAAAAACACAATATTCCTTCATCATCGAGGCCTGTGGCACCTAAATACACAATATATCTTCATCATAGAGGCCTGTGGGACCCCAATACACAATACCTCTTCATCATAGAGGCCGGTGGCACCCCGATACACAATATCTCTTCATCACAGAGGCCTGTGGCACCCGAATACACAATGTCTCTTCATCATAGAGGCCTGTGGCACCCCAATAAACAATATCTCTTCATCATCGAGGCCTGTGGCACCCAATACACAACATCACTTCATCATAGAGGCCGGTGGCACCCCAATACACAATATCTCTTCATCATAGAGGCCTGTGGCACCCCAATAGACAATATCTCTTCATCATAGAGGCCTGTGGCACCTACATACACAATATATCTTCATCATAGAGGCCTGTGGAACCCAATACACAATATCTATTATTCATAGAGGCCGGTGGCACCCCAATAAACAATATCTCTTCATCATAGAGTCCCGTGGCACCCCAACACAAAATCTCTTCATCATAGAGGCCTGTGGCACCTACATACACAATATCTTTTCATCATACAGTCCCGTGGCACCCCAATAAACAATATCTCTTCATCATAGAGTCCCGTGGCACCCCAATACACAATATCTCTTCATCATAGAGGCCTGTGGCACCTACATACACAATATATCTTCATCATAGAGGCCTGTGGGACCCCAATACACAATACCTCTTCATCATAGAGGCCGGTGGCACCCCAATACACAATATCTCTTCATCACAGAGGCCTGTGGCACCCGAATACACAATATCTCTTAATCATCGAGGCCTGTGGCACCCAATACACAACATCACTTCATCATAGAGGCCGGTGGCACCCCAATAAACAATATCTCACGCCTGTGACACCACAATACACAACATCTCTTCATCACAGAGGCCTGTGGCACCCCAATACACAATATCTCTTCATCATCAAGGCCTGTGGCACCCAATACACAATATCTCTTCATCATCGAGGCCTTTGGCACCCCAATACACAATATCTCTTCATCATAGAAGCCTGTGGCACCCCAATACACACTAACTCTTCATCATCGAGGCCTTTGGCACCCCAATACACAATATCTCTTCATCATAGAGGCCTGTGGCACCCCAATACACAATATATCTTCATCATCGAAGCCTTTGGCACCCCAATACACAATATCTATTCATCATAGAGGCCTGTGGCACCCCAATACACAATATCTCTTCATCATAGAGGCTGTTGGCACCCCAATACATGATATCTCTTCATCATAGACGCCAGTGACTCCCCAATACACAATGGGCCAATAAACGACCCAGGCGGTAAGTTACCGCCTGGGCCGTGACTTTACCACCATGGCGTAAACTACGTTTACGCCATGGTGGTAGGCGGACTTACCGCCCCATTCCGAGGTCGGCGGGGCGGTAAGTCCCCAATCCCCATTTACCCTTCCCCATTCCCATTTTTGCCCCATAGGGCATAATGGGAGTGGGGAAGGCGTTAATTACGCCACCGTAAATTACGGTGGCGTAATTAACTCCATGGTCCCTTAGCACCATGGATTTTAACACCTGCTAAAAGCAGGTGTTAAAAGCTCTATGGCGCTAAGGGACCTCATACTCAGGCGGTAAGGGTCGGCGCTGTTTACGCTGCCGTAAACCCCTTACCGCCTGGGTCGGAATGAGGCCCAATATCTCTTCATCACAGAGGCCTGCGTCACCTCAATAAACAACATCACTTCATCATAGAGGGCGGTGGCACCCCAATATACAATATCTCTTCATCATCGAGGCCTTTGGCACCCCAAAACACAATATCTCTTCATCATCGAGGCCTGCGACACCCAATAAACAACATCACTTCATCATAGAGGGCGGTGGCACCCCAATATACAATATCTCTTCATCATCGAGGCCTTTGGCACCCCAATACACAATATTTATTCATCATAGAGGCCTGTGGCACCCCAATACACAATATCTCTTCATCATAGAGGCCGTTGGCACCCCATTACACAATATCTCTTCATCATGGAGGCCTTTGGCACCCCAATACACAATATCTATTAATCGTGGAGGCCTTTGGCACCCCAATACACAACATCACTTCATGATAGAGGCCGGTGGCACCCCAATAAACAATATATCTTCATCATAGAGGCCTGTGGCACCCCAATACACAATATCTCTTCATCATCGAGGCCTTTGGCACCCCAATACACAATATCTATTCACCATAGAGGCCTGTGGCACCCCAATACACAATATCTCATCATCATAGAGGCCGTTGGCACCCCAATACACAATATCTCTTCATCACAGAGGCCTGCAGCACCCCAATACACAATATCTATTCATCACAGAGGCCTGTGGCACCTCAATACACACTATCTCTTCATCATAGAGGCCTGTGGCACCCCAATACACAATACCTCTTCATCATAGAGAATGTTGGCACCCCAATACACAATATCTCTTCATCATAGACGCCCATGAATCCCCAATACACAATATCTCTTCATCACAGAGGCCTGCGGCACGCCAGTAGACATTATTACTTCATTATAAAGGCCTACAGTAAACCGCTATGCAAGCGCATTTCACAATAGAGTCCTTCATCTCACCATTAGACAATTGTATTTCACACTAGAGGCCTGCAGCTCACCATGAGACGATTGTATTTCACACTAGAAGCCTCCAGGTCACCATGAGACAATAGTATTTCACACTAAGTGTCCTTCAGCTCACCACGAGACAATAGCATTCCACGCATTAGCCCTGCAGCACATCATTGGCCAACGGTATGTCAAAAGACCTGTATTACACCATTGGACACAACAATGTCAAATTAGAGTCCTGCAGCTTGCCATGAGCCAATAGCATTTCACACTAGAAGTCTGCGGCCCACCATGAGACAATAGCATTTCACACTAGAGGGCTGTGGCCCACCATGAGACAATAGCATTTCACACTAGAGGTCTGCGGCCCACTGTGAGACAATAGCATTTCACAATAGAGGCCTGTGTCCCACCATGAGGCAATAGCATCTCACACTAGAGGCATGCACCCCATCATGAGACAATAGCATTTCACACTAGAAGCCTGCAGGCCACCAGTAGACAGCATCTCACAATAGAGGCCTGTGTCCCACCATGAGATAATAGCATTTCACACTAGAGGCCTGCTGCCCACCATGAGACAATAGCATATCACAATAGAGGCCTGTGGCCCACCATGAGGCAATAGCATTTCACAATAGAGGCCTGTGGCCCTCCATGAGGCAATTGCATCGCACACTAGAGGCCTGTGGCCCAACTTGAGACAATAAAATTTCACGCTAGAGGCCTGCGGCCCACCATGAGACAATAGCATTGCACACTAGAGGCCTGCTGCCCACCATGAGACAATAGCATCTCACACTAGAGGCATGCGTCCCACCATGAGACAATAGCATCTCACACTAGAGGCATGCACCCCATCATGAGACAATAGCATTTCACATTAGAAGCCTGCAGGCCACCAATAGACAGCATTTCACATTAGAGGCCTGTGGCCCAACATGAGCCAATAGCATATCACGCATCTGATACTAGAGGTGTGCAGCCCACCATGAGACAATGGCATTTCACAATAGAGGCCTGCGGCCCACCATGAGACAATAGCATTGCACACTAGAGGCCTGTGGCCCAACTTGAGACAATATAATTTCATGCTAGAGGCCTGCAGCCCACCATGAGACAATAGCATTTAACACTAGAAGCCTGCAGGCCACCAGTAGACAGCATCTCACACTAGAGGCCTCCTGGCCCACCATGAGACAATAGCATTTCACATTAGAGGCCGGCGGCCCACCATGAGACAATAGCATTTTACACTAGAGGCCTGCGTCCCACCATGAGACAATAGTATCTCACACTAGAGGCCTGCTGCCCACCATGATACAATAGCATTTCACACTAGAGACCTGCTGCCCACAATGAGACAATAGAATTTCACACTAGAGACAATAGCATTTCACACTAGAAGCCTGCATACCACCAGGAGACAGCATCTCACACTAGAGGCCTGCTGGCCCACCATGAGACACTAGCATTTTACACTAGAGGCCTGCGTCCCACCATGAGACAATAGTATCTCACACTAGAGGCATGCACCCCATCATGAGACAATAGCATCTCACACTGGAGGCCTGCTGCCCACCATGATACAATAGCATTTCACACTAGAGGCCTGCTGCCCACCATGAGACAATAGCATTTCACACTAGAGGCCTGCAGGAGACAGCATCTCACACTAGAGGCCTGCTGGCCCACCATGAGACAATAGCATTTTACATTAGAGGCCTGGGGCCCACCATGAGACACTAGCATTTTACACTAGAGGCCTGCGTCCTACCATGAGACAATAGCATTTCACACTAGAGGCCTGCACCCCATCATGAGACAATAGCATCTCACACTAGAGGCCTGCTGCCCACCATGATACAATAGAATTTCACACTAGAGGCCTGCTGCCCACCATGAGACAATAGCATTTCACACTAGAGGCCTGCGGCCAACCATGAGACAATAGCATTTCACACTAGAGGCCTGCGGCCTACCATGAGACAATAGCATTTCACACTAGAGGCCTGCGGCCAACCATGAGACAATAGCATTTCTCACTAGACGCCTGTGGCCCAACATGAGCCAATAGTATATCACGCATCTCATTATAAAGGCCTGCGGTCCACCATGAGACAATAGTATTTCACAATAGAGGACTGTGTCCCACCATGAGACAATAGCATTTCACACTAGAGGACTGCGGCCAACCATAAGACAATAGCATTGCACACTCGAGGTCTGTGGCCCAACATGAGCCAATAGCATATCACGCATCTCATACTAGAGGTGTGCAGCCCACCATGAGACAATAGGATTTCACACTAGAGACCTGCGGGCCACCATAAGTCAATAGCATTTCACACTAGAGACCTGCGGGCCACCATAAGTCAATAGCATTTCACACTAGAGACCTGCCGGCCACCATAAGTCAATAGCATTTCACACTAAGGGTCTGCAGCTCACCATTAGAATAGACAATAGTATTTTACACCAGAGGCGTGTAGCCCACTGTTGTCAATAGTATTACACACTGAGAATGACAGGTCTCAATGAGACAAAAGCATTTCACACTAAAGGCCTTCAGAACCCCATTGGATGCAACTATGTCACACTAGAGACCTGCAACTTGCCATGAGACAATAGCATTGCCCACTAGAGGTCTGCGGCCCACCATGAGCCAATAGCATTTCACACTAGAGGCCTGTGGTCCAACATGAGCCAATAGTATATCACGCATCTCATTATAGAGGCCTGCGGCCCACCATGAGACAATAGCATTGCCCACTAGAGGTCTGCAGCCCAACATGAGCCAATAGCATTTCACACTAGAGGCCTGTGGCCCAACATGAGCCAATAGCATTTCACACTAGAGACCTGCGGGCCACCATGAGACAATAGCATTTCACACTAGAGACCTGCGAGCCAACATGAGACAATGGCATTTCACACTAGAGACCTGCGAGCCACCATGAGACAATAGCATTTCACACTAGGGACCTGCGAGCCAACATGAGACAATGGCATTTCACACTAGAGACCTGCGGGCCACCATGAGACAATAGCATTTCACACTAGAGGCCTGAGGCCCAACATGAGCCAATAGCATTTCACACTAGAGGCCTGCGGGCCACCATGAGACAATAGCATTTCACACTAGAGACCTGCGGGCCACCATGAGACAATAGCATTTCACACTAGAGACCTGCGGGCCACCATGAGACAATAGCATTTCACACTAGAGGCCTGCGGGCCACCATGAGACAATAGCATTTCACACTAGGGACCTGCGAGCCAACATGAGACAATGGCATTTCACACTAGAGACCTGCGGGCCACCATGAGACAATAGCATTTCACACTAGAGGCCTGAGGCCCAACATGAGCCAATAGCATTTCACACTAGAGGCCTGCGGGCCACCATGAGACAATAGCATTTCACACTAGAGACCTGCGGGCCACCATGAGACAATAGCATTTCACACTAGAGACCTGCGGGCCACCATGAGACAATAGCATTTCACACTAGAGGCCTGCGGGCCACCATGAGACAATAGCATTTCACACTAGAGGCCTGCGGGCCACCATGAGACAATAGCATTTCACACTAGAGACCTGCGGGCCACCATGAGACAATAGCATTTCACACTAGAGACCTGCGAGCCACCATGAGACAATAGCATTTCACACTAGAGGCCTGCGGGCCACCATGAGACAATAGCATTTCACACTAGAGACCTGCGAGCCACCATGAGACAATAGCATTTCACACTAGAGGCCTGCGGGCCACCATGAGACAATAGCATTTCACACTAGAGACCTGCGGGCCACCATGAGACAATAGCATTTCACACTAGAGACCTGCGAGCCACCATGAGACAATAGCATTTCACACTAGAGGCCTGCGGGCCACCATGAGACAATAGCATTTCACACTAGAGACCTGCGGGCCACCATGAGACAATAGCATTTCACACTAGAGACCTGCGAGCCACCATGAGACAATAGCATTTCACACTAGAGGCCTGCGGGCCACCATGAGACAATAGCATTTCACACTAGAGACCTGCGAGCCACCATGAGACAATAGTATCTCACACTAGAGGCCTGCGGCCCACCATGAGACAATAGAATCCCACTGGAGACCAGCTTGGGGCACAGCGTCAGACCCTGGCATTACAGAGCAGAGGCCTGCTTTTACCACTAGATCTGCAGTTTTAGGCCAGTAAGTGCACATGCTTAGCTTATTCGCACCACTCTACAAGTGCCCCTCCCATAGTGTGCTTTGAGTGAGAATTCCGTGCCTGTAAACGTTTATTTCGTTATTTTGTTATTGTGCATTGGTTTGTATTAAACCTTTCAGAAACACATAATAGAATTTGCATACATACGATATGTTAAAAAAAAATACCCTATATACACATAAAATAAGATCAGTTCATACAATTAAATTAAAAGAATTAATGATTACAAAAAAAACAGAGCAAGGCTCAACCCCTATCATAAATCATCTACATTTAATGATTCAAAAAACGAATTCTGTTCAATGTTTATTGTACTAATTGCAAACTTTCCTGGCAGTACACTATCTTTCTTTGTTTTGTGTTCAGTGGTTTAACTCTCAGGCGCTGGGAGGATTCCGCCAGCGGTACCTACCACACTTTGCTTGGCACAGCTCTATGCAAGGGCGCTTGTGACAGCTGCGTGTTGCATGGCCAAGAGACTCCAAAATCCAATTTTCATTGGTGTATATCAACACAAGTGTTGTTAGAAGAATTAACTGCGTGTGAGTGTTTGCGTGAGAGCAGGAGGGAGTAGACAAAGCATCAAACCTTTATGTGTATTGTAAACTTCCATTCAATGTGACACTCTCCCTGCAACCGGCCGCATTGGTCCAAAACATGCCTCTGGGCTGTAGAGCCATTGTAACGCCTCTCTCTGATTATATATTGAATGCTTTCCTGGTGCTCCCTGCAGCAAGTGCATTTGCCTCCACTATACATGTGTGCTTGCATTGTGCTCCTTCAGGGTCGGACTGGGACAAGAAATAGTCCCGGTCACCCAAAAGAAAGTGTCCCACCCCCCGCGACCCTTCACCTCTGATAACATCACCGGAAGTGATGTCATTTGACCCCACCCCAAAGTGACATCCCAGGAAGCGATGAAACACGACTTTTCACCCCTTGACAAAACAGGAAGTGGCATCAAATAGCATTGTCCCTAAGTACATTAAATTACAGTGAGTCCAAGCAGACGTCCAAGGCCAAATGATAATATGTTATTGTAGAGCACTTAGGCTTAAGCTCTTTGTTATAGAACAAATATGCATACAATATCACCCAACCTACGTTGGTACTCATTTATCGACGTAAGAAGGCTTTTTCAAAAAAGAAAAAAAGAAATGGAAAAAATATAAAAAAATTTCTATGTTTTATTTCTCCAAACCGGCCCAGGCATGGCCAGAAACCGGCCCCCACTCCACAGACCCGATTTCGGCCCGGCCACGATCCGAAATGGAGAGGGGCCAATCCGACCCTGTGCTCCTTACAACTGTCCCTTTTATTGAACTATCCATATCTAATGCTTCCCTGGCGCTCCCGGCTACTGATCCCCTTGCTTCCTCTGTTCACTAATGTGTGCTTGTATTGTTCTTCCTGCACAGGTCCCCTTGATTCCACTATTCATAATGAATGCTTCTCTGGTGCTCCCGGCAACTGATCCCCTTGCTTCCTCTGTTCACTAATGTGTGCTTGTATTGTTCTTCCTGCACAGGTCCCCTTGATTCCACTATTCATAATGAATGCTTCCCTGGTGCTCCCGGCAACTGATCCCCTTGCTTCCTCTGTTCACTAATGTGTGCTTGTATTGTTCTTCCTGCACAGGTCCCCTTGATTCCACTATTCATAATGAATGCTTCCCTGGTGCTCCCGGCAACTGATCCCCTTGCTTCCTCTGTTCACTAATGTGTGCTTGTATTGTTCTTCCTGCACAGGTCCCCTTGATTCCACTATTCATAATGAATGCTTCCCTGGCGCTCCCGGCAACTGATCCCCTTGCTTCCTCTGTTCACTAATGTGTGCTTGTATTGTTCTTCCTGCACAGGTCCCCTTGATTCCACTATTCATAATGAATGCTTCCCTGGTGCTCCCGGCAACTGATCCCCTTGCTTCCTCTGTTCACTAATGTGTGCTTGTATTGTTCTTCCTGCACAGGTCCCCTTGATTCCACTATTCATAATGAATGCTTCCCTGGTGCTCCCGGCAACTGATCCCCTTGCTTCCTCTGTTCACTAATGTGTGCTTTTATTGTTCTTCCTGCACAGGTCCCCTTGATTCCACTATTCATAATGAATGCTTCCCTGGTGCTCCCGGCTACTGATCCCCTTGCTTCCTCTGTTCACTAATGTGTGCTTGTATTGTTCTTCCTGCACAGGTCCCCTTGATTCCACTATTCATAATGAATGCTTCCCTGGTGCTCCCGGCTACTGATCCCCTTGCTTCCTCTGTTCACTAATGTGTGCTTGTATTGTTCTTCCTGCACAGGTCCCCTTGATTCCACTATTCATAATGAATGCTTCCCTGGTGCTCCCGGCAACTGATCCCCTTGCTTCCTCTGTTCACTAATGTGTGCTTGTATTGTTCTTCCTGCACAGGACCCCTTGATTCCACTATTCTTAAATGTTACTTGTATTGTGCTCCATGAAAGTCGCCCCCTTGTGAGCCTCGCCTTTCTACTCATCTCTTCTCTTTTCTTGTCGTGTGCTCACTGCACCTGGTCCAACTGTATTTCTTATTGTTCACCAGTCTCCCTATCCCGCCTCCCCTGCCTGTTCTCCTCTGTAGTGCCCAGACATGCTCCGTTCCTTCTCTGTGTGATGGATCCTCTCTCTTTTTAGAGGTCAAACAAAAAAGGTTATTGATTCAACTCTTTTCTTTCTGATTAGCTGAACACATGTGGTCATGTTCTATTCTGAGTGGTAATGTACAATTATTGACCAGATAGTCAATCAAAAGGAATAATTATTGACTTATTGGGGGTCATTATGAGGTGGGCGGTAAGGGATACCCGGCACCGGTAAGGAGACCGGTGCCGTAAACCCTTACCGCCCTATTCCGAGGTCCCTTAGCTTAGCGGGTCCCACCTGGAACGGCTGGTCTGACCAGCGTTCTATACGGGACCCGTTAAGGGACCTTGGAGCTAATAACGGGCCCGCAATTAGCAGGCCCGTTATTAGCACCTTCCCATTGAGCCCTATGGGGGCTCAAATGGGAATGGGGAATGGCTTTTGCAATGGGGACTTACCGGGACCGCCTAGGCAAGTCCCCACTCCACCAGACCGGACCCGGACCAATTTTGGAGGCAGCCATGGTGCTAATAGCGCCATGGCTACCTCCAAACTCGGAATGAAGCCCATTGACTTCAATTGAATTCTGCGCCCAAAAGCACAGGTAAAGTTACATAATGGAAAGTCACTAATGTTACTGCGCTGAGTAATGTAATTATACTGAGAGCTTGATCTCTCCAATAACACATGAACAATTGCCGGTTGAGTTTGCGCAGCCTATAACAATGTGAATCACCCAGATAGTCAGTGTTTAACCAGTGGTGGTCAATCCCATTGGATAGGCCTGATGCAGTGTAAACATGGTTAATGGTGGGAGGTGAGGTACATGTGTTGCATCAGGATTAGTAATGCAAGTAGCGCCTGAACAGGTCAGCACTCACAGCACCTCTCTTTCACCCCTCCAACAGTTCCTCCTATACTAGTTGTAGTGCTTTGAATGATTTGTGTGTTCTCAGTGAGGTCACAAAGCAATCCTATAGTAGTAATTCTAGACTGAATTCTGAGGAACTGTGGGTGATGGGGGTCTGAGCGATACCGTGCCCCCAAACATTGTTTAAAGTCTAGTATGTTTTAATCGGGAGACATCTAGTTCAGGGGAATTTTCCAACAACCCAAAATTAGGGGGGCACAATTTTCATTTATTTAATAAAGTACTTTGAATGAATGTGGGACACACAATTTAACACTATTGATTCCTTACAACCTTCCTCCTCTTTCTGGACAAGAAACACACTGGGTTGGACAGGGTTGGACAGAAGGTCTACTTATTAATAAAATAGAAATTATTGAATCAAGTTAAATGTGCACACTTTATGCATCTATAGAATTCCAACATTGATAGTGACTTCAATGAAGAATAATCAAATCAATGCACTTTGTTGCATCACTTTTCTATGCTATGTTTATATGAATGTCAACATTTGTAAGACAGACAAGTCAACATGTACACATTTTATTTACCATATCTGCACATGCACCACAGATTGCAAAATGCATGAGGGTCCAGGATAACGTTTTCATTTTTTTTAAACAATTTAAATTAGAACATCCCTATACTTCCCCCATATTGAAAATATATACCTCTCAGCTTTACTCATTGCAGAAATATCATTCTAGAAAATTCTATTGAAAAACTGTCTCCTTGTCTTTCCTGCATGTAAATCGCTTGTAAAAAAGAATCGGTATATTCAACGTAAAATTTTGCTAAATTTCCTTGTTATCTTATCCAAATTTGTATAGCGCACGTTCAACCAAAGGGCATCTTGGAGCTGCGATACACAACATTAGACTGGGGCAGCAGAATAGCCTGAAATAGAAGTGTCTTCAGTGACCGCCTGAATTCAATGTGTTTCTGCGTAGCTCTAGGAGCAGGGGCCAGGGAATTCCACAATTTGCTGGCGGCAATGGAGAATGCACAGCCCCAACCCTATAAAGATCAAAATCTGGCAAGCATAACCAGGCAAGCATTCCCCAAGAGAAGATTCCGCTTAGGAAGATAAGAAAAGTACTTATCTCGAAGGTATTCAACCCCCGACCATAGTAAGCCCGATGGACCAGACAAAGGGATTTAAACTTGATCCTCTTGGCCATTGGGAGACAGTGAAGTGAACGGAGTTACGGGAGTGATATTTGAACCATAAGGAGTAATAGTGGCTACCGAGGCAGCCGGATGTTTGCAAAAGCTGCAACCACCGAATGAGGCCAATAGGCTGAGCTGATAACAGGGCACTGCAGTAATCAATCCTGCTCAAGACTAGTGAGGCAACTACCAAGGGTCGTGGATGACTAGGCAGAAATGGCAACACCCCGTGGAGCACCTTTAGATGGAAGTGGCCTGTCTTACAGACCATATTGACCAGAGAGGCAATCGACAGTGACAAGGACAAAAAAACACACACATTCTTAACCATGATCACAGGAATAGGAAAATCACCCAAAGCAGAAGGCCAACAAGAAGGAGTCCATATAGTGGGGAAAGAAGGCAAACCAACCACCAGAACCTCTGTCTTGTCCCCATTGAGCTTAAGCCAGTTTCTGTTCATCCACTCCTTCACGGCCACCAGGCTCCCACATAGGCCAGATGATATATCAGCATGGTGAAGATCTAAGCAAACCAAAATCTGAGTGTCCTCATCATAGGAGTCACACCGGAGACGGATGAGACAGACAAGGGGCTGAATATAGATGTTAAATAGCATGAGAGACAAAGCACAGCCTTGAGGAACACCACAGGACAGTGACTCAGAAGAGGAGATGAAAGCAGGCAGAGACTGAGATTGGCGCCTATCCGTCAGAAAAGATGTAAACCACGACAGGACGGGCCCAGGGAGACATACCAAAGCCAGGCAGGACAGCAGAATGGAGTGGTCGACCATGTCGAAAGCAGCTGACAGGTCTAGCAGTATCAAGGCTCCCACTCCACCCTGCTCAACCAGCCTGGCTAGAACATCGGCTACAGATACTAGGACACTCTTGTCTCCATTCCCTGGGTCAAAAGCCTGAATGGAAAGGGTAAATGAAGATTCAAGGAATGTAGAGACAAGAGGAGATACCAACAATTCCAACAGCTTCATAAAGAAGGGAAGAAGAGAAATGGGGTAATAATTGGCCAGGATAGAAGGATCATGTGACGATTTCTTAAGAAGAGGGATGGTTTCTGCTTGGTTGCTGGACCCAGGGAATTACTTCAATTACATTATTCTTCTAGGAATGCACACAGTGAGATGTCCTTTTGACTCCCAAAATACTTTGTGTGTGCTAGACGTCTTCACACAGAGAAGGGGTGCGAGGATCCCCTTGTATGCACATCATTGGACCTATTCTATCAAATCTATATAATTCCAGAGGCCCATACACTTCTGAATGATTCCCTAACTTCTAAGAATGTACAGTCAAAGGATATACTCCCACTCCTCAGTACTTACAAATGACAGACATCAGGGTTTATTGTATTCATTTTTAGGGAATATTTCCCCTTAGAATTAAAATTCCCCTTCGCATTATACTTACATAGCAGTTACCTTTGGCTGTCCAACAGACAGGCGCACACCCTCTTTAGGACTGGGTTAACTCTCCACCTATGGAACAGGCCATCAGTCAGCAAGGTGGTGTCAGCTTCCCTCCACAGCCGGTCTCCCTCCCTCTGTGTTGGGGACTGTCTGCCGTCTTTCCCACTGAATAAGGCCTGGGTCTTTTACTACAGGGAATCTTCTCTTGCAGTGCTCTGCCAGTGATCCATAAAATGGGTCCAATATGAAAGCAGTCTATTCCATTCTCTTTTCTATTATCAATTATTTTTCTCTCCTTCTTCCCCCATCAATGAGTGAATGTCCAGAATCGATGGGGTTTAACTTTTATAGAGCAGAAACCACACCCCTTAAATGTATGTATCAATTCTCTAATCTAATTGGTCAATGTATGTGATTGGACAGTGGTTCAAAACTGACATCACACTAAACCAACCCCTCTGTGGTCATTGGGCCTGTAATGAGGAGGGCAGTCTGATATGAGTAACTTCCAAACTCAGTTTCCCTCCCAATTGATGTGATGTCATCTTACACATTTCTGCATTAGACATGTGTAAGTTCTTGAAAAAGCATATTCCACACGAGTAATACAATTATTAATCAATTAATCAGATTACTCTCACTTATGCAAATCAAATAATGCAATTTTCATCTTGATATGACTTATAGGGGATGGGTATTTGGCTTTTTACAAACTAAGACTTTTACAAAAATATGATTTTCCCATCTCAAAGTAATAGCCTCGCCAGCACACCAGCTAGGGTACATGGATCGCTAATATGTGCCGTTTCTGCACAAAACTATCCACATATGCCTAATTTACTTAATGAAATAAACATGTAAAAAATATAATTTTGGATCCATGTAATAGAGTCATTTAAGTTGAAAGTTTATTTTAAAAAATGAACTATTTAGGACCTTTCGTTCAAAAGCTATATAATTACCAATGCAACTTCAATGGTGCATTTTTCTATTGACTAAATATTACACACCAACTCCAGTTTCTCTGCCCAGATACAGGACATCTGGTTTGAGTTTGTTCCATCTTAGAGTTGGGGAATGTATGACTTCTGTACAAGCTGTTGTCATGGGAAGTGTTCTTTGTAGTTAAGCTGGCAGAGCCATTTATAATGTTAGTTGCATCCCCTTTGAATGTTTCCAGGATCTGGCAGCCCCTTGGGTGAGGCATCTAGCCTTCCCAGGTATGAAGAGTTTCTTTCAGGAGAGGTCTGGCGGATTGACATTTTACATTATATGAGAGGGGACCCCTACTAACTGCTGCTCAAAATGAATTCAATGTATATTTAAGGATTCAAGCCCAAGCTCAGAGACAGATGTAAGTTGTAGATGGGTATCATTTTCTTTTATTGCAGGGCTTGAATCCTGTTAGCAACTTCAGGCACCGTCAAAAGGTTTTATGGTTCAGCTTCTAAAGCCTTGCGTTTCATACCATTCATGGGAATAGCAGACCCTATGTCCTGTGGCTTGTTGGGGGAGGGCAGGAAAATGTCACTTGGATTTCTATTCCCAAATGATGCTGTTTCCCCAATGCAGCTTTGAAAAGTCCTCTTATTCTCCAGGTTACAATTGTAATTTCAATAAAAGCAACATTATAACATTGTATTCGCTTATCAAAGTCCCATCAAGTACTTTATTGTTTTAGAAATGTATAGGATTTACAATGCTGTTTCTTAATCCTGTATGGAAACAAAAACACACACCAGTAGAAGAATGCTGGCTCATATTTGCTGTTTGATCTTCTATGAAAGGCCCAGCTTTTCATCCCATTCTGGACTATATCTCCATTTTAATAAAGTTTACTGGATTCTTCCCTATAACATAACAATTCCCTTGTGTGCCTTGTCAAATAATGTTGAACATATGCTTTTATTTTAGATGAGCTGCAAATATTGCACATTTCCTCACACATGTGTTTTTCAGATGCTGTAGTTGCAGGGTGCAGGTCACAATTTTTGTTGCGCAGGAGATAAGCCAAACACAGACAATCATTCTGGCAAAAGGCATTCATTTTAGTATGAAAACCAGGAATAAGTGACACAATTTTCATAATTGATACCCATAGCAACATTGTCTTCTCTAAGCAATACACTTCACATCTACCAAGTGTGTACCTAGGGCACTGTACAATTTTCGTAATGAGGATGTGCCTGCTACCAAGCAACCTCCACCCACACACACCAGAAGCAAACCCAGGCGACAAGGAAACTGCTCTTGAACTGACATCTTGCAACTGCACTCCCCCAGCCCACTTTAACTTTTTTAATCCAACATAGAATGTTTTTTTCCATGTATCCCATACACCGGGGTGGGCGGGTGGGGACCAACAATCTGGCGGTTGGCAACAGGGATCCCACAATGTCAGGACACCCTGGTATCGAAAGATGGGAGGGATGAAAACGTGTTCCCTCATTTAAAGCCCACAAGTCCCAGCAAGTTCATGACTCCATGTAACCTCACTTCTTCCTCTGTCTGTGACCGATTACATCACATCGCCTGACACCACATATTTACTCCCTGCCGGCTTACCCCCACACCCAGCAACACTGCTCCGGCATTCTGGCAGGGCTTGCATCGTAGCAACTACTTTTGTTTGCTGACATTCTAAGCCTCCATGAGTTAATTAATGGCTCTTAATTTCCCTTTGCACTTATTGTGTTTCTTTGGCTGTGAATCACATTTGCAGAGTGGGCAATTAACCACTGTTAACATAGTAGCAGGGGCAATAATGCCATTGTATTGCCATGCCGCTACATTGTGTACATTTTAGGAACCTCAGAAGAATACTGGTTTAAGTCAGCTCCAATGAGATTTTAATCTGTCACCTGTAGGTTACACAGTTGATCCTTGCAACAAGACACCATATTGGCTATCAGCCTACAAAGTATTGCAGAAAATACACTGTTCTTAAATATTTACTTAAGTAGAAGAGACTGCCATATATAAGCCACTCTATTGGAAAAGAATGGCTCAGTTGAATTCTGATGCACCCAAGGGTTATGTCTTCCAGGTTCATAGTCTCATTCCCTGTTTAGCAGATTCATGGCATACCACAGCATGGTGTCCTAAAATGGAGTGCAGACCCTTCTATTCAAGGGACACTGTTTCAAGCAGGAAAAGGGCCCCCATGTGGGGAGAGAAAGGAAAGAGGTTCTGGGGCTCAGGAGAAAAAAGCACCCTCTACCATTGAGCAGGAGGGCACTTGGTTTAACCGCCACAAGGAAGAGATTTTCCTCTTTTGCCTTTAAAGCAAATTATGAGTCCAACTCAGGCCTGATCATTTGGATGGTGGTGTAAAAAGAGTGCAGTGTGAGCCGGAGGGGCAGTTGGTCTGTGGGAACTTCATTTACCGAGGTGTCGCTTAAATGGGCACTGAGTGAAATAGAAAACCTGTATTCCAATAGATTTTACTTTCAGGAGTGGCTTGGGTGTTGGATGGTTGGGATTTTGGAGGGAGACATGGGTGGACTAATGTGCCAGAGTGACAGGCAGCTGGTTGACTGCACTGGGGAAACTTACATCTAAATTAGTAATGGCGCTGAACATCAGGTCTGCTTCACTTTTTTCTTTCTTTTTTTTCTGCTTCACTTCTGATGGCACAGTATCAGTACTTCTCAATGGCACTGCTCCAGTTTCACTGTGATAGTGACAGAGATTTACAGCGGGCTTGACATACATGTAATGTGGATGTGTCAGCCCACCTCGGCAGGTCTTCATCCTTTTGATAGTACCGGCACTTTCCAGCAGATCTATTTGCATAGATTGTAACAGCACTGGCACTTCTCAGCAGCACAGCGAAACATGTGATGGTTCTCTAACAACATTTCTCAGTAGGGCTGCTTTACTTTTCATTGCACACAGCCAGTGTGTTCAGACGGGCTATTAGCCCCTTCATGGGAAGAGTAACTACATTTATGCTGTATATGTAATGTAGCATAACAAGCACTTCTGTTTTATTTTATATTTATTTGTACCACATCTCTGAATTATTTTGAATATAGCAGTAATAGCATTTCCGGGAAGAAAGTGGGGAACCTATTGTAGAGAGGGAGATGTACACATCATCTAGAGAGTCTGCCCCCTTACCTCTGTCATATTGGAAGAACAGCAACAAGACACTGTGCATGACGCCTGGTATCATCCCAAAACCACATCGGAGATATGAGAGACGTTAGGCGCTCCGACAACCGTATCAAATGTACCCTCGAATTGACGTGATAGAAGGAAGTCTGCAGACACCACTGAACATAGAAGAGCTGTAAGTGGAGTCTGACAGGTGTAAAGTGACGTCATGAAGAGAAGACACGAGGATGCACTGAAACGATATACGGAATATTCAAAGAATGAAGATGTGACTGAAGTGACAAAGCGAATATGTATGCGAATACGAATAAATCATATACACTGAGAATACAAGTGAGAAGAGATGCAGTAGATGTATATACGCAGAAACTCAAGATATCATATGGCATTTATAAAATCGACTATACACAAGTGTTTCAAGGCACGACAGGGCAAGGGAGGGGGAGCAGGGGGAAGACAAGAGCAACGATCTTACTAGGCCAGGTGACATTGAAATAACGTAAGTGCAGGGGAAAGGGAGAGAGGGTAAGTGTGGGGGAAAAGGGGAGGAGGCAGTGTAATACATAGGATCAACAGTAAGAATAAATAAAGTAAATACAACAATAGGTAGAAGTGTGGCCTGCTAGTGGCAAGTGCAGGAGTAAGTGCAGACATTAAGTGTCAAGAGCTGGAGAGGACTGCAGGGATACAGAAACAGCCCCAAAGTGCCAAGGTTGCCTGGGAGGCAGTGCCGGTGTTCAGCTGGTGGGAGAAGGTACCTAGGCCCGATATCAGAGGGTAGCCAGGTGACCAGTGCAGTTTAAGTCAGGAGTTCAGCAGGGGAGAGGAGGAGAGAAAGCAGAAGCAAAGAGGAAGTTATTGAGGTGCTTCCCGAACTGTAGAGGGTTCTCCTCAAGTTTCAGGGAGCCAGGGAGGCTGTTCCAGAGGGAGGACCCAGCCAAAGAAAGAGATCAACCACCAACTTGTTGCTTGGAGAAGCGACTGACCCTGAGGGAGTTGGAGGCGGATGAGCAAAGAGTTTGGGAAGAAAGATATTTAGGAAGAGAGAGTTGGAGGTATTGAGGCCCCAGGACCCAGAAGGCCTTGTGGCCAATGCAGAGGGTTTTGAACTTAATCCTTGCAGCCACTGGGACCCAGTGCAGAGATTTCAGTCCTGGGGAGATATGATCCCTGGGCTTGAGGCCAAAGACAAGTCTCTCAGTCCTGCTCTGGATGAGTTGCAGAGGTCGGAGAGTAGAAGCAGGCAGATTTAGAAAGAGGCTGTTGCAGTAGTCCAGCCTAGAGAGAACCAGAGCTCTGGAGACAGGGAGCTTCTGGGGGAAGGAGAGGAAAGGAAGAATACCTCTGAAGAGGTGCAGCTGGTAGTGTGACTTCTTAGAGACGTCAGAGATTTGAGGAGAGAATGAGAGAGTGGAGTCGAAGATGACCCTGAGGTTTTTATCCTCACAGGTGGGAGAAGGAAGAGGGCCAAGAGAGGCCGGCCAGAGAGTGACAGGGAAGTAGGGAGCAGGTGTGCCAATGAGGAGAATCTCAGACTTACTGGCATTAAGGCAAGATAGATAAGACACCTGGAAGCTTGCTAAACGGAGAAAATAGAACACAGGCAAAGCAGCCAAGTTGAGAAAATGGACATCGGCTTTGTATAATAATAAGCGAGAAGCCTGCAGAAGAAAACATAAGGCTGTAAATCTGACAGGCACTAGAATACAAATTTGTGCAAGAACAAAGAATATTTGTTTGGCTCAGGAACAAGTATGCCACAGCAAGAGGCAACTGCAAGGCTTGTAAGGAGTCGAATAGGATAAGCCATGTACACAGGACATATTTCTCTTAGATTAAGCAAAGGAGTGAACATTTGTGAGTGCCAAGTATTGTACAGTTACAGACATGGAAAGCACATGCAAGATGGAGCAACCAGGTCCCCAAAGGCCTAGGAGAGTAATAGCACCTAATATAAGTGAATCAAGCAGCACTAAATAGAAGGACAGGATGGACAAAATCATGGTTTCCTCAGACGTGGTGCAAGACCAGAAAACAAGGCCTATTCATAGAGCTTCAGACGAAGATAGCAATGTACCTTCACTCCCTTTAAAGTTCTGAAGAGGAGAACAGCTAGCAAGGTCAACTACAAAGAAGAATCCTTGGCTTAGGGCTTACTGATGAGAGATGGTAGGTGAATTGGCCAAGTGGGCAGTTGTCTGAATTGTTCTCCTCACCTGGGTTTCATTTTCTTTATGTGCTGCTAACAAGCCGAATCTCGAAGGTTAGAAGAGAGTGCCAATGAATCGTGAGGGCCTATGTAATCGTGCACTATACATTGTTGCAGAAGCCAATCCACTACTGTTATTCAACGGGCGGGAGTGGGAGGGGGTGAGAGGGTGGGAGGGGTGCAGTTCTCACAGTACGACCAGTGCCCGGTCTAACGGTTTGTTTGTTTTGTTGGAAAATACCAATAAAGAAAGTTTTTAAAAAAAATACATAGTAAGAGGTGGTTCAAGGCGTGCCTACTTGATAAGGGACAGCCACATAAATGAACTATAGGTATATATGTTCCCTTAACCAATCCCTCCGCACTATAGGTTTTTACTGTTTGCCACAGACGATGATGTCATAGCTGACATACATTGAGGTATATAGCCTTTTGTGCAATTGAAATGTATCAAGAGTGTGTGAGTTGCGATTTGTTTTGCTCGCCAGGTTTCTCTATTTCATTGAACTGATAATAAAGTAGTATTTTGCCATATGCTTTGAGTCTCTGCGGTTATTTGGGGGTGCGATCAGTTATTGTGGTAATCCCATCTGGCACTTGGAACGCTCCAGGTGCTACTGCACACTATAATAATTACTTGCATTGTCCTAAGTTTAGAAACTTGGAAAAATCAAACTGTTGCAAAAGGTTCCTACCCCTCGTTTGCATATTTGTCCATGGTCTTGCCCCTCCGCCCCGCTAACCTCATCACTTTCTACTCTTGTCTCTCCTCTGGCATGACCCTCCTTGGCATTAAAGCTTGACCATCACTGGAGGGTCTCAAGCCCACACTTATACTTCAACTACTAATGAACATGGGGGCACCTCCCACCCCCTGACTCCCACCCCATGACCCTCAAACTGCTTGCTCGAGGATACTGTCTGAATTTCTTTTTAAGAAGTCTGACACAGGCTCTCCACCAAACTTAAACATGTGGGGAAAATTCATTAAAATGGTTCAAAAGATATTAAGTAAGAAAAAACTGTTTTCTGCTTTCACCCATTGATTTTCAAAAAAAGAAAGGGTTGCTTCCATTGAACATGCGCAAAGCGAAAACTTCTGAATTCATTTATTCCAAAGAAGAAACAAGGTGGGCGAAAGTGTCACAGATATTCGTTTTTTGGTTTGGTTTATACCCTTTCATTAGTTTTTAAACATCTTGATGGAGAAGGGGTTTCCCAGGTCCCCCAAAAAGTGTAAATATCCGCTGTGGTGCACAGCAGGCTTTACAGAAATGGAAAGCTATCTTTTGTTTTTGTTGATGGGATCAATTCCCTTAGTAATCCTGCGGGTCAGTGAAAATGATAGCAGGAAAATAGTTAGCTGGGCACTTTGGAGAGGGCTGCAGAGCCCATTTTGAGTCAGATCATTTTCATCTTAGCACAGGAATCCCATCGGAAGGTCACGAGGCGCAAACAGAAATTGAACTGCAGCACAGGAACGTGCAGCAGGAAGAAGATTATAGAGAAGGCTCTGAGGGATAAACTAACTGGGGGAATGGGGAGGTACCTAACAACAGGAGGGTGCACATGTACAGTGAATGTGGAGATGGGGAAGGCTTTTTGATTTTTGATTTATTGGCATTTGCCCATTACCGCAATAATCGAAAATGTTGCATTACCACAGCAATGGTTATCGTGGTAATACAAGGCAGCATCAGGGCTTTTTGCAGGAAGTTTTCAGTGAACATTATCACATTAATGAACGAAGGGTAAAAGAAGGGTAGATAAAGGGGGCACGGGCTAATGGCCATGCCCATTGGCACAGCGTAATTTAGACTAATTGTGACAATGTGGACAAAGGTCGTAGCCACATGTCACTGGCCATTTGCCATGGCCAAAGACCTTTGCTGCTGGGATCTAGTTAGTAACAACTGACAGGGATATGGACCTGAGGCATAAGCCATGGTCACTAGCTATGGCCTTCAGCCTTTGGCCGTGGCCAATGGGACACAGTATTTTTATCCTAATTGGAGCAATGTGAGCAGTGGCCCCAGCCAAACGATTAGGCTAGTGACAGACATTTTACACTTTTTCTGGGTTTATTTTCTTCCTTTGTTCATGGTCGTATTGCAAGTCGACATGTTGGACAATGTTATGCTTGCTTAATAAACTGCACTTTCTGCACGTATGCACTTTATGAAGAACCTGTGTCTGGGTATTTCTTTGGACTTTTGTGGTCTTTTATTGTAACGTTTTACTCTATTAATATATATCATTTATGTGTGTACCTTATCTCTGTCCCTGGTATGTCTCCCTACACCAGCAGTATTCAAACTGAGGGGAACGACCTCCTGGGGGGCTATCAGCCTCATGTCCAGGGAGTCGCAAACCCACAGTCTGAATTGTATTTATTTATTTTATTGCAATTCTTTTGGAGTCTAGATTCTAGACTAAGCAAAATCTGGTCTTCAGCATGCAATGACTATTGTGTGTAATGGTACCATTTACTTGCATACGGCTATCATTATTCTCAATTTCTAGACAGAAAGACATTTAGTGTAATGATAGCCGTATGCAGGTAAATGGCACCATTACACACGCTATTCATTGCATGAAGACCATATTTAGCATATAGTATAATAGCCAGAACATGCAGTATTGTAGCCCTCTTGGCATTGGATCGTGCATGTTTTGTTAAACCATGACAGTAGTTAAGTGTGATATTTAAAATGCAGATGATTTGAGGAGCATCATAAAAAGGGTGATTGCTAAGCAAGCTAAGAGATTTGCATCCATGATAGGTTTTTCTACAGGATACCCACCTTCGTATGCTTGATCAAACATATTTAGGGCTTTCTGCTTTCTGTGCTCTTTTTTATTTGTAATTCTCAGGCTGATGTTTTTTCAAAGCTTTAAAAAAATGTGAAATCTGCTTTGATATTTTTTTTCGTCACAAAAAATGGCAAACAAAACAAGCTTTGGCAAAGCCACTGTTGCCTCTTTTATAGCTATTAGATCGTTTGTCAACCACTGCCATGCAATTGCTCAAAAACTCACACGATTCGCTAGCTGTCACTATCTTATGGACAGATACCACTTTTAAAGTCTTGCCTGGAAAGGCCTTTCTCCTTTCCACACAAAAACCAAAACTGTGGGCTTTATCACAACTTGTTTAATAATGTAAGCTTACGTTCATAAAGACAGTATGTTAGTGCATTGTAAAGGAAAGAGGGGGGCATTTAATAAATTATTCATTCAGTTCAAATATTAGTGAGTTTTATATTGTGCCTTGATGTCGCCAGCAGCCACTTCATAATGTTGTTTTATAGATAGGTGTTTTATAAGGTGCCAAGTGGTGCCACTGGGTCATGTAATAGCACAGGGCACTTGCTCTCTAGGGGTCATATGTGCACAATAGATTTAATGGGGCTTTTTTCATTGGAAATCAGGGCGCACTGTTCATCACAATTAGGTGCAACTTTAATTTCTCCAACAGAGATTTCAAAGGGGAAATGTGCTCAGGCGCACCACTATTCATCAGGTGGCTTTTGCTGGAGACAAATTATTTCAACTCGCACCAGCGAGGACATCTTCACTGGGGGGACTGAGACAAGTGTGCCTTGTACCAGACAGGACATCATCACTGCGATGCTAGATGGTGACACCAACTACATGACTACAATCAATTCACCTCACACAGGACGCATTGCAAAATTGAAAGGTGGCAATGGATGCAGGACTAAAACAAGTGCACCTCAATACAGGGGAGGGAATAAGTCAAAATGCCCTCCAGATACCTCAGCCCAAACATGACATGAACAATACAATATTGAATAGTGACCATCACTGAAGGATTGACCCAAGACTACATCACAGAGGAATAGACACCACCTCTGCAATACTAAAAGGTGACTCACACCGCACGATTAAAACAAACACCTCGACCAGGACAAACCACCTGTATTAAAATAGTGAAAGGCGTCCTCCAGTGCAAGAATGATGCAAGCACACCTCACACAGGGCACCGCCACTGCAATACGGAACGGTAATCCTCAGTAGGACTGACACAAGTGCAACTTATACATAACAACCACTGCAAGGTGACCAGTGCAATATTACTAAAACAAGTACCATCAAAGGAGAGAGGAATGCCACCACTGCAATAAATAATAGTGATGATGGCTGTGGGTATGGTGTGAAAAAAAGCACCTCACTCAGGACACGGCACCGCCACAAAAATACTGAACTATGTCTGTCATTGCAAGCGTGAGACAAGTAAAACATTTGTATTAGCCCTAGAGTGAAGGTGCCCTTTCGGTATTGAAATGGTAGTGACTTGTCCTAGGTGCTAGGTGCTTGACAGTCCAATGGTGAGTGTAAAGATACTGAAAGAGTACCGTCATCGCAGATACAAAACAAGTGAGCCTAAATAAGGAAACATCCACCCTGACACCTACAAAGAGATCTCTGCACACGTTGCTTCTTCTTTCCTTCTACTGCCTCTATGATAACACGTGTCCTAGAAAGACTTGTTAATAAGCTGTAGGGATGGGAGGCAAGAGTGGTAAACAGGGTTAATTTAAAAAGTCCGCTCTAAAATGCAGTATTTTAACCCATTATTTTTAAAGAATTCCTGTGGGAAGAACCCCCGCAACTTCCCTTGATTGGTTGAGGGAAATATTTATGCCCCTCCACTTAAAAAAGGTCATCAGCCGCTGCTGGCCCTAGGACTGTGTTGGGAGCAGGGTCGGGGGAGCCCAGGGACTGTGGTGGGAGTAGAATGGGGGAGCCACGGGGTAGGGGTGGGAGTATTATGGGGAGAGCCAAGCATTTGGGGTGGGGACATGGGCATAGGACACTGGGGGGGCAGGGGGGACAAATCCCCCCCACAATTGTAAGTGGGGGAGATACAATGGCATTTATCCCCCCCCAGTTTCCCCCAGTGTGTGTCGCTCTGCAGCCTGTGAAGTGATGCGTGCAACAAACTTCAGACAGCTTCAGCGGGTAAACAAGGTCCTTCCTTCCTTCCTCCCACAACCCACCCTCCATTCCTCCCTCCCTTCCTTCCTTACTTCCTTGCTTTTCCTTCCTTTTCCTTCCTTCCTTTCCCTTCCTTCCTTCTTTCATTTTCCTTCCTTCCCTTTTTCTTCCTTCCTTTCCCTTCCTTCATTCCTTCCTTTCCTTCCTTCAATCCTTCACATTCCTTCCTTCCTTTCCCTTCCTTCCTTCATTTTCCTTCCTTCCCTTTTTCTTCCTTCCTTTCCTTCCTTCAATCCTTCCCAATCCTTCCTTCCTTTTCCTTCCTTCATTCCTTCCCCTTCGTTCCTTCCTTCATTCCTTCCTTAATTTTCCTTCTTTCCTTCATTCCTTCCCTTTCCTTCCTTCATTCCTTCCTTAATTTTCCTTCTTTCCTTCATTCCTTCCCTTTCCTTCCTTCATTCCTTCCCTTTCGCTTTCCTTCCTTCCTTCCCTTTCCCTTTCCTTCCTTCCCTTTCCTTCTTTCCTTCCCCTTCTTTCCTTTTCCTTCATTCCTTCATTCCTTATTTGTCCTTCCTTCCTTCATTCCTTCATTCCTTCCTTCCTTGTCCTTCCTTCCTTCATTCTTCGCTTTCATTCCTTCCCTTTCCTTCCTTCCTTCATTCCTTCCCTTTCCTTTTCCTTAATTCCTTCCCTTTCCCTTTCCTTCCTTCCTTCCTTCCTTCCTTCCTTCCTTCCTTACTTCCTTCCTTCCTTGCTTCCTTCCTTCCTTATTTCCCTTCCTTCCCTTTCCTTTCCCTTCCTTCCTTCCTTTTCCTTTCTTTTTTCCCTTCCTTCCTTTTCCCTCCTTTCCTTCCTTCCCCTTCTTTCATTCCTTCCTTTTCCTTCCATCAATCCTTCCCTTTCCTTCCTTCCTTCCTTCCTTCCTTCCTTCCTTTGTTTTCCTTCCTTTTTTCCCTTCCTTCCCTTTCCTTTTCTTCCTTCCTTTTTTCTTTTCCTTCCTTTTCCTTCCTTCCTTTTCCTTCCCTTTTTCTTCCTTCCCTTTCCCTTCCTTCCTTTTATTTTCCTTCCCTTTTTCTTCCTTCCTTTTCCTTCATGCTTTCCTTTATTTTCCTTCCTTCCTTTCCCTTCCTTTCCTTCCTTCCCTTTACTTCCTTTTTCTTCCTTCCTTCCTTCCTTCCTTCCTTCCTTCCTTCCTTCCTTCCTTCCTTCCTTCCTTCCTCCTTCCTTTTTCTTTCCCTTTTTCTTCCCTTTCCCTTCCTTCCTTCCTTTTTCTTTCCCTTTTTCTTCCCTTTCTCTTCCTTCCTTTTGTTTTCCTTCCTTTTTCTTTCCCTTTTTCTTCCCTTTCCCTTCCATCCTTTTGTTTTCCTTCCTTTTCCTTCCCTTTTTCTTCCCTTTCCCTTCCTTCCTTTTGTTTCCCTTCCTTTTCCTTCCCTTTTTCTTCCTTCCTTTTCCTTCATGCCTTCCTTCCTTTTCCTTCATGCCTTTCCTTTCCCTTCCTTCATTCCTTCCCTTTCCTTCCTTCCTTCATTCCCCATTCCTTCCTTTTCCTTCCTTTCCTTTTCCTTCATTTTCCTTCCTTTCCTTTTCCTTACTTTTCCTTCCTTTCCTTTTCTTTCCTTTTCCTTCCTTTCCTTTTCCTTCCTTTTCCTTCTTTTCCTTTTCCTTCCTTTTCCTTCCTTTCCTTTTCCTTCCTTTTCCTTCCTTTCCTTTTACTTCCTTCCCCATTCCTTTCCTTTTCCTTCCTTCCCCATTCCTTTCCTTTTCCTTCCTTCATTCCTCATGTCAGCTGCACATTAAAAGAATAAGGCACACGTTAAACAGCCATTGGGACTTCTTTTCGTTCACCATGGCAAAAAATACCGAAACCCCTATCGGCTGCTAATGATGGTGACGGGAGTGGTATTTGCATCGTTCTTACCCAAACAGAAACTCGACAGCGCCAGAAAGGCGATGGCCCACATCCCCTTCATTTTTCCCCGCTCTCCTCATGGGCATTGGGTGCCCTAATGCCCCTCATTGAGGTGTCCTCAGGCCTCCCCTCTTTAGAGAAGATGGCAGTGGTTGGCAAGTAGAACCCTGAATATCTTTTCTGGCACAGCTGTGGATGGGATGAGCCTCGAGCTCCAAACTGGGCATTGGAACAGGCCCATGCCCCTGTGGGTTCTGCCCGGGGCCAGGGTTTGGATGAACCCTGTCCCACCTGTGCTTGCCTGTCTCCCCCCCGCCCCCCTGCAGGACAGGCCCTGGGACCCCCAGAACACTGAACACTGAATGATGAAGGCTGGCTGGACTGTCGCCCAAGCTTGGCTGTGAGCCACTGCCAGGCCTCGCACTTGGGCTGGGAGAGGAGAGTTTATGGGAGGAAGACATTCACCCACCAACAATGCAATGGCCTCTGCTTAGGAGCAACCCTTGGCAAAACAATCTCCCATTGCATGAGTCCTGATGTTCTGTTCTATATACTAGAAAGTCCACCCGCCCCACTTTACTTAGGGCACTGCGCACAGTGTAGTCATAGTTTTTCAATCCGCTACTGGCTAGCGATGAAGCAAAATGTGATTGCTTACATTCTGACACATGCAAACGTCATGGCATGACCGATCATGTACAGGGCCGTCATGAGGTGGGTGCCAGACGGCAGGGTACAGGGGCGTTGCACGCTGCGGTAGATGCCTTCCTACTGCTCTGACTGCAGTCACATACGTGTGCTCCCTTGCACATGTGTGTTTTGCAGCACACACCTTATGGGGAGGAAGTAGGGTGATAGCTGACTACAAAAGGAGTGTTCCCATTGTGACCCTACCTCTTCATTCAGGACACTGAACTCATGCAAGCCATAAGTCTATTGGACTGAATACACAGAGATGTTTCAACCTGGCAGATGCCCCTCACCTGACAGTGATCCCCCCCCCCCCCCGACCTGACAGAGGCCTCCTCACCTGGCTGTTACATCCAAAGATGTGATCAAACTTTTTTTTACAAGGCTTGCACAAGTCATGGAGATGTATCGTGCGCTGATAAGTTGATGGCAACTAAGTTGAAGGAAATTCATTGAGCATGTATGCACTGCAGGCCCACTGCATTGCACCCCGTGAGTCCACTCACTACAGCGTGTAGTGCACTATTTATACTCAAATCTGTGTAAGTGAGAAATACATCGTGAACTTTCATCAAAAGCTTTCTGTTCAAGTTGCACAGTTCAAACCCATTAAGCAGACGTCACGCACCAACAAACCTGGACTACCACAACAAACATCAACACAATGCTGTGTGTTTTCAAATCTTTTCAAGATGTAACTCTGCTAAAAGGGGCCATTCTCCTGGCCATTTTCCTGGCAGGTTTAGGACTAGACGGAGCAGCGCACACCACAATGAAAGACCAGCATCAGCCAGAGTTTTACATTAAGCATTCTCCTCTCGATTTTGCTGTTTACTGTTTCCACTGGCTATTTATTTGCCTGCACATACAGTAAAATCTATACAAGGCATAACATTGTGCTCTGTCATTCCATCGGTGTATCATGTTTCTAAAGTTTGTTAATAGTTCAGCTCAGTTAATGGCCATAATCGGAAACGCTGCGTCATGCCTCAGAGTAAGGCGTTTGTGTATGGTATCCTCGCCACAAGTGGTTGCCTCTTATTGTGCGATATGTTAAATAGTAATATGCGTCTTTTAGATACTGCTTTGACGCTTTCAAAACTTTATATGTATTGAAACCAGGAGTGTTTTCTGATTGGGGATCACCTACCATTATGAAGACTTAGAAACTCCCAGTCCTTAGTACATCCGGCCCATCTCAACTCAACAGAAGCCAAGCACGCACAGAGTCTATATTCCAATCAGAATGTACACAGGTTCTGGTTCTTTTATCTAATTGCAGCAATGTCAGGTGAACGGTCACTGAGAATGCTGATGCGCGAGTGCGGCTTTTTAAGTATCAACAGGAGACCTTGTTTGCTTCACTCCCATGGTTGATGATTCCAATAAGGATTTGGAGACCTTAAATGTGTATTTTAAATCTTAAACATTGGTGCCTCCAGTGGAGCTTGTAGAGAGGTCCCCACCCTAGTGTGTGAGCATGGAGTAGTAGGTGAGTCCAGAGTTATTGTGAGATGTGACTGAGACCAATAAACAAGTTGCTTGTTCTGGTATGTACAGGAAGATGGGCACTTCAGGGAAGGAATCCTGGCCTCTTAAACTGTTCATGAATTGAGAAGCTTGAGGGGCGTACCCTTGTTTCATTTCATGAATCATGATAACAGGAAAGGACAGTGGCTGTGGCTGAGGGGAGGTGTGTGCATTACCTTTAGTTGTAAATCAGTGTAGGCCCATTGGAGGCAGAATTGTTCCCGGGACCACTAATACATGTTGAAAGCAATCTGTCCTTTTCAAACTTCTCTTACAGTTTTTCATACAAGAATTCAAGTTGTTTTACTGTTGTCACCAGATGTAAGTAACTTACTGTTCTTGGTAACATAAGGGGATCGGTGCAAGTCACATTTGGCTGGGTGGCTACTCTGGCATGGTAGATATGGTAGCTGAGACAGTCCCTCCAGTCCTGTGGCTGCAGAGACTGCTCAGAAGAATGCAGCCGACAGAGCCTGCCCCCCTCATGGTGCAAAATTGGCTGGTTTCCCCCTAGCTTGCGCCCCAGTGAAGGGAGCCTGAGAGCAGGTGTTTTTCTTGGCAGACATAAAAAAATAGTGAATATGACTATAACATTGAAAAAAGTAAACGTAGTGTTAAGAGGGACAACAGAATTGAAGGATTTTGTACTCTGAACTGCTTTTCGTTTTCTTAATTTTCTTCTGTTTTCTTTCTTCTTTTCTGTTATTTAATACCTACTGCTATATTAATTTTGTTAAAAGTCGAGTTCTTGCACTAAAATACAATAAATAAATAAATAAAGACAAGTACCAAGGTGTCCCCTGTCCCCCCCCAGATTTTATGGGTCTCCTACGCCCCTGGGTGGGGAGAGCCTAGGGACTGGGCTAGGAGTTGGATGAGGGAGGCTAGAGACTGTGATGGTAGCGGGGGAGGGGGCAGGGACTATACTGGGAACAGGGTGCGGCAACAGCGTGTGATAGTTCATAGCCATTTGGACTTACTGTCCATTTGGCATTTTTGGTGGGTACCGGCCTGCCCACGTTGTGCTCAGAGAGGCCAAGGCCAAAAAAGTTTGAAGACCACTGCCCTACACACTCCCTTAATCACTGGATTTTCTGCTAAATCAGGCATCCACCTCCATTTTGTAAAGGAACCCTACAGAAGTCTCCGTTATCTCTATTGCCGCTTTACGCACGTCATTTCTGCGACATGTGATCCCCCATGTGTTCTATAAATAGAAATGTTGCACATTTTTAAATATTGTGTGGCCAGAATCCTTGGACAAGTGGCTAAAGCATTATGCCTAGGCACGTAGCCACCTTCTTAAAATCACTGTGCATTCTGCAAACCCTAAATGTTGCTGAATATGAGAGCTCAGCAGCCCCCTTCGCCCCCACAGTTGCCCTATTGGCTCAACTTCATTACGCTTTATTATTTGAAAGAAAAAAAAAGAACTTAGGCTCTCATTGTGTAAGCCTACAAAAAAGAAAGATTGCCTTGAGTGCTGCATTCCTTGATTGCTGTGCTGTTCTCTTGCAGCCATTGTGGAGAAAAATGAAAGTTGTCATGGATTTGAAAAGAAGCGCAGCTGTGAATGAGAGGGAACGCATCGACTCTTATTCACGACGGTTCGGGTCCTGCAAAACAATGGCTGATTGAAAAGTACTCTGCGGCTTTGTCCTGGAGAATTGGTGTAGGCTATTCGTGCGGCAAATTACCCCCTGTTTTGCATCATTTGTACTTTATTAAAGATGAGTAAAAAAACACCTGATGCTGCCGCTTTGGCTCCACCGGTTATCAATTCCTTGATTAACCCCGCCCCCACCCCTTGCAAAACATATATGAGTGGGCCTGAACTCCACAGCTGGTTCAATCATGACTTCTGCAGACCAATCAAGACCGTAGCACCTCACGGATTAGTCCTGGAAGCCTACACGTGGCCCAGCTGTTTAGGTCAGTGGGATTCCCTCTTCCCTAGTCAGAACAAGAGGGCGCATGCGTGTAAGCACTTGCCTAGCCACGTCGCCCCCACGACTGATCATGAACTTCACCTTCTTATGCAGCTTTCGGGCCAACGTCTCCTAAACCCATCAACCCGCCCCCCCCCCCCCCCCCCGAATCCACAAAAGACTTTCCGGAAAGTTCAGCCAATGCTGCCTCGCTATCGGGGATCAATAAAACTCACTGCCGCCGCACATGGCTCTAACCACAAGCAGCAGATCCCAAAGCCTGATTCGACCATGAACCACCTAACAACTGGAATCAGCCCTATTGAGAGCCCCTGACACCTTGGTCCATTGTTGGGGTCCTAGTGACTGGTTAAGGCTCTTGATGTATCTTTTTCCTAAAGAACATGTCCATTGAGTGACATTATTGCAATCCCTGCCTTTTCCTCCCTGTTAAACTATCCAGAATCCCCACACATACGTGTTCTTAATTTTCAGTACTGATTTGTTGAATTAAAGTATTTATATTTTTCAACAACCTTGATTGGACATTCTTTTATTTTAGAACTGTTGTACTAATGCTGTGTGGTTTGCTGCTGGCTCACATTCACACCCTTTCTAAGATGATAGCCTTCCTGGGCCCACATTACCACAACGTGTGAAGGGGGCATATCTCTGGGCTGTGCCTGTGTTACCTCGATGATTGGGATCACTGTTGGTTTGTAAGGGTGTGTGGGCTGAGTAGGCGGTTTTGCCAATAATCACCCTTGTACTGCTGTATAGCAAACTTCACATCAGCATACAGAGGGTTGTTTCTGCGGGAATGCAGTGACTTTTCCATGATCTGTTAGTCTGCCTATCTATGTGAGCCCCCCTATATTGCACTGGCAACCCAACATCCATCAGGGTATCCATGTTATTGATGGACAATACGGGGGTAAGGATGATACAAACACTTGGAGGAGCAATCTTCTTGCTGAAGCCATGGAACCCTGGTGCAGTAGATGATCCTTTAAACTTAGGTCAAGCTCGGGAAGCGCTGGCACATGATATTACGAACATGAGATGCATGCATGCACGTATACTTCCTTGCATGTGTCTGTTTATTCGGGAAAACTATATAAATATAATAATAATGTTGATGTGCGTTCACCCAGCCAAAGGATCCTTCCTCTGAAAGGAGACCCTCGTCCTTGAGTCTTCTTGTGGTTCACCATTGTCTTTAAAGATGGAGGTACCTGTCAGTGATTCCAGGACCAAGTCTCCTCAAATGGCAAGAGGGTGATGGCAATCTGCGCCAAGAGACTGTTCAGTCCACACTTAGCCCAACATAAATGATCGAAGTCGCTCTTCTTGGACCGCAGTGGAGGATAGCAATTCTGGTCCAGTGCTGAAATGGCAGCTGCTGCTCCCTCGGCCATGCCTTCAGTTTGGGGTTTATTGGGCCAGTGGGAGCTATCCCATGTGTGTTAAGGAGGCACTCATGGGGTCTGGTGAGCGTTGCAGGGCCCTAGCTGAGCAAGTGCACCCCAATATGGCAACTGCATGTGTTTGGTACAATGGAGCCTTTTCATGAGTTTCTCGGCAGTAATGGTGGGTTCAAATGTCCTAGCCCTAAGCAATGCCACAATCATTAACCCCATGAGTGCCAGGGTGTTGGTTCTTTAGCATATGTGTGTGTAGATGTAGTGCAAGCATGGCTAGTACACTTCAAGTGGCCATCTCTGAGACCCCATCCACAGAGTGCAGTGCTTGCTTGATCTGCATGTTGTGGCCTTAGATCAACAATGAGGGACAGCTTCCATTACATGTAATTGTTGATGTGTGGTGAGCAGGCGATGGCCGCAGCAATTCAGGGACGTGGGGGGGATTTGGAACCAGGGTCTGTAGCGTTACAGCATCAGGCAGTCTGCAAATCATGCCCAATGTCACCTTAGATCAAGGGTCTGCATCCTTTGGCTCGCCAGGTGTTCTGCACTACAACACCCATCAGCGTTAGGCAGCATAGTCAATGATGAGGGATCATGGGAAGCTTAGTCCAAAACATTTGGAGGGACACAGGTGGCAGACCCCTGCTTTAGATACATGGCAAATACATGATTGAGAAGTAACTCAGCTGCGTGGAAGCCTATTTATTTATTTTTTATTTTAAAGCGCCTACGCACAGAGGCATCGGGGCACTGTTGCAAACCAATTACAACATCATACAAGAGTGGAGCCAATCCACACCAATATGATCATGATCAGAGGAGTCTGGGAAAAATTGCCACGTTTTCATGGCTTTCTGGAAGGCCCGATTTGATTCCTCTGCTGTTAGTTCGTGGCGGAGGGCATTCCAGTGGTTCACCGCTACTGTAGGGAAGCTCACAACTCATCCTTTGGCTCTTTTCACTTTTGGTGGGACCAGACAATGAGCAAGGAAGGACCTTTCCCGTCTGTGGGATTTGGCCCTTTCATTTTTCTGAGCCAAGTACTTTGGGGTTGTGCTACTCAAACATTTGTGGGTGATAGATAGAGTTTTGAAGACAATCCTTTCCCTGATTGTCAACTAGTGAACCCTCTTCCCGGCCGCTGAAATGCAGTCTCTTTTAGGAATGTTTAGTGATGCCCGGAGGTTTATCTGTAATGTGTTGATGTTCTGGTTGGACGTCCCGGCGAAGACGGCATTACAGTAATCCAGCCCTGCACCAGTGATGGCTCTGGCAATAGTCAGGCAGCTCTCTGGGGTCAGGAATTGTCTGGCTGCGTTGATGAGCTTAGCAGTGCAAGCTGCCGAGGATGTCACTGCACTTACTTGTTTAGTGAGAGAGAGGGAGGCATCCAGATGGACGCCTAGTGTTTTTGCCTAAACTGAGACTGGGATGGGGATTCCATCAATTAAGAAGGAAGTGAATTGGGGGGTGAGTTTTTTAAGCATGCCAGGTGAACCAACCAGCAGGATCTCCGTCTTTTTGTCATTCAAACAGAGGTGGTTGGTGGCCATCCAGGCCTAAATTACAGAGTAGATTGTGTTGACCAAGCGGGAGTGTTCATCACATGAACCTGATAGGCGTAGTAGGATTTGGGTGTCATCGGCATAGTTGGTATAGGTGATGGCAATGTTATCCAGGAGGTCAAATCAAATAAAGGTTTGGTAAAAATGTTGTATAGGGAGGGGAAAACACATGAACCTTGCGGAACCCCGCACAGGATGGGAGTAGGAGGGGCCTACCTTCAAGTAATGAGGCTATCCAAGAGGATACTTCCTGGGAGAAGTTTGCTGATATGGTCAGGTGGTGGCACAGGGTTTTGTGATCTACAAGGTGGAAGGCGGCCGATAGGTCAAGTAAGAGGAGAAGTGCTGGTTTGCCTTCATCTCTGAGGGCATTGGGTTGGGTTTTTAGGTCTCATAAGGCCGACTCAGTACCATGGCCTGATTGGCGTATCCCTAGAATGTAATTTGTTTCAAGGTCGTGTTGGATCTGGTTTTAGGCTGCTCTATCCAGGATGTTCAGCATGAAAGGTACAGTTGTGATGGGGTGGTAATTATTTGGATCTGATGGGTCTAGTAGGGGTTTCTTCAATAGGTGGAGGACCCATGATTATTTTAGGCTAGCCAGGACTGAGCTGGACGAGAACGAGAGGTTGATGAATTTCGTGATGAAAGGAAGTAACTCTTCTGAGCAGTCTTTAATGATTGATGCTGGACAGATATCCCCTCTACATCTAGAAGGTTTGAGTTTACTGAGAATGATAGCCATTTTTTATATCTGAGACTTCTCTAAATTGGAAGGGGGGTGTGGTGTGAAATTTAGTGATGGAAGGGAGGTCACACAGGCAGGCAGCTGCTTATTTCTTTCTATTTTTTGTGGTAGTGAGAGAATTTTTGCTTGCATGGCAGTCTGAATACTGGAGCACTAGGTCTCGTCTTTGATGATGGTGGTGGGGGGAACTGCCGTGGTCTCTAATGCTCTTAACATTTTGAATATTTCTTGTGAGTTGGAGTTGGCTTTGAAATTCTTGAGTTGTAGACTTTCCTCTTTTGCTGCCAAGATGCCCTATTTGTATGCTTTCAAAATCTTGTTGAAGGCCTTTTTAAGGCATTCAGAAGGGTCTTTCTTCCAGATGGCTTCCACCTGCCTCTTATTCACCTGCAGGGCATGGAGATCTGGGGTGAACCAATGTTTAGTGCGCCCTGTACGCTTAGCCTTTCTTGGACGGAGTGCGGCCATTGTGTTTACTGCGTTAGTAAGGGTACTTCCATAGAAGTCTGCCAGAATTTGAGGGTCTGAGGAGTTTAGGTGTGCATGGTCAAGGGGCAGGAGGAGGAGAGATATTGATTCTTTAGAGATTTTCTGTGAACTGCGGGCCAGGGGAGGTGGTAGCGTTGGCAGTGGGGGTACTACTTGTTTCCATGACGGAAAGCTGAAATCCAGGATGTGATGGTCCGACCATGGCCATGGGTTGTTAGACGTGATTGAGATATGACTATTCATGTCAGCTACCCAGTCCAAAGTTCTGCCTTTGTTGTTGGTAGTGGTGGACACGCAGTGCTTAAATCCGATGTCAGAGAGAGAGCATCGGCTACTGCTGTGGCTCCTGTGTCTACAGGGCCAAAGAGGACTATGACTCGGACATCAAGGAAAGGACATCTCTTTTTCAGGAGCTCCTTACGGAATGGATATTTACAATTAGCAAAAAGAACATTGTATTCAGATTTAAGGGAATGTTAAAAAAATGATATACCTGCTAAAAACAATCACCATTTATGCAGCTCACTCAACGAACATATGTCTTTAGGCATTTAAATAAAAGAGGCTGTTATGAATTCAAATGGTAGACATTTTATCAAGCTTGTAAAAATTAAAGGCTAATGCACTCCAGCAGAAACTTGCAGCAGGCACACGTACCCACTGAGTGACTCAATCAATATGCAAAATAGAAATAGGCTTCAAATGGAAGGAGAGGAGTGGAGTGGGGGATGGTGGGTATTCACAGGGAGCATGAAAACAATGCTGACATGGAAGCAGTCTGGGCTTCAAACAGGTGAAGTTGTGCACCCCACGTCTTGCTTTCACTGGCATATCAGAAATGTATGTCCCTTTATCAGAATCACTGTTCATGTTCCGCTGAGTGATCCCGGACTCCTAGCATTTCTCTGAGTTGCGGGTATGGAATCCTGTGCCTGTGTCTGCGAGTGGTGTGGGTGAGCAGTTCCTTCTTCCTTTGTTATAGCTGGGCACTGCCTAGGAGAGGACACAATGGAAACACTCAGGCTATATATTCTAAGTGCAGTGCTGGTAAATATGCCTAGGTGCCCAGTCTAGGACAGCACTGGCTCAAATTGAGCATCTTCTCCTCCATGACAGCTGCAGAGTGAGCTGTAATTCATAGTGATGGTGCATACTTTTCATTGTGACATTTCATTCTTATGCCTCTGTCCTTTTATAATAACATCCTGTCCACCCTCTCATCCTCTCCTGCTTCTCCCTCTACTCTCTCCTCTTGCTCCAGCCCTCTGTGGCCACCCCTCCTCCTTTCTCTGCCTTTCCCCTCTTCACCCCTCACAAGGTTTCTAGACAAGACCGATCTATGAAAACCACGTCAAAACAGGTTCTTCCCTGTTCTTCCAAAACCATCAAGGACCACATTGACACCCTCGCTCCCGCTTGGCCAACTTCTGCAACCACTCTTTCACCACTGGAACCTTCCCTTCCCCCCTTAGGCACTCTCTTGTGCACCGTCTTCTCAAGAAACCCTCAGCCGACCACTCCTGTCCAACTAACTATTGCCCAACCTCCATCCCTTCTTTCCTGGGCAAACTCCTGGAAAAGCTGGCCATCTCACAGCTTCATCTTCACAATGAATCTGTTGGTTGTCTCCATGTCCATCAGTCTGGCTTCAGAGCATCTGGAAGCACAGAATCTTCTCTCCTGAACATCTGTAAAGACCTGCTCTCTAACCTTGATGCAAATCTCACCTCTGACCTCATCTTACTTGATCTCTCTTCTGCCTTTGACACCGTCAACCATACCATGCTGCTCCACCGACTTCTTGATAACCTGGGTATCACTGATCCGGTTCTGGCCTGACTGACTTCTTCCCTCTAGGACTTGGGTCCTTCCTCTCCTCTATCTCTCTTTCTACCTGTGGTGTCCCCCAGGGGTCTAACCTTTCTCACTGGGTGTTTAACCAATACCTGTCACCTCTTGCCCACTGCATTGCTGCTCTCTGCCCCAACTTTCAGTGCTATACGGATGGCACTCAGCACACTTTCAGGCTTCCCTCTGGCGCCTCTTCTCCTTCTCTCATCCCGAATTGTCAGTCTGCAATCCAGGAGTGGTGTGCCACCAGTGATCTCTGCCTGAATGCCAGCAAGACAGAGATCCTCCTCATCGGCAAACATGCACGTTCTTTTCCTGCCACTCTCTGGCCGGCCTTCCTTGGCCCTCTTCCTGCTCCCACCTGAGAGGCTAAGAGCCTCAGGGTCATTTTCGACTCCACACTCTCCTTTTTTCCTCACATCTCTGACGTCTCTAAGCTAAGAAGTCAAATTACCAACTGCACCTCCTCTGAGTTATTCTTCCTTTCCTCCCCTTCCCCAAGAAGCTGTCTGTCTCCAGAGCTCTGGTTCTCTCTAGACTTGACTACTGGAACAGCCTCTTTTTAAATCTGCCTGCTTCTACTCTCCTCCTCTACAACACATCCAAAACAGGACTGTGAGACTTGTCCTTGGCCTCAAGCCCAGGTAGCATATCCCTCCATCCCTGAAATCTGTTCATTGGCTCCCAGTGGCTGCACGGATCAAGTTCAAGATCTTTTGCATTGTCCACAAGGCCTTCTTGTGCCTGGGACCGCAATACATCCAACTCTCTCTTCAGAAATACCTTCCTACTCAAGCTCTTCGCTCCTCCACCTTCAACTCCTTGAGGGTCAGGCACTTCTCCAAGCAACGAGTCGGTGGCAGAGCTCTCCCTTCTGCTAGCGCCTCTATCTGGGACAGTCTCCCTGCCTCTCTGAAACTTGAGCAGAACCATCCCAGGTTCCGGAAGCAACTCAAGACTTTCCTCTTTGCTTCTGCCTTCTTTCTTCCTCTTCCCTGCTGATCTCCTGTCTGAAACTCCACTGGTCACCTGGTTACCCTCTGAACTCTGGGCACATGTCCGTGGCCATCCAGTTTCACACCTGCACTGCCTCCTGGCAACCCTTGCACTTGAGTCTGTATCTGCAACCCTACAGTGCCTTTACCTGCACTTATCAGGCACTTATTGTCTGCACTTAACCCTAACTTAACCCTAATTTAAGCCACCTGCTGGCCGCACTACTTGTTGTTGATCTTGTATCCTGCACTTGCCCCTTCTCCCCTTCCCCTTGCACCTTTCCCCTCCCCTCTCCCATGCACTTGCACAATCTCCCTGTCAGTAGGCATAGTAAGATCGTTATCTTTGGCCTCCCTTTGTTTCCCCTCCCTTGCCACGTCGCGCCTTGAAACACTTGTGTATAGGCGCGGTATAAATTTCATATCATATCATATCATATAATTTCCGGTGACAGTTCATACTTTTCAGGTACTAGTCCATGCTGGTGTTAATTTGGGAAGGACCTCTTATTCCACCCTTAGCACTTGCTTCTAGAAAGTACTTATAGTTGACCAATGAAGGTGGCCAAATGTGTTCACTTTTTCATCATTTTAGAATCAATTTTTGGTAAACTGGCTGGATACCACTAGGGATGCCCTAAATAAAAAAACACCCTGGCAGGAATCTCTAAAATTATAATTTTACAGAACCTTGGAAAAGACACTTTAAAATCTGTAACCATTTACCATTGCACCATTTAAGTCTACCCATGTTCCTCATTGCATTTCATTTGCATAGCTGCCAAGTTTCCCAGTTCCATTCATGACGCCTTGAGCCGGTCCTGGTTTTATTGGGATCCAGGGATTGTTTCGAAAAAGTAATTTTGAATGCCAAAAGTTCCGGCAAAAATGCATCAAAAAAAACATTTTTTATGGGTAAAGGTTTATTTTTTACTAAAATGGGTGTTAATGGGTAAACAAAAGGGGTTAGGGGGGGGGCCCATTAATAAAATGCATTTTTTTGACGCATTTGTTGTTGAAACTTTGCCATTCGAAACTATGGCTGTCGAAATAATCACTATAAACTGTTTTATTTCCCAAGAAACGCCTTTCAGCTAATCCAGAATAGGACAGCAAGACTTATCCTTGGCCTCAAGCCCATGGACCGCAAGTCTCCCATCCTAAAATCTCTCAACTGGCACCTGGCTCCTGGTGACTGCAGGGATCAAATAAATTACCCTCTGCATCATCCACAAGGCCATATGGGGCCTAGGACTTCTTTGCACCCAGGTTTCCCTCCCTAAATACCTCCCTACCAGAGTCCTTAGGTCCTCTGACTCCAACTCACTACAGGTCAAACGTTTCTCCAAGGAGAGAGTGGGAGGTAGATCCCTTTCTTCAGCTGGCTCCTCCCTCTGGAATGGCCTTCCTTCCCCCTTCCGACTTAAGCTGGATCTTCTAAAGTTCTTGAAACCTCTCAAGACTTTCCTTTTCTCCTCTTCCTTCCCTCTCGCCCTCCTGTGCTAACTCTCTCTCTGCCACTACAATTGAGGACCGGTCCCTTCGAGACATACAGGAGCCAGACCATCCCCCACCAGTCCCCCCTGCATCCTTTGCCAGCACTTGCCCTCAGGCTCCCTTTCCCAGACTAGCCCAACTTGTCGACCCTGCCCACCGCACTCATCCTCCATTTCCCCCTTTTCTCCCCTGCACTTGCCTTCTTGGCCCCCCAGCACTTCACTGCCCCCTTCCCTGGCGGCCTCCCACTCCTGCTCTTCTCCCTCTTCCCCCTCACCCCCTGCACTTACCACCTTCTCAAGCACTTGCATGGTAGGATTGCCAAAAGGCCAGTAAAACAGTCTTTTGTTTTTTGTTGTTATTCCCTTGTTCCCCACCCCATCTTGTCTTGTGGAGCCTGGAAGCACTTGTGTATAGGCGCCATACAAATGTCCAATAAATAAAAATAAATAATTGTGTGCTGGAACTTGTAGTTTCATTTTTCCCATTGTAATGATGGGTCTACAAGTCCCAGTTTGCAGTGAGGGAAAAACTGCACTGGCTTGAGGTGTCAGACATGAACCTGGGAAACTTGGCAGTATTTTTCCCTGGGTCCTGGTCGCATTGTTTGTAATACGAGTACCAGTCCCATTTCTGTCCCAATGAGCCTTTGTAACATCTACCACGTCTCTGTGGAGAAGGCTTGACACCTGTTACTTACTTAATGGTCCAAGTGATTGAACCAGGAGGCCCCTAAAACCGCATAAACCTCCTTACAGGCTTTTAGACATAGCCGACGGTGTCAGTGACGTAATATAGGGTTCACTTAAACCTACATGGGTTGAAAACTCCTGCTTAAAAAGTTTGTACCTCTTGTGCTACCGCATCACAGATACTCGCTGTCGTACTTCATCCTCAGATGGGTACTTTTGGGGTGTGAATCTGTTGTGTCTACCACTATGAAGTTGCTCTTAGTTTTTGGATAAAGTTGTACAAAAGAACCAATGATCCAATGTTTCCATATGCAATAAAACATAGTACAATGTAGTGTTTAGACCCCAGGGAAACTAGTACATCAGTTTGTGCCTAAGCAATTATAGTGAGTCATTATGGCCTCTGAGGAACTCGGTGGCACAACTCTGGTTGTCTTGAAGTAAGACAAAAATTAAATACAGACAATGCAGAAGTTGGGCTCTACTTCTAAGAATTCTAGTGTAGGGTCTTCTCACCTGGTTTACCTCTTAACTTAGAACCCATTGCCAAACACTGTTCTAAAAACATGTCAAAACCGGGTGTTGGAATTATCCAATGTCAGGATCAAGAGTACCGACCACTAAAGAAACCTAAGCTCTAAAATGGTTTTGTTACCCATGCAGTAACATATTTCAATAATAATTAAATAAATAGAAAAGAAACATTGCAAAATAAAAGAAATCTAATAGGCATATTATGGTTGTAGTCAATTTTATAGGTGTACATATAATCATGAAACTGTAGTCTCGGAAACAAAACAGAGGCACTAGTGAGTGTAGTTGTGTGTGTGTTTGTGTCCAGTTTGTGTAGGAGAGAATACATTTTTGTAATGGACTGACAGCAGCCATGTAAAGAGGGGGGCTTTCTGGTGGCTGTAGAAATATACATACACCGCCAAGTGTAGAAACGGTAAAGCTGTGGCGCAAATGGGGAAATCATTTATTGTGAATTCATCTGTGAAATTCTCAATGGATAGTTGATAGAGAGAAGATATTCCTGTGTCCTTAGCACTGACGAATCAATGTAATTGGATTTGTTGATCAGTGAGACTAAAGCAGAGAAAAGGACTCTGCTGAAGAAGGTCATTGGAAGTGGATAAGAAAGATTTTGGCCGAAACACGAGTTGAAAGTGTTATTGACTATGGTTTATGGAAGTGATTTATTCTGGAGAAGTTTGAATTGCTGAACCACTGGATCAAATTGTGCTTTGAAAATATTACCGTTTAAAGGAAGCGTGTGAGAAGATTAAAGAGTTGAACTTGATTGAATTTTAATGAAATAATCCATAATTGACTTTGCCTTAGTACGTTCCCAAATGTTCCTTAAAATGCACATAGTCGCTATTGAGCTGTGTGAATATATTGCAGTTATTCGGGATTTGTAGTGGAATCCTGTAGGGTTTTACTCGGATCCCTCAAACCACCGTGAACACAGTCACACGGGAGCCGGGGTACAGTGCAACTTCTTTAATCACCCGTTTTACAGGAACTGCCCTCGCATAACCCCGCCCCCTCCCTAGCCCAATGTCACTTCCCCTTGTACGGGGAACTAAGACTGCAACGGCGGTCTGCCCACACAACGATGTGGGCGGGCTTCAAAGCCCTCGCTAACAACCTGACAAATCCCAGTCTTTAATATTGTATACTTGTAGGGTGACCAGACGTCCGGGTTTTCCCGGGACAGTCTGGGGAAATCACCTGACGTCCCGGGGTCCCGGGAGTTTTTTTAGTTTATAAACCCCGTCCGGGGTTTTGATTACAGACCTTTTTTGCCGTTTTTTTTTTTGCCGGGCCCCGATTTCGAAATCCCGAAATCGGGTCCCGGCGCAACTTTTCCTGTGAGAATGGGCCCCCATTTCCTCCCCCTTCCCCTCCCCAGCGCTCTCCTCCAATGCGAGGAGTGTGACTGTTGGCACACCCCCTCCATGACCCCCGCAACGGGCCAACGAAACAGAAGTAGGACTAAAGTCGAATGTGTATTTTCTTTAGTCCTACTTCTATTTCCATAGCCCGTCTGGGTTTTTTTTTTAGAAAATCTGGTCACCCTAATACTTGCCGTTGTCTACAGAATTGTTCGAGTTTTACTGCCCGTGACATGCGTGAAAGGGCATCTGTGCCTGAGTACAGGGCGGCGGTGTGTGGGTTATGGACAGAACAGGCACGAGGCACAACGTGACGAGTCCATCCCCTCGCCCCAGTGTCTGTGCTGGCGCCGGGCCGTCACAGGTGCTCGTGATCCTGAAAGTTGCCTCTCCTGGGAAAGCCCTGACAGGAGAGCTGCCGCTTTGCAACACTCCAGCAACTCCAGAAACAGACAAGTGGGGGGAGGGGGCGAGTGTGGGAGGAAAAGCGGAGGCAACCCGACATAGCATGCCCTCAAAACATTGTGACTCAGGCGGTGGCATCAGATGAGTGACTCATAGTGCCATTTAAAGTGTATGTCAAGTCTTGCTACAAAAAAGCACATGATGAAAAAAGAGGCAGGTTCGGTTATAACAGTAGGCCCTGTGCATGGACTCTGCTCACCGGTGTAAACATGTTTCTTGGCTGACTGATATATGAATATGACTGACGATGGCTGTCAGCAACTGAAACAGTTCCTCTCAGCTACTGATGCCCTTTCGGAATGAGCTCTTCAGCTTTGAGTGCACACAGTGAGCATGTGTGATCTGAGGTCATGCATTCGAGCTACACTCGTTTCCTCCACTGCCCTGCCCCCACTGCCCCTACTAACTGGCTGGACTAGAAAGGAAAGGATGCGGCCCTGCCTGCAAGGACCCTGGACACATTTCACTATTGTGCTGCTTTTAGAGCACGCTTTGTATTTTGGGAGCTGGGTTTTATTTGGTTGTCATTCTCGTCTCGCACATGGGTGCTTGGTATTTGGTTCCTACAATCTGTTATATTTGAACACATCCACTAGCACGTGATTTTTTTTAGAATACAAATGTAAATCAAAAAACGACTGAATAAATATTTGATTAAATCAAAGTGTAAAAAGATGTAGCTAAATGATCGGTTTTATGTCATGTTTTCGTTTTTTGTAGGCGGCCTAACAAAAATACAGATTTTTTTCAGATAATTTTAGGCGGCCTGCAACAATAGAAAAAATGTAATTTTAATAGCATCCCACCACCCCCCTGAACCGCCCTCCCTCACCCCCGCCACCTCCCTCCCCTCCCAAGACCCCCCACCTCCACCATTATACGCTCAAACACGTACACCTAACACACACACAAACACACACGCGCACATGAACTTATCCGTTCTCCCCCGTGGCCTCTTCCGGGTCCTGGCGTGCGTTTTTTTTTATTTCGCTTTTTTTGAAAAAGGCCATTTGACCTCATACCACATAAACTGGGCTATCCCACCTGTGAAATAAGGCATGCTTTGTTTGTTAAAACAGATCCAGATTGGTAATGTAAACAGAGGGGGATGTGTTTTATGGTAGGACTCCTTGTGGGTTTGCTTCTCGATGTCCCCATGTCCTACTATTGTAGGGGCGTTTTCCCCTTTGTTGCACGTGTTGGTAGCCCGAAGGAAGAAGTCATTGCCCCCTAGATCAGTGACGAGGCTCCAATCCAACACCTACGAGTGCTCCATTCAGCAGGTGAGTTCCCTAACCTCTAGCCCCTGCATGCAGTCCCTAGTGGGGCCTGGGAGCAGGATGCCCATATGTGTTGAGGATGCAGCTTGCATGTGCAGGCTCGAGGACCCCAGAATCCTATGACCTGCTTTCTCTTCTGACAGGTGGTCTGACTTCTGAAGTTGTATCTCCTGTAGGGACAGGGAGGCAGGCGGGAGAGGGTTTGCAAGGAATACTGCTGGGAAAATGAGAAAGCATGCTCACCGAATATTGTCACACAACAGATGGCATCAGATGAGTGATCCACCCGGTAAAATAAAGTCATCGGGCCTCATTACGACCCTCATTACGACCCTGGTGGCCGCGGTATAAATGGTGCCGGTAAGGTACCAGCACCGTTCATACCGAGCCGCCACATTACGAGTTTGCTCGCTGGTGGCGGTATGCACGTCTGGTCTGGCCAGACGTGCATACTGGCAGCCGCAAGCAGACCAGGATGCTAACAACGGACCCGTCATTAACGGGTCCGTTGTTAGCATCCTCCCCATTCCCATTGAGCCCTATGGGGGCTCAAACGGAATGGGGACGTACCTAGTCCGGGTCCCGAAAATGGGAATTACTGGGCCTGCAAAAGTCGGAACGGCCCGGTAATTCCCTTTTTTCGGGACCCAGACACGAGTTTAGAGGTAGCCATGCCAGTAATGACAGCATGGCTACCTCCAAACTCGTATTGAGGCCCATCATGGCAGTTATAGTATTGTATATGCCCAAGGACAGCTGCATTACAGCAGTGGCCACAGAGTCTGACACAACTGAATAGCTGTAGAAGCAGTCTGTGTCAGATAAATAGTCACTGCACGTACTTTCGCTTATTAATGTAAACTTGTGTTTTCGCATGATTGTTATTCCACAATAAATACCCAGTAAAGGAGCATTGGTTGTCCAGAGGGAAACAAACTGAGCACTCTAAATAGATTCTGAGTAGTGATTCCCATTCTCTATTCTCTCTCTCTCTCTCTTTCTCTCTCTCTTTCTCTCTCTCTCTCTTGCTCTCTCTCTCTCTCTCTCTCTCTTTCTCTCTTTCTCTCTCTCTCTCTCGCTCTCTCGCTCTCTCTCTCTCTCTCTCTCACCAGAGACCTTTTGTAAGCCTTGACATGTCACACTTATTTTCCTGTGAACGGCAAAAGGCAGGAAACACTCAACATCACATCCATGACACTGCAACTGTAAAGCGCAGACTCCATGCAAAACTGGCAACAACAAGTCTCTGAGCTGTGGCGCCAATTTCCCCAACACCACACTACATCTAATCCCACCTGGTGCTTCTTATCGTACCAACAGATGCCCCATGCCCACAGGGTCAGGCTGGGGCTTAACATTGTCTTGGGCACCAATGAAAAAGTGTCCCACAGTTAGAAATGGCAATTCATTCCTTTTGTGACAGCCCGTTTGAGTAGTACCCGAGGGGGAGGTTGTTGATAAAGTGCCATGCAAATTGTGCATTTTAAAGAATATTTATTGTAGAAACCGTTTCAATGATAAGTTGCTCACACCTATGATTATATATTTCTCTTTTATTCTATTAATTATTTTTTGTTTAATTAGAATGCTACATTGTTCTAGTAATTTATAAGCAAAACAAGCATATTGTGCATTCCTTTACCTGTTCATTAGAATGTTATCCTCTCTAATTATCGTCTTTCAACAGTTTAACCAATGGTTGACTGCATCATGCTTATATAACAATGACTTGATCATTGTATTATATACCTCAAGAAAAATTATTAAAATGAAAGAATATTTATTCAGCAAAACGAAGACACATGGTGAAGTAACTTTTCAAACTGGGCCACACATGCGCCCAAAAAAGTGGCCCAATTTAACCCGAAAATCTGGCCCACACTAGCATTTTGTGTTTTTGGTTTGGCCATTGCCCTGTAGGCAAGACAGAGCCTTCCTGTCCAGTGAATGCAGCCAGCCCATTTCTCACACAGATAACTGGGGTGTTGCGTTCAGCTTCATGATCTAATCACGAGCCACTTTTTAGTGACCCACAAACAGAAGGAAGTACGTTCCCAGGGGGCAGGTGATGCAGTGTGCACTGCTGGCTGTTGGCGCGCTCTCCATAATGTGTCCTGTGGGAAATAACACAAAGCAGAGAGTAATAAAGCACAATAAAACCACCTATGATCTATTTCGTTTTTTAATAAAGTCATCACATATATGCTGCAGTGTGACAAAGTGTTCACAGCCCTGCTTTGTCTTTGAGGTGGCGTAGAAGGAAGGATGATGATTTTGTGTCTTCATCCTAGCGCCACCTGTCTGCTATTGCAGCACACTGCACAGAACTGAGCCCATATTCATATCTAGCCTGGGATGACGGAGTGGGCCAGGCTGGTGGTGTGTGTGTGCATGTGTGTGCATGCGCGGCAGCATGATGGGGAGGTAATCGCAAAGACATAGGGCCTCTTTACGAGCTTGCCGGTAACCGGCCGGTGCTACCAGCGGGATGCCGCCAACCCTGTAACACTGTTACTGTGGACTGATATCCTGGTGCCACCAGGATTTATCAGGTGGCGGTGGTAACCGTTATGCCCCATTTCCATGGATTGGACTCCATGGAAATGGGGATACAGAAGCATCGGCACCGTTGCTAACAGTGCCCGTGTTTCCGTGACAACCATCCTGGTAGGGGCCTGAACAGCTAGCAGATCAGGCCGGTCGGGGGATCCATGGACCGTACCGGCATCGTTGTAGTAACGCGGTCCAGAAAGGGTGCCGGTACGTTGCTACCGGCACCCTTAATCCGGACCGACATAGTGAAACTGTAACACTGCGTGCTTAAGTCGCTTCGGGGTTTGCAACTCTGAACCTCAACATTTGGCTCTGTGCAAGGTGGATACCCGGGGACTTCTGTTTCCAGCACAGCTATTTCTTTAAAGTAGAGGATTGGCCTGAGGCATGACCCTTTATAGATACTCCTCACCTCACACAAACACAAACATACCAATTTGCTGCAATAGTTCAATTTGTACCTGTTTTTTTTTCTGCCTAAACACCTTTTGTAACATTTCATTTTCTAGGACAAGAATACTGGTATAAACAAACTCCAGTACTAGAAAATATGGGAAACATGCTGGCTAATGGGAGGAAAAAACATTGTCCTCCTGACAACGAGCCTCATTATAAGTTGGGCAGTGGGTGCAGTAAAGTTTGGTGGTAATATGGTATACTTCCGCATTACCGGACCTCCCAACTACGAGTTTGGGTGTAAGGTGGAGGAAAAACCTCCAGCAAGTAGCTGGAGTAATGTCCTCCTCCTTACCACCCAAAATCAGCCAATTTGGCACTATTACTGCTGAAATCCCCCATGGAGTCCTAAGGATTCCAATTCATTTGGACTAATACCGCCTTCCACCACTTGTAATCCGGCTGTAATACCGCCGAACCAAGTGGTGGTAACAGTAATACAGTTTGCCGGTATCTCTGCAAATTTACCACAGAGATTCCAGCAAACTCGTAATGAGGCCCAATGTTTTTTACTGCTGATAGTATCACTGGTTACCTAACAAAGGGTTGGATGGGAATTCTGGATGCTTGCTGCACTAATTTCCTTCTGACACAAACTATAGTGAATTATTGGATCATGTATTGCTTTAGTTGCAATAAAATATGAATTGCTTGATATTAGTCACAATAAGCTTCATGCCTCGGAAAGTATGTCAGAAGGTGCCGACGGGCAAATCCTAAACAATGTGGTTTGCTCCTGTGATTGCTGGATTGCTTTGAGAGGTAGAGGTAGCTATGGCTTTAAAAAATGCATTTTAAGCAACACTGTCAGATTATGATATTCCTGAGTGTTAATGATGAAACGATTGAACCAAAAATGTCTTCAGCCTGTGCAAGGTTTCATCACAGCATCAAAAATATTTCTGCCATGAATCAGTTGAGAACATTAAAATAATGGAAGATCTCATAGATATAAACAACACATGCTCAAACTCCCGAAGCATTCCAATTTGAGACAGTCGTGCATGGCCCCCATTGCTTAATCCATGCTGAACCTCAAAAACATCCTCCTCTCCCTCAAAGCCACCAGCTTCAAATCAATTTCACTGCCCTATCTTGAAGTTTGTGACAGAATGCCATCTGGTGGAGTCGGGATAGCCTGACCATTTTTATTGCTATCAATAAAATGATGCAAGTAATTCTGTTCTGAAAAGGTGGTCTGCTAATCAGACCCCCTTTCAGAATGTTCCATTGCGCCATTCCAAAAACAGGGGGCACTCATGTGCCTTTGCAGAGACAATGTCCTGACATTTCCGGCACCAGCTCTGCAGTGACACCAGGGCAGGTTCAAAGTCACATATGCATTTCTGACAGCTGTTGTGTCCAACAGGCAGAGGTGGCTTTTAAATCTTCTGCACCTCTGATTAAAAACATAATAACTGTGTTTCCCAGTCATTATGGTGTCACGGTAAACTATAAATATCAGCTATGCCTGGTATGACATGGTGGCTAATAGGATAACACAATTATATAGCCAAAGTATTTTGATAGCATATTGTGTCAGTTTTGTGAACATTACTTCAGCCTTGACAGGGCTGATGTGTATTAGTTGTCCAGCTTGGATGTCTCCACAACAGCAATGTGGGACAATGGCCAGAAAGCTGCTTCTTTGATCCCCTTGAGGAAGGTCAAAACCTTCCTTCCAGAGCAGAGGAACACTCACAGGGAAGTCCCCTTGAAACCAGTGCTTTAAAGGCAGCCCGTACACAACAAAGCCACCGTCACACCAGGGTGCTGATCACATGAGTCCTTTTGAAGTCAGTAGACATGGGGAGGGGGTGGGGTTAGAGTAGCCCAGAGCAGAAATTAGGCCAGTAGTGGGGTTACACTGTAAAAACAAGGAAATAATATGAGGCAGGGTAACCAAAAAGGAAACACACCAAACACAGGTTACAAAGGAACATACAAAGCACTTTATTTTATACTGAATCCAGTTACAAAAGAACAGAACAAAATTCAGATAGCTATCAACCCTCAGTGCAACACAGCGAACTCCGGCGTGGTTCGGTGTGCTCAGTGAGTGCAAATATTCATTGAAACAGTCAGGCTTTTATACATTTCTCCAGCCTGTTGTCCAGCCTTTCTGCAGGTTAACCATTCCCAAAATAAGTTACTGCTCTAGGGTCCCTTGCCAAGTCAAATCTAGTTCATTTTAGGTTTATACATTAACAAGAAGAAATGGTAATAATGTATGCTCTAGGCCTAACATTACAATGAGGGACTTAATTTATACAATATAGTTAAGCAGGTGTTCTCATTTAATTATAGATCAGTTTCGGTAATACAGGTAATCCATTGCACACAGGTCAGCAGAAGGACAAGGTCTCAGCTCATGACCCTAACAAGTGGCCTGCAGGCAAGTTATACATTAGCTGTACAGAGGTCATGACAATCGAGTTCTGTTCTGAATAACATAGGCTACCATTTTAGCTCACATGGTGACTTTATAGAGCAAGAAAACCTAAAATGGCGGTTTGACCCAAAATGACAGTTTACATGGTTTCTAAGGTCAGGACCTTGCAATGCGAGTTTATTCACATGCAGTTTATAAGCAGCTTGTTAGCAGCTTGGCGTAGGCCAATATACATATATTCATAGCAATAGGAGGCACAATATAATTTCTAGTTTGACAAAACCTCCTTTTGGCCTATGCCAAGTGCTAAATTACTTCTGATCTCCCTGCAAATAACTCCATGTGTCATCGTCCATACCCCCTGAATAGCTGTCAGAAATATCTATCGCCATTAGATCTTTTACTAAGATCTCTTTCAGTACATACTCCTTAGAGGTTTTATCCAGGGCATACACTTTATGTCCTATTGTACCTATTGCCTGAGCGCAACATCCCCCTAGCATTGAACATATACTTGGTAGACATTAGATACAACAACAAAGAAATAGCAGAATTCCCAAAATAATCAGCAAGACAGAAAGCACTTTCCAACCCCATGACCGCAAGAAGTCCCAGAACGAAGCGCTAAGATCCCAATTTCCCTCGGGAACATGCACTTCTGAACTAAGAATGTGCAGATTCTGTATTGCCTTAAAAATAGTTGGGGAGAAATCCGGTACAAAAACACAGCAAGCGGACCCCACTAGTTTACATACTCCACCACGTTCAGCCAGAATGACATCTAATGCCATCCGGTTCTGAAGCGCTACCAATCTGATCGCTTTCTGCTCTAAAGTCATATTATAGAGTATATCTGTGGTCCGGTTGATGGTTCTCTCCAGTACTCTCGCTAGTTTCCTGATATCCTCGGAATTCGCTATCTGCCCAAAGAATGGAAGGAATGATTTCGCTACATCTCCTAAAACCTGTGCTGGAGTGTCGCCATTCTCGTCCCACCGTGGACGAGCCTTCGAAACCTCTACAGTAGTTGCTATAAACACCTCAGGTAACAGGATTCCTAGATAACAAGTTCCCTGCCAATCCCTGGGCAACCATGGAAATGCTACATTACCGCAAACAAAATAGACAGGTTTGCCTACATACAAAGGTCTGTCTTCCCCGGTCAAATTTGCAACGTTGGCACAACCTTTAAAATCTCCCATTGACCGAGTGCCATTCCTCTGTATGCAGAAAGGAACTGAATCGGGGCTATGGTTAACAGTGTAAGAAGGAGGCACGGCATCCTTATTGCCTATCGGAGCCATTTTAAAGGAAATCAAAAATTGGAAAGGACGAGACAGTCTATCAGAAGGCCTAATAGAAGCAATATTGAGCTTACTCCTATTTGCGAAAAGCGAGCATCCCAGGGGAGTCAGAACACGTTTCTCAAAACTATTCAAATTAGTGCCATCAAAGTTCCCCGAGATGCTATCGTTCCATCGGCCAAAGAACAGTGCTCTAAGTGAAGCATAACAAGCAGTTGTCAAAGGTAAAGGGTGAATATACCAACCTAGCCCCTTATCCCCATGTTGCAGGAAGATCGGTCAAAGGATTTGACCAAAACGCAACTTTCAGGTTGTATACTGTGGCCTGGGCCCTCGTATCACGCGGGTAAAGCGTCTCGTACCTGGTGATAAATGAAATACAGGTTTTTAGTCAACTGGCTACAATAGTCTGAAAGCAATACATTTTCTACATTCCTCAATGCCCTAGGCTTCGGAAGACCCCAGATATTGTCAGGTCTCCCCATTACCACCTCAAATGGAGAGAGTCCAGTCTTAGTTTGAGGGGTTGTACGCATGGCTAGTAACACGATCGGTAAGGCGTCTGGCCATTTTAGTTTGGTGCCGGTACACGTCTTAGCGAGCTTGTTTTTTATGATACCATTGTGTCTTTCCACTAATCCGGCGCTCTGAGCATGTCTGGCCGAATGGAATCGTTTGTCAATTTTCATTGCCGTACATATCTGTAGAATTACAGCAGCGATAAAATGCGGACCATTATCCGACCAGATAACTCTCGGCAAACCGAACCGTGGGAAGAATTCCTTTAACATGGTCTTTGCAGTGGTCATGGCTGTAGCGTCTTTAACAGGGAAAGCCTCGACCCACTTACTAAAGGCGCAAATGACCACAAGGACATATTTTAGATTGTTACATTGCTCCATTTTAATAAAGTCAAAGTGAATCACTTCAAACGGGACAGAAGGAGGCCCAAAGCTACCTCTTGGAGTTGCTGTCCCCTTTCCCACATTGTGTTGTAGGCAAATCATGCAATTTTGGACATAATTCTGGGCAATTTTTGAAATCTTATCATTTACCCAGACTTTCTCTAACATTCTCCTGATCTGTTGAGCGCACACATGTGTGGGACCGTGTGCTATTACTATATAGGCATTAGGAAGCAACCATTTCCCTTCAACCATGTCCACCCAACACCCATCATCATCGAGTTTCCTTAAGCCCTCAGCCCACCTCTTGGATTCTTCTAATGTGGCATCGGCTTGGATATCCTGTACAGAATTGACACCCTCATCCATTGCATAGGCATCTACAGTCTCCCTTGAAACATACATCTCCGTGAAGAGATCAGAGGCAGTTTGTCTGGCTATTTGATCAGCGAAAGCATTCCCTTTCCCTACATCATCTAAAATCTTGCGATGTGCTGCGCACTTAATGATCGCTAACTGACTAGGGAGCGCAAGCGCTGAAAACAATTGTACTATCAGGGAGCCATGTTGGATCTTGGTGCCATGCGAAGTTAAAAACCCTCTCTCTGACCAAAGTCTCCCAAAGTTGTGAGCCACCCCAAAGGCATACTGGCTATCAGTATATATGTTTACTGTTAGCCCTTCGGAAAGCTCACAAGCTCGAGTCAATGCTATAATCTCTGCGGCCTGCGCAGAGTTATGCGTAATTCTCTTGGTCTCCACAACCGTACTCAATGTAGTGACTGCATAAGCAGCTGTGGATGTACCATCCAGTAGTTTGAAGCAGGAGCCATCACAAAACAGCTCCCCTTGTGGGTTATCCAAAGGAGTGTCCCTCAAATCAACTCTGCCTTTTGTATCTTGTTCAGTAGTATACAGGCAGTCATGTGACTCTTCGTCACCGCAAACAGTATTTTGCGGGAAAGGTAGGAGTTCAGCCGGATTAAGAACGCAGCACCTCCTAATTTGAATGTGGGGAGCAAACAAGATTAATTCATATCTTGTCAGTCGTGCGGAAGTGAGGTGTTGCGTTTGGGTTTTGTTCAATAAAATATCTACAGAGTGAGGCACCATCAGGGTTAAATCATGGCCTAGGACCATTCCCTCACTCTGTTTTACAGACGCAGCAGCGACAGCGCGCAAACATCTTGGCAAAGCGCATGCAACAGGATCAAGGGCGGAAGAGTAGTAACCGCATGGCCTATTCTTCCCTCCATGTTCCTGCGTTAATACAGCCAAAGCACATCCATCACATTCATGCACAAACAACACAAAGGCCTTCTCATAGTTCGGTGTGCCCAAAACTGGCGCCGAACATAATGCAGTCTTGAGCAACTCGAATGAATGTTGATGCTCCGTATTCCATGGCAATGGTGAAGAAATACCCTTCTTCGTCAAGGCCAACATCGGTTTTATCACTAGTGAGAAGTTTGGGATCCATAACCTACAGTAAGAAGCCATACCTATCAAGGCTCTAACTTTTTTTTGTGTATTTGGGACAGACAAGCCAGAAATGTGTTTTATTCGTTCAGTGTCAATCTTCTTCCCTTCTTTGATAGGAGATAGCCTAAATAGGCGACCTCCTGGCAACAATATTGAAACTTTTTAAGCGAAGCTTTGTGACCATGCTTAGCTAGATGGATGAGCAACAACACAGTGCCCTCTTTACAAGAGCTCTCAGAGTCAGCGGCTAAAAGCAAATCATCAACATATTGAAGCAACGTACAAGTAGGGGGCAATCCAAGGGTATCAAGCTGCTCTTTCAAAGCCCTACTATAAATACTAGGGCTCTCAGTATAACCTTGAGGTGCACGAGTAAATGTGAATGAGCGTCCTCCTAAGGTCCTAAGGTGAACGCGAACAAGTATCTACTATCCTCATGTATAGTAATACTGAAGAAAGCATTCTGAAGTGAGTAGCCGTAGCTGGAATCATGGTTAATATTGTTGTCACATCAGGCACAATTGGAAATTGCGGAGCAACAACTTTATTAATGGCACGTAAATCAATTATAAAACGAAATGGAATTGCATTATCACCTTTTTTGTACACGGGTAAAATCGGACTATTGCACAAACTTCCTGCAATCTCCTCAATCACCCCACGATGCACAAAATCGGAAACAATGCTCTTTAAAGCTCGCTCGCCTTCAACTGAGATCTTATGCTGTGGAATACAGGGCAGCTTAATTCCATGTTTCAAAACTATTTTAACAGGCTCAATCTGCAAAACACCGACATCATTGTCATCAACTGCCCACAAACACTCTGGTACATTACTGAATTCTGGCGGCAAAGGTCTAGTCAAGAATTGCGAAACAGAACATTGCTGTGGTGAAATCGTCAAACGCACTCCATCAGAAGAACAATGAATTACCGCATTTAATTCCTTCAACAGATTCAACCCCAGCAAATTCTCTCCACAATTCGAAGTCAAGAGAAATGGACAGTGGTCCGTAAAGGGACCCAAAGAAATAGGTACCGGTGAAGAAACCGGACAAACAACTGGTGTGCCAGAAAACCCTACAGAAACATTGCTTTGCCCTGACAGTGGAATGTTTGGAACCCGAGAGTGATCAATGGAGCACTTCTGTGCTCCAGTGTCTATCAAAAATTGATGTTTCCTATTTCCCACTACCATTTCAACGTAGGGACCTTTCTGATTAACGGGAATAGGTGTAGGTTCCAAACCCTGCTTCGGGCAATCCTAACGAAACAAAATATCATCAAAAGGAAGCTCTTCAGATAGATATGCAGCAGAAGGATGATCAAATATGTTTCTAGTATCCACACTCGAAGTCTGATTATCCTGTGAAAAAGGTTGTTGGGGATCCTGCGAAAACTGGCCTCTACCAGGGCCCCCTACACCCGGGCGACCTCTGGATCATCTACCCATATTTCCAAATGTGTTATTCGACCTCTGTCGAAGGACGGGGCATTGTGCACGCCAATGACCCTCCTGGCGACAATAGGCACACTGGTTAATATTCACGGGACCCAAGGGCACATTCCCTTGTGGAACATACTGACCTCTAATCTGGGAACTACCCCCTCTGGGGCCTCTAACAATCTGCTGTAACAATACTTTAGTCTTCAAATCACCTTTTCTCTTCTCGACTCTATCTTTTTCATTATTGACACGGTTCTCGTAGTACTGAGCCATGTGCAGTACTTCTGATTGGGATTTCGCCTGCCAAGCGCTCTCAGAAGACATAATTTGTGACTGGATGTCAGGCAGCAATCCACGTACAAATTTGTCCACAAATAATCTTTTCCCAGACTCTATGCCTAAGTCTTGTCCACTGAAATCCGAGAATACCTGTTCGAACCGATTAAAGAACTCGGTAGCACCCTCAGATTTTCCTTGGACACAGGCCGTAAGCTTGTCCCAAATAATTCTCTTTTCGGGGATTATAGTTTTCAGTTTTGCAATGATTCTGTCAGGCAAAGTTAGTATCACCTGAGGTGGTCTCTCACCAGCTGGCCTTTCCCCATCAAGCCTAACTATGTTAGCCCATGTATCTCCCATCCCTGGTACATCGTCTATAGTTCTAACTTGTTTCCACAAATCTACAGGCAGGAGTACAGGGAATAGCAAATCAATGTCGCCTAGGGTAAACACTGAGGACTGCAAAACGGACTCTATCTCTTTATAGAACCCTGTCGGATTTTTCCTAATGTCAGGAATAGTTTGTCTAATAATATTCACTTCCTGTCGTGAAAACGGGACGTGAACAAACTGCGATACATAATGTGCAGGAATGTCCACAGCAGGTGTACCTGCTGCAGCATTAGCAGGAATCTCAACCTTTGGGACAAATGTTGGAGGAACCTCTCTCATAGGCAACTGAGATGTAGGCAACTCCGAACGCTTACTAAGCAACAGAGCTAAGTCGAGCGCTAAAGCAGTTGAAGAAGTGTCAAGTGAAAAAGCTCTCTTATAAATGCTCAATAACTCTATGGGACAACTAACCTTTCTCTTTAAACATTCATCCTGCAGGTACTCTACCATTACCTGTATCACTTTCCTCTGCATTTCTAGCGTATATTGACTGTATGTGTCATATACCTCAACTGGAGTTATCGATATGTCTGAAATCCATCTAATCGCATCTTTTGTACAAATTTGCGCCTCCTCAGATGTCGATTTACGACACGGAAGAAATCGCTTCTGTACATACATACTTTCTTCTTCGTCATCCTCATTCCGTAACCTTTCCAACTCCTTTCTATACTCAAATATCCTCTCAACATGCTCATGTACCTTCTCCACAGTGTCTCATGAAAACGCTAAAGTATTCAGGTCCCTCAACCCTTGTGGGAGGTCTGCATTATTTAATTTACCCCACATTACACATAAATTAATCCCTAAACCTTCAATGAAAACATTTTTCTCAGGAAAATTATCCATATTAGAAAGTGTGGCAAGAACATTAGCTCGATCATCTCTCTCCATACAATGCTTAGCCCATGCAAACAAATCCTGTTTCTTTTCTGTAGGAACAGTATTACGAGTAACAATCCTCGAACCCGCACCCTGATCAACTACAAGCGGTACAGAACTACTTGGGAGTGAGGGTGCAGGCAAATTCAATGGAGGTACTATTACTGGTGCAATGGGAAGAGGCAGAGGAGCAGGTGGAGGAACAACAACCGCAGGAATAGGAACAACAGGTTGAGCAGGAAGAGCAGGAATAACAGCAGGAAGATGTACAGCAGGAGGAAGAGGAACATACGGAGGTGGTGCAGAGGCACCAGGCCTTCGTTCATTTAACAATTTGTCGATAAACTCATCAGAAACATGAAGATCTTTAGAAGGATAGATTTTCTGAATACCGAGTGAGAAAGCCCTGTCCATATTCCTAACCGACTCAGACTGTTTGTCCTGATCATATAACAATGCCTTTTCAGCATTTGTTTTATGACGGCACACATGTTTTTCCTTACTTTTAAGCTGCTGCAACGCTTCTCTTTTCCAATTTTGCAAAACATCAAATGCTGCAGGTCTGGCCTTCTTTTTTAACAAGACTGACTCTAAATATTCAATACGAGGGATCTCAAAAACTACCATTGACTGGCCACTGAAGTTCGGAGGCATGTCTGGTTTGTCTGTGCCAAATTTTATTAAATACTACACTTCCAATGCCATGCTTACAGTAGATAGTACATGCCGGTGACCCCTCCTGTGGTGCCGGATGGCTAAATTCCAAAGATTGTCTATCGCTGCGGAATAATGCCCTAAAGCAGCTAGACAATTTCCCAGGCATTTCTCAAATACTCGGTGTTACCTGGTCAATAATTGTGTCTGCAGATACAATGCACCAAATTCAAATTGTCAGGGTTGAATTAAGAGTCGGGTAACGACTCACCTGACCAAACCTAAGGAGGACCGATCGGTTTACAAAGGACTTACCTAACAAATTTTACCTTGTGTATGGTGATTTCGGCAAATCTGCCCGCCTCAAAAAATTGACCCTCGACAAGATGCCGTCTCAGACCACACGGCTATCGTCCAGGGAACGGATCGTGCAGCGCTGTTGAGGTGTCGCGTCTCGTTCAGTCGGGCCCGTTATGTCACACCGTCCGATCCCGGTCCGATAGCGTGCGTCAACCTTCAATAATCCGGCATCAATCTTGAGGGTCCCTATTCGGGCACCAACTGTGAAAACAAGGAAATAATATGAGGCAGGGTAACCAAAAAGGAAACACATCAAACACAGGTTACAAAGGAACATACAAAGCACTTTATTTTATACTGAATCCAGTTACAAAAGAACAGAACAAAATTCAGATAGCTATCAACCCTCAGTGCAACACAGCGAACTCCGGCGTGGTTCGGTGTGCTCAGTGAGTGCAAATATTCATTGAAACAGTCAGGCTTTTATACATTTCTCCAGCCTGTTGTCCAGCCTTTCTGCAGGTTAACCATTCCATAAATAAGTTACTGCTCTAGGGTCCCTTGCCAGGTCAAATCTAGTTCATCTTAGGTTTACACATTAACAAGAAGAAATGGTAATAATGTATGCTCTAGGCCTAACATTACAATGTGGGACTTAATTTATACAATATAGTTAAGCAGGTGTTCTCATTCAATTATAGATCAGTTTCGGTGATACAGGTAATCCACTGCACACAGGTCAGCAGAAGGACAAGGTGTCAGCTCATGACCCTAACAAGTGGCCTGCAGGCAAGTTATACATTAGCTGTACAGAGGTCATGACAATCGAGTTCTGTTCTGAATAACATAGGCTACCATTTTAGCTCACATGGTGACTTTATAGAGCAAGAAAACCTAAAATGGCGGCTTGACCCAAAAGGACAGTTTACATGGTTTCTAAGGTCAGGACCTTGCAATGCGAGTTTATTCACATGTAGTTTATAAGCAGCTTGTTAGCAGCTTGGCGTAGGCCAATATACATATATTCATAGCAATAGGAGGCACGATATAATTTCAAGTTTGACAACACCATATTGGTTTCTGATAGGGCTCTCACTCCACTTCTACAGACAAAGCGCTGTGGTCATGATGTCAGAAGGAAAAAGACTCTTGTGGCAGCAGCCTGAATTGGACCCCATGAAATTGCATTTTTCCGTTATAAGGAAAATAATCCCTGTCCTTAGTTGATTCATTTTTGGACTTCAATACAAGAAGGTACAATCAGGAGCTCTGTTGGGGATATAGTCTATCTGCGTCCTCTGCCACAGAGATGAAGAAAAAAAGCTCTAGGGCAGAGGAAAACAATTCTTTGGGGTGACACTGCTGAGAGCCAGGCTTCTCTGCAGCCCGTGCACTGGGACCAGAATCCTGCTTTATGGAGGCTAAGGAGCCCCCACCAGGTGCCAGGCAAACATTCTGGTGTGGAAGTGCTGATCTAAGGACTCATCTTGCCCATGGAGACTCTTGATTGGGCCTGCCAGCAACTCAGAAGCCCAGGAGCAGCTTGGAACCATGTTTGCTGTGATTAGGCATTGTTGAGCTGCTTAACCACGTTAAATACACTTCGTCCCCCTACAGGACCCACAGTGCTGCTTTTTGCACTCCAATTAATTAAAACTGCTTGTCTGCTTCATTTGAGCAGTCTTGAAGCTGACTCCACCGAGTGAAGCATGCCACCACCCTTAACCTGCCTGTCTCTATCGATAACTCAAATTAGCAGGTACATCGTTTTGACCCGACTTGACCAACTCAAGCTGTTGGGGCCCATCAACTTGAACCTCATTTGACAAGGAGCCCCATCTCAAAGCCAACTCGACTCCGACTCACCACTTGAACAAAACGACTTAACCTTCTCGACATCGTCTCGACTGCAGTAGGCACACAGAATCCCAGCACAACGCTGTCGAGCACCTAAGACAAATAATAAATGGTATTTGAAGAGGCACTGTCCCTTTGGCCCCCCTAAATCTTAAAGGATGATAGCGAATGAAAGCGCCTCTTCTTGCCTTTTAAAGACATATCCTTGAACATTGGCATTACTGCTGACATCTTGTGCCTGAACACGCATGCCTGTCAACCCAGAATCCCTTAATTCACAAAGTCTGCATTCTCTGTGTGTCATTTACACGGATGGGTCTTTAGTATTTTTAATTAGTTGTGTTCATTGGTAGTTTTTGCTAAAGTCCCTTTTTTGCTAGAACCTTGGACATTTTTTTACTTTTGTACCACAGCACTATTGTTGTTTGCGTTCCAACTGTTTTGCTCGTACCCCTCCTAAAGATGTAGCCTGCCCTCAGCCATCGCTATGCCTGTTTCACCTTTATGGTTGAGATCAATGCTGGTTTAGTAGTAGTGTGGGGCTGAGTAGGCGATTTAGCCACTACACATCCCTGTACTCCCGTAGAGAAGTTGTCATTGCTTCACAGTCATTGACAAACCAAACATACACTGTAATCCTAATCATAAATACTGCCAACACATTAAAAAACTCCTTTCACCTTCCTCCTGTTCAACTCTAACAACCTCAACCATTAGCACTCCACCACAACTTCCACTCTGCACTGAAAGATTCTGAAAAGACAGATGGCAATCAACTACAGGAGGGCTCTGCAGGGCTCTGCAACCTTTGGCTCAGCAGATGTTTGGAATGCAATCCCAATCAGAACCAGCCAGAATAATAGTAAGGGATCCTGGGTGTTTTCGTCCAATACATCTGGAGAGTCACACACACACACGTGAACAGCAGACTCTTCTGCAGTGCCATATTAAATGATTCATTTCAGGCACATCTGTGGCAAAGAAAAACCACTGTCCAAATGGTTTGTGATGCTATCTGTATGTGTAACCCCTGCCTTCTAGTTCTCCTGGACTTTTTTGCAGCAATGAACAACGGTGATCACCAAGCTCTCCTCACCATCCTCCAAACCTTCCTGAGCATCAGGAGCTAATTCCAGAATGGGGTCAGGCCTTCCCTAACAAATCATCATCAGTTTGTAGACATGGGATCAGTCAGCTCCCTTTTCTCACCGATCATATACAGAGTATCACACACATCATCGCTCATCTCTGATTCAAGACGCATTGTCCCGAGAGGATAGCTGAGGGGCAAATCGCTCGCCTTGGAAGCAAGGCGACACAGAGCAACACAGGTTCGATCCCGGGTCCGTGCTTGGAAACCTCTGGGTATTAAGCACGCTATAAATAACCAATCATATCATATCATATTTCAAAGTGACCCTGTATAACCCAATTCCAACTCCTTACTCCAAAAAAGTCTCCTCAGAGTCAAATTTCAGGAAGCCTCGTAAGGCTTCACTGTGTCCTATCTCAGTGGTGGCAATGCCCCAGCCATATCCTGGACATACCTGAGTCATCTCTTTCCAATGAAAACACTACCTCATCTAACTGCAAACTTGACCCTCTCACTCCATGCACTGATCATATACTCCAGTAGCTTATTCGGCCAGCTCATGCCAGGTGAAGGTCCTGCTGCAGTAATGACAGACTCTCTCTCCCTAATGCTGTGAATTGGTAGTGACCACCGTGCCACAGCCAGATCTAAGCCAGACTGTAAATCCAGAACAGCAGGAGGGAAACCACTCAACATGAAAGACACACGCCTGGACTACTATAATTTGAGAAGAAGCCTAAACCATTGACTAAATATCAACACCCAAAGAGCCTTCAAACGTTTCCTCTTAAACAGAGGGAGACATTTTGTTTGCGGCAATGATGATCTCAAAAATATTAATCAAGCCGCAATGGAGAGGTGTGAACACTCCCAAAGTGGGGGGATGGTGGAAGAAGATAACTAAAATAATAATGTATAAAAACTGAATGGCGGTGCAGATCGGGATAGAGACAACCAGGCAACAAGGATGTAATAGACAAATCTAAAAGATGGGCCATTCTAGAAGAGATTTCCAAGGTAAGGATTCCGGTAAAACATCCTTTCATCGCAAGATGTTTTTTTGTGGTGTTTTTAACGAGAAAAAAAACTCACCACATTTTTTGGGGGGTTAGAAAAATATATATTCGGGGTGTGGGTGTTCGGGAACATATAAAAGATTAAAGTGGATGGGGGTTTGGAGGGACCCTCCAAAATTAAAAAAAGAAAAATTTGATGAGTTTTTTCATTCAAAAATCTGCAGTAAAAAAACCCTGCAAAAAAACACTCCGCGATGAAATGGCATAGAACCAGGATTCCAACCATCTAGTTTAAAAGCAAGATTTCAAAGCGTAACCAACTAAAACTAAAAGGCTTGTAGGTTGGTTTCGTGACTCAATGGGGGTCATTACAACCCGAGCGCAAAGGGATACCTCGCACCGGTAATGACACCGGTGACGGTAATCCCTTTGCGCCCTATTCCGAGGTCCCTTTGCAGGTCCTTCCTTAACGCCTGGTTTTAGCAGGCGTTAAGGACGGGACCCGCAAAGGGATACCGGGGTCAATAACGGTACCGCAATTTGCCCCCTATGGGGGCTCAAATGGGAATGGGGAATGGCATTTCAAATGGGGACTTACCGGTCCCGCAAAGGGTGGAACGGTACCGGTATACGCCATGACTAACACCAACCTTGGAATGAGGGCCAATGAGTGGAAATGCCCTTTTAACTCAGCAGAAGTGGATAGTCGCTGCCCAGACACTAGGACGGTTGCGTGACTATAAGGCTGAGTTCATCGAAAAGATGTGGTCCAGCTCTCACATAGACTGACAAAGCAATCCATACCGCACCTCGAAACTCTCCACACTTCGGCTTTTACAACAACACAACACTTCACCGGTCATCTCTGCTAAATGTTGACCAGTTGCTTTCATTAAAATGTACTATTTTGCATGCAAGGCGATGTTCCTTATATCAATTGGAAAGCGGCCCTATATAAATACCAAGTAGCATAACATACCTATAACCACAGCTGAAAGGGTCAAGATTAACCTGAGGTTGGAAAAAACAAGCACTCCAATGTAACTCAGGACAGATGTACTAATCAGCACCATACATCGCTCCAATCCTCACAATCTCTTCTATTCTTGTAAACTATCTGCCCAGGATATTTATAAATTGAATGGAATAAAAAAATAAATAAGCAATGTATTTCTCATTCATCTTCCCTATTCTCTGTATAGGTGCATGTTGTTTCCAGAAGCTGGGTCTGTGCTCTATAAATGCGCCTCATGAAATGGAGCAATGAGGAAGTCTACCACTGATGCCTTGGTTCATGGGTGAAAGCTCTGGACACTGGGCCACACTGGGCGGCCGTATGAATGATCATTGTGAAGGGGCTTTTCTGCTGCCCACTCACTGGATGGCTCCAGCTCTGTATTTGTTAATTGCCCAATCACTGGAGTTTGCAGAGCCACAGGGAAGCGCAGGTGTAAATCTGGCGGAGGAAACGAGTGCCAAGTTAATTTTTGAATTGCAATGTCAGAGCTCTGTGGGGTTTAGGGATGACATACAGGAGGCGCTATGCTACATGATTCAAGGAGCATTAACAAGTATTGTGCAGGGATGTACCAGAACGGAAATGGCAGGCATCGCTGAAGGCCAGGGCTGGGAAGCGTTGGCAGAGCTGTGCATCGTCTTTTGGGTTTTGCTGAATTTGTTGCAGGCAGCACTCAAGCTGTCCAATAGGCCTCAGTATGGCGGTGCGGGTAACATCTGGAGTCATTCTGTTATTGCCACATTACAGCTGGATTACCACACCGCCGTACTGCAGGTTTTTTGGTAAGGTGGAGAATTTACCTCCAGCAAATAGCCAGCGCCAAATCCTCTCCACCTTACCACCAGAAATGGGGATATTTGGGGGAATTACAGCCAGCGGAATTGCCGCCTGCTGTAATTCCACTGAAATCCCCGTGAACTCCAAAAATGCCAATTCAGTGTTTTTACCGTCAAATTAGCACTAAAACTTGGTGTGTTCGCTGGGTCCAAGTTCAAATGAAATATTCCTGTGGAGGGCAGCGGGAACATGGCTGGGCTCTGACTGTGCAATGCTGGGTCTTGTGATGGTTGAACTGACGTGCCTGGGAAAGCAAGAGTCTGTTGGGGCACGTACAGGGCATTAGCCCTTCTGTAGCATGACACCGACCGTCCTTTATTTAATAAATGTGTGAAGCCAGACAGGTGCAAAGGGCACCTTCCATCTGCGGCTGCTGCATCTCGAGGCCGCCGCCTGTCAGTGCCGCCTCGTCAACCGCCTCACGCCTCTTCTCTCTCTTTTTCCTCTCCAGCTGGGAGGCTGCGGCATCCTCGGCGTTGGCATCTGGCTGGCAGTCACGCAAGGCAACTTTGCCACTCTCTCGTCCTCCTTCCCGTCCCTGTCTGCCGCTAACCTGCTGATCGCCACGGGCACCATCGTCATGATTGTCGCCTTCCTGGGATGTGTGGGTGCCATCAAAGAAAACAAGTGCCTCCTGCTGAGTGTGAGTACACAAGTGCTGCATGGCAACCTCACCAACAAAGGCACACATCCATACAGAAAATAGAATCCACACAATCACACATGATCACAGAACTACATGGAAAAGTAGTACATTCAGGTCAATTTCATTATTTATTTTTTGCCAACGCCAACATTGGCGCCAAACAGCCTCATCCACAAATTATAAATAGACACATGATATCCAAAAACATAAAAAAGGACACGGAATGATATGCATCCATAAACTGAGGACAGTTCCATGTCAAGCTATCATTGTCCACACACTGGGCCTTAAGGCGCTTTTTGAAAAGCAGTCTCCTGTAGTGACTGTCCGGTTGTTCTTCGCCTCAGCCCTTTAGGGGGCATGTTTTTATTTTAGTGCCCTAATCATCCAGATGTCCCTGGGATCAGGTTGGGGCACAAAATCCACCCCACACTTTGTCCAACGGACTGTGGGGAGGATATAGTAAAGTGCCTGGGCCACAGGCCCAAATAGTCTCATTTTCCATTGCAATCCATCAGAGGCTATTCCTGAGTTCAAACGCACGGCCAGATGTTCAAAGAGCAGCAATAGGTCTTATCTATCAGCCAATTGAACTTTCAGTGCAATTTTGACAGCACAGAATAAATATATTTAGCAGGAGGGAGCACAGATGGTGGTCATTACCACACAGTGTTGACCATCTTCCGTTCCAAGCCCCTAACCAGCGGGAGGCCACCATCTTGCCTCCAGGGTGTCGAAAATAGACTCCAGAGGTCTCCAGCTCCAGACGACCTCACCTCTTTGCCTCTCACCACCACCCCACTCCCACTGGCAGCACCTACATGCCCGGCTTCCCACTGGCGCTGCTTGCCCACTCCCCTCCAAAGGCCTGTCACTCAGCTAAGGCCACCATGGAAATGGAGAAGGGACTAGCGGTAGTTCCCTTCTGAGTTTTCTTTTGATTTCATGTTATTTTGTAGTTTCTTTTAACTTGAGAAACGGCCCCCTCAGTGTGAGAACGTTACCGACAGGTAATGGCACTGGGGGCTTTGTTAAGAGGCCTCTGGCCATTACCGGCCGTTAATGCTCTCCACCTCAGAGCCTGTCGCCTAAATCGCACATTTCAGTGACACATCTAACATGAGTTTATGATGAAACAAAATCAGATTAGGTTCATTCTTGTGCACTTGCTGAATCAAGATATAATGCCTGTGGATTTGTTTTGAAGTTCTATTTTTATTGTCGATTTCTTATATGTTCCATGTCCATTTTTGCAGTCATAATTTATTTTGTTATTAATGCTTTTTCAAGTCAATCCATGAACAGTTAATTACAAAAACGCATCCTGTATTGTAAATGTTAATGTTAAAGGATATTTGTACCATGCACTATCACCAACGGAGTGGTCTCCTGGCGCTCTGGCAGCTCTGAAAAAGGGAAGGGGGTGCATTAGTGGGAATAAGCTGGAAAAGTGCAAGAGAGCAGTGATGTGCTGTTGACAGCCTCAGTGCGGTGGGTCCGTTGGCTGGGCTTGGGGTGTTTTACGGTCCGTAGTCTTTGTGTGCTGTTGTGCGAGTCTATGTGTGGTTTGTTTTGTTGTTGCAGTGTAGTGACGTTTGTGCGGATTATTGTGCTGCAGGCTTGTGGTTGTGTTTAGTTAGAGATTGAGAGGTGTATGCAGAGGGGAGACATTGTTAGTGGATTGGTTAATTGGCATTGCTGTTCTTGCAATTATGTCTAGGTGAGATGCTCGCTATCATTCACTATTCCATCTGAGTGTGGCACTTGCTAATCTTCGATATCTTATCTAGATGTGAGGCAGGCTAGTGATCACCATTCCATCTAAGTGTGGCGCTTGGTGACATTCCCTCTTTCATTTAAGTGTGGTGTATGCTAACATTCACGTTTCTATCTAGGTGCGACGCAAGCTAAAGTTAGGAATTCCATCTAAGGGTGTGGCACATGTTAACATTCACATTTCTATCTAGATGTGAGTCAGGCTAAAGTTAAGAATTCCATCTAAGTGTGTGGCACATGCTAACATTCACATTTCTATCTAGATGTGACGCAGGCTAAAGTTAAGAATTCCATCTAAGTGTGTGGCACATGCTAACATTCACATTTCTATCTAGATGTGACGCAGGCTAAAGTTAAGAATTCCATCTAAGTGTGTGGCACATGCTAACATTCACATTTCTATCTAGATGTGACGCAGGCTAAAGTTAAGTTAAGAATTCCATCTAAGTGTGTGGCACATGCTAACATTCACATTTCTATCTAGATGTGAGTCAGGCTAAAGTTAAGAATTCCATCTAAGTGTGTGGCACATGCTAACATTCACATTTCTATCTAGATGTGACGCAGGCTAAAGTTAAGTTAAGAATTCCATCTAAGTGTGTGGCACATGCTAACATTCATATTTCTATCTAGATGCGACGCAGGCTAAAGTTAGGAATTCCACCTACGTTTGTGGCACATGCTAACATTCACATTTCTATCTAGATGTGACGCAGGCTAAAGTTAAGAATTCCATCTAAGTGTGTGGCACATGCTAACATTCACATTTCTATCTAGATGTGACGCAGGCTAAAGTTAAGAATTCCATCTAAGTGTGTGGCACATGCTAACATTCACATTTCTATCTAGATGTGACGCAGGCTAAAGTTAAGTTAAGAATTCCATCTAAGTGTGTGGCACATGCTAACATTCACATTTCTATCTAGATGTGACGCAGGCTAAAGTTAAGAATTCCATCTAAGTGTGTGGCACATGCTAACATTCACATTTCTATCTAGATGTGACGCAGGCTAAAGTTAAGAATTCCATCTAAGTGTGTGGCACATGCTAACATTCACATTTCTATCTAGATGTGACGCAGGCTAAAGTTAAGTTAAGAATTCCATCTAAGTGTGTGGCACATGCTAACATTCACATTTCTATCTAGATGTGACGCAGGCTAAAGTTAAGTTAAGAATTCCATCTAAGTGTGTGGCACATGCTAACATTCACATTTCTATCTAGATGTGACGCAGGCTAAAGTTAAGTTAAGAATTCCATCTAAGTGTGTGGCACATGCTAACATTCACATTTCTATCTAGATGTGAGTCAGGCTAAAGTTAAGAATTCCATCTAAGTGTGTGGCACATGCTAACATTCACATTTCTATCTAGATGTGACGCAGGCTAAAGTTAAGTTAAGAATTCCATCTAAGTGTGTGGCACATGCTAACATTCATATTTCTATCTAGATGCGACGCAGGCTAAAGTTAGGAATTCCACCTACGTTTGTGGCACATGCTAACATTCACATTTCTATCTAGATGTGACGCAGGCTAAAGTTAAGAATTCCATCTAAGTGTGTGGCACATGCTAACATTCACATTTCTATCTAGATGTGACGCAGGCTAAAGTTAAGAATTCCATCTAAGTGTGTGGCACATGCTAACATTCACATTTCTATCTAGATGTGACGCAGGCTAAAGTTAAGTTAAGAATTCCATCTAAGTGTGTGGCACATGCTAACATTCACATTTCTATCTAGATGTGACGCAGGCTAAAGTTAAGAATTCCATCTAAGTGTGTGGCACATGCTAACATTCACATTTCTATCTAGATGTGACGCAGGCTAAAGTTAAGAATTCCATCTAAGTGTGTGGCACATGCTAACATTCACATTTCTATCTAGATGTGACGCAGGCTAAAGTTAAGTTAAGAATTCCATCTAAGTGTGTGGCACATGCTAATATTCACATTTCTATCTAGATGTGACGCAGGCTAAAGTTAAGAATTCCATCTAAGTGTGTGGCACATGCTAACATTCACATTTCTATCTAGATGTGACGCAGGCTAAAGTTAAGAATTCCATCTAAGTGTGTGGCACATGCTAACATTCACATTTCTATCTAGATGTGACGCAGGCTAAAGTTAAGAATTCCATCTAAGTGTGTGGCACATGCTAACATTCACATTTCTATCTAGATGTGACGCAGGCTAAAGTTAAGAATTCCATCTAAGTGTGTGGCACATGCTAACATTCACATTTCTATCTAGATGTGACGCAGGCTAAAGTTAAGTTAAGAATTCCATCTAAGTGTGTGGCACATGCTAACATTCACATTTCTATCTAGATGTGACGCAGGCTAAAGTTAAGAATTCCATCTAAGTGTGTGGCACATGCTAACATTCACATTTCTATCTAGATGTGACGCAGGCTAAAGTTAAGAATTCCATCTAAGTGTGTGGCACATGCTAACATTCACATTTCTATCTAGATGTGACGCAGGCTAAAGTTAAGAATTCCATCTAAGTGTGTGGCACATGCTAACATTCACATTTCTATCTAGATGTGAGTCAGGCTAAAGTTAAGAATTCCATCTAAGTGTGTGGCACATGCTAACATTCACATTTCTATCTAGATGTGACGCAGGCTAAAGTTAAGTTAAGAATTCCATCTAAGTGTGTGGCACATGCTAACATTCATATTTCTATCTAGATGCGACGCAGGCTAAAGTTAGGAATTCCACCTACGTTTGTGGCACATGCTAACATTCACATTTCTATCTAGATGTGACGCAGGCTAAAGTTAAGAATTCCATCTAAGTGTGTGGCACATGCTAACATTCACATTTCTATCTAGATGTGACGCAGGCTAAAGTTAAGTTAAGAATTCCATCTAAGTGTGTGGCACATGCTAACATTCATATTTCTATCTAGATGCGACGCAGGCTAAAGTTAAGAATTCCATCTAAGTGTGTGGCACATGCTAACATTCACATTTTTATCTAGATGCGACGCAGGCTAAAGTTAGGAATTCCATCTAAGGGTGTGGCACATGCTAACATTCACATTTCTTTCTAGATGCGACGCAGGCTAAAGTTAAGAAATCCAACTAAGTGTGTGGCACATGCTAACATTCACATTTCTATCTAGATGTGACGCAGGCTAAAGTTAGGAATTCCACCTACGTTTGTGGCACATGCTAACACTCATATTTCTATCTAGATGCGACGCAGGCTAAAGTTAGGAATTCCATCTAAGGGTGTGGCACATGCTAACATTCACATTTCTATCTAGATGCAACGCAGGTCAATATTCACAATTCTCTCTAGGTATGGCACTAGTCAAAATTGACAATTATGTTAGTATCTAATGGATGGCAACATTTACAGTCCAGCCATAAATAGATTTAGACTGGTGCTCATAAATCTCTCTAAGTATGCATGGTGTTAGTCTATGTTATGGAAAGGTAAGGTAGAGTGGCGGGAGCTTTATGGAGTAGAGTAATTGCTCTACACCCCACCTATGCCACACTTACAGTTTTGTTGGTGTCTGTTGACTGCTGGCTTCGTTGGCTTCCCCTGTGGACACCTGCATGCTTTCTAAATGATTTCCCTTCTGGGCTTTAGTCCAGCAAACCCAAATTACACGCATTATCCAAGGGACTTAATTTGATATACAGATTCAGGTCAAGCAAAAGGGAACTGTCGGGGGAGTTGAGGAGAACATGGAAGCACAAACATACACACAACCATAGACAAAGACGGGAGTTATGTAAGAAAGCCTAGCTGCGTGGTTAGGCAGAGGCAGGAGAGCCGAGGGACAATTTTGCCAAAGAGTGTCACATTTTCTCATGTAGATCCTACCGTTCCCTGTCCCAAAAAACATTGTCCACTGCCGCGTCCTTCTTCCAAAAGCAGCATCAAAAAGACTAGGCAGAGGTTACTCCATATTAATAATATTAGTATTATTGCAAATGAATCAATTTAACCACGCTTGCAATGCACACTGTAAAATGCGTCATTCTTCAGCTCTTGAATGCTTATTTATTCAATTGTTTAAAGCGTGACAGCCACACGTAGGGTAGAGCTGACGAAGATCTAGATGTTTAGCAGGAGATGAGTCTGTGGGAACAGCCAAGTCTTCGGGGCCTTCCTAAAAGAGAGAGATAAACCTGCAGGCCACAGAGGTATGACAGAAGGGAGTTCCAGAGGTTGCTAACTTGCACTGAGAAGACTCGACTGTCATTTGGCTGGAACCAGTAGGCTTCTAGTCACGGATATCGGTAATCTCTTTAGCTGATGTTTTTGGAATGTATTGGTGATGGCTGGTGCTTCGTCCTACTGGATGGTATGCCCAGTAGACTATGAACAAAGCCTTTACTTTATTTGTCTGTGGTATGGGAAGCCAGCAGAGGGATCTGATTGCTGTTGAGATGTGGTTGTTGTGTTGTAGTCCAAGATTATGAAAGCACCTGCAATTTAGAAAAGCTGGAATACGTATGAAGTATTATTGAGGAGCTCACTTTGAGCAGCCTTGATTCTCCCAGGTTGGGTATGGATAGATACCCAGGATTATTATATGCAGACGATACCATTCCGCATGCCACTACCCCAATCGGATTGAAGCATGCTTTGGGCCATTTTGTTGTTAAATGCGCCCGAATTAGGTCTTGAACTGAACAAAAGTAAACAAAGGTAATGGTTTTCAGACCAAAATACTCATGATCCTGGAGGCTACATGTGGATGTAGGTGGCCAGAGGCTGAAAGAGCTTAGATACTCTGATTATTTGGGCATTCGGTTCCAGGAGGATGGTCGCTGGCAGGACCAATTGACTAAAGCATGTGTCTCCCTGGATTAAAACAGCGGGGGTGTTCGGACGTTTGCAGCCAGACATGGCAATGGCTCTGTAACCCCAGTTTTGGAGAACTATAAAGTCCAAGCTATTCCATCTACTAGCTATGGAACTGAAATTTGGGGCTATACAGATTGCAAATCCATGTCAATAATTGAGAATTCATTCCTGAAAATCCTTCTGAAATTACCAAATAGCTTCCCAAATGCCCCCCTCCACTTGGAATGTGGAACACGTCCCATTTTAGATCTAGTTTTGCCCAGGCCAGTGATGCTCGGCTTAAGGACCAGGGAAACTCCTGAACTGTCCAAGTTTAAGGAGGCGCTCTTGCATGTCTTGGCCACTGAGAGGGGGATATTGGCTCCCGCGGGTAATACATGTTAAGAAGTTCCTATTGACACTTGAGCGGGAAGATTTGTGCAAATGGCATACCACCATTAATAAGGGAACTAGGTTTATGGTGTGTAAAGCTGCAAAACAGCTCTCATGCAGAGGGTTGGAGGATGGTTGCATTCGAGTGAGGACAGGCTTCTGTGCAGTAGCACCTCGAGCCTTCCAAGTGCTGGATGGGATTACCACAATAACTAAACTCAGGTCAAAATAACCGGACACACTCAAAGAATATGGCCAATTTCTACTTTATTATCAGTTCAATAAAGCAGGGCACCTAGCGAGCAAAACAAACTGCAGCTCACACACTCTCAACTTCATTTTCGGTTGAACAAAGGCTTTATACCTCGCTGTACATCAGCTCTAACGTCATCCTACGTGGCAAATAGTAAAAACCTATCGAAAGGAGGGATTGGTTAAGGGAACATATATACCTGTAGCTTGTTTAGGTGTTAGTAACATCATTGGTTGCCCCTTATCGAGTAGGGATGCCTGGAACAACCTCTAACAACGTAAAATACAGATAATAGCAGAATAACAGCAACGGATTAGCATGTTATGTTATGTTGTGTTATGTTAAAGGTATTTAAATAGTGCACCATCACCAACATAATTGGTCCCCAGGCGCTCTGGCGGATCTGCAAACAGGAAGGAGAGCGGGTAAGGTTTGTTGGGAGGAGGGGAGCAGGAGAGTGGGAGAAGTGGTGTGCTGTTGGCAGCTTCAGCTCGGTATACAATGAGTGCTGTGCTTTGGTGCAAGTATCGAATCGGGCGAGACCTTGTGTGCTGTGGGTGCTGTTTATGTGTTTTTGCTGTGGTGTGGTAAAGTGTGTGCGGATTACTGGAAGAGAAATGGTTGTGTGACTTTTGTGTGGGTTAAGTATGCAGAAAGTCGAGGGTTGGGTTAGTGGGGTCTGTATTCTGATGCCAGGTTTGTTGTCAGGTACTTCTGGTTCCGTTCAGGCTGTATCCATGTGGGTAGGGTTGTTGCTGGTTCCTTATGGGCCGTCTCGCTGTGGTGGTGCTATGGTGATCCAGCTTTGTGCAACAATGTATAGTCCACAATTGCATAGGCCCTCACGATTGGTTTGCACTCTCTTCCAACCTAGGACTTTCGGCTTGTTAGCAGCACGTAAGCAAAATGAAACCCAGGTGCAGGGGACAACGTCAGACAACTGCCCACTTGGCTAGTTAGCCTACCATCTCTCATCAGTTAGGCCGTAAAACAAGGCTTTTTATTTGTAGTTGACTTTGCTGACTGTTCTCTTTCCCAAAACTTTAAAGGGAGTGAAGGTACATTGCTATATTCGTCTGGAGTGTTATGAGTAGGCCTTGTCTCCTGGTCTTGCTCCACGTGTGACGAGACAATGATTTTGTTAATTTTGTCCTTCTATTTAGTGAAATTTAATTCAATTATACTGGGTGTTATTACTCTCCTCATCCTCTGGAGATGTGGTTGCTCTGTCATGCAGATGTTTTTTGCATCTTTAATCATACAATACTTGGCACTCACACTTGTTCACTCCTTTGCTTAATCTAAGAGCAATATGTGCTATGTAGATTTGTTATCCTCCCCAATGCCTTTCGTGCCTTGCAGTTGCCTTTTGATGTGACAGCCTTGTCCTTAGCCAAGCAAATATTCTTTGTTCTCACGCAAATTCGTATTCCAGTGCCTGTCAGCTTTGCAACCTTGGTCACTATCCTTCAGGCTTCTCGTTTACTTTTATACACGACCAAGGTACACTTTCTCATCATGGCTGCTTTACCCTTGTTATTTTTTCTTCATTCAGCAAGCTTCCATATGTCTTATCTACCTTGCAATTCTGCATACATGCATCTATTGTATCTCTTCTCACTTATCTTCCCAGTGAATATTTATTTTCTTCGTATTCACCGATATGTGTTCACTTTGCCACTTCAGTCATGTCTTCATTCGTTAAGTATTTGTATATCATTTCAGTGCATCCTTGTCTCTTCTCTTCTATTTATGATGTCACTTTACACCTGTCAAATGTCACTTACAGCTCTTCTATGTTCAGTGGTGTCTAGAGACTTCCTTCTACCACTTCAGTTCGTGGGTACACTCAATAAGGTTGTCTGAGTGCATAACATCTCTCATGTCCTCAATGCGGTATTGGGATAATACCTGGTGTTGTGCACAGTGTCTTTTTGCTGTTCTTCCAAAATGACGAAGGTGAGGGGGCGGGCCCTATAGATGTGTACATCTGCCTCTCCACACTTGATTTATCTGTCAAGTAAACGAATGTGTGGCTTTGAACCATATCTTGATATGATTGTGCCTCCATTGGCTCGTTCTCTTTTCCTCCAATTTAGAACAAACACCTTGGCCATTGCAAAATGCAAAAGTAGTTGTTCTGGTTCTAATTAATCTATTTGCACTGCGTTTAGACTAGTAGAAGAGACGATTTAGCACTTTTTACTGTTCTGTGTCGGATATAGAGATTTAAGGGCTAAGTATCTAATCCCACTGTTTAAATCTCTTAATGTCCACTCCACAGTTGAGTCTTTGGTTCTTTGTAGATCAACGTGCAATTTAAATGTTTCTTATTTTATCAGTACATTTATACACAGAGCATTGTTGGTCCATAACCGATTAATTTTATCTTGATCGTAATATAGATTTTAAAGGTTTTATCTCTAGCAATTTGACGATCTAGTATGTATGTAATTGATTTAATCTGTATGGTTGTGTTTTTTATTGTTTGTATTACTATGCTTAAAACTAACGTTGAATAACACTGGATTAGATTAAATGAAAATCTGGAATCTTTGGGTTTCGACTTTAGGCAGGCCAAGTGGATTTTTTGCAGGTGTCAAGCAAGGAAGATATAAAAGCATTGATGATGGTTTTTTATGGTTAGTTGTGAGGAAGTAAATGATGTGGCATAATGACCTTAAAGAGAAGATGCAGTTTTGGCTACTGAGTTGATGTGTGCGTTGAATGTGAGGTTATAGTCTACAACGATTCCCAGTTAACGTGTTTTAGTACAAGGGGGGTAGGGAGGATTCCAGAGTTTGAGGCCATATTTTAGGGTTCCATTTTGATGCACCAAAATGAATGTGATGATCTCAGTTTCTGATGGATTACATTTTTGGCTGTTTGCATGTATCCATTCCATTGCTATTATCATGCAGGTGGTGAAATTGGCAGTCGATCTATTCTGGAGTATTCAGGTATCGTGTGTGTAAGTAAAGAAGCAGAAGGGGAAATAATTGATGAGATCAGCTAACAGTTTCAGATAAATGAGTAAGCTAAAATGAGACCAGGTGCAACCCTGTACAAATCCGCAAAGTAGTATGGTTTATTTCTATTTAAAAGGGGTTAATGCCATTGTCTGTGCATGATCAGACAGGAAGATAATTAGCCATACTAGAGCAATGACTCGGATTCCATTGCGTAAAGACTGCCCAAAAGGATAGTATTGTTGCCTATGTCAAAAGTCACCGAGAGGGGCAGCAGGATTAAACCCTTCATGCCACCAGTATCAGGTATCCTCCTGATATAATCTGTCACCAGAAGGAGGAGAGACAGCATTCCTCTCAACAGGTAAAAGACAGCTTAGTGATAATGAAGTAGGTTGATGCTATCTATGGATGCTTCAGTTGGGAGATTGCAGCTCATTTAAGTAGCTTTCCTGGGAAGGGGAATTGTGCCACAGGGCCAACATTTCTGTTAAAAGGAGAGAGGCGTCTTTTAGGAGAGGGTGGACTACTTGTTACGCCGCGCGCTCGCTCGCGGGCTTCACTAACCTTTCCGGGGGTTCCCGGTCCACGGCCGCAGCGGTCTCCTCCTTCATGGAGGCTGTACCCGCGGTGGTGTCTCTCCTCACGCCGACCCGCGGTCCGGATGGGCTCCGTGGACGCCGCCATCTTGCGAGGATCTGTGCATGCGCGGATCGTCAGTATTCGACGTCCCGCGCATGCGCAGCATCAGAACATGCGTTCCAAGCCTCGTTTTCACCCCGGACCTTAAAAGGGCACCGCATACGCAGGGACAACGCGTCTCAACGCGGTTGTTACTGTGTATGCGCTGCTGGAGTCCTGGCGCTCGTGCCCCAGCCCTCCAGTTCTCTGCTCTGCCTTATTCTGCCTAGCCCTACCTCTTCTCCTTATCCCCTTCTTGCTCATTGGTCCTCCTAACCCTTGCTTCACTGTTTTGCTGATCCCTGGCCTGCCCCCTGGTTTAGGGTGTTTTGCTGGGCCCTTGCCTGCCTCCTGGTTTGGGGCTGGGGAGGTCCTGTCTGGGTTCCTAGTTCCGTCTTATTCTGCTAGGAAGTGGGGATCCCCTGTCTGAATTGCTTTTCCTTGCAGTCTGTTCTCCTTTGCCTGTCTTGTGCCCTGCCGGTACCTGTGCCTTACTGCCTTCTTGGAAGTTCCTGTGTTCAGCTCCGCTATCATCGGTGTCTTCTTCAAGCCTTCTCAGCCAGTGGAAACACTGTCCCGACGTCACGCAAATTCTGAGAAGTGCCACCCGTGGCGTTGGGAGTTGGTTCAGTGCCGTCCTGTCTTATATTGTCAGGAGGGGATTGGGCTAATTTCTCACGCTACCCATTCATCGGCTATAGATACATCGACATACTGGCAACCTCAACTCCACGGTCTACAGGAAGAAAAGGTAACCAACGATCTCGTGAAGACTCGTTTAACAGATTGAGACACCTCTCCCCCAGTCTCGACATGGACGAAATGCAGGAACTACGTGAAGAAATGCGTGCCATGCGTCTTGAAATGACCACCCTCCGCCAGGAGAACAACACCCTCAGACAAGCGTTGGACCGGTGTTTGGCTAATCCCGCACAACCAGCTACACCGCCTGAGAACTCCATGGCTTACACTACTCCGATGAAGTATGATGGTGACCCGCGTCGAGTAGCAGAGTTCTGTACACACTGTCGGATCCATTTCCAGTTCAGGTCAACTCATTTTGGTCAAGACAAGGCTAAGATCGGGTATATCCTTGGAAACCTAACCGGCAATGCACTTGCTTGGGCCGCACCTTTGGTCTCTACCAACAGTCCTCTGTTGGGTGATTTCGCTGCCTTCGAGAAAGCCTTTCTGGACGTCTTTAAACCGCCCAATTTGGCAGCCATGGCCCAGAATCAAATAATGGAGATCAAACAAGAGTCAGGCGACATAATCCACTACATCAGTCGGTTTCGACAATTAGCAACCGATTCACAATGGCCCGAAATCACTCAAAAAACCTTGTTTCGTCGGGGACTACGAGAAGAGTACAAAGACGAATTACTGCACATTCCGGAGCCAGAAACGTTGCCTGCATTGGTGGAACAAGTCTTACGCATTGACCACAGGTTAACCGAACGACGGAGTGAACGTCGCAGATTTGACAGGTATCAACCGGTCCTTCCAGTACAGAACCCTGGACCGGCTGTTTCTACCGATGTGGGTCCAGAACCCATGCAGTTGGGTGCCATTCGAGGCCCGTTGTCCGAGACCGAAAAGAAAAGAAGACGACAGAAAAGCTTGTGCTTGTATTGCGGTGCTTCTGGCCATTTTCTAGGCACCTGTCCGCTACGCCCTCTGAAGAAACAGGAAAACTAACAGGCCCGTTGTTTGAGGCGAAAGCAGCAGCGGGCCGCCTTTCTGAATCTGACCTTCCTCCCATGAACCCGGTACCCTTGTTGATCCTGAAAGTCGGTGTGGCCTGGCTAGGGAAGTGTATGAAAACCTGGGCCCTTCTGGATTGTGGAGCATCCGGCAATTACATCGATGCCTCGTTCGCGATTGCCAATGGGATCCGTTTACATTACAAGGAACGACCAACAGTGGTCGAGGTGATCGATGGTTCTACTTTGTCTTCTGGTCCGGTTTGCCAACAGTCCGATCCCTTGTGGCTCTCTGTGGAAGGGCATCTCGAACGAATCTCATTGGACGTCATCAAGTCTCCCTCGTTTCCGGTGGTGCTGGGTTTACCATGGCTGTTATATCACAATCCTTAGGTCGACTGGACCGCTCGTTCCCTGGTGTTCTCTTCGACACGTTGTCCTCGGGACTGTGTACTTCACGAAACCTTTCCTGCAATTTTGGAGTCCCTCAATCCTGCTGACGTATCTGCCCGTTTATGTGCCACTCAATCGGTACCTCAAGAATATGCTGGATACCACAAGGCGTTTTCCAAGCCTGAGGACATACCATTACCACCCCATCGGCACTTTGATTGTTCCATTGACGTCCTGCCTGGTGCGGTCATTCCCCACGGCAAGATCTATTCGTTGACTCAACTCGAGAAAGGCGTCCTACAGGAGTACATTACGGATTGCCTCAACAAGGGCTGCATAGTGCCTTCCAAGTCCCCCGCAGGATTCCCGTTATTCTTCGTCAAGAAGAAAGAGGGCACTTTGCGCCCTTGTATCGACTACCGTCAATTAAATGAGATCACGAGGAAAGACAGGTACCCATTACCACTCATCCGGGACATCATCGAATCCCTAAAATCCGCACAAATCTTCACCAAGCTGGATCTAAGAGGGGCCTATCACCTGGTGCGGATTAAGAAGGGAGATGAGTGGAAGACGGCCTTCAAAACACCTATTGGTCACTTCGAGTATAGGGTGATGCCGTTTGGACTCTGCAACGCCCCGGCCGTCTTCCAGCGGTTCATGGACGATGTCTTTTCGGACCTTATTGGAATATCAGTATGGGTATACCTTGATGACATTCTGTTTTTTTCTGACACTCGTACTGCACACGCTGCGCATGTTCAGGAAGTTCTCCGTAGACTAATAGACAACGGCCTGTATGCCAAAATAGAAAAATGCCGATTTCATAGGGAAAGCATGGAATTGCTGGGCTATGTGATCAGCAACACAGGAGTGCAGATGGATCCCGCAAAACTGCAAGCCATACGAGAATGGAAACAGCCCCATGGCGTGAAGTCGCTTCAAAGGTTCTTGGGCTTTGCCAACTTTTATCGACGCTTCATTCCACGCTTTTCTCAACTGGCCAACAGTCTAACCCGCTTGACAAGTACCAAGGTGCCGTTTCTCTGGGACACGCAGGCCGAGGAGGCATTTCTGGGATTGAAAAGATCTTTCATGTCGGCTCCTGTTCTTAGACATCCAGATGATGAAAAGCCATTTGTGGTTGAAACAGACGCTTCGAATTACGCAATTGGTGCGGTCTTACTACAGCAAGATGCAATCACAGGAACAGAGCACCCGGTGACTTACTACTCTAGGAAATTGTCAGTGAGCGAGAGAAACTATGCGGTGATAGAAAAGGAATTACTAGCGATAAAGGCTGCTTTCGAGGAGTGGCGACATCACTTGCTGGGTGGGAGGTACCCGGTGGTGGTTCGTACAGATCACCGTAATCTACAGTTCCTGCGCTCTTTGCAATGCAGAACCTCCCGTCATGCTCGTTGGGCCTTTTTCTTTTCGCAGTTTGATTTCACCGTCACGTACATTCCTTGTTCCCAGAACACTAAGGCTGATGCCCTGTCTCGGTCTCTGGAAAACAACATTGAAGGTGCCAAGGAACCGGAGCCTCTGATAGCGTCAAAACATTTTCTATCGATGGTGATTCCCCAACTCCAACAGTTGATAGAGGCCACACGTACGGATCCCTCAAAATCACAGATACTACAACGCGCTGACATCAGAGAACGTGACGGCTTGTTGTTCTTCAGGGACCGTCTGTATGTTCCCACCTTGGAACTCTGGAAAATCGTTCTACAGAATTGCCATGATTCCGTCGTTTGTGGTCACCGTGGAGTCCGCACAACACAAGAACTGGTTGCACGGCAGTACTGGTGGCCTGGATGGGCCACTCTGGTAAAGCACTACGTAGACTCCTGCCCTGTATGTGCCCAGACCAAGATTCCTCGCAAAAGGCCCATTGGTCTCCTGAAACCCACGCCTATGCCTCCGCACCCTTGGCATACCATCGCCACGGATTTCATCGTTGACCTGCCCCTGTCTGGTGGTTTCACATGTATAATGGTGGTGGTGGACTGTTTCACCAAGACTGCTCATTTCTTGCCCTTTCCTAAGCTGCCCACTGCCTCCCAGATGGCACGACGTTTTCTACACAAGGTTTATCGTCTTCATGGTCTTCCGGAGAAGATTCTATCAGACCGGGGGTCTCAATACAACTCTTCCTTTTGGGACCAACTGTGTCGGCATTTGGACATTCAGCGAGCCCTGGGTTCCGGCTATCATCCGCAGACTAATGGGCAGACGGAACGCACCAATCAGACCCTTGAGCAATACCTACGTTGTTATGCCAATGCTACCCAAGACAACTGGTCGGAATGGTTGGACACCGCGGAAGCAGCTTACAACAACGCTGTTCATTCCGCTACCGGACTCAGCCCCTTTTTCTGCTCCACTGGTCTTCATCCCAGACTGCTGCCAGTTCATCCTACATCTTCCAGTGCCGTACCATCTGCAGATGCCCTGGTGTCCTTGATCCGCGATCAACATCGTCTGGCGGCCGGTACCTTGGCAGTGGCACAAGCACATATGAAGGAGCGGGCTGACAAGAGACGGAGCCCTGAGCCTGTTCTTCATGTTGGGGACAAGGTATGGCTGTCCTCCAAGAATCTACCGGTACGCAACTTACCTGCGAAACTAGCTCCCCGCTTTTTTGGTCCCTTTCGCATCATTGGGCGTATTTCGTCTGTTGCCTTTCGTTTGTCTCTGCCTCGTTCTTGGAGGGTCCATCCTGTCTTTCACGTCTCCCTTTTGAAGCCCTATGTGCCCGATGTTATGGGTCGTACCTGTTCCCGTCCTGCCCCGGTTTTGGTTCGAGGTGTTCCTGAATTTGAGGTGCAGGAGATATGTGACTCACGGATTTGGCGGGGTGCTCTGCAGCTCCTGGTCAGTTGGAAGGGTTATCCTGCTTGTGACCGCACTTGGGAACCACGCTCCTTCGTGCATGCACCGCGCCTGGTTCGGGACTTCTATCTCCGCTACCCTTGGAAACCCGGTGCTCCGGGGTTGTCCGGGAGGGGGTCTGGTGTTACGCCGCGCGCTCGCGGGCTTCACTTACCTTTCCGGGGGTTCCCGGTCCACGGCCGCAGCGGTCTCCTCCTTCATGGAGGCTGTACCCGCGGTGGGGTCTCTCCTCACGCCGACCCGCGGTCCGGATGGGCTCCGTGGACGCCGCCATCTTGCGAGGATCTGCGCATGCGCGGATCGTCAGTATTCGACGTCCCGCGCATGCGCAGCGTCGGAACATGCGTTCCAAGCCTCGTTTTCACCCCGGACCTTAAAAGGGCACCGCATACGCAGGGACAACGCGTCTCAACGCGGTTGTTACTGTGTATGTGCTGCTGGAGTCCTGGCTCTCGTGCCCCAGCCCTCCAGTTCTCTGCTCTGCCTTATTCTGCCTAGCCCTACCTCTTCTCCTTATCCCCTTCTTGCTCCTTGGTCCTCCTAACCCTTGCTTCACTGTTTTGCTGATCCCTGGCCTGCCTCCTGGTTTAGGGTGTTTTGCTGGGCCCTTGCCTGCCTCCTGGTTTAGGGCTGGGGAGGTCCTGTCTGGGTTCCTAGTTCCGTCTTATTCTGCTAGGAAGTGGGGATCCCCTGTCTGAATTGCTTTTCCTTGCAGTCTGTTCTCCTTTGCCTGTCTTGTGCCCTGCCGGTACCTGTGCCTTACTGCCTTCTTGGAAGTTCCTGTGTTCAGCTCCGCTATCATCGGTGTCTTCTTCAAGCCTTCTCAGCCAGTGGAAACACTGTCCCGACGTCACGCAAATTCTGAGAAGTGCCACCCGTGGCGTTGGGAGTTGGTTCAGTGCCGTCCTGTCTTATATCGTCAGGAGGGGATTGGGCTAATTTCTCGCGCTACCCATTCATCGGCTATAGATACATCGACATACTGGCAACCTCAACTCCACGGTCTACAGGAAGAAAAGGTAACCAACGATCTTGTGAAGACTCGTTTAACACTACTGTGTGTTCTAGAACAGTTGGCTTGCTTCCTGTAGGGAAAGCAGTCGACTAAGGTGTGTAAGTAATGCTAGATGAGGGGTCAGAGATGCTTTGTTATTTTAGGTAGACATCGGTCTCTGGAATGAGCCACTTTGTTTCCACTTGAGGAAGAGACTGACAAAAGATTCTTGAATGATAGGAATGAAGGATGTTGGCTCATGGGCCTGAAGAGACATTTCTTTAAGTCAGCTCATATCATCACGGTCTGTATTCAGAGTGGTCGTGATGAGGTTTTTATGGATGATGATGACATTTGTGATGAAGACAGTAGCTTGCTTTGTTTGGGTGTTGATTCCTCCACGGACATTGATGGTGAAGAGTTCCTTTGAGGTGTTCTGTGCAAATGAAAGGCTTTCAGGGAAGTAACATTTTTTGGTTGCAGGGATTTGGTATTTTGGTTGAGTTCTCTTGCTTTTTCGGATGTCTTTGGCTCGAAGGTAGTACTCGCTGTGCTGCTTTCTCTCCAGTTACGAAAGTCTATTTTTAATTTTAGATAAGTCAGACATATACAAGTTTTGTGATGGTCCTTTTTTGTCACAGAGAACGGATGTGCTATCAGAAGGTGTCATTGGCAGATTTTTAGTTCCGGTGAAATTAGGGTTTATGGAGTTAATAGAGACTAGGGACGCTTTTGTTCAGGTGACAGTAAGTGACATGTTTGTGGGACCTAGGCTATTTTGGTAGTGCGTTGTGGAATGGTAAACCAAAGCTGTCAGACCATGACATGAGTAGTGGGGGCAAGAATAGACATGGAGAAGTCAAGACAAAATATTCAATACAAAATGTCTCTGACAAAGTGGGCAGGGGCCTGTACTAGTCGAGTGTGGCAAAGTCAGAAAGGCAGGTTAAAAAGGACTTGGTTTCTAGAAGATTGTTGCTTGGCAGTTCAGTCGCTTGCTTGGTATTTATCGTCACCTTACTCATTGCTACTCATTGTGTTGACCTAAGACGAATGAAATGCTGAGTTAACTCTGCCAGCACTCACATATGACACTCACTTGGAAGCTGGAGACACGTCGGTCCAGTGGGTGTTCAAGTCACTGAGCTACTCAGTCTGTGATAGATAAGTGTGTAAAATTGCCAAATCCCTCACCAGTTCACGTAGAAGACAAAACACCTCTTAAAGACAAGTGCCCGAATCATTTACACTACAAAGAAATAGCTTAGCTGGAGAACTCTTGCTGCATTCAAATGTCTAACATGGGAGGCAGGTGTAGAATAGAATTAACATACGGACTGTGCAGTTACAGGAGTCAGCTAAAAACATCCTTGATCTGCAGATTCCTGCAATTAAAAGTGATCTAAATGTTTCTTGTCCAGAAACACTGTGATTAGAAAACAATGTGAATGTTTTTGTCTCACTGCAGAAAAGTGGCCTCTAGAAATCCCATATAAAGTCTTCCACTTGTCAAACATCTTGTTTACCAATTCCATCTCTGACTGACAATCTTGAGGTCTGAGCTGAACTATGACTTTCAAGGACCTGTCCCCTAATGCCCATATCAACATTTGAGCCTCGCGGACCAGACTTCACACCGCCTTATCCACATTTGAGTATCAAGAGTCTGTCTCCTTATCTTCATGTCAATATAGCCCAGCAAGTTCAGGGCGCGCCTTGCAGTCTGCAGTCACAGGTTTGGATTTCTGCAGGGCTGATTTATCCATTCGTCCTTCTAAGATGGATAGAAGTAGTTCTACTGTTTCGGGTAATGATACCTATTATTGCTGTGCTTTGAGAAGAGAGGAATTGTCAAGATGCTCTACATAATGTGAGGATTCACGAATCAAACTTGGACACACGTTTGCAATGTTTTTGGTTAAAGACGTTATTGAAAATAAAAGGGGTTGGGTAAAGGATTCTCTGACCCTGTTCTAAAAGGGATTTCCCTTCCTGCACCAAAACCAAGGATCTGTCCATGTCAGGATGTCAGAAACAAAAGTGGCATGTGTCCAAAATTCTATTCTGAACCTCACACTATAAACTAAACTCTAAAATGAAAAGGGGAAATGTCTTTAACCTTTGGAAGGTTTGGAAAGGTGTTCATAAAGGAAGAGTAAGTGATTCAAACAAAGGTTCTTCAAGCAAGAAATTCTTGGCTCCAGAGGGTAATTCCCTTCTCCCGGATTATTCTTTGCTCTTTGAGGTTATTATACAGAACAGCATAAAGGAAGAATAAATGAATCATACAAACGTTCTTCAAGGAAGAAAGCCTTGGCTCCAGGGGGTAGTTCCCTTCCCCGGCATTATTCTTTACTCCTTAAGATTTTATACACAACGTTTCCTTGGCCAGCTACCACACTTGCACACAAAAACTGTCTAGCTTTACAATCTTGGTTCCTTTCAGGACACCTGCTATTTCTCTCTCTCAGGTGGTGTGGTATCTTCTTTCTTGTTTAATACAATCCGCTTCAATTGCCTGGTATACTCCCCTGCCTGGACTTCTGTTTTTCACACACGTGACTGTCTGGTAAACACTCCTGCCAAGGCTTCTGGCTTTCACACACTTGTGACAGCCTGGTGTACTCTCCTGTTACAATCACTTGTTGAACTCACTGGGTAAGGCTTGCACGTCTGTTTCCCTTCGCTGCTCACAGGTCCTTCGCTTCAGCGGCTCCTCCCAATCCGGCAATCTGCTGGCTTCAGTCTGCTGCCGCCCGCGCCTCTTGCACACAGAGCTTACCTTGCTCCGGAGTCTTTATGGTGCTCGCCTGCCACAGCAGATAACCTTGGGAGAAGGAACGTTTTCCAAACCTTTGGTTACCGCTGCACAGCTTCTGCAAAACAAGTCTCCAGGGGGCAAGCTTCCCTCTGCAATGCTTCCCACTGTGCAACCTCTGCAATTAAGGCTTCTGGAGGCAAAGACCCTCTCAGGACCGGCTACTGCTCGCTGCTCGACAGTGGTCCCGGCATCTTCTTCCTCCTCCAGTATATGCTTCCGCTGCAACTTAAGAGAGTACACAACTGCTCACATACAAATGTTGCTGTGCTCCTGCTTCTTACTAATGACCTGCACATGAAGAGGCCCTTTAAGCCCCCCAGTCTCTCTCAGGTGTGGGTCATTCTCACTAACAAGCTGAACTCTGAAGTTTTGTACCTCTTCAGCCCTCTTCTTCGTCCCATTACTTCTGGAAGTATGGGACTTGAAGTCCCTGGGCAAACATTTGTTTTTATAGTTTGATTGTTGATCTCAAGCTCATTTCGGTTCCTGATAATTTTCTCTACAGGAATATCATAAGGATCAAACACAAGACCTCAAGGTTTTTAGAGTTTTGGTTCTTATTATTCACAGACTCCTTTTCACTGTACCTTTTGGAGTTAGGGTAGCTTCTAGCTTTATTAGTCTCTAAGGGTTTAGAAGGGTTTTAATTTCTCCCAATGTCTAAGGGTTTATACATGTTTTCACCAATGTTAAGATGTTCAACTTAAGGAGCATATTGATTTTTCTGACAACGAGCCATTACATATTTTGGCATTGAGGAGATGTCTTCCCTAGAGGAAGACAAATACTGTGTCTCGCCCAAAAGAGCCCTCATATCCCCCTGGGCCCTTTCTCCTCCCTGGTGATCCTCCCGCAGAACACCACCCCCAAGGTCAGGATCAGAAAGCGTCTGCCTTTCCTTGGCTACCTGGGAGGAGACTTTAGGCAGGGTCTTTCTGAGGACTCAGCAGGATTCATCACAATCCCTATGATATGTTATCTTCTCTCTGCGTCTTAATTATCTGCACTGTGTACATACACATACTAGAAGAGGGGTGGTTTGTGATTTAAACTCCCCTTTTTCAATATGTCCATTCTTTATCTCTTTTGCAATTAAGTGGTTCCCAAATGTTCGCACTCAGAGTGCTGGCCGATACGCACCTGTGTTCATGCTGCTTCTGGGTGGGCTCACCGGTTTTCTTTGGCATTGGTGAATTCTCTCTTGGTCGGCAGATAAAGGATTCCCATCTGCCGCCTTCTCGTGGCTGTCTCTGCTTTGTTCACCGGTCATACGTGGCTTCCAATGGACACGCCGATTTTCCTCTTGGCTTCAGTAATCGAAATGCTGCTTTCCTTCATCTGGGAACTCCTAGGTGTCCCTCACCGACTCCTGGCATTCCTACAGCTTCTCTCAGCTCTGCATCTTCTTTCTTCCCTGTCGGTGAGCCACCTGGCTCCACCACGCCGGTCCTGGCTCTTCAATGCTCCGATCCTCCTAAGGAGGTGCAGCTCTCTCAAACCAGTTGCCACAGCAGCTGTCCTTGATTCTCGATTTGGGCTGCTTAAATTTCCCAGGCACAGGTGTGTGCCATGAAACACTAAAGGACTCGTTGAGCTTGCAGTGTCTTTCGCTCCACATTGCTCAATCTTTCTTCTTCGTCTCAGTGTTTCAGGGATTCTGGGAAACGAAGACCATTGTTGACAATTGACTTGTGGAATTGAAATAAGCATTTGTTAAAGGTTTTGATGGCAAGTCAGTTTTGATTGATTGACAAGTGGAATTGAAAAAGATAATTCCATCAGATTGGCAAGGCCGAACAGAGTTGGAAGGTTGGTTCATAGATTCAGTGAAAGAGGTTTCCCTGTTTTTCATAGGAAAAGGAAAAAATGGGGCTACCATGTCTCACCCGATGGAGCCATGACATCTCCCTGGTGATCCTACCTCATATAGCCGCCCCCAGGGTCAGGGTCAGGTAGCAGCTGCTGTCTCCTGGCCCCATGGGAGGAGGTTACCACCATGAAATCAGTGATGACTCCACCGGATTCATCACAATAGAAAATGTATCATTTCTTTGATCTTGAAGGACCCTTCTTTTCACCTCCATGTTAGCATTACAACCTTTAGAGGAAACATCTGGGACACTCCTGAAGACAAAACTATGATCACTTAGCTTTAATGTGCATTTTCAGGAGCTCAAAAACACAACGTTCATTTTTACCCATAGCATAAAATGACATGCTTGCAAACAATACACAGATTATAAAACTTAATTAGAAACAAGTAACCAGGAAAAACATTGAACACTAAGGAAACAATAGACTATGAAATTAATGAAAACCCAGGAAACCAAACCCCACAACAAAGGACAGCGTATTCAGAAAGCAGCTTCCAAAAAGCACATTTTAAGTGTATAAGTGGAAAGTGAAGAAATCCTTGGAAAGAATGATCTCACAAGCATAGCATGAGAAATCGCATATCTTGGCATTGCAGCAGCAAAAGGCTGGGATATCTCCGCTCAGACTAAGCAAGCAATCTGGAGCTAGCAAATTTGTTGGCCCTAAATAACCTTCTGTGTCCTTGTTTTCTTTATTTAGGCCCGGGGTAATGATTATGCTGGGTATCATTAAGTAAACAAATCATGCATTTCTTGCTGTTCTCCTGTTCTCCTTTCTACATAAATAAGCATGTATATTGCCAAACCTGTCAGCTTCTGAAGCAAACCGTTCACTGAATGCTCGAGGGAACTCGCCGGCGCGCCTGGAGCTAGGAGGGTGAGTCATGTGAGACGAGGAGAGGATTTGCAACTGATCCAAAGAGGACAATCTTGTTTCTAGTTGTCATATCTCACCACACACTGCCACACTGATGCGCAAATACACACACACGCACTCATGCAGAAATCCACCCACATAGCGACAAACATTGTTAGAGAGAGAGGGATACACCGACAAGTTCGTGAGGTGATCCACGTAGATTGTCCTCATACTTTACACTAAACCCCAAGATCGAGTTCAAAGATTTCTCAACCCCACTGTGGGTAGGGCAGGTAGGGACCATGTCAGGCACGCGGAAACCACATCCAGTGCTGTGTGAAGAAAGACGCCATCAACTTACCACCATTGAATACCAACAGAACTGGTCATAGTAAAAAAAGGAGTGATTATGAAAAACAGATTTTGGCTGCCTGGCATAGAAAGGATGTACTAATAGCCATAGTGCGACTTGCTTAACTTATTCACTACACTGTTCTGTTGCTATGGAGTCTATGTTGCCAAATTAAAGAACGTATACTTACATTATGGGTCTGTGTTCCTTTGGTTGGTTGTCACATATTGGATGCGCTACAGATTTAAAACATTAGTTCAAATATTTGTAGAAAAATACATTTTCATTATGTTATCAAAAAATACAGAAATGCAGCGTTTAGTACATATCGTTTCTATTATGTTTAGAGAAATTTCCTAAAACAAGCGTATTTACATACCTGTACAGAAATCTTCTTTAAATCATTCATTCACACCCGTGAAGCAGGCAGTCGAGAGACACAAGCACTGAAAAGTGTACAAATCACCACAATTTCTAAACTCTAGCTTTAAGAAATACATTAGTCCCGAAGACGACGGCTACGGATCACAAAATCATGGAGAGTTATTTTTCAAATCCAAAAACAAATATATAAAAAGCATAATTCAATATATGCAATGTTGCCAATTTATTAGGCGTGTATCCTAAAAGCATGTTTCTTATCCATACAGTTTAGCCCAACATGCCATGTTTCTGTTCCCATAGCCAAACATGTGGAACATTCATCAGGCGCCGCTTGAAATCTAGGAAGAATGTGGTTCCTCCTAATGATGCAAACTCCCAGTGAAAAGGCCGTACTATGATGGCTGCCTAAAAACTGAATCAAATCATGTGACGTGCACAAAGCGGAAATCGAAGTATGTAAGGATACCTGTTTGTTCATGCACAAAAATATGTTTTTGTGCGTTTACCGAAATTCTCTTTTTTATAGAACAGCCTAATTAAAGAACATTATCGTTGTCCATAACGTCTCAGAGCAATTCTTTAACCTCTTCTCCATGATAGTAAAATCTGTCTGGGCGGTTATAGTGGGTGACACAAGGGCATGGCCTTATACATCCCCATCCCCCATCATAGATAGGGCTTCCTAGGAACATGGACGACCATGTCCTTTGAAGCTAGGAGGTAAATGTATGCTGGAGGCCTGCCAAATGTTTCAAAGTCGAACAAAATTAATTCATATTTAAAAAGACCATTCACAGTAGAAAAGCATTGTTCACATGCAACTTGTGCAGGGCTATATTGCCGATTGAATGCACCCTAAGGGTGAAAATGACAGACCAAACGTGACCTAAGAGGTGAGTGTGGTGGAAACTTCACCTCAAAAAACTAGCAAATCAAATTGAATCCGTTCTCGGGATTCAGTGGAGAAGCAAATTCTTGCACAATTTCCAGGCCCTCCCAAATTGCACTCAAAGATGAATGATAAGGCTTGAGTTCAGTTGGGCGGTTTAACCCTAGAATCTGCCTCTGTGTCCTGCAGCCACATAAAAGGCACAGCTCACTTCCTGGTTCTCTGCAGTTTGGGCTTGAAGTTTAGAGGAAGTATCATGGTTGATCCACATAGCTCATGCTTTAAACATTCCAGATCATTTGTTTGGGTCAGTGTGATGATTCATTGGAGCTCGTTACTTTTCCCCAGAGGGAAGCCCTTCTCTGTGAGGCTAGGGAGTTGAGGCAGCTACCCAATAGTCCCGCTAGTGGTTGTAGAGAGTGAGACCTCACAGGGAGAGTCTCCCCTCATGGGGAAATGCACTCCCGTTCTGTGAAGGAACTCCCTGACCCCTTTTTCCTTGGGACCAAGCCCTCGTCAGAAATTCCTAAAAACACTGCTGTCTGTTATGGCAAGGCTTCTTCCATCTTTGTTCTATGAATCAATATAACCCAGACAAAGAAGAACCAAAGAGACCTACATAATAATAACAGCATGCCGATGTAGTACTGTGAACAGTTGGCCCCATGGAGGCATAAAGATAATTTCATCCACTGATCATAGTACTGAGAAGAGTTGTCCTCAATGAGGCCTAAATATCATCTCAACAACTGACCATAGTACTTAGAAGAGCTGGCCTCAAGGAGGCATAACGATCACAACAACAATAACAAAGAAGGACTTGGACTTTACGCTGAGGATGATCTAGTCCCAGGAAATAAATACTGAGAAAGGACTAGGAAGAATGGAGAGCAGCCAGTGTAAAGCCAGCCCAGTGCGGGAATTTCGAACCTGGTAACGTGAAGCTGCAAGTACACTGATCCCCAGTGGCGAAGACATCGAGGAACAGTCAGTGGAGCATGACGTTGGAAGCCAAGCTCATGACCAACCAAAGACACAGAGAGAAACGAGCGGTGGCATGAACTCAAGGAGGTGGACCATGTGGCTCTGCAACTGTGCCAGAGTGGTATGGTCCAGGTTTTTGTGATTACTACAGATCCAAAAAACTAAGAGCCACACATGAAGGGGATGACAGTAGAAAAGAAATGAAAGAAAACCCCATGAGTGGGCTACCCGAAAAATCTTTCACAATCCTTAAATCAAGTGGTAAAGTCTGGGGGGAAAGGTAAGAAAGAAAACACATCTCTGTAAAACAGAATGCACCGTTAAAGAAAGAGACCAAAGAGATTAAAATTCCTCCCAGTTCCCCAATATCGTGCTTCTCATGTTAGGGGAAAAGACATCTGGCAAGACACTTTCCCAAAAACAAGAGGGACAAACCCATGGAAGTGTGGTGGATGTCAGCAGATACATGGGAAGATGTAGAATCTATAAATTAAGGGGAAGTCAAAACAACTAGCAGCTATTTCTGTGCTCCAACCCCCTTCAAAGCCATGCTTATGCATTGGTAGATTCAGGAAGCAAACAGACAGCGGTTAGATCAGACTTATTGTATTCTGAGGATTTGCAAATAGGGAGACCAGTAAAGATAACCTGTGTACACAGCGATGAAAAGATTTCTCATAGTACTTCAATTACCCTTACTATTAGGGGTGAGAACATCTTAATGAAATCTGCAGTAATCCCAGGTCTTTCTGAAGAGGTCATAATCGGTACAGAGTTTCCCTATTTCAATAACCTAACAGAAAAACTAAATAAACCTTCTTTCCATTGTCCCTCCTTTGATGCCTTGGAAGAAGATGGTTTCATAGAGGAACTACGCATTTGGGATTGGAACATAGGCATGGGGCATACCTATCAAAAGGGACTTTCATAAAAGTCCAACAATTTTCCCTAGATGGGGAAGCTAATTCCATTATTGGAAGGGTTTGTGATGATTTGTGGGAGCTTGTCACTTCTCCCCGCAGGGGAGACCTTCACTATGAGGCTAGGCCGGTGAGGCTGCTGCCCAATAATCCCTCTCAGGGATCTGGAGAGCGGGACCTCAAAGGGAGAGACTCCCCTCATGGGGATAAGGACTCCTGCTCCATGAAAGACCTCCCAGAGCCCTTTTTCCCTTGGACCAAATTCCTGAAAGCACTACTCTCTGTTATGGCAAGGCTTCTTCCATCTTTGATCTACAAATCAATATGACACAGACAAAGAAGAACCAACGAGACCTAGAGAATAATAACAGACTGCCTCGATGTAGTACTGAGAAGAGTCGTCCCCAAGGAGGCATAACGATCATTTCAACAACTGACCGTAGTGCTGAGAAGAGTTGGCCCCAGGGAGGTATAAATATCATCTCAACCACTGATCGTAGTACTGAGAAGAGTTGTTGGCCTCGAGGAGGGCTAAAGATAACATCAAAAACAACAAAGAAGGACTTCGACTTTACACTGGAGAGCATCCAGCCACATGAAATAAAAAATGAGAAAGTACTTGGTAAAAGGGAGAGCAGCCGGCGTGATGCCAGACCAGCCCAGGAAGTTCGAACCTGCAAAAATGAAGCTGCAAGAAAGGCTGATCCCCAGTGGCTGGGACGTTGAGGAACAGTCATCAGAACATGCCATTGGAAGCCAAGCTCCTGACCAACCAAAGAGACAGATATAAACCAGCGGTGTGGGGTGACCTCGAGTAGGTGGACCGTGTGGTTCTGCAACTTTGCTGGAGATATAGTCCAAGTCTATGTTGGGTCACAAGGACAAAGCAGGGAGCGGAGTGAAGAAAATAGGATATGCTTGAAGTTATGCAAGTCAGCCTAGCACCTCAGGAAGAACCGGTGGTGCATGCCCGACATACCACAGGTAACGGGAGACCAAGGTAAGCATTTGGGGCAGCTCCGGAGTCCAGAGAAACTCAGGAGTAATCTCCCTTGTCACAGTAGTGACACCCAGAGAATTCAAAGTCCAGAGAAGCTCAGGAGTAAACTCCCTCGTCACAGTAGTGACACCCAGACAATCCAGAGAAACTCGGGAGTAAACTCCCTTGTCACCGAAGTGATACTCAGAGAACCGAGAGTCAATAGAAATGTGGGAGTAATCTCCCTCATCACAGTAGTGATACCCAGAGAACTGAGAGTCAAGAGAAATTTAGGATTAATCTCCCTTGTCACAGTAGCGATACCCAGAGAACCAAGGGTACCCAGAAAATCAAGGAAAGAGAAACTCAGGAGTAATCTCCCTCAACCTCATCACAGTAGTGATACCCAGAGAACCAAGAGTCAAGAGAAACTCAGGAGTAATCTCTCTCATCACAGTTGTGATATTCAGTGAACCAAGACTCCAGAGAGCCTCGAGAGTAATCTCCTTTGTCATATCCCAGGATTTAGGAATCAGCAGGGCATTGGGAGGAATCTCCCTCGTCATAGTGATAATCAATTAGGAATTAAAGAGGAGATTGCACAACAAGTACTATCTGGAGGTAATCTTCAGAACGTTGTAAGACTTGGAAGAACTACTGGAACTATACAGCAAGCTTTCAAAAGACTTTGGGAAGATGTAAAGAGACTTTTGAGGACTATTGTTAAAGAATATTCCAAGCAGCCCTGAGGGCTGTGAAAGGTGGATCAGGAGAAGGGATTCATTTTTTGTTGAATCAGAAGCTAAAGCAAAGGATTACTGGAGAAGAAATAAAGACTGAGCCAGTTTACCAGGAGAAATGAGTCATTCTTGGGGTATTATATACAATTTGCACCCGGGGAAGGGCACTGGAACAGCTGGCAAGAATGCACAATCCCTGCCTGCTACCCAGCCACCTGAGGCCCTTCCCCGGGTGGTGCCTTTTTGTTGCTTTACGGAGCTACCCCAACCCCTTCACTCACTTGCGGGACCGGAGCAGTGCCTCCCCTCTGGCCACCGCCATCGACATGGAAAAGGGACGTTGTCCATTTTCCGTATGGTGGTGGCCATCTGTTTTTTTTTCTTCTATCGGCTGTGCTAGCGGCGCGGGTCTCCTGATGAAAAATGTTGATAGCCATTCACACCCCAGATGAACCCCGGGTTTCAAATTGCTTTCATGCCCTGCCAGGTAGGCAGACATGGCCTTTAATGGCCCACAGCAGGAGCTGAGGCCTTAGCTCGGGCTGGCTGGTTGTTAATGGCCATGTCCGCCCTCCGGACAGGGAATGAAAACCATATTGGATGCTGAACCCTTTTTTGAAGATTAGTGGAAGGGTAAGAGTAGGTTTTGGACAGAGGATGGATATTTTTCATTTGAGTAAACATCCTGACAACGAGCACCCGAGTTGTTACTGGTTTAGGCAGGGACAACCCTTTCGAGGCAGGGAGAGGTCATTTCTTTGCTTGAAATCTTAATAAAGCTTTGTTGAAACATGCTACCCCTTTGTCCGACACCTTACTCCACCTCTCTACAGTCCGTCAGACATTTGATTCCTTGTTTGACATTTGTTTTATTGTTCTAGTTGTGTAAAGTCCCTTACATTTCCGCTCCCTCTTAACTTTGTGAAACCCTTGGAGAATCCTTTTTTCGAAAATCTTTCTGACAACCTTTGTGAAACCTTTTGGAAACCCTTCCCCTTAATCTTTCTCCCTCCAACAAAAAAAAACAAACAAAATAGAAGCTTTGTGACACCATTTGTGAAACCTTTGCAAGCACGCCTCCGATATCCTTCCCTATTCCATCCAGAATCTTTGTGAAACCCTTTGGATTGTTGTGGTGGCATAGAACATGTCCTACAAGCATCTGGCATTGAAGTTGGTGGTGGTTGTATTGGTGTCATGGCCACCACATGCTGATGTTTTGCACTTTCTGCTCTGCCAGGCTGTGTTTGAAAGACACTGGACAGAGGTGGAGGATTACCTTTGTCTATCCCTCCCATCCCTATATCTGGGTGTGGCTTGTTTCTCCCCCTCTTCTATATTTGCGGTGTCCAGAACTATGTGTTGCAGGATGGGCTCAAATGGGTCATAGATTTTATCTTGCTCATCACCGCCATCAACATTTCTCTCAGACTAATCAGTGGATGTGGACGGTGGTGGGGACCGGGAATGTTCATATATGCGACGATATACCGTCTGACGTTTCTCCTGGCTCATTGACAGCTACTATCTGCACCTGTGCCCCTTTTGACCTATTTTATTTATTTAATTTATTTTATTTATTCAATTTGGATACACGCCCAAACTCTTGGATATCACGGCGTAAGTTACATATATATTTGTTAGCAAGTTGAGGTTACATACATCTTTGTTGATAGTTGGGAAACATATTTTAGTTATCATGACAGGGTTACGTACCTTTTAGTACAGCAGTACAGCAGGTATATGATCTAATAAATGCCATAACAATGTTCTAGTTTTGCTAGAATTTGCCGTCTGGGGCAAGAGGTATATGAGTGGATATTAGTACTTGTTGAACAACCAGGTTTTGAGTTGTTTTTTAAACTTGGGCAGTGATGTTTCATTGGATAGGTTAGGTGGGAGAGAGTTCCCGATGCGGGGTGCTGCGATGGTGAAGCTAGAATTACCTGTTCTTGTGACTGTAAAGCGGGGAATGTGCAGTTGGATATTAGCGTTGGATCTAAGGGATCTCAATGTGGTTTTGAGTGCAATGCAATTGTTGCGGTAGGTAGGGGCCGTGTCTGACGGTATCCAGTCAAAATCTCAAAAAAAAGTCGAATGACAAAAATCTCGAAAAATAAATCTAAAAAAAAAAAGAGTCGAATTCCCTCTTTTTTTATTATATATTTATTTTGGGGTCCGGGAATAAAAAAAATGGGTAAAACAAAAAAAAACAACAAAAACAGGGGTGGTTGGGGGGAACCCCCCATTTCGAATAAAAAACGTCATTAAAAATATTCTTTTTTTTTTCGAGATTTTTTTTTCGAGGTTTTGACATTCGACTTTTTTTCAATTCGACCTTTTCACTATAAACCGTGTCTGACCTAGAGACAGTGACCAATCCTCCTCCTTCTCCAATGCCTAAGCATGTACCACTACATCTTGCGCACAAGAATGATTTGTGTTCGAAGGTGCTGCTGAATGCAAGGTTGATGATTTTAATTTATCACACACATTGCTTACATCCTCAGTGTCCAGAGCAGCGGATGCGACTGATGCAAAATGCAATTCAGCTGCATGCCACCTCCGCCCATTGGTACACTTAGCTTCTCCTGACATGTTAGCACTCAAGGAAGTCACATCTCTCTAGTCAGAAAAAGATGGCACAGTCAGTTACAGCCACCGGACGGTTATCACATGCACAGTCAGTTACAGCCACCGAATGGTTATCACATGCATCCCAGCAAGCCTTAGATGTTCTCTTGCTTAATCACTGACAACAAATTGCAGGTACACATATGTCATGCAAGAGGGTCACTAGGATTCTCCCCTCCCTAGTAGTCCTAAAAAGATGACAGGCACTGATTGGTAGATTCCTTCTTCCAAGCAACTCTGGAATATTCTCATCCCTAATATTCATTGACAACAAATATCATGTGTGCAAGACTTTCACTGGGATTCTCTCCCCCAAGCAGTAGATCCCAAAAATATGGCAACCTCTGGTGCAGTCCCTGAATGGTAATCTCCTTCCTGCCTCCAGCAAGGTCTGCCAACCTGTTCTCCCTCTCAATCCATCAACTAAATCCTATTTCATTTGTCCACCTCTCCCTCAACCACCCAAGCAACCTTCTGCCTCTGGCTTGGCTGCAAGACCAAATCACAAACTCCAACTGCAGACGCCTATATCACATGTATGTCACGTGTGAGGGCAAACTCATCTGACCCACCCTGCTTGAACCTAAAAAGATGCTTGGGATCTTTCAGTTGGGCCAAATTGGTGAGAATGTATCCAAATAATTTCACAGAGGCTGGCTAAAAGGGGCAAGACGCATGAATAATTGGATACTGTTTTTTGTGATGAGGTTAATAGCACTGAAATTAAGACTTGTTCTAGAGCCCCACCTTTCCTAGAGCACGCTACTGGAGACAAAGTATGCCTAGTGAATTCTATCTTACAGAAGTGCTCCACACGTGTCCAAAAAATTAACATCCTCCAGTTTCGCCAAAGGAAATATGTGCTCTGAGAGCATAATCAGATGGGTAGTTTCTCAGCTTCAACTTTGTTAAATGCCTCATGGTCCCCATCATTGCACAAAGGTAGAATAACTGCCCAGCCCACTGTCCGATGGATCGCGGAGAGCTCCAAATGTGTTGGGCACGCCGATCATCTATTCATTCCAATGTATATTTTGTGTTATGTAAAGTTAACCATTGCATTCTTACGATAATGAGTAAATGTGGTCATTTATCTGGTCAAAGGTATTGCATGTGCCTATTTTGACATTTCATCATGGTCTTCTGCAGAGTATGGCCAATCCTTAAACTTGGGCCTGGTGGTAGTCCAGAGCAATCAACGGCTTGCACTGCTTCAGAGATTCTTTTTTAACCATAGGAGTGGCCATTTTACAGGCAGACAGGCAAATCCATAAAATGGTGGGTGACGCCTGTATTGTAAGAAACAGGCGCCTGGAGAGGCTCTTGGTTTGTGACCTGACACTACTTATTCAGAGTTACTGGAGGACAAGACACTGTAAGTAACTGTATTGGCCAAATATTGGAAACCGGCCAAACATGAGCTCGATCACTGCTTCTTCGATACTCGGCATTTCCCAACTGATGAGATGTTTTAATGACGCTCCTCTGCCAATTTGCTTTCTTCGTTGCAATTCATGCGTCAATCTGAAATTCAGGGGCTGTCTCTTCCTTTGGGGCAACTCAGACCCTGACCTCTGCCAGTTTGTAATCTGTGTCAGGGTTTTCTCTTGGGCCCATAGTCATACTCTGGGCGGCTACATTCCCTGCACCTTTCTGCTGTTATATGGCCCGTTGGATACACCAAATCTAGGACTGGCGGGTGCGTATTTGATTTTGAAAGCACCAGAGAAAATAAATCTCATAATTCATCAATTGGTCCTTTATGAAGTTCTGAAAACTATTCTACCTCAGGCCAAAGGGTTGTGTCATGTGAGGTGAATCTACAAAGTGCAGCATTCATCCAATGAAGACATCTTGCTGATTAAAGGAATAAGATTGTGGCATTTTGTGTGCAACCAACTGAGGTAAATGGAGTTTAAGGTAAAAGGGGTGGTGAGAGAGTTCAAGATTTATAGCCCCATTAGTACAGAGAATATCTTTTGGTGCAATCTCCCTGGATGATGGTTACTCATTATGTGGCCCGCAAGATGCTTTGAACTACAACCTCCATGATCCTTCACCTTTGACTATGCCATCTAGGGCTTTCAGGTGTTGAAGTTTTTAAAAATCTGGAGGTCCGCATAATGAGTAATCATGCTTTCTAGGATATAAATTGTTAATCGAGGAATCTATGCTAAGCAGAAGAACAAACTAGGAATCTATTGTATGATTTGTTTCAGCAAAAATTGGGATACTTGTCTATTCACTCCTCAATGGATGACACAAAGAGCCTTAAACTAGCCCCTCGTGCAATAGGGTGCCAGTGTACATTGATCAGGGCATTTCAGACGGAGGATAGCATTAATGACCAAGAATCTGGGCAGTGCGCGATTGGACTCTGTGAGAGTCTGTGGGTTCTTCCTAGATGGACAACATTTGCGTAGTTCTTTTTGGATGTGACCAGAGAAACAGTAGTGATAACACTCTCCTGACTGCTTTGGGTTCCAATAAATATGCTCTGGGGAAACTAACGGAAAGCTTGTCTGCCCTTGAGCGAGGATGGTAGCGGCTATCGGAGGGCTCATCGGTGCAGCATTTCCAGAGGATTCTGATCAATCAAAGGATCAATGTGGTCTAGGAATCAGTGCAGCTGATCTTTTGACACTGCTTGTCATGTTGTCTGTCAGTACGTGAGCCTGCAATTTCTCGGAATAGTCAACAGAAGTTTAGGAATGCGAATATAACCGTAGGTTGCCCAAAGGAGACTTGGAAGGGATAACACAAACATAGAGGGACAGAGTGGAGGTTATAGAAACACACAGAATTGGTCCAAAGACGGATGCAGAAAATGAGTCTGAATTAAGCCTGCGCTACCCGATGTCACAAGATTTCAGAAAGGGATACAGAAACTAGTCAGTGATACCTGATGGAACAAGGACACAGAGGGATTACAGAGTGCAAAGACAAGCCAGGGGAAACGAATTCCAATAAACAGAACTAGTATGACCAAATCCAGAGGAATTCCAAAAATCCTTAGACCAGGAAGGCACAACGATGATCAAAATGTGGAGTAGTCAATTAAGTGAATCAAAGCAAATTCTCAGAATCACAACAAAGAAGGGGATTCGTCATGGGACACCGTTTCCCCTGACTACCTCTCATTCTAGGTCAGAACATTCATATGCCTCTGCGTTTTGTTATAGATGGAGAGCGACAGACAACTCAGGAAGTAAGGGTTACATCGTTATTTTTTTTTTAAAACAACACAAATGGACCCAGGGATTGGGATGGATTATGGAGAAGAGTGAGGAGATTTCAAAATAACGAGAAAGGTATAATTCCAGCTAGCTCGAGGACCCCAGTTGATCAGTACATCCCTGGCTTCCCTGGGGCTCCACCTCCATCTTGCTGCAGCTTTAAGTGCCCCCAACAATTCTTTCTTTAAGAATGTGTTCCAGGGTTCCTGTCATACGGATCACAAGCACAGCTAACTCTGCTACATGCCAGTCACCATTGATATTAAGCACTATGATGTCCAAGCCCACATGCGATCTAATGATAGCATATCATCACTGGATATAAGTAAGTACACAATGAGCCTTTCAAATGCAACTTACATGTGAATCCTGTGTCAGCTGATGAATAATTGCAGGCAAACAATAATCACTTAAATACATGACTAGGGTGAGAGTGCACTATTCAAATTAGCTGGATGCTAGCATGTCTGGAGGATGATAGGTTTTAAGGGGCGTTTCAGAGTGATGGGATAAGCAACCCCTCACTGGTTCCACTACCTCTTTAAAAGAACAGACGTACTCTTTCTAGTCTGAGAGTACCTGGATTTTGTGAAACCTAAGTGGTGACAAAGGATATCATAAGGATGGTTTTGAACTCCCTCCAAACCCAAATCCATGTTCTTGGTTGTGGAGCCAATAGAGGGCTTCCCTTAAAAGTGGCCTGAACTCCTTATTCTAGTTCCCTGTCTTCTCATGGCAGATCTCCCTGCCCATCGAAGCTCCTGTCTTTTTGGTTCTGAAGACCCCTAGGGTTTGATGACAGCATATTATTTCTGTGGCTGTTGGAAGGCTGGTGAACGTGGCGGATCCAGCGTTTTCCTTCACCGGGCCCTGCTTGACATAGCGGGTGGTGACACCCGACACCCCTTTCTCCCATTCTCCCACCAGTCAGCCCAACATGTGACTTTGTCCCGCAGTGTTTACACAATTGTGCATGCAAGTGCCCCTAGGATAAATATTTCCCTGGAAAGTAAAAAATCCCTACCATATGGGAATCAGGCACCACCGCAGCTACTATTTCCAGGGCCAGCATTTGAATGCACTGCGTGTATGCATGATGCCACATCTGGCACTGGCAGCTCCATTACTTTATTGTAATTTAATAAACCAGGGAAAACTCACAGACATTGGACTGATGCATGCACACTCGCATAGCAGCTTCATTACAGGGAGGTCCTATACCCCAATATGCGTCACCTATGTCATCATTCTATGTCTCGAGAGGATAGCTAAGGGGCAACGTGCTTGCCTTGCATGCAAGATGACACGGAGCAAGACAGGTTCAATCCCCAGGCCTGCGCTTAGAACCCTCTGGGTATTAAGCGCGTTATAAAATAACCAATCATATCATGTGGTAAAATACAAAATCTTTCAAGGGAAAGGGAACATATCTACTTATAGAACATATAAGAATTACCACATCATTGGCTATCCCTTATCTGTAGGGCACGCCTTAAACTACCTCTAAATATCTATAGTATTCGTTATAGCATCAAAACAACAGTGAATTGGTCTATGCTACATTGCTCCAATCAGTGGGTTGGCATAGCATCGCAACCTTGGACATTTGGCTCTTTAGCAGCACATACAAGAAACGAAACCTAGGTGTTTGAATCCCATCAGACTACGCCCCATTTTCTCAATTAATCCATCATCTCTCATCGGTAGGCCATCAGCCAAAGTCTTCTGTTTGCAGTTGATCTTGTTACCTGTTCACTGTCCTGGAATATTCAAGGGAGTGTGAGCACACCACTATCTTAGCTTGAGGCTCTAATGAATGGCCTTTGTTTTCGACTTCTGAGTCACATGTGAAGAGACCACAAATGTGTACATTTCAGTCTTCTATTTACTGCTATTTGATATAATTATGCAGGGTGCTGTTGCTCCTCTTGGCCTCTAGAGACTTGCTCACTCTATCTCATAGCAACTTTGTATACTTTTAATTGACCAACAGTTTGGCTCTCACAAATGTATTCTTCTTTTTTCATCTATTAAGAATGTGCCACATTCACAGCTTATCCATGTACTACCTTTGTGCTATGTGCTTATTCCTCAAAATAGTATTCTTAGCTCTGGGCCAACCTTGACTCGTTGTCGGGTCTGCACACAGAGCTGTTTTTCCGCGTCTACTGATTCTACAGCCTCTGCCTCTTTCTGAGGTAGCTTAGTTAAGTTCAGCGTGATCCAGCATCCATTTTCCCATTACGGCCGTCCTTGCTATGTTATATATTCCTCTATAGCAAGCTTCTATATGTTTTCTTTCTACCTTATTTTACTGTGTATTTACAGTTATTGGCCAGTAAGTTACTTCATGTTCTTTAGATCCATGATTACTTTAGCTTTAGGTACATGTAACTCTTAGTGCTTCAGTTACATTGTAACTTCTAAATATTTTCATATCGTTCCAGCATAGGTTCATATATCTTGTTTATGTCATCACTTTGTCTTCGTCAGATTTCACTTTACGTCCATCCATAATATTCATTGCAGCATTCTGACAACTTGGCAGGTAACATCCTTCCGTGTTGCATTCTTCCATGTGACATCCTTCTACACCTTCAGTGCGAGGGTATATCCTGTATGGCTGTCTGAGTGCATATCTTCTCTGATACATGCAATGTGGTATGGGAAGCATGCAGGGGTCCCAATTATTGCTTTTCTCTGACTGTTCCAGTATGACAGCAGCGAGGGGACGGGAATTGGCGAGATAGCATTTACCTGCTCCTCTGCAGGTTCATTAGTAGACGTGCAGCCAGGCTCGGGCGAGAACCCAACAGACACATCTGACAGAGTCTCGTTTTGTACATACTAAAAGGACTAAGAAACTATCATTCCCTTGTGAGAAATGAATAAATATGTGGTTTGGCTAGAGCCTTTCAAGTCTTGGCCTAATCATGTGTCCCCATTAATGGTCATACAGTTGCCCAATGGCTCTATGTTTGGAGTAGGTGCTGGCTGTATGGGGATGTAAGGGGTCTGGAAGCAGAGACTAGAAGACCCACATCCATCTTTGCACACGTCTCATGGAGTAGCAGTAAATGCGCTCTCCTTGTGCCGGGATTAATGTCTTCATTGAGTGCTGCATGGATGAGTTTGGCCGGGAGCAGCAGAGTCTTCTCTGAACGCATGCATCTCCATTAGATACAAAGGACTGTGGGAAACCATCGTTCCTTGAGGAGGGGTGGAAATGGGTGGCAGACCGCGGCAGAGCCAGATGACTTCACAGAACCAGCTCCCGCTTTGTCAATCTCACTGTACATGAAATCTTCATAGCTAGTCGTGAAAAGTTAACACTCCTATACGTCACAATAATGGAATCATAATTTTTTTAGAAAAAATCACTGATTGAATGTGTCAATTCAAGATAGATTTTCCACGCAGACTGCTTCCCACTCTGTCCATTTTTCGCACAGCTATAAATGGCGCGATTAATGCATGCATCTTTTCATGAGTAACTCTTCTATTTCTAAGATTCCTGCCGGATTTGTAGTGCTTCCTGGGCATTTCTTGATAGACCTGTCATCCTACTTCAATATTTCTCGGATAGCCAATTAGAGCCACCCCCAAAATGAAAAGTGCCTTCTATGAGGCTGCTTAATCTAGCGTATGATATTCTCAACACCTTGGTTTCCATACACAGTGTATGTATGTGTGATACGCTCATTTGGTTATCCTTCCTTCTTGTGCGCCAAATGTTGCTTTCTCTGGACAGTCTGGTGCCCTTCTTGCAGCGGTCTAAGGCAGTGATGGCTTTTTCCCTCTCTTGCAATGTCCTTTGACGATCTACCTTCTACCGTCAATGGCTGTGGTACTTGCATTCCCTCGTGTACCTCTTTCACATGCATCAAAGGGCTGTCCTACGGTTCACTGAGGTTGTACTCTCCCCCTGCTGATTTGTTTTCATGTACGTGTAAGGGGGAAGGTGGTTGCCTTCCCCCTGCTGATTTGTTTTCATGTACGTGTAAGGGGGAAGGTGTTTGCCTTCCCCTCTGAATATGTCTTTCCTCTGTGGATTAAGGGCACATTATTTGTCAGGCTGGTTTTCTAAGCCCCAGTGCAAGGCTGGCTGCAGAACTAGAAATGGGTCTGCCCGGCGTCCCTTAGCTTTCCTTGACACGCCTACTGTTAATAGTGGTTGAGCCATTAAGGGCAACTTCTCTGAAGTCCTGTGGGAAGTGGTGATGCTGGTTACACAGTGGATAAAGAAATGGTGCTAGAAGAACCGGATTCTAATTTAGAACAACATTAACACACCTTTCAGCTATGAAGCCTTATGTTATGTTACGTTACGTACGTACGCTGATAGTTTTCCAAATCACCACTGTGGTAGCTCATAGCTTCTAGGCTTGTCGGAGAGATATTTATTGTGCCGCTGCCAGGGGTATCCAGGCTTTAATCTAAGGAAAGAAAAAGGAGCAGGTGAAGATTTGCATATAGATTGCGCACACATTTTGGGGGTGATTACGAGTGTAATGGTGTGGGGGAAAAGTGGCGATAATGGAGATTCTGACACTTTTCCCGCTCCTCCATACTACGAGTTTGGCCCTGGAGTAAGAGATTTACCTCCGGCATCATGCTGCAAGTAAATTCTCCCACTTTCCATTGAACAATCGCCAAAATCGGTGGAATTTTCGCTGGCACCATAACCGCCACTGTAATTCTGCCAAAATCACCAATGGAGTCCTATGGACTCCAAATTAATGGGGACTACCACCACCACGCCCACCTTTAATCCGGCGGTAAATCCCTTAGACCAAGTGGGCGTAACGGTAATTCCGTTGGGCGGTATTCCAGTGGATTTACCGCCGGAATGCCGCCCAACTCGTAATGAGGCCCATTGAGATAGCACACGTTAAAACAATATCCCAAAGGAAGCAAATTGTACATGTTTGTAAAAAATGTAAACATGTAGCTGGTAAAAGAGTTGACTAATGGTAAAGGTGAAATTGAGCTATTCGTATTACCCTGGAACTGCACCTATAGACTAGCAGGAGATGCCAACCCTGCTAGTATAGGGGCATCTCTGTGTTCTTTTGGCTGACCGAGGTTGATCCAAGGCAATATTGGGAACAGCAGATAAATGCCAACATGTAATTGCAAAGCCTTAGGATTGCACACTCTGGGCCTCCTGCAATTAATATAAGTTACTGGCTGCAATAATAAAGCCTTATTATTCGGAGGCAAGGGTCATTATGCTAAGCAATAATGACCCCTCACCGGGGATGTAAGGCTCTAAGCATGCAGTGATAGCAATATCGGTTTTGACATTGGAATAGAGTAAGAATATTAGTTAAATAGTGAGTAAAGTAAATGGACAAAGCGTGCTAGTAAATTCAATGTGGTTTTTATCTTGTAGTATTTCAATAATAAGGTTTTCCTTAATAAGATAAGCTTGGGTGAACTGCAACAGGTTTAACATGAGCACGCATTGTGCGTAATGTAAAAGTTCATGGTTTCTCTAAACGAAAGTGAAGGCCTTTTTGCATGTTTCATCTTTTACTTTAAATTGGATGTTGCATGTTATGTTGATGGTGCAGTGAGTAAAACTTTCTTGCAGAGTGAGTGGGTGTCGTCCTGTTCAATGAATTCTTGCTGGCAAATTGTGTTGCTGTTTCTTAAATGCAAAAAAATGCTTTCTGTTTTTTCTTTGTCTGATTCTGAAATCTGAATGCTTGGATGCCATACCAGTGGTTAGTGACTGCATTCCAGCATTCTGATTGGCCCAGAGGAAGTCATTAATGATTGTATGTGCTTTAAAGAAACATGACTTACAAAAAGCACAAAGCCAGAAACTCCTTTTTGACCACTTTTTGTTTCCAACTTTGAGGCAATTAGTGTCCCGGGACTTCTGCTCATCGCAAAAACAAAAACAGGACTGTAGATTCTAACAGGCTAAGACTAAACAGTATATCCAAGACAGGAAACAAACCACAACTTGAAAGGAAAGCCAACCCAAGAGTGAGAAACTGTGGTGGCCAACTGCCCCATATTTCTCGGGAGTGTGCCGTTTTGGAGGACTTTGTCCCCATGATAGATGAGAACAGTCCTGCCTGAGAGGCGTTGCTGGGGGGGGGGGGGGGGGGGGGTATAGCCTGGGTCTTTTGGTTGTAGCCACAGATAGAATCTCAGAGGCTACAACTAAAAGGCTAGCTAGCCCCGAGTCCCGACAGTCCCGATATTAGTGCAGCCCCAGATCTTTTCCAGACATACCAACACCAGCTGCCTCCGTTCAATTAGCAGTCTCGACCCAGGCTGCTTTGTGCGCCTGCAGATGGAGCGGCTACCGCCGCTCTCCCCGTCCTGCTGACAACGCTCTGGCAGTCGGCTTAATTGCAACACTAATGCTTTGTTCGTGGGGTTGTGTTGGTCATGTTTACTGTTACAAAACATGACCATCTCCTCCCAAGGATAAACCATTAGCATTACAATTAAGCCAGGTGTCAGAGCGTTAAAAGCCATTCACCATTTGCTTAAATAACAATTGGCGGTGGGCCAAATGTGACATTGCCACTGTGTGTTTGCCAAGTGTCTCATAAAATGGTTTTAGAAAGTTGGCCACCCTAGGTCTGCCCCGTATGGAAGAATTTAATAGGGCTGTACTCAAATTAAACATGTACATGCCGGCTTACTTTGCGTGTGCGGCCTGCGTTCAACCCAGCCTCCGTTCTATATTTCCTGAGAAGATTTTTGGCAAATTTTTGCAGGCCACAGGTGGCATACTCTGGTGGTTGCCGTAAGCGCTGTTTTTGGGAGGTCCTTCGGAGCAAAGAGGAGGAGAATAGGTTGATCTCCTTGTAATATACCCACCCCTTAGTCACACGTACCTTTGCAGAATAGTGGGGCAAACCCCTACTGAAGTCCCCCAAACATTGGCATACATCACATCTTATCAACATTTGTCCCCCCAAAATAACTTTGACATTCACCCATTTTTTATTGGAAAAAAGATGATCACTTTATTAGAGTCATCCTAAGGGGCGGTCCTAGCCCTGCTCAGGCCACAAGTATGCCTATGGCCTACAAATACTTTCCCGGGTGGCTTTGCCATTCCTGTGTTTACTTAGTTCATTTTCAAAGCAGTGAGCACACCTCAATTCGGTTTACGTTCTTGCGATAATGGCACGGCCTAGTATCCACCTGTCAGTTCAGCCATTCCCATATCCTTTCTATGGAGTGAAACCAGACCACTGCATTCAGTTATTGATGAATCCCAACTGTCCCTAGTGGTGTTGGTCGTCATAGCACCATATCCTGTCTCATGCAGCCAGCGGGTATGGTATTACCCAAATTGTTCGTTTACAATTGTTCGAATGAACAATTGACCGAATTTAAAGGGTCACAATTGACCTTTTCACAATTGACCGTATATATATATATTATATATATATCTGTTTGGTAATATATATTTATATATATATATAGGGGTTTTGGGGGGTTTGGCGTTAGGTGGGGGGTTCTGGGGGGTTTCCCCCCACATATATGTTACAATTGACCTTCACAATTCGGTCAATTGTGAAAAGGTCAATTGTAATTCGAACAGTTGTAAAACGAACAATTCGTATACAACCGCGGGTATAGCTAACGGCTGGACCGCAGAGTACCTCCTTCTCTAGGACCGCCCTTGTAACTCTGCCTGTGACAGAAAAACATATTAGGAACATTGCCAGAAATCTCTACGCACCTGAGCTGGGAGGTTGGGTAACTGCTGGTGCCCCATTTGCAAAGAGGATGAGCTGCTGCAGCCCAGACCATTTTGTGTGCCTTCCCAGGAGCAGCTGGTCCCAGCTGGACCCTGGGGGCATGCCCCTTCTTCCCCCCTCAGGGGAGGGGAGGCGATCCAGATGCAGGGAACCAGAACGGCAGCCCGCTAACCTTTGCTGAAGCCACCAAAACGTTGGAATACATCACACCTTATCGCAATTTGTTCCCACAAATAACTTTCACATACACCAATTTTTGATTGGAAAAAGCATGATCCCTTTATTGGAGTCATCCTGAGGGGCGGTCCTAGCGCTGCTCAGGCCACAAGTATGCCTGACCTACATATACTTACCCAGGTGAACTTGCCATTCCCGTGTTTACTTAGTTCGTTTTAAAGCCGGTGAGCATTCCTCACTTCGGTTTCTGTTCTTTCGTGAACGGCCCAGCCTGGTATCCGACTGCCAGTTCAGTCATTCCCATATCCTGTCTATGGAGCAAAACCGGACCACTGCATTCAGTTGTTGAGGTATCCCAACTGTCCCTAGTGGTGTCAGTGCCCGTAGCACCCCATCCTGGCTCATGCAGCCTGCGGGTATAGCTTATGGCAGGACCGCAACGTACCTCCTTCACTTGGACCGCCCTTGGAACTCTGCTTTGGGGATGGCCCCCTGCGACCCGCAATGCCCCCACTAGTTCAAGCATCCTCACATCTCCTGCTGCCACCAATACTCACCATCACCGTTTACGTCTATCCTGCCTCTGTCAAAACTCACAAAAAAATCATGTTCAACAGATATGTGCCCTCGTTGGACAGGTGAACCCCGTCCTTTTGAAAAAAGCACGGGGTCCTTATCACACAGCAAGCGGTGCCTGGAGAAACCCACTCCTTGCCGCTGCATGAACCTCTCTGTGTTTTTGTTTACCCGTCTGCTAGATATTTCCATGGCCACATTGGTCCCTGCTCCTCACCACACACTCCTTGGCAGTATCTCCGACCAAACAATCTGTTTTATGGAGCATTCTCCCCAATATTTTGATGCCCTCCTGCATGTCCTTTAATAACTAACCTTGACCGAGGTGTGCAAGGTCGTTACCCCTTAGGTGCACAATGAGAATCTTAGGTCCTCCAAACCTTTCCAGCTCCCTGCGTATACAGGAGAGCAATGCATGCCATTTCATGCCCAGTGTGCCCAGCCAGACTAGCTCGATGTTCTTTAGTCCTAAATTGAACCCTCTCGGTGGCGACACACGTGCTCGCCACTCGTTGATGAAGGAGTGGCCAATAACCCACACTGTGTGACCTGCTGATTTCAACAACAAACAAAATCAGTACTTCTCCAAATAACACTGAACACATAGCCAAAGGTACAGGTACCTGCACCTGCACAGTACTCCCACATCCGTTAAACCTTTGTGTGTTAGATCACCCGGGCAGACCCCTCTTTCCAGTCATTGCCCCTAGCATCCCATACTTTGCCAGTGGCACAGTGGGGTCATGCCCCTCTGGTTTGACGTATATCTTGTAATACTCACATTCCCATCTTCCCACCTCCTTTATTGCTGCTCTGGGTATTCCCTGCTGCAGTGCTGTGGTGACTGCCCCTATTCTGAACCCTTGTGAGGACCAACCACCTCTGTTGCATCCCACCTTATTTAATGCTGATGGCAAGACTTTGCATGCCCCCAGTAGTCTTATTAGCACCTCAATCAATGGCTTTGCGACCACCCTCCTCGATCCTTCGAATATTCCCCCAAACGTTAAGAGCAAAAGCACTGTGAAGCCCTTTGCTGGGTCCCCCGCCCGCTTAGTTTGGTATAAAAGACTATTGCTGCCAAGTGCCCTGCCGCCCAACTCCCTGCTCTTCCTTCCTTGTGTGCCTAAACGAGAAATATTTCCACTTGCTCTTCCAGACCCATTTATTTTTGTGTATCCTAGGCATGAGACACACTCAAGTATTTACCATAGCCCTGCTGCAATCTGGACTGCACTCCTGGTGTGAGCAAGCACTCCCCAAGGTCCCCGAGAGTCGGGTCCACGAGACCAGCTGCCACCATTCCACTCTGAACTCCATCCCCTGTCGTTGTGCCCATGGATGGGCCTTCCCAGATCCTTTCCCACTGAAAACGATAGTGTGTCCGTTGCAACATTAGCAATACTGTCACACTCACCTGTGTCTCTGCAGGGGCGATGGACGAGCCTCCCTTGACCCCTAGTCTTCACTTCCTCTGTTTCACCCGAAGGAATACCTGTCCAATACAAGGTGTACACTCAGACCTGAATTCACCCGATTCCCCTGGGCCCTTCCCTTCTCTGTACTGTGTGCTGTGATGTCCCCCTATGGGCTTACCTTGATCTTTAGTAGGGTGTGCACTCCATCCTGCATTCGGAGGGGCGGTGAATCACTCATGTGATTGGTGCCAATGTCTGTAGGTTGAGTTCAGATGCCAAACGCTGTTTTATGCCTTCACAGCGAGGCCGAGAGTTCAAGGCACCAGTTTCTTCACTGGCTAGAAAGTCCTTCCCACAAGTGAATGCTGTGAGGAGAATGTTGAGTGTCCAAAATTGACCGTATTGTCTTAGTTTGCCTGTATTTTTGTGGGTGAGTAGCGCTGCGTGTAGAAGCTAGCTGCTGGTAGGTTTGCGCAGCACCTTCAATTCGAACGTACCTGGTAATGTCTCTCCCTTTCGCTTGCAGGAGTAATTATGTGGTATTAGCGCCTCGAGTCTGGGTTCAGCGCTACTGGAGACTTGGAGGTTAGGTAAGTTTGCATGGAGGCTTTTGGTAAGTATGCACCGCGTAGAGAGAGAGAGCGCAGTGAAATAAGTGTCCCCGTTATTGGAGCGAGCGCAATGAATAATGTTTCTTCTTTCTTTTACTGGGGTTTGTGCGTTCGTACAACTAACCTGGATTCCACCATCACGGAAGATTCGGTGAGTATGCGCAGCGTTACTGATATGCACGTGTTAACGCTGTTCTTCTTTGTTTCTTTGTTTTTACAGGTGCCAGTGTAGAAGTCCTCTCTTGACTGGAGATAGCTGCGGCGTGGAGTAGAACCAGGTAAGCTGAAGCGGATGATCCGGAGCAGGTAAGCAGAAACAGGATGATCCGGGGCAGGTAAGCAGAAGCAGGAAGATCCGGAGCAGGTAAGCAGACACAGGATGATCCGGAGCAGGTAAGCAGATGCTGGCTGATCCAGAGCACGGCAAGTGTGTTGCTGATACAGCTCACAGTAAGCAACACGAAGCACTGGAAGAATCTTGGGTGTGGCTTATATAGCCAGCCACACCCAAACACTAGAGAGCTCATGAGTTATCATGCACTTCCTTTTTGGCAACAGGAAGTGGTAATCAGGAAGTTACTACAAACACTAGGAAGGAATGAAAGGAGGGATTTGTTATGGGTTCTTTGTGTGCCCATGCCAGGCCTGCCAAGCCTCCACCCAGCTTGCCCCAACTACCTGCCTGATACCCATGACAGTCTTCCCCCTCAAGAGCCCTCCTAATAGTGTGTATGAGGGCTTTGGTTTCTCATGATGGTCCCGATGGAATTTCCACACCAATCGGGGGCATACACATGCGTGCTGGGTTCCCATAATCTTTCCTGGGGTCCGTACCCCTTCCAGTCTGGGGTCCGTACCCCTTCCAGTCAATCAAATAATACAGGGTCTTTCGTACTTGTTTAGAATCTAATATGTTCTTTACTTCATATTCTGGTGCTTCTTCACCCACTTGTACGGGTGCGGGAGGTGTGAAAGTTTGGGTTCCTGGGTGTGCTGGTTTTAATAGTGACACGTGAAATACGGATGTACACGCATATGTTGAGGTAACACCAGTCTCATGGCTGCTGGATTAATTACTTGTTCTATTGTATACGGGCCGATGTATCTAGGCTGAAATTTCATGGGACCCTTTAAAGCAATGTGTCTAGTTGCCAGCCAGATTGAGTCTCCCACTTGATAATCTGGGGCTTTTCATCAAAGGTGATCAGCATTTCCTTTCTGTGTTTCTTTTGGCTTGCTGTAGGTTCCAGTTGGCTTCTCTGGCTGCTTTCATGATGCTGGCATGTAGATTCTTTACTGCAGGCATTTCAATTTTTTCTGGCGGATCGTAGACCGACGTTCTGGGGTTTCAACCATATATAGTAAAGAAGGGTGTTGCTTGGTTTGATGAATGTGTTGAGTTGTTGTAGGCATACTCTGCCATCCATAGAATTTCTGTCCAGCTTTGGCTTGTTTGGTGTAATAGACAGCGCAAATACTATTCCATGGTCTGGTTCGTGTGCCCAGTTTGACCGTCCGTTTGAGGGTGGTGAATAGAAGACAGACGGACTTCAACTCTTGCCACAGCACAACTTTTTTTTTCCAAAAACGAGATACAAATTGGCTGCCTCTGTCAGAAACAATTATGGTAGGGAATCCATGTAACTTGAACGATTCGGTCTAGAAAAACCTGCGCCAGGGTCTGAGCTGAGGGAATACCTTTTAGAGCTATGAAATGGGACATTTTGGAGAAGAGGTCCACTACTACAAGGATGGTATTATAACATGAGTTAGGAGGTAGATCAGTGACAAAGTCCATTGATACTGTGTGCTGGCGGAATGGTTATTGGCTGAAGGAGGCGGGCTGGTTGTTGCCAGGATGTTTTGTATTGTGCACACACCTCACAGGTGCCTGTGTAGGTGGCAATATCCTCTCGCCAACTGGGCCACCAATAAGATTTGCTTACTTTCTTCATGGTTTTGGCTATACCCAGAAGAGCTTCTAACAGCGAGTCATGGTAGTCTGATATGATTGCTTGTTGCAGATCCTTAGTTGGAACGTAGAGGCGTTTTTTGTAGTATGCTAGTTTGCCTTGAATGGTGAACTGATCTCCCTTCGTGTCCCAAGCCAGTAGGTATTCTTCAGACCTATTTTCTTTTATTGTTTCCTGCAGAGTATTTAACGGAGATGGGCCGATGCAGAGGCTGATCATGTTATGGCTGGGTATGATCTCCACCGGGTTAGGGGCATTGTAGACTTCCTCTCCTGTGCCAATGCGGGAAAACGCATCCGCTTTCCCATTCTTAACTCCGGGGCGCTAGGTGATTACAAAGTCATATTCCATTAAGGATAGGGCCCTACAAGACTGAGCTTTTGCTGAGCGTAAGTATTGCAAGTTCCGATGATCTGTTATTATTGTGATGGTGTGTTTTGCTCCTAGTAAGTAATGTCACCATTCACACAGTGCGCTTTTGATTGCTAGGAGTTCTTTCTCAAAAATTGCATAGTTTAATTCTGCTGAGGAAAATTTCCTTGACCAAGAGGCAATGGGATGAAGAAATCCGGTTTCAGGATTTTGTTGAGACAATACGTCCCCCATGGCAATGCTTGAAGCGTCCGTTTCCACGATGTACGGTAAATTGGGCTGTGGGTGTTGCAGAATTGGGGCTGAGGTGAATTTTTCCTTGAGCGCTCAGAAAGCTTCTTCCGCCGCTGGAGTCCATTCAAACTTGCATTCGCAGGGGTGCAATTCACTCATGTGATTGGTGCCAATCTCTGTAGGTTGAGTTCAGATGCCAAACTCTGTTTTATGCCTTCACATTGAGGCCGAGAGTTCAAGGCGCCAGTTTCTTCACTTGCTAGAAAGTCCTTCCTACAAGTGAACATTGCGCGGAGAATGTTGAGTGTCCAAAATTGTCCGTATTGTCTTTGTTTGCTGGTATTTTTGTGGGTGAGTAGCGCTGCGTGTAGAAGCTAGCTGCTGGTAGGTTTGCGCAGCGCCTTCAATTCGAGTGCACCTGGTAATGTCCCTCTTTCCCTTGCAGGAGAAATTATGAGGTATTAGCGCCTCAAGTCCGGCTTCAGCGCTACTGGAAACTTGGTGGTTAGGTAAGTTTGCATGGAGGCTTTTGGTAAGTATGCACCGCGTAGATAGAGAGAGCGCAGTGAAATAAGTGTCTGCGTTATTGGAACGAGCGCAATGAATAATGTCTCTTCTTTCTTTTACAGGGGTTTGTGCGCTCGTACAACTAACCTGGATTCCAGCGTCGCAGAAGATTTGGTGAGTATGCGCAGCGTTACTGATGTGCGCGTGTTAACACTGTTCTTCATTGTTCTTACAGGTGCCGGTGTAGAAGTCCCCTCTTGACTGGAGATAGCTGCGGCGTGGAGTAAGAACCAGGTAAGCTGAAGCTGAATGATCTGGAGCGGGTAAGCAGAAGTAGGATGATCCGGAGCAGGGAAGCAGAAGCAGGATGATCAGGAGCAGGTAAGCTGAAGCAGGATGAACCGGAGCAGGTAAGCAGAAACAGGATGATCCGGAGCAGGTAAGCAGAAGCAGGATGATCCGGAGCAGGTAAGCAGAAACAGGATGATCCGGAGCAGGTAAGTAGATGCTGGCTGATCCAGAGCACAGCAAGTGTGTTGCTGATACAGCTCACAGTAAGCAACACAAAGCACTGGAAGAATCTTGGTGTGGGTTACATAGCCCGCCACACCCAAACACTAGAGAGCTCATGAGTTATCATGCACTTCCTGTTTTGCAACAGGAAGTGGTAACCAGGAAGTTACTAAAAACACTAGGAAGGAATGAAAGGAGGGATTTGTCATGGGTTCTTTGTGTGCCCATGCCAGGCCCGCCAAGCCTCCACCCAGCTTGCCCCAACTAAATGCCTGATACCCATGACAAATACCTTGCACATGGTGCTCTCTAAACTCAATATTCTAGTACAGACAAACCTTAACCATCTTTCTTAACAATCCCAGGACAACTGGGCATGAGGCAAACTGTAAATTAATAGCCTCTTCCTTTGTCATGTTGTCAGACCAAAAGCGAACCCTCCTGTTGCATAACTCAGGAGGGCTATTACAATTGGGAAGAGTTCCAGTGCCATGATGTTACCCAATCTCCTATTTTTTCACCACTGTGTAGGCTACTTCTGTGCGCATCAGTGTAAGCCCAAGATAAGCCCAAAACTTTATTTTCCTGAAGCGTCAGAGTACACCTCTATTTCGTTGCTGGTCACCCACGGGGCCCGCCACAACCTAATGCCATTGAACTCCTGAAGGAATCTGCTACATGTGCAGGTCATCCTTGATGGATGCACTCAACCTGATGTGATGACACCTGCTTTTGCTTGTGCCAACCTTCTAGAAAACAACGTTCCTGCTGGCACTATGTTGGCTGCGAAGTTAAGCTTCCCAAGCAGTTGCTGAACTTTCTCAAGGGTTGTCCTGTACTTATCCAAGTTGTTGTCAATCTCAGCAATCGGGCCCTCCACCTTTTCTCTAGGTATCCTGCATGCGCCCCTCACTGTCTATCTCTATGCTCAGATATGTGATCACCTGTACCAGTGACTGTGTTTTGTCACAGGGCAGTGGTATGCTCAACTCTCCAATCAGCTCTTGGAATGATGCCAATGCAGCAGCGCAGTCTTCTGGCCCTTCTTTCCCTACAAAGAGAAAATCATCCAGGTAGTGCGCAATAGCCCCCTTGTGCTCCCTCGTGCATTTGGCCCACTCAAGGAACGAGCTGAATTGATCAAAGAAAGCTCATGATATTGCACACCCCATGGGCATGCACATGTCAAAATAGAACTGACCCTGCCATTGAAAGTCCAATAGATGAAAGCTCTCCGGGTGAACCAGCAGTAGTCTAAAAGCTGACTCAATGTTCAACTTTTCCAACAGTACTCTCTTACCCACCTCCATCATGAGATCCATTGCCTGGTCGAAGGAGCCATAAATTACTGAGCAGAAGTGTGGGTCTAACAAATAATTCACTGACTCCCCCTTTGGGTAAGACAAATGGTGGATCAGCCTCTACTTCCCAAGTTCTTTTTAGGGGAACACTCCTAGTGGGGATAATATGAAGTTAGGGAGGAGTGGTGTTGCAAAAGGGCCCATAAATATGCCTAGCTCTCTCTCCTTCTTTATGTTTTAGGTCACAATGTCAGGTCGTTTTTCAGCCAATGGCAAGTTCCACGCCAATCTAGCAGCTAGGGGCCCTTCATATGGAATTCGGAAACCATCCCTAAATCCCTCATACAACAAGTCCCACTCTTTGTCCCTGGAGTAATCATTCAAAAATACGGGTAGTTCAATTCTGGTGTCTGGTGAAGGGCCCTTTACCAGGGCCCCTATATCATGCTCCTCTGTTCCGAACTCTTCCTCTCTGTGACTCCTGTGCTCTGTGGCACGCTGCGGCTGGGTGTGCACCCTTACATTTCCCGCATTTGTGTGCTTACCTTCAATTCTGGTGAAAACGGCAGTGACCCCCATTAAAGAGCCTGCAGGGGCCGTTCCCTCCCCCTCGCCGGCATCCTGTGTTTTCCCCTGCCGGCAGCCTGCAAGACATTCCTGTGTGGCCATTCCTTGCCTCTGGTGGCCTGCTTGCCATGCCGAAAGCGCTGCCAATGTTCTCTTAATCGTTCATCAATCTTACTCTGCCAAGCCCACCCGGTAGTTTTACCCTCCTCCCTGCTCGGCTGGCTAGACCTCTCTCCCTCCCCACCCCCCATGTAGGCTACCCAACCTTCCATGTTCTTTTGATCCCAGGACATTCTGGGGACCTGCGCAATCTTGGACCTGAAATCCCTGTCAGAGTCAACCCAGCCCGTAGACCCATAGCACCTTTGCTCGTCCTCAATTGTGTTCCTGCTTTTCCACATTCCAGCCCCTGCTCTGGGAAACTCTCCATTATTACCGCTGCTAACAGAGAAACAGCCTTGGTCCAGTTACCAATTGTCTCCTTGGCTCTATAACTTTTCTGTCTTTTTTTATCATCCTACTTCGCTACTTTAATGTCTGGACCCACGGTTTCCAGTGACAATTGTTAAACCAGATCAAAGCACTTCCACACCCAAATGTACTCCCTTACCTGCCTTGGCATGTTCCAAGCCAATTATGATCTCCCTGACAATAATGGGGAAAATGTCACCAAAGGACCTTCATCTACTGAGCCTAATAGGGTTGGGTGTTGTCTCACTCAGTCCCTTTGACAACCCCATCCACTGCTGTTGCCGGATAGGGGGACCTCCCAAGAGACACTGCTTCCCTGCTTACAACTGGCACTGCTCCTCTTTGTGTCCCTGTCCCTCCTCTCTACCCAGACCGTTAGTTGTGACTGGGCTGTTCCCTCCCCTGACCACGTGGAGCAGAGCCCACCTGTGTCAACGCGAAAGCGGGAGGCGTAGCGGGTCTTTCCCAAACGTCCCTCTGGCTTGTCGTTGCACTTTCTCCCTGCTGCTCTTGCTGGCCCTTCCTCTATATTTTCAACATTTGCTCCATAAACATGGTCACGTTGCCCCTACCCCATTCTGCACTCCTGTTGGGCACTGGCACTTCTGGTGTTACCACACTGCTAACAACCCTGGTGGGCGGGACATGCATAATGTCATCAGACTCCACTATAATCTCAACAGCGACAACCGACCCATGGCCTGCCTCAGGGACCTCTTCCCTTTTTCAGGCGTGGTCTCTGACATCTCTGGCATCAGGGTGGTGTCCAACGTGACTGGAGGAGTATCCTGGGTGTGCACCTCCTGCGTCTGCTCTAGCAGCCCTTTCGCCCAGTCAGTCCCCATGCAACGCACCTTCTCTTGGAATAGAGCAATCACCTCCGCAGCTTCAGTGCTCTCGTGACCCAGTCCGCTGCTGGAGGTGCTTTTCCCGCTGTCAAACATGCTTGGTGGACCTTGGCTGGACATGATAGTCTATCTATAAATACAGACAAACATATTGAACACAAGCCTGGTGGCCCCTATACCGAGCAAAACCCCGTTGAACTCCCTTTTTCCCATTGTCCTCCCTTGTTCCTCAATTCAATTTTGCCCTGCTCCTCCTCCTCCTTGTCATGTGGGGCTGTCATCTTTGTACCGCTGCCCAGCCGATCTTTCTCAAAACGCACTTCTTCCCACTCCTCCCTTTCCTTTTTGGACAAACCTGCAGCGAGCAGTCCTTCACCGTGATGTAGATGCTGGACCTGTGGTAGAACATAGGTACAATTCCTGTTATTTGCTTATCCCATAGACCTGAGCCCACGTTGGTGGCAAAACCTAATGAGGGGGTAAGGCATCAGAAACTCTGACAATTCAACTAAGATCACATCGCTTCTTCCGTAGGGTAATTCTCAGTACTTTGTCATCCCATTTTTAAAAGAAGCACTCTATTAACATAGCTTTTCCGTGGGCATTTACTGTTCCATCTCCCTGCTGGCTGCCTTCCCATGATAATCTGCAGCTAGTAACCACTCAGCTGAATTCTTTTCACTTCATAATAAAGTAAGCACCATAATGGTGCTGCTGACTGTTTTTTGTCAGCTGTAAGGTTGGAGCGGGAGTAAACTTGTTTTGAAATGGGCCCCCAATCAGCACTAACACCTCTTCAGCCAGCCCTGCACTGCCCCAACTCCATAAGTCTGAAGCATGTCAGGCATGCCACACCAAGGCCAGAAAACTACACTTTAAATCAAAAACACAAACTTAAGCCAAGTCACAGGCAATAGTTCTGACCAGGAATGACAGGAGATGAACTGAAGAAAGCAAAGCCTGCCCTTAGAGTGTGGTGAGCCCGAGAACCTCTGACTTGGGATGGAGGGAACCCCTGAATCCATTGCAGTTGGCACAGGAAGGAGCAGCCCACCACCTGCTGTGAAGGAAGACCCGGGAGCCACCGCTCAGGACTCCACAGCAACATGCCCGACCAAAAAATCACCACAACAATAAAAGTAGTGTCAGTCATGCTGCGAGGAAACAATGGCAAAAACACTGCTTTGTCATTCCCACACTGTGCCCGCCAAAAAGTAAATGGATCTCTCACTTCCAAAAGTAACCGCCACAATGTCAAAATTCAAAACAACACGGTCATATCATTGCACACGACAAAACCCTGCTGTGCATAACATGATACAACCGCACAGCGAGTTCCTTTTGGCTTACTGCACAAAAACACCCAAACTCGCGTGTAGTGGAAAAGGTTGCTTTAATGTGACAGGCCAAAGCTCACAAATAACCGCTGACCTGGCTCCCTGGCCTTACAGACTAACACAATGTTTTACCAACCAATTTAATAATTCAACACTTTCATTTTCCCCTAACAAATAAATAATTAATTAGTTCCATTTCCTCCCTACCTATCCCTTGGTCCCTACCGTCTCCTTACCATCTTCTCAAGGCGTCCCGCTTTCTCCCCGGGGCCATGCCCTTCCATCTTCAATACCTGTTCCCCCGCGCCACCCCATTCTTTCCCGCGCTATTCCCCCATTGTACTTCACTCCCCCCTCATCTAAAGGGGCCATGCCCCGGGCAACCAAACAACCTCAATACCATAGAACTCCCCTCTACACAAACTCCTTCTTCCTATGGCCTGCAGCCAGGCTGACCTGCCACATCAGCAACACACATTTTTACATCACAACTTCCCCCAATAATGCCCCAGCCTGTCACAACAAAACTGCTCAAAAAAACCCTTTACGGACCTTAAACAGAGACTAAGACCCAAAGACTATTGAGGGGGAAAAACAAACCAAAAAATCTGTAATTAAAAAGAGGAAACCCCCCCTTTTAGAAGTTAAAACCATTTACCTGCCTAGAAAAAGAGGGTGGGTGGGCGGGGACAAACACACGTCCTAACCGTCGCCTGCTCCAGAAAATTCCCTGCCCACTTAAATACCCTGGCAGGCGCTCTATGCACAAGCCAGCTCTCTGGCCTGTTCAGCGGCAAAAATCACCCCGGGGGAAAACGCTTCGCTTTCCCCCCGTGGCTCCCTTTTGGCTTACTGCACAAAAACACCCAGACTCGCTTGTAGTGGAAAAGGTTACTTTAATGTGACAGGCCGAAGCTCACAAATAACCGCTGACCTGGCTCCCTGGCCTTTCAGACTAACAAAATGTTTTAACAACCAATTTAATAATTCAACACTTTCATTTTCCCCCATCAAATAAATAATTAATTACTTCTACTTCCTCCCTACCTATTCCTTGGTCCCTACCGTCTCCTTACCATCTTCTCAAGGCGTCCCACTTTCTCCCCGGGGCCATGCCGCTCCATCTTCAAAACCTGTTCCCCCGGGGTAGCCCGTTTGTGCAAACAGCACAACCCCCATCCTTTCCCGCGCTATTCCCCCATTGTGCTTTACTCCTCCCTCATCTAAAGGGGCCATGCCCCCGGCAACATAAAAACCCTCCACCGAACTGTTGTTTCTGCCCCACCCCTACCACTTCTTTCTACTTCCAACTCCTTACTATCCCTTCCACCTGCAAGGTCAAATCTGCCAGGTAATAACTATTGCCGTAAATTGACGGGTGGACGCCATTCTCCCTGAAAATCTTGAAACCTTCATAAACTATTTCTCTGTGCTCTAAACCCGTCACCGCCGCCGAGGCACAACATTTTTCCATCTCTCTGTTCTCTTCCTTGCCCGCTCTATTGCTCCCTCACTTCTCGCTCCTCTCCAAACTCTCTACGGCAACAGCTTAGTCCAAACTACATATGCTTTGGGCCACATTTCCCAGACCCATACCAAATCCCTTTTCATTTTTCTAAGAAGAGCCACACCTGTATCTCTTACTAGGTCATTTTCCCCTGCATGAATAATCACCCCCTCTGGGTATCCCTACATAATATCCCCTACAAAAATATTGCCGTAAATAAGGCCGTTTGAATCGCCATAGGCGATATTTCTGTAGGGGATATTGTGTAGGAGCGAGGGTTGCGGGGGTGTCCCCCGCACCTTTAAAGATTATGCGGCGGTTGTGGGGGTGCCCCCACAGGATCCGTGTGTCAATATCGCTGCAACAATATGGCCATATTTTTGTATTACGATATTTTCGCGGGGATATTAACACAAAATCCCCCTAGACCCATAGCATTCCTTCAGCCCCGCCAACATAGGCAGCAGCTGACCCCAGCGAAGCCCCCCTAAACCGGACCACCTTACCAATGCCAATTTGTAGCTGCAACCCAATTGCCTGCCAAAAATCCTTTTCTCCGCCTCCTTTCCCGCCCACTTAACAATAGAGTGGCCCACAATCCAAATCTGCGGCATCTCCCCCGGCCTCCGTGTAGCATCTGAAAAAGAAATTACAATGTCACATTTCCTTCATAACCAACCTCACATTCAACCTGTAAAAACAAAATCAAAATATCGAGGCTGAGTACCCCAAAAGGAAATACACCGAACACGGGTTACAAAGGAACATACAAAGATCTTTCATTTATACTGAACAGTTACATAGAAAAAAGGTAACAGATAGCTATCGGCCCTCAGTACAACACAACAAACTCCAGCATGGTTCAGTGTGCTCAGTGAGAGACGCTGTACATTAGAATTCATTGCTCTTTTATACCATCTGCCAACATGATGTCCAACCCTACTTCGGGTTAATATTCCTCTAATACATTACTGATCTAGGGTTCATGCCGAGTTCGCATATCCACATGCAACTAGTTTGCCTTTAGTACATACGTCAACAAGCCTACACGGCAACTGTGTATTTTGGGATTTCTCATGCAGGTCTTCTCAAACATTAATACAATGTAGTTAAAAAAGTGTTCTTAGTTCAGTATTTGGATACATTGTTCTTAACATATGCTCGTGGATTAGTTTCATTGCACGAGTAATCCTTTACACACAGGTCAACGAAGGACAAGGTCTCAGTTCACGACCCCAACAAGTCGCCTGCAGGGAAGTTACATATTAATTACATACAGAGGTCAAGATGGCCATGTTGTATTTCGGAATGACATCGTCCACCATTTTAACTCACAGGGTGACTTTACAGAGCGAACCTAAAATGGCGGATTGACCTAAAATGGTGGCTTACATTGATTCTAAGGTCAGGACCTTGCAACACGGATTCCTTCGCAAGTGGCTTATAAGCAGCTTGGCGTAGGCCAATATACACATATTCGTTGCAATAGGAGGTACGATATAATTTCTCGTTTGACAAACCCTCCTTTTGGCCTATGCCAAGTGCTAAATTACTTCTGATCTCCTTGCAAATAACTCCATGCATCATCGTCCATGCACCCTGAATCGCTGTCAGAAATATCTATTGCCATCAGTTCATTTGCTAAAATTTTTTTTAACACATATTCCTTGGAAGTTTTATCTGGGGCATACACCTTATGTCCTATCGTACCTATCGCTTGTATGCAACATCCCCCTAGCATCGAACATATACTAGGTAGACACTGGATACAACAACAAAGGAACAACAGAATTCCCAAAATGATCAGTAAGACCGAAAGTACCTTCCAACCCCAAGATCGCAAGAAGTCCCAGAACCAAGCGCTAAGATTCCAGTTTCCCTCGGGAACATGCACTTCTGAACTAAGGACGTGCATATTCTGTATTGCCTTGAAGATAGTTGCGGAGGAATCTGGCACGAAAACACAGCAAGCGGACCCCATTAATTTACACACTCAACCACGTTCAGCCAGAATGACATCTAATGCCATCCGGTTCTGAAGCGCTACTAGTCTTATCGCTTTCTGTTCTAATGTCATATTATAGAGTATGTCTGTGGTCTGGTTGATGGTTCTCTCCAGTACTCTCGCTAGTCTTCTGATATCTTTGGAATTCGGTATCTGCCCCCAAAATGGCACAAATGATTTTGCTACATCTCCCAAGATTTGTGCTGGAGTGTCACCATTCTCGTCCCACCGTGGACGAGTCTTTGAAACTTCTACTGTACTAGCTATGAACGCCCCAGGTAACAGGATCCCTAAATAACAGGTTCCCTGCCAATCCCTGGGTAACCATGGAAATGCTACATTACCGCAAACAAAGTAGACAGGTTCGCCTACATACAAAGGTCTGTCTTCCCCAGTCAAATTTGCAACGTTGGCACAACCTCTAAAATCTCCAATTGACTGAGTACCATTCCTCTGTATGCAAAAAGAAACTGAATCGGGGCTATGGTTAACAGTGTAAGAAGGAGGCATGGCATCCTTTTTGCCTATCGGAGCCATCTTAAAGGAAATCAAAGATTGAAAAGGACGAGACAGTCTATCAGAAGGCCTAATAGAAGGAACGTTGAGCTTACTCCTTTTTGCAAAAAACGAGCATCCCAGGGGAGTCAAAACACATTTCTCAAAGCTATTTAAATTAGTGCCATCAAAGTTCCTCGAGATGCTATCGTTCCAACGGCCAAAGAACAGCGCTCTAAGAGAAGCATAACAAGCAGTTGTCAAAGGTAAAGGATGAATATACCAACCTAGCCCCTTATCCCTGTGTTGCGGTAAATGTGAGCAGACCCAACAGTTGGATTTATTCAAAATGGCATGCATAGCATTCATGATAAGTAGCAGAGTATTATTGTGGTACCTTTGTCTATGCTGGAAGTCCCTAGGGGACAGAGTATGCAAATGTACAAAGGGAGTAGGAACAGTAGGTACATTTTCAGTCGGTAACAAGGACTCTAAAGGATGAGTTTCCTCGAGGTACCATAAGCCTAAGACAGTGACTATTATAAAACCAAATATTATTATGAAAACACAGCAATACGTTTTCGGGGCCCAAGTCCTTTGTCGATGATCCAGGCTGGTCACACAATCATTTACAGTCGCATACAAGCGGTAGCGGTGGCAGGCATTGTAGTCTTCAAACGGAAACCCCCAATGTTCGTTGCTGGCGACCTCCCGGCCGCGTGACTTCTTAGTCCTTCCACAACCCTAGCCAACAGAATCCCCTTTCTTAAATTTGGGCAAAAAAAATCCCTCGATGATCCTTTCCTTCTTCAAATGCACAGCCGAACCGTGCCGTAAGTCTATCAGATGCACAGCAAAACCGTGCCGTAAGTCTATCTTCTGGGACGCAGATTGTACCTTGCTTTTCCCAATACTGATTGATCCGGAAACAATGTGTCATCACTTCCCGTTGGAAGCAACGTATCAGAAATCAGTGAAGATGTCGAATTTGAAACAGCAATTTCCAGAAGCAAAACTTTTGGAGAGTGTGGAGACAAAATGGCAGGTTTCCCAAGCCTCACGGACTCAGAAAGATTTTGTGATACACTCTCAGTGCTATCTACGGCTTTGGGATCGTTGGTTGCAGCGTTAGCGAGGGGTTCTGTTTCTTCTGTATCGTGTGGCACTGGGTGAGGAAGTTTCTTGACGTGCGACGCGTGGATCCAGTTCTTTCTTCCAGAAACCCGCACTGCCGTCTGTGTGACCAACAGGACTGGAATGGGCCCCGACAGCGAGGTGCAAGGCAGGAAGAGCGTTCAAATGCCTTGATGAGCACCCATGCCGTATGCTGTGGCCCGGGCTCTCGTATCGCACAGGTAAAGCCCCTCGCACCTGGTGATAAATCAAATATAGGTTTTTAGTCAACTGGCTGCAATAATCTGAAAGTAATACATTTTCAACATTTCTCAAAGATCTACATTTAGGAAGGTTCCAGATATTGGCAGGTCTCCCCATTACCACCTCAAATGGATAGAGACCAGTCTTAGTTTGAGGGGTTGTATGCATGGCTAATAACATGATCGGTAAGGCGTCCGGCCATTTTAATTTAGTGCCGGCACACGTCTTAGCGAGCATGTTCTTGATGATACCATTGTGTCTTTCTACTAGTCCGGCGCTCTGAGTGTGTCTGGCCGAATGGAACCATTTGTCGATCTGTAATGCCGCACATATCTGCAGAATTACAGCAGCGACAAAATGTGGACCATTGTCCGACCAGATGACTCTTGGTAGCCCGAACCGCGGGAAGTCTTCTTTTAACATGGTTTTCGCAGTAGTCATGGCTGTAGCATCTTTGACAGGGAAAGCCTCAACCCATTTAATAAAAGCACAGATGACGACTAACACATACTTCATATTATTACAGCGTTACATTTCAATAAAATCAAAGTGGATGACTTCGAAAGGGACAGAGGGTGGCCCAAAACTTCCGCTTGGAGTTGCTTTCCCCATTCCCACATTATGTTGTAGGCAAATCATGCAGTCCAGAACATAGCGCTGGTCAATTTTTGAAATGTTGTCATTTGCCCAAACTTTCTCTAACATTTTCGTGATGTTCTGGGCACATATATGCGTAGGACCATGGGCCATGATGACCATCATCATTACATAAGCGTCAGGGAGTAGCCATTTCCCTTCAACTATGTCCACCCAACACCCGTCATCATCAAGTTTCCCCAAGCCTTCAGCCCACCTCTGGGATTCTTCTAACGTGGCATCAGCTTGGATATCCCGTACAGACCCAACACCCTCGTCTATTGCATAGGCATTTACAGTCTCCCTTGAAACATATATCTCCGTAACGAGATCGGTAGCAGTTTGTCTAGCTATCTGATCAGCGAAAGCATTCCCTTTTCCTATCTCATCTGTAATCTTTCGATGTGCTGCACATTTCATGACGGCTAACTGAGTAGGGAGCGCAAGCGCTGAGAGCAGTTGTACTATTAGGGAGCCATGTTGGATTTTGGTGCCATGTGAAGTTAAGAACCCTCTCTCTGACCAAAGTCTCCCAAAGTTGTTAACCACCCCAAAGGCACACTGACTATCAGTATATATGTTTACTGTGAGCCCTTCAGAAACTTCACAAGCTCGGATCAATGCTATAATCTCTGTGGCCTGCGCAGAGTTATGCGTGATTCTCTTGGTTTCCACAACCGTGCTCAATGTGGTGATTGCATAAGCAGCTGTGGATGTACCATCCGGAAGTTTGAAGCAGGAGCCATCACAAAACAGCTCTCTTTGCAGATTATTCAAAGGAGTGTCTTTCAAATCAATTCTACCCTTTGTCTCTTGTTCAGTAGTATACAGACAGTCATGTAACTCTTCATCGCCGCAAGCATTATCTTGCGGGAATGGTAGGAGTTCAGCCAGATTAAGAACACAACACCTCTTAATTTGGATGTGAGGAGCAAACAAGATCAATTCATATCTCGTCAATCGTGCGGAAGTGAGGTGTTGGGTTTGGGTTCGGTTCAGTAGAACATCTACAGAGTGAGGCACCATCAGGGTTAGATCATGGCCTAGGACCATTCCCTAACTCTGTTTTACAGACGCAGCAGCGACAGCTCGTAAACATCTTGGCAAAGCGCATGCTACAGGATCAAGGGCAGAAGAAAAGTAACCGCACGGCCTATTCTTCCCTCCATGTTCCTGCGTTAATACAGCCAAAGCACATCCATCACATTCATGCACAAACAACACAAAGGCCTTTTCATAGTTTGGTGTGCCCAAAACTGGTGCCGAGCATAATGCAGTCTTGAGCAAGTCAAACGATTGCTGGTGTTCCGCGTTCCACTGCAATGGCGAAGAAATGCCCTTCTTTGTCAAAGCCAACATCGGTTTAATCACTAGTAAGAAGTTTGGGATCCAAAACCTACAGTAAGAAGCCATACCTATCAAGGCTCTAACTTCCTTATGTGTATTTGGGACAGACATGCCAGAAATGTATTTTATTCTTTCAGGTGTCAATCTTCTTCCCTCCTTTGACAGGAGATAGCCTAAATAGGCGACCTCCTGGCAACACTATTGAAACTTTTTAAGCGAAGCTTTGTGACCATGTTTAGCTAGATGTATAAGCAACAACACAGTGCCCTCCTTACAGGCGCTCTCAGAATCAGCAGCTAAAAGCAAGTCATCAAAATACTGAAGCAATGTACAAGTAGAGGGCAATTCAAGGGTATCAAGCTGTTCTTTCAAAGCCCTACTGTAGATGCTAGGACTCTCTGTGTAACCTTGAGGTGCACGAGTAAATGTGAACGAGCGTCCCCCTAAGGTGAACGCGAACAAGTATCTACTATCCTTGTGTATAGGAATACTAAAGAAAGCATTCTTCAGATCCACAACACTGAAGTAAGTAGCTGTAGCTGGAATCATGGTTAATATTGTCATCACATCAGGCACAATCGGAAATTGCAGAGCGACGACTCTATTAATGGCACGTAGATCAATTATGAAACGGAATGGAATTGCATTATCGCCTTTCTTGTACATGGGTAAAATCGGACTATTGCACAAACTTCCTGAAATTTCCTCAATCACCCCGCGATGCACAAAATCGGAAACAATGCATAAAATAGGTACCGGCGAAGAAACTGGACAAACAACTGGTGTGCCAGAAAACCCTACAGAAACATTGGTTTTCCCTGACAGTGGAATGTTTGGAACCCGTGAATGATCAATGGAACACTTCTGTGCTCCAGTATCTATCAAAAACTGATGTTTCCTATTTCCCACCACCATTTCAACGTAGGGTCCTTTCTGATTGACGGGAATAGGTGTAGGTTCCAAACCCTACTTCGGGCAATCTTAACGAAACAGAATATCATCAAAAGGAAGCTCTTCAGATAAGTATGCAGCAGAAGGATGATCAAATATGTTCCTAGTATCCACACTCGGAGTCTGATTATCCTGTGAAAAAGGTTGCTGAGAATCCTGTGCAAACTGACCTCTACCAGGCCCCCCTACACCCGGGTGACCTCTGGATCGTCTACCCATATTTCCAAATGTGTTATTCGACCTCTGTCGAAGGACGGGGCATTGTGCACGCCAATGACCCTCTTGTCGACAATAGGCACACTGGTTAATGTTGACAGGACCCAAGGGCACATTCCCTTGTGGAACATACTGACCTCTAATCTGCGAACTTCCCCCTCTGGGGCCTTTAACAATTTGCTGTAATAGTACTTTAGTCTTTAAATCACCTTTTCGCTTCTCGACTCTATCTTTTTCATTATTGACACGATTCTCCTAGTACTGAGCCATGTGCAGTACTTCTGATTGGGACTTCGCCTGCCAAGCGCTCTCAGAAGACATATTGTGACTGGATGTCGGGCAGTAATCCACGCACAAATTTGTCCACAAATAATCTTTTCCCAGACTCTGTGCCTAAGTCTTGTCCGCTGAAATCCAAGAATACCTGTTCAAACCGATTAAAGAACTCGGTAGCACCCTCAGACTTCCCTTGGACACATGCCATAAGCTTGTCCCAAATAATTATTTTCTCTGGAATTATGGTTTTCAATTTTGCAATGATTCTATCAGGCAAAGTTATTATTACCTGGGGCGGTCTTTCAACAGCTGGCCTTTCTCCATTGAGTCTAGTTATGTTAGCCCATGTATCTCCCAGCCCTGGCACGTCGTCTATAGTGCTAACTTGTTTCCACAAATCTACGGGCAGGAGTACAGGAAATAACAAATCAATATCACCTAGGGTGAATACTAAGGACTGCAATGCAGACTCTATCTCTTTATAGAATCCTGTCGGATTTTTCCTAATATCAGGAATAGATTGTCTAATAGTATTCACGTTCTGTCTTGAGAACGGGACGTGAACAAACTGCGATACATAATGTGCAGGAATGTCCACAGCGACAATACCCGCTGCAGCATTGGTCGCAATCTCAACCTTCGGGACAAATGTCGGAGGAGCCTCTCTCATAGGCAACTGAGAGTAGGCAACTCCGAACGCTTACTAAGCAACAAAGCTAAGTCGAGCGCTAAAGCAGTCGAAGAAGTGTCAAGTGAAAAAGCTCTTTTATAAATACTCAATAACTCTGTGGGACAACTAATCTTTCTTTATACACAATCATCCTGTAGGTACTCTATCATTACCTGTATCACTTTCCTCTGCATTTCTGGCGCATACTGACTGTATGTGTCATATACCTCAACTGGAGTTATCGTCATATCTAAAATCCATCTAAGCGCGTCTTTCGTACAAATTCGTGCTTCCTCAGATATCGATTTACGAAAAGGACGGAACCGTTTATGTGCATACATACTTTCCCCCTCATCATCCTCATTCTGCAACCTTTCCAACTCCTTTCTATACTCAAATAACCTCTCGACATGCTCATTTACTTTCTCCAAAGTGTCTCTTGAAAACACTATAGTGTTTAGATCCCTTAACCCTTGCGGGAGATCTGTATTATTTAATTTGCCCCACATTACACATAAATGAATCCCTAAACCTTCAATAAAAACATTTTTCTCAGGAAAATTATCCATATTAAAAAGTGTGGCAAAAACATTAGCTTGATCATCTCTCTCCATACAATGCTTAGCCCATGCAATCAAATCCTGTTTCTTTTCTGGCGGCACAGTATTGCGGGTGACAACCCTTGACCCCGCACCCTGATCGGCTACAAGTGGCACAGGACCACTTGGAAGAAGGGCAGCAGGCTAATTCAATGGAGGTACTGTTACTGGTGCAATAGGAAGGGGTGGAGGAATAGGTGGAGGAACAGCAACTGGAGGAAGAGGAGCATTAGGAGGAGCAGGAATGACAGGAAGAGGCAAAGCAGCAGGAAGAAGAACATATGGAGGTGGCGCAGAGGCACCATGCCTTCGCTCATTTAACAATTTGTCGATGAATTCGTCGGAAACATGAAGGTCTTTAGAAGGATACATTTTCTGAATGCCTAGTGAGAAAGCCCTATCGATATTCCTAGTCGACTCAGAATGTTTATCTTGGTCATACAATAATGCTTTTTCAGCGTTCGTTTTAGATCGACGCGCATGTGTTTCTCTACTCTTAAGTTGCTGCAACGCTTCTTTTTTTCCAATTCTGCAATACATTGAATGCTGCAGATGTAGCCTTTTTCTTTAATAGAATTGACTCTAAATACTCAATACGAGGGATTTCAAAACTACCATTGATTGGCCACTGAAGTTTGGAGGCATGTCTGGTTTGTCTGTGCCAAATATCATTAAACAATATACTTCCAATGCCATGCTTACAGTACATAGTGCACGCCGGCGACCCCTCCTGTGGTGCGGATGGCTAAATTCCAAAGATTGTCTATTCCTGCGGAATAACGCCCTGAAGCAGGTAGACAATTTCCCAGGCACATCAAATTATTGGTGTTACCTGGTCAATAATTGTGTCTGCAGATACAATATGCCAAAATCAAATTATCAGGATATTTAAGAATCGGGTCATGACTCACCTGATCAGTCCTAAGGAGGTCCGATCGGATTACAAAGAATCTTACCTAACTAATCTTACCTCGTGTTTGGTGATTTCGGCAAATCTGCCCGCCTCGATAAGTGGACCCTCGTCAAGATGCCGTCTCGGACCACAAGCTAATCGTCCAGGGATCACGTTGTGCAGCACTACTGAGGTGTCATGTCTCGTTCAGAAGGGGCCCCTTATTTTGTCACAACGTCCGATCCTGGTCCGATAGCGAGGGTCAACCTTTGATAATCCAGCATCAATCTTGAGGGTCCCTATTCGGGCGCCAACTGTGAAAACAAAATCAAAATATTGAGGCTGAATACCCCAAAAGGAAATACACCGAACACGGGTTACAAAGGAACATACAAAGATCTTTAATTTATACTGAACAGTTACAAAGAAAAAAGGTAGCAGATAGCTATCAGCCCTCAGTACAACACAACGAACTCCAGCGTGGTTCAGTGTGCTCAGTGAGAGACGCTGTATATTAGAATTCGTTGCTCTTTTATACCATCTGCGAACATGATGTCCAACCCTACTTTGGGTTAATATTCCTCTAATACATTACTGATCAAGGGTTCATGCCGAGTTTGCATATCCACATGCAACTAGTTTGCCTTTAGTACATACGTCAACAACCCTACACGGCAACTGTGTATTTTGGGATTTCTCATACAGGTCTTCTCAAACATTAATACAATGTAGTTAAACAAGTGTTCTTAGTTCAGTATTTGGATACATTGTTCTTAACATATGCTTGTGGATTAGTTTCATAACACGAGTAATCCTTTACAGGTCAACGAAGGACAAGGTCTCAGTTCACGACCCCAACAAGTGGCCTGCAGGCAAGTTACATATTAATTACACACAGAGGTCAAGACGGCCATGTTGTATTTCGGAATGACATCTTCCACCATTTTAACTCACAGGGTGACTTTACAGAGCGAACCTAAAATGGCGGATTGACCTAAAATGGCGGCTTACATTGATTCTAAGGTCAGGACCTTGCAACACGGATTCTTTCGCAAGTGACTTATAAGAAGCTTGGCGTAGGCCAATATACACATATTCGTTGCAATAGGAGGTACGATATAATTTCTCATTTGACAAACCCTCCCCTACTCCCCAGATCCTATTTTAAACAGCCCCTTTCCCCAAGTCCCTAACGTAGCCTTTGTATTTCCCGGACCTCCACCGTCCCAAGCTTTTCACCTTATCCTCGGATAAGTTCCAAACTCCTCCGCCCTTTCCCCGACCGCTGCCAATACCTTCCGTAGCACCCCCAACACTTCCGCTGCTGACACTGCCGCCCCATCTTCATGCAGAAAAACCAAAACCGTCCTTCCCCTCTTTCTTCCCACCAGCTCAGAAACCCTAAGGGCCCCAAAAAACAGCCATGTAAAACAAGTTGCAAACAACTCTCCCTCCCAAGCCAACCAGCAGACTTCCCCCCAAAGCCCCCACAGCCCGACACAACCTGGCTAATAGAGCCGCTGATACCGGCCTCCTACTGTCCTTCTCCCTTTACTCTCCCTTGCCCAACCCTCCGACATCCTGCTCACCATTTCTTCTTTCTTCGGCTGGAATCCCCAAAACCATTTCCCATAGAAAGCGATCCCTGCCAACTTTCCCATCATAGTTGCCTTAGAACAACCCTTATCCATGCACCTCAAGAGGAAGTTAGTTACATCATCCCTTCTCCGCTCTTCTGCATCCCCCCTGCCCTTCCAGCTCCTAGCTCCCCTTTTATGAAATCCTCCCAAGCTCTCCTGTATGCCTCACTAGACGCTGGGGCAAGCGAACTCTCCACCAAAGAAAGCATTCTCATCTTCCTATCATCCACAGGTCTTCTGGAATCCGCTGCCCCTCCTGTTCCGCTCCTGGAACCAATCCACAGAATCTCTGCCATTGAAAACGAGATAATGCATCAGCGATGCTATTATCTTTCCCCGGCACATGTGTTGCCCTAAACACCACATTCCTTTCCATGCAACGCAGAACGAACTCTATAATCAATCTTGCCACCCTCGATCCCTTGCCGACTGCCTGTTCACTACATGAACCACCCATTCGTTGTCAATGTTGAAGTTCACGTTCTTGTTCTGCAACTCCTTCCCCCAAAACTCTAACGCAACCAACAAAGGAAAAAATTCTAGAAATGCTATGCTCCTCCCTTCCTTCAACCAATGCGATGGCCACTTTTCTGCGCACCATTTTCCCTCCCAAAACACTGCAAACCCCCCCCCCCGCAACTGCTACATCTGAAAATATCTCCACTTCCCATGACACCGGATCCCCTTGCAGCCACATGGACAACCTGTTAAAGCTCTCCAGAAAACGTAGCCAAATCCTACAGTCTTCCCGAACTGCACCTGTCATCCTTACCCGATGATGTGGGCGCTTTGCTCCTGCCATAGACCGCACCATGTTCCAACAAAAAGTCCACCCTGGGGCCACCACCTTGCATGCAAAATGTAAATGCCCCACCAGTCTCTGCATTTCCACTAGCATCATCTTCCGGGCCCCCACCGCTTTCTCTTGCAATCCTACCAATTTGCTCACCTTGTGGTGCGGCAAGCGTGAGGTCATGGCCAATTAGTCCAATTCAATCCCTAAAAACGTTAGCACCACTGCCGGTCCTTCCATTTTGTCTTCTGCCAACAGCACCCCCAACTCTCCCATCAGGTCCGGAAACATCTTTAGCATCTCTCTGCACTCCTTCTCTCTGTCCTCCCCACTAATAAACAGAAAATCATCTAGGTAAAGCAGTACCCCTTCCAAACCAGAACTATATGAAAAAACCCACTGCAAAAAGGAACTGAATCGCTCGAACAATGCGCAAGTAATTGCACACCTCATTGGCAAATCTGTGTCAATATAGATGCGGTCTTCGAATTGCATTCCCAGCAGCCGAAAATCCTCTGAGTGCACGGCAACAACCTGAAAGCCGCCTTAATGTCGCACTTGGCCATGATGGCCCCACACCCAGCTTTCCTCACCAAACCGACCTCCTGATCCACACTTCCGTATGCAACCCCACAATCTTCCAGAGCAATGAAATCATTGACAGACATGCCCTCTGGCCATGACAAATGGTGTATCAAACTAAATTCCTGTAACGCTCACCTGATTCCCACGGAGGCGCAGATCTGGCTTCGAGTGCTGATGCTTCTTCAATGGTGAAGCGCAGGACTCTGAAGATGGACAGGAAGGGCCCTCTACTCTGGCTTCTCCGGCTCGCAGGAATATTCCCCTGTGCGTGAAAAGGGAGTATTACCTACTGACTGAGTTATGCTCAAGCCTCCCACTCTCTTCCAACCCTCCACGATACCCTTCCACGATTCCCCGTGAAGTCACCTTAGGGTCAGGAAGGATGAGCTCTCCATCCTGCTTCTGATGCAGGGGCGCGTTGAAACCTAGTTACTTCACTGGATTGAGGATTGATGGGAGTTCAGGTAAGCTTGACTATTCAGGTAAGGCTCTGTAAAAGTTCTGTTGCAAGTTCAAAAGTCCAAGCTTAATAATAATGTTCATTGTCTTTTTGCAGCAAGCGCTAATGCTTATGTCTTTTTTCCCCTTAGGGGCCGGGGTTCGGAATGCCGGAGATATGGCACTGACCCGAAGTGAAACGTGCAGTTCCAGTTCCAGTAAATGGCAGGTTAGTTCTGGATGAGCGCTCGGGAACTGTCTTTGCATACGCTCATTCAATGTCTTTGTCTTTTTTCCCCATAGGGGCCGGGGTCCGGAAAATGCCTGGAAGCGGCAAGACCCGAAATGAAATGGGAATGACCCAACAGGTAAGTCTTATTCCCTTCCTTCTCTCACCTCTTATTCTTGTCTTTTTCTCTAGGCTCTGGGAAATGGCTGTGTATCCGGATGATCGCTGCTGAAGATGGAGGAACCCAGGAAAGGTGAGTGAAATGCAGCACTGCAGCGATCGTAACGAAATGCTTTTAAAAATAATGTCTTCCCTTTCAGGATCGTCGGTGATGTCACCGTGGTGCAGATTTAGCTGGTAAGGTCTCTTGTCTCCCTTTGCAGGTGACCCAGGATGCTGACAGGCGTGGCTGAAGTCCAGATGCAGGAGCTGACACGGTGAGCGTCCAGCTGCGAGGAGCAGAACAACGCGAAGCGTGAGTTGCTGATCGGGTGTGGTTTAAATAGCTTTGGAAGAAGTCCCAAGTGTGTATCCTTCCTCCGATCAGGTATGTATCCGTCCCCGACCACACCCGGGTGGAAAGTAGTCCCACAGGTAAAGTAGTTCCATTCAGGCCTCAAGAGGGCCTGGATGTGGCAGCATGGTCTGCATCAGGTAAGTGCACATTAAAACACTTGAACACATGTCTAGCTTTATGAGCCTGGCGCCTAAGGCGCCCGAACAGAGGTCCAACATGAGCCTGGCGCCTAAGGCCAGGACTGCGTCCAAAGGGCCCCAGCTTGGGCCCGCTGGCACTCCCCTGGGGGAAATGATGCCTGCCTCTGGGGTCGCTGGGTCGGACCTGGCTCCTTGGAGGTAGGCATCATGACAATTCCCCAGTGACCTTCTTGGGTACAACACCCAGAGGGGATATCACTAAATCACCTGGCAGATCATCAAATGGCCCTACCACCCTCCCCGCCACTATCTCCTTGCCTAATTTCTCTCTTACCACTTCCACATTTTCCCTGGTGGACTTCAAATTCTACGCCCAACGACGCACCCTAGGCCCTTGGTAACCCAGCCTGAAACCATGACGAAAACCTTCTCCCAAGATCTCTTCCCCTCACTGTCTGGATAAAATTCAAGCCACTTCTCTAACACCTCCAATTTAATTGGAGTAAAAGCCTTTCCCCACAACCCCTCTGCCCGATCCTCAAACCCTCCCCCTGCCTCCTTGCTGGAAGCACTGAGTAATTGGGTGCTTTCCTGCACACTTACTGCATTCATGTCTGAACCTACACACCGTCCTTGCGCAGTAGTCCTTATTAAAGGCCCAGCATGCCACTGAGGGTTGCCCTCTGCCCCCTCTGCCCAATCCCTCGTGGGCGGGGCGACCAAGAAAGGGCCGGAAAGGCACAGGCAAACCACTCGCTGTGTGCAATGTCGGGCCAGGCCTCGTCAGAGCCATCCACTGCAGCCAGAGATCCATATCTATTTCACCCCAGACCGCATGGCTGTCCTCTGCCATCCTTGCCCTATATTCTTCATCATAACACACCCAAGCGAAACCCCCAAAACTCGGAAATGCCTTTCATTTTTTTTTTTTGATTTGAACTTTACTCAGTAAAGACTGAGTTTTGTCAAAAAAAACCTTCTCTATCTTGCATATCATAAAAGAAGGCGAACCCACGAAGGGTAGCTTCTCCCAAAAATGCCTTTCTAATCCATGTACTTTAGGATAGCCACACATCTCTCCGGAAATTTCTCACAATAGACATTTGCGTAGATAATAAATGCAGACGTCCAATTCTCGATCGTCACTGGTACCCCTGGGCGTGAGGCCAGCTCCCTCTCCTCCTCCTTAGAACCCTCTTTGGCTCTCACTTCCCTATGAAGCAGCTTAAACACGTGCACTAATTCCCCTGCTTGTATCTTATCCTTTGTTGTTGTCATCAAATGTGCTCCCTATGGTTTCGTAATGCCCATGTATGGTAGCTTTTTCTCCTTGCCCTTAACCTCCACCTCTTTTTCCCTTGTAACCTGTCCCTCGAGCGCCAAGGGTTCAATGACTTTGTCTGTCTGCACCTCCACCGAGCAATTCTCCGTTTCTCTGATCAAGGCTCCAATAGCCTGTATACCAATCTCTTTCCTCACCCCTTGCAATCCTAACCCTTCCCTTCTTGGTCCCATTCTCTTGTCCCCCCCTCTGCCATGAAGTTGACCAGTCCATTTCCCGCTCACCTCTTTCTGCCCTGTCAACCCCCATCTGCAGCCTGGCCTCCACTCCGATTCTCCTCATTTCCTTCCTTACTGGGCTCCTGTTCTGGGGACAAAACATGTCAGCAGTCTCACCCAGCCAGTTATCCCCCCTGACCTCCAGCCCCCCTGCTCCTGTCTTGCACAATCCCATCTAAAGCCCCTTCTCGCTCTCCCCCTCCTCCTTACCGCCCTATATTCTTCATCCTTCCACTGCCCCACATATTCTTCCATCCCTTCATCATCACCCATGAAATACCATTGCTGTTGCGAGCACATGCTCGGGCCGGCCAGATCCTCCTCTTGAGAGTCCGGGGCGTCCACCCCGCCACTTCTTTGGCGTCTTCTCGGCGGGGCTGCAGAAACCCCTTCCTGTTCCTCTTCTCTCGGGCGAGGGGTCCTCTCCTCCACCCTGTGATCTTCCTTGCTAGGGGCAGTTCTTAAACCCTCTCCATATTCCGCCTCTGCCATAGCAGGGGCTGCTCTGTGCCCTCCGCCTGAAATCCTCCTAGCCGGGGGGCCATTCCGCACCCCTCCCTAACCTCACTAATTGATGGGGACCACTCTCTCCTCCTTCCACCCGCACTCTTCTGCATGTATTTGCCCCCCTTACTCCTCTGCCCTTTCACACCTCTCTGCACCCCGTCACCTTCACCTTTGTGCCCCCCCGACCTACACCTTTTTGGGCACTGCTAACATCCCCTTCATCCACCTGATCATTATCCCCCAAACCCAATTCTGGTCACCCTCCCAACTGCACTCGCCCCTGGACACTCTCCTGTCAATCTCCCTGCGCATCTTCCTACCCCTAGACTCCCAGGCCCCCCCCCACCTGCTCACGGGTTGCACGCTACCACCACCGCGAGCGCCCCATCTGCCGCTGCTCTACGCTGCGGTCTACCCGCAACTTCCTTCCCCCCACCCGTAACCTCACCCACAGCCCCCTCAAGCTGGGCTTTGGATGCCCTGCTATTGATCTCCAAGGCTTCCCTCAGAGCCTTCGCATCCACCAAGCCCTTCTTTTTTGATCCCTGACCCAACATTCTGCTTGAGCAGTGCTACTGCGCACCTGTGCAATGCAGCGCTGAACCACCTCACTATACCCGAGCCTTCCTCCCCTTAAAAACGCTGAGCAGCCTGGGAGAACCCGGTGATAATAATAATACGAATGACCCCTGGAAAATAAACTGACCAAGTTTATAATAGACAGCTGGCAAGCTGAAAAAACGACCTGGCCCACTAAAATATGGATTGCCTGCCTGTCTAACCTTATATATATACTTAATTATTTATTTTGAGGCACCTGCTTGCATGCAACCACAGAAGCAGTTAAGCAGGCAATATCCCCTTTACGCTCAAAATACAGGCCCTAAGTTCCTTAGCTGAAGAATATAAATATGTATCGAATGTTATATATGCCCACAGCCGGAAAACCACGTTACGTGATTAAAGTGGGAAAACAAAACCAAAGGAAGTAATACGCCTCTCACATCCGAATAATAAAAGTGCGTCCCCCTTTAAGGAGAACGCACTGCCACCTCTGGCCGCACACAGCAACCGCACTGCAATGGGCAGAACGTTGCAGTTTTAAACGCGGGGAAGGGGGCACCCGAAAATACTGGAGCCTAAAATATATCCCTATAACAGAGGCAACACAACTAGCGAAAAGCTGCCCAGGACTCCCGCTGCCCACCCTGCAGCAGGTTCCTTAAATGATACTAGAGGGCCTGAAAGCAGCTCCCAGTCCGGCGCCACGAAAAATTGCAGAATGGGCTCCCTCCCACAACAAGAGTAAACCTGCTAATGACAATGCTCGAGGGGTGAGATAAGGGGGGTACCTTATATACGGTACCCGTTTGTATGTAATACTATGTATGTAAATCCTTCTATCTTTTTAAAAAAATATATATTGCTCAAAGTAAACTAAACCTACAACTGAGTGTAAACACTGCTGCTTGACTATTTGCATGTTTTTCACCCGCAATACTTTAGATATTACGGGTCAGCTACTCATGATGCTATTATATATTCTTTTAGAAGACACACCTGATGTGAATTAGGTGTCCGGGCTTCTGGATTACTGACGTGGGCTGGGGCATCCGCTGACTCTGCTTTTTCATGTTCCATTTTTACTTAACTTGAGTTCCCTCCGCTCCCCAAAACCGCAGGTGGCTTTGGGGTGACCTTTTGGCATTTAGCTATTGATATATTTCTTTTGACTTAATTTTGCAGCACCCCCCACCAACCAGAGGTAGCATTTGGGCTGAAACGTTTTTGCATTCATCTATTTTCTTGCTTCTTTTTTTTCACCCACTGGGCAATGAGTAGCTTTTTTGTGCAGGCAGTTTTTTTTTCTTTACTGTAGGGTTTTACAGAGGCTGGAGGGGCTGGGACTAACACACGCATACATGTGTTCTCTCTCTCTCTCTCTCTCTCTCTCTCTCTCTCTCTCTCTCTCTCTCTCACTCTCTCTCTCTCCCTTTCTCTCTTTCTCTCTCTCTCTCTCTCACTCTCTCTCTCTCCCTCTCTCTCTTTCTCTCTCTTCCCTTGGCTTGGGAAAGGGCACTGGCAGCAGCTCCTCGTTCCTTTAATCTTCTTAATGCAACCCTTGAGTTGATGCACCCCAGAGCACTGAACATGTTTTTAAAAATGTATTTATTATTACTATTATTATATATGTTTTATAGTGCAAATCTTGCTCAGGTTTAATGAGAATTTTACAATTCTTCAATTATCACAATACGTCACACGGATGTGCGTGCGCACAAGCTAGCCGGAATCTAGGTTACACTGATGTGTTGTTGGAAGAACCAGGTCTTCAGTTCTTTCCTAAACTGAAGGAGACTTTGAGCTATCCAGATTGCCACCGGCATGGAATTCCAGAGGACCGCAGCATAGTGTGAGAAGGACTATTTCCTACTTTGCTCCTTGATTGCTGATCTAGTGAGAAGGACTGTTTCCTACTTTGCTCCTTGATTGCTGATCTAGTGAGAAGGACTGTTTCCTACTTTGCTCCTTGATTGCTGATCTAGTTTCCAGTCTGGTGATGGTCTTACAACAAGATGACTGTGTGCCACCCAATTGTTTTAGTTTGGCCGTCAAGAGTGTACTGGCAGTGGTTGCCTTGTTTACTCGCTTCATTCGCCACAGGCGGAAGCAACACGGGCGGGGCCTCTTCTTGTAAGGGCCCAGAGGCACAAATCCTGAACAGAGGGTGGTCTGACTTTTTTCCTGTATGGGGCACGTAGGCAGATAATGCTGGCCATCATTCATACCCGGGCTGCTGGGCAGTGGCCTTTTCTCCCTCGGTATTCTCCCTCCTCAACCGGAAGTGCTATGATCAAAGTCCTTCCTTTCTTTCCTATTTCACTTGGTGCCTGCTCTCCATGCCAGTGAGCAAAGGGCTAGTGGCGGACATCCCTCTTCTCCTCTCTGGCCATCCTGTCCTCTCTGTCGGGAAGCAGCAGGGGCCCTTTCTCTTTGGGGCTCGGTCAGGGCACTGCTGTGGTGAACATGAACAGCTGGAGAGAGACTCCCCCTGTTTTCTGGAGCACCAAAGAAAAAAGCAAGATATTTCTTATTTGTCTAACGCCAGTACCACTGGTATAGGAAGTGCCAGGTCCTGCTGCAATCTTCTTCTTTGCTCCTCTGCACCTCTCAGTCAAGTCTCAGGGAGCAGCTTGCAAATTGGGCCGCTCTCTCTTTAACCTGACAGTGGGAAGTGGAGCTGCCTGGAAGTGATATGAAGCAGGGACCAGGCTTGGAATCCTTCATGGCCCATGGTTGAGGGTGTCATTAATGTTTCCAGTGTGTCCATGTAGTGCTGGGAGGGTCAGACATATGCGAATCATGCAGGGCCTCCTTTCGGCATGGGAACCTGTACAAGTCCCTTGTTATTCTTCCCTCCAGGGGTTGTGCTGGAGGGGGGCAGGCCCCACAGCCCCCTGAGGGCTGCCACAGCAGCCACAGGGGCAAGATATTTTATTTTCTTTTTCTGTTCTCCACAAACACGGGTGAGCATTTGGTTTTTATAATGGCAGCAGGGCCTGGCCCATTGTCCCCCTTTGCAAGGGGCCCCTGCTCTGGCAGGCTGGCAGGCTGGCATCAAATGTTCAGTATGCAGTGTCTCCCAAAGTTTAAGACCAGTCCCACTGGCCGCCATTTTAGGGCTCGGATGTAAAATATACAGGTATGTTTTAAAATGGTGCCCTTTGTTTAAATATTTTCATCTCAGGCTTCCATAGACCCTAATACAATGTTAGGTTCATACAGTGAAATATAAAACACAATGGGCACCATGACACATGTAGACATGACTTCAATAGAGCCTTACACAATGTTAGGGGAATTCAGTAAAACATAAAACACCTGGAAACCATGCCACGTGTAGGCATGGCTTCAATAGACCCCAACACAGTGTTAGGTGAATTCAGTGAAACATAAAACACCCTGGACACCATGCCACATGTAGTGTAACAGTTTATTGAGAGGCCAACTTCAACACAAGGAGTTCCTTCCCTCCCGAATCAAGGTGTCACACAACGAACTGTTTAAGGTCAGTGCTTTGTTCAGCCCTATTTCCGATTCATCTCAGGCCCCTTGGATTCCTTCGCATTGCTACCAATGAGCCGAGAACCAGGCCGGTGTACAGGAAAGATACTTGTATTTATTCTAATTATAGCTAATAGAGATCACACTAAACTACACACACCTGACTATTCTGATAGATGAAATGAGCATCATACCAAGTGTGCATTGCATGCTCAGAAGGAATGCACATTTTAATTACTATCACAGACATGTTTGATAAATTGGTGATTCAGGGCACCCACATTATTGGACACCCAGCTCCACCCCTCCATCCCAGCCACACCACTGACAATCCACCCCCCGACAACAGTCTCTCATTTGCTCCAATGACACTGACGACCTTACACCAAACACCCGTTCAGTCACACGCAGGCTCGCACAGAGCCACCATACAGCATACACTCACTCAATCACATACTACATTTCATAATTCACCCTTACATGCACGCAAACATACATCCATGATATACATGAAAAAGTGCTTCAGGTCATGTTGCCTCCTCAAGCAGATAGCTAGAGGTCTGCAGGGGGTACACACAGGGCTTTAAGTGGGCCGGGGCCTGCCGGTGCCGGGCCCCGGCAGTCTCCAAAAAGTGGGACTGAGCCGGGGCCCTGCCGGGGCCCCGTCCCACCACACGCAACATTGGCGGGATGCATTATCCCGTCGCGGCAGCAGCCGCGACGGGATATGCGCCTGCCATGAAGTCAGGCGATCTGACAGAAGTGGCAGCCAGCCACAGCAATGCTGTGCCTGGCTGCCACTTCTGTAAATCATAGTAACTGCCTCTGGTGACCTCTCGCGCGAGGGGTCACCAGAGGCAGTTACTGTCCCTTTGTTTCCCCAGGTCGCCGAGGCGTCTTTAACCCTCGGCGGACCTGGGGATTCCTTGATATTTTTCGAGGTTTATGAAAGATGGCTTGAAAAGTACACAATTCAAGCCATCTTTTATAAACCTTTGCCGACGGACAATTTTGTCCGTAGTCAAAGCTTTATAAAAGATGGCTTGAATTGTGTACTTTCAAAGCCATCTTTTATAAAACCGAAATGTTTTTTTAAAAAAATGGCCTGAAAAGTAGGCAAACCGTAAGGTATGCACACACACATATATGCATGTTATATATCTGTGTGCGTACCTTACTATGGTTTGTGTTCTTTGCAAGCCATCTTTTCTAAACATAGAAATACATATTTCTATGTTTAGAAAAGATGGCTTGCAAAGTACACAAACCATAGTAAGGTACGCACACAGATATATAACATGCATATATATGTTTAGAAAAGATGGCTTGCAAAGAACACAAACCATAGTAAGGTACGCACACAGATATATAACATGCATATATATGTGTGTGCATACCTTACGATTTGCGTACGTTTTAGGCCACGCCCCCCACAAGCCACGCCCCCAAATGAGGGCCCCCCTCGATTTCTTACCCCACTTAAAGCCCTGGGTACACACTATACATTTATGGAACAAAGAGAAACTGCAATGGTACACTCTAGATCCAAAACAGAGGCCAAGTGGGTGGTCAACTTAAAAACGTAATTACAATTTCTGGGATAACTTCAAGAGTCACACAGAGAGTAATGGACACACAGCTCAAAAGATTAGACATCCATGTGGCGGAGTGAAAAGCGTTGGCCAATTTTAACTGACCTGATCTCGCATAACCCATTATTATCCCTTGATCTTTGGCGTAAAAAGGGCTCTCTCAGCCCCCACAGTTCAGGGGGGCCCACAACACCATATCGTGGGGGATGGTCCAGCCTCTACAAGCTTCTGAAAGAAATTGTATCTTTCAGAAGTCAGAGGTCGCTTTCTGAAAGAAATGATTTATTTCAGAAAGAAATGTTTCCGGTTGCACCGCTGGATAAAGCAGCCATTCCCGATGAGCAACTGTAAAGTTTCTTTGTAATGGTGGTGCCCTGGCTCCTTTGCGCATGTCAGGAACAAGGAAGCAGGGAGAGCACCTCAGGGCATCGCGCAAGGATTTCAACCAGATGCCTGCCTCGGAGTGGAGCAAGGGACGTCATTTCACCAAAATGCCAGGGGTAGCGGAAGTGACATCACACGACCCTTCAACCCTGATGACATCACAGGACATGATGTCATTTGACCCCACCCCGAAGTGATATCGCGGGAAGCGATGGAACACGACCTTTCACCCGTTGACACAACAGGAAGTGGCATCACATAGCATTGTACACTACGAAACATATGGTTACAATATCACTATAATGTGATGTACATTTCATACAAGAATGGATCACCATATGTATCGTTAATATCAGTGTGTATAGGCCCATATTACCAAATGACTGTGAATGCAAGCAGACGTCCATGGCTAAATGATAATGATGTCTTATTATATAGCACTTACACTTAAGCGCTTTATATAGAAAAAATATACATCCAATATCACCCAACCTGTGTTGATACTCATTTATCGACCTCAGAAAGATGAAAGGCTGAGTTGAGGCATTTAAGAACAGACTAGATCAGTGACTCGCCCCCTGAAGTGTGCCTGAAATAAACCTTTAATGAGTCTAGCAATTATTGTGTAGAATTCCAGAAAGACACATTATTTGGTATTCCTAATCTTTCTTATTTAGGGTCAGTGCTGAAAGTCTTAGACTTGTGGCCCTCCTGTTCTAAATTTTCTTCTTTTTTTAAGGGGCCTGAACAAGAAAGCCATCCATTCCAGAAGTAAAGAGCACATGGTGCTGGCCACAGCCCAGGAGCTTGCATTACAAAAAAAAAAAGTTTTTTTTTTTTAGAGGTCGCACGGGAGACCACAGAGGTCGTAGTTGTGGCCTCTGGTGACCCCTAAATGACTTCCCTGAGTGGTGCCCCTGCACCAGCAGTAACAAAAACATACTTTTTTTGGTGTAGATACATGTGTGCTTGCGATCTTGGCCTTGTTGTTTCTTAAAGAGAATGTACTTAGGTCACGCTAAGCAAGTTGAGACTCTTGTGATCCAACAGTCCCCCCTCAATCGGGACTTGTGGGGTTTCCATAACTTACCTGGTGGTCTAACGAACAACCGCTTCTGTACCTGACAACCGAGAGCTTCTAATCATCTTACTTTGTAGGCCAGAAAGCTACCAGAGTCAAATGAGTAGAAGCTGGTACCAAACATTTATGCACTGGCTCAGCGCAGTATTTGCATTAATTCCATGTTGTTATGTCATTTTTTTAAAAAGAATTTAGTTGGTTGATTATTCTGTGGGCTCTATGCGGAAATTATAAAGTTTTAAAAAAAAATGTTTAAAAAAGAAACAAAAGTATTTGCATTAATTCACAGATGCCCACCCTGCCAAGACCACGTCACCACTTACCTAAAAAGAAAAACAAAACGAATCTAAGTTAAACTTAACTTTGAAAATAAAATAATCCACTTCATTTTTAAAGGTTGGACATTTGTTAAATGCCCACTTTGATAGAGCAGAAGTCAGAAGTCTGTTTGAAAGAGGGCGAGCGTTTTCTGTTTGTCTGTCGCTAGTAATTGGATTTGAAGAAAATGATATCCATCATTTAACTGAACGAGGTCATGAAAAAGAATCTGCTTATGTTTCTGGGTAAGGATATGGGTGGTATATCACCCCATTTGGGTTGAACGCCTTCGTTCATATGATCTTTCGCTGAAGGATTAGTGGTGTACCTATACATTGACACAAAGGGTGTGATGTCACTCTCCAAATACCACCAGACTCGGTGACGTGCAGCCAGAGATATGAGAACATCCCTCCGCCCGAACCATGTTTAGGATTTGAACCGTTTTTAGTGTATGTTCATTTCAATATTTTCAGTTACGCCAGTGCCACACAGACAAGAGTCCAAGTAACAGAATGTAATATGATGAGCATAAAAGCCAAGACCGGTTTATTTTTACGCACTGATCATGTAGTAGCACTGCTTTCAACCATCTGACATAACCTGACATAACTCAAAAGAGCTAGAGTGATCATGTCGAAGAATTTGCAACCATTTCTTGGCACGGGCATGCGGCTTGTTTGTATGCAAAACGCGCGTAATATGCTGCTACCCAACAAGTTCAGAACGATTTTTGTGCATCAGGCAAGCAAATATGGACCCTCTTCAGCTCCCAGGGATAGCTTTGTGCCCAGCACGACCGCTGAGCCCTGGGGCAAGTAGGGTGGGCCTTGCCTCTCATCCATGGCCCTATCTATGACGCCCTTTAATTCTTTGATGAAGGAGAAGGGGAGTAGAGTTCTCGATGGAAGCCGTTTTTGACAGTGAACAAATGCTCGTAAATTATGAATCGCAGTTATTTACTCCAGGTTGCCCGACGACTACCTTTACATCTTGGAATAAAGAGATGCGAGTGACATTTTGAATAGCTTTCGATAACTTTATCACGTAAAAAAAGGCAGAGAGGCTAGCCCTCAAAACCTTGCCTAGGGCACGGAAGGAGAACGTTTCAGACCGGCATGTTTCTATGGCAGGAAGGGCATTAAGATGTTGAAAGCACCATGGTTCAGACAGTGAAAAATAGGAATGGCGTTGGGCAGTCCTTTCAGCCATGCAATGGCCAAAAAAAGAAACCGCTGGTCCCCCCTGCGATGGGAGCCCTCAAAAGGGACTATTCCTGATATCCTTACTGTTCGTTGGCCAGGATTAAGTAACCAGTTCACCCGCCTGCCCTCTCGCTGCTCCCATCTGCCACATGAGTGGCTTGGGTGTGCAGAGCTGCTAGATTAGAGCAGAAGCTGTGCAGCAAGGGGTGGCCTGGGGACACCGCCCACGGGCACAGGAGGGTTCTCTCTCAAAGATCCACTCTTACGGAGCCACTATTCTGCTGCTTTCCTGAATCGCTCCGCCTCCCATCTGCGATGCAGCAGGAAAGTGCGTGGAGCAGTGCGGCGAGGCGCACCAGCCAATCGCTTCAATTTCTGGTTACTATTGCTCTGCGACTGTGCACACATACCTAGCAGCATGCCCGCATCTTGCATCATCCAGATTTAGCTTGGTACTAAATGCGCGATACGCTAGGCATTACGTTCCCTTCGCTCACATATTCTTAGCAGTGGCTAAGAATTGAAGGCCAGGTTCTCAAGATGAATGGGTGGTTTGCGATACAGAGTAGCACAGGCTATTACAGTGAATCAAAATGAGGCTGGGTATTTAGAACAATATGATCCTCTTTAACCGCTCATATATTGGGAGAAATTGTGTCTTTCACTAAAAATACAAATCTTTTGTCCATTAGGATGAAGAATGACTTAACCGCAATGGTTAGGGTCAACAGTGGAGCCATCACACAACTAGAAAGCAAATGGACTCACTGCCATCTACGCTGTATGGATTTGTATTTTATTAGGATTTATTTGCGAGATAGATGAAAGTGATCCAATAGGCAAAGGGAGTTTGTTCCAGTGTTTTGGTGCAAGAAGCAAGACAGAGCGGAAATGAGATAAAGAGTCAAGAGATAAGGGTTGGGGGGTGGGCAGACCAGGAAGAGATGTAAGACAAAACAAAGAAAGTGGAACAGAAGATGCGATTCAAAGGACAGTCAATGTTTTGAAGAGAAGGCAGAAGAATCAGGACTATGTGGAGGGATACTAAACAGAAGACGAATGGAAGAGTTATAAATAGAATGCAAGGGAGCAAGCTGATAGGCAGGGAGGCCGAGAAGAAGGGACGAGCGGCAGTTGAGTCCAGAAAAAAAACATGAGCCAAAATGAGAAGTTTAGTGGCATGAAAGGAGAAATAGGGACACACTTTCCAGATGTTAAAGAGCTGATAGCCAAAGGAACGAGCAGTAGCAGAACTGTGAGATGAGAAAGAGAGAGAAAAGTCAAAGATAACACCAAGATTTCTAGCAGAATCGGAGGAAGATAAAGAAGAAGGGGGAAAGAGAATAGAGGTTGGGGCAATAGGCGGTGAATGAACAATGAAGGAAAGAATAGAACCTCTGTTTTAGTAGGGTTGAGATGAAGATAGCTGACATTCAAGATTAGGTGGTGAGCAAGCAGCTAGAAAGAGAGTCAGTAAGTGTAGGAAATGAAATAAAGATTTGGAATCGTCCACATTAAAATGAAGGGAGAAGCCGAATAAGGCAATTATAGAAGAAAGTGGTATAGTATACAGAGAGAAAAGAAGAGGGCTAAGTACAGAGCCTTGAGGTACACCAAAATTACGGAAAAAGGTGGGGTAGGTGGAGTTAGCCCAGGAGACAGAGTAAATGTGATCGGAAAGATAAGAACAGAATCAATCAACGACAGAATTCCAAAAAACAAGGTGAGAGAGAGTCTCTTCATCACAAAAACCTCACTCACAGGTATTGGTGTTGGATGACCTGAACCTTGGCTTTAATGGCCCAAACGACACCCTGGCAAGGCTTGCACAGGATACACTAGAGAGTTTAAACTTCACACATATCAATAAATCATCACACAATGGGGGTAGAACTCTGGATTGAGTAGCCTCTCATGGTCTAACATTAGATAATCTTGAAGTAATGCCCTGCCCCTGGTCTGACCACTTTCTAATCTCCTTCCAGCACCAGTTGAGCTTGCCACCTGGTAAAAAGAGGAACCCGCCTTATTTGCCACAATCTGTGTAAATGTACCCCCTCATCCATGCTTCCATTCTTTGCCCCAGTACTAGACACATCGGCTTATGATAAAATGATGGATTTGGCAGTGAACAATCTAGCACCATTAAAACAACGAATGGTGAAGACACAACCATAAAAAAATGGTACTCCTCAGACATTCGGAAACTAAAATCCTTGAAGGACAAAGCCTTAAAAAGATAGCACCGGTCCCTCCCTCCGGAGGATAAAGAACACTGCACCCTGGAAGTCAAGACTCATGAGCAGGCTATATGTGATGCTAAAAAAAGTTTTTATGAGTCCAGAATGAAGGGGGCCTCCTCTGACTCAAGGGAACTGCTTAGGGCCTTTAAAGAACTGGATGACCTGTGTGCATCTACTTCCCTAGTCATCAAGGATGTGAAATGGTGCTAACACATCCAGAATACGATGCAAAAAAAGATTGAGAATATCAAAAACGTCACAATAACTACTAGAAAGGCATTAATAGAGGATGAACTTGCATCTAACACAGGAAAAGCATTGGACCATCTACCACGCTTCGTATTCTCTAAAGTATCTGATGAGGATGTGCTGGATATGTTAAGAAAACTGAAACCGACTAATTATAAAGGGGACATTTGCCTGGCAGTTATCATAAAGTCCTGTGCCCACTACCTTGCCCCATCGATTGCTAAATGTGTTACCCTATCGTTTCTGGGAACCATGTTCCTACCTCCATTAAACAAGCATGGATTACCCCCTTTTTGAAAAAACCCTCATTGGACCCATCTCTGGCGGCCAACTATCTCCCCATAACAAACAAGCCGTTTCTTCTAAAAATGCGGGACAAGATTGCACAACAGCAAATGCAAGCTTTTCTTGTTCATCACAACATCCTAACCTCTAAACACTCAGGTTTCAGAAGCCATCATAGTACGGAGTTCACTCTGTTGGATGTCAAAGCTAACATACTTCAACATCTTCATAAGGGACAAGTAGCCCTCTTGATGCTTCAGGACCTTGCTGACCATAACATGCTGGTCGCTTTCTCTCCTGAAGCAGCCAGCGCTGTCCTCTTATTTTTGTCAGAGCGAACTGCTGGGGTTTACTGTGACAATGAGAGTTTTGTGCTGCCCTGTGGGGTTCCTCAGGGCTCCGGTATGTCCCCCACACTGTTTAATATCTTTACCCTGCCCCTCTTTTACCTACTGGAATCCAGTCAGGTGATTTTCACTAGTTATGCAGACAACACTCAGTGCCTTATTCCTCTGACAGGTAACCATGCAACTGACACTCTCTCTATAAACACCACCTGTAGCATTATTCACAGATGGATGTTGTGCAAAGGTTTGGCTCTTAACAACTCTAAGAGCCTCATTACGACCCTGGTGGTAGGGGGTTATGGGGGCTGGTAGAGCTGCCGGCCCCGTTAACCCCCTACCGCCTCATTACGCGCTCTCCCCGCGGGACCCGCTAAGGACGGCTGGTAAAACCAGGCATCCTTAGCGGCTCCCGCGAGCAGACCAGGATGTTAACAACGGGCCGTCATTAACGGGCCCGTTGTTAGCATCATCCCCATTCCCATTGAGCCCTATGGGGGCTGAAATTGGAATGGAGATGTACCGGGTCCGGGTTCCCTGAATAGAGAAATACCGGGCCCTCCAAGGTTGGAATGTCCCGGTATTTCCTCATTTAGGGAACCCGGACCCGGTACCCGGAATGGCGGTAGCCATGCCGCAAAAAGCGGCACGGTTACCTCCAGGGTCGTAATGAGGGCCTAAGATGGAAATCATGATTATGGTCACTTCTTAAAAGCTGCGTCACCTGGACCCAGTGTTTCAAGCCTTTAAAGTGGACAAATGCTCTCTAAAATCTCTCCCGAAGGTTAAAACTCTGGGAGTCATTTTCGACCAAGAACTGAGCATGAAATCTCATGTTAGCCATCTTGTGTCTTGTTCCTCATACTACATAAAACTTCTGGCGCAGATCCGTCTTTTCCTGGATTCTAGCTGATGCGAACCACCTGGGTGCACGCTATTGTGGGATCATGGTTAGACTACTGCTCAAGTCTACTGCAGGGTATAGGTCAGGAAGAAATAAATCGCCTACAGGTGGTTCAGAATAATGCTGTCAGAGTGGTCTGGAGATGGCATAAATCTGACCATGTATCATTGGCAAGAGAATCTCTACACTGGCTTTGCATTAGGAAGCATATTGCGTTTTGCACGCTGTGCATCACTCACACCTGCCTTTTTGGAAAAAGCCCAACCTACCTCTCAGCCCTGTTGGGTTGGCTGGCAGCAAGACACACCCTGAGATCCAACAATTTGGGGCTCCTGCTGACCCCAAAAGCTAAATTGCCTATGGTCCTTGAGGGCTCTTTCCCTATGTCAGCACTGCGCCTCTGGAACGCACTGCCACCTGATGTAAGGCCCTGCTCCTCCCTTGCTTCCTTCAAACGGTTAGTGAAGACCTTCCTATTTAAATTATTAATGGGAGTAGGGAAATTGGATGGAAATTTAAAGCTAGGGAAGGATCGAGAGTTTTTTTTTTAAGAATAGGAAGAATAGATGCATGTTTAAATTCAGCTGGGAACATAGCAAAAGTTAAAGAAATGTTACAGAGTGGAATCAGATAGGGAATTGGAGCAGGACAACCCTTGGGTATTAGTACTCAGGGTATTTGAACACCATATACTACTCCAGAGTTGTCCTTAGTGCTGAATGGCTTTAACATGTGGGACAAAGGAACTGGTGTGTGGTCAGGAATTAGACCTTCAGTGAGGTTTCTTTAGGGTGTGTTCTCTGCACACATGAATTTCACAGTCTCCTGCTCCAACTTGAGGGCTAACAAGCAAAAAGAAGAACTACCATCCAAACAATGATTATAAAAGTGCATAATGCCACTTCTTCATGTCCGGTGTACCTTTTGAGATCACAGATGTTTGCGATCTGTGTGTGCTGGTGGTGAGGTCTACAGAGGTGTTAGTCAAGCTGGGAAATTGCCAGAAATCTTCTGCACTTCAATTCTGGAGTATGGAGGGGAACCTGAGAGTTCTGCAGAGGTGGCAGAGGGCTTGCTTGTAGTAAGGCTGATTTTTAAGCAATTAATGCAGATATGAAAACACAACAGAGGGACCCAAGCACAATCTGAGAGGCTGACAGGCTCAATTCATCGGTAGAAAAGGACAGGAATGAGTGAAATGGGTATCACATGAAAATACTGTACATAAAAAAACAAATGGTTGAAATGATCGGATTTCGGCTGTACCAAAATTACTTACAGCTGAAAATGCCGAACATTTTAACCATACGGTTTTCCTAATAGCGAACAAGGGAAGCAGGGGCTGCAGGGGTGTTCCCTGCACCCTTGTTCGCTATAATGGAATCGTGGGTGGCGGGGGTGCCCCGCGCATCCAAAACAAGGTTTTTGAGAACAAAAAAAAAGAAATGACCCTGCAGACCAGTTCCCATCCACAGAAGTGAAGGGAAATGACGCTGCAGGGACTCGGCGGGACACAGCAAAGTGTGTCGCCAAAAGGTAAGTACGGGTGTGGGGGGAGCGTGGTCTACAAAGGGGTTTTAGCTGTGGGGTCCTTATTTCGAATATAAACATTTAGAATACAACCTTTTCGACTTCAAAATTGAGCTTAGGGCCCTTTGGGATCGTGCATGCAATGGATGGCTTTACAGAATAACTCTGAGTCCAAATAACTGAACTGTTTTATTAACAATCATCTAAAACAGTGAGTTACAATGAACATCAACAGAGTTACGCTCGATTTCTCTCTACGATCTTTTCATAAAAACAAGATTATATAGTCAAAATTCATCAGAGGTGACGTCATACTATGTGGCAAATAATGGAAAACCTACTGGGGATTGGGATATGCTTAAGGGGAACATCTAAGTATACATTATATAGGAACTAGGATTGTGATTGGCTGCCCACTCCCAGAGGGACAATATATATGCCTACCTTTAAAACATGACATCTTCAAAACCATTAAGTACACAGTTTCTAATTGGTCTTCAAACTATAAGGTCCTTCATTATATAGACTTCTACAATTGGTTGGCACACGTGTGCCTTGTCTGGAACATTTGGTTCACTTAGCAGCACGTAAGCCCAGACCCAGGTGCAAGGAGGTGGGCCTTAATCTACCTCCCACCCAATTAGCTCAGAATCTCTCATCACCCAAGTTTCTGCCGTGAAGATTGTCTTTGAACTTGGCCTTGCAAAGTATCATTGTCTTTGAGCAAGCATGAGAGTGCGGGCACTCACTATCGTTGTTCTAGGACTCCAGGTTCGACTCTATTTTCATCCTTGGCTCATGTGACAGGAGACCACAATTTGGCCCATTTTGCAGCTTTTAAATGTCTTAAATGAATAAACCTTGGCACTCTTGTTGTTCCTTCTTTGCACCTTAGCAATGGATGATTCATCCTTTGCACTTTTGCTCCTTTCCAGAATAGATAGCTGATCATGGCTGCTTCAATCTTGACTTCAGGCCAGAAAACCTCACCATGCAGCTCCATGATTTCAGCTTATTCTTGCTGCGACACAATTCTCCCTTTCCTCTTCATTGGTCTTGGCTTACTAAATTCATGATACCGGTGTCCAGCTTCTATACAGTGGCGGTTTCGCCTGCATTCAATTAACTACATATATCCAGCTTCTATGATGACTTAGTCTATCTTGCGTTTCAGCGTCTGTACAGTTATTGAATGGTTGATTCTCTGCAACACTTTGTGCATGTGTAATCTTCTTTTTCATATTCAAAAGTTCAATCAATTCTTTACTTCGTCATTAGTTTCTGTAAGATCCATGCATCCTCTTCAGCCAACATTCTGAGATGTCGTTCATACTCTCTTATGCCATCACAGACTTCTTTCCTTGCTCTTTCTCATATTTCTTCAGGGAGTTCCTCCCTCAGATTGTCTCCCCGGGGATACATTCGATAGGGTTGTCTCAATGGGTATCTTCTTTCGAATATACGCTGCAGTATTGGCACAATTGCTGGTGTCAAACACGGCACAATCTCATGCTTCCAACATATAGGAGTTAGGGGGGTGGGATTTCCTGCAGAAGCATGCAGCTGCTCCTCTACAAAATGTTTGTATTGAAAATAATCACGTACATCCAGTGAAATGGCATTTTCTCCTGTAGATACTTTGTGCACTTAGCATCTTCTGTAAAAGCACTCACCTGGCAGGTTCACCACTTCCAGAAAGGTCAAGATTTTTTGCTTCACAGAGGTTGAGGGGGCCACAATGGTCATGGCCCAAGATTCCTTCACTAAAAAGCTCTTGGTGCTTAGGGTCTGACACTTTCTCCCAGGACAGGGGCCTGCCCTGGTGGGAAGGAGTCTGGTCTGATTACTCAGATCGGGGTTCGCTGAGAAGGAAAGTAAACATTTCAGTAGAGTTGTTCTGCCAGTGTCTTGGGACAGCTTGAAACTTCTTCCCTTGAACATCTGCCAGGTTCAAGTTTGCAGTAGCACGAGGAAATGGGGCAGACTTGAGGTTCTCAGGTCACTATAAGAGCGGTGCATTCCTTCATACATAAAGGCTATGCGCAGTCTGCGTCAACAGCCACTTTCAAACTTTTTCAAACTTGAATGTAGTAGCTCACGATCATAGCAAAGTTTGAAGGCTTGTGGTCACCTTCCAGAATGTGCAGCCACCTGGGCTTGAACTTGTCATGAGCAGCTTCCCCACTGCCACATTTCTGTCATAAATGGCCACATTTGTGTGTGATTGTGTGGGAAGTGTGTGCGTATTTATACATATTAGAATATGTATACACATACACCCCTCATACATGCTCTCTGTTTAGTTTAGTTTAGTTTAGTTTATTATTTGTAGGGCGCGCCAGGCCCTGGAGCATCAGGGTGCACAAGACAAGAATATGATCAGCTTTGTTACCTTAAGACACTGTCTCACTAAGATGAGCAATGGCTATTTACGAAACCACCACTGGCTTCAGTGTGGTAATCAGTTGGTGCCACCCACAGTTGTGAACAGTTTTTTCTTTCATTGCAGTCTAATAGTGTGAAGATTCTAACTTTGCAACTATACAAAGTTGTGAGGTTTCCAGGGTTTTTCCACTTATTCCCACAGCAATTTTTGTTCCTGCACCATTCATGTGGCAGATGAAATGACCCACCTGTTGGCGTCGCTGCTAAAAATAATCACTGACATGTTTATGTGTGAAGGTCACAAAAATACATCTGTGCTGAGAATGAAACTACACATACCCTAATTTACAGTCGTTTATAATAGCTGAAGGGCATTTAGATGAAAACACTACCAGCATTACTACATTTACGGTTGGTAATTAGTGCTAAAGTACATTAGTGAAAAACAAAACCTTATAACCAAGCTTGAAAACATTTAATACAAAATGTGTGCGCCCCTGCCCTGCTGCATTCCTCGCATCCATCTCTCAAAAAAAGTAAAAACAAATGATAAAAAATGAAATTATTTGTACCATTTAAAAAAAATGTTATTATTAGTGTGTTAAAGTTACAAATTAACTTTTGACACTATTAAATACATAGAAATGTATGTATATCTAGAATAAAAGGTCAAATTATAAACAATAAATACAATACAATAAAATAAAATAGAATATGTATAATGGGAAAAAAAATATGATGGATTATGTCTAAAATATTTTACATGTTTTACAACCACACACATTGGTTATACAGTACCCTAATGTGGGGTATACATTCAGCCCCAGAAGGATATGACCTGAGAGGGCAAGCAAGGCCACTACTGCGAGATTAAAGCTTGCTGGTGAATGAGACCCATTGGAAGATGCAGGCCAGCCCAAAACACTTACTTTCCAACATGAGGCCTAGTGAATGTGAAAGGTGGGCCTCACTCAACATTACTAACATGGCAAGGCACCCAGGTGAAGAAAAGTGTGCCTTAGAACTTAATACTGCTTAATGTGCCCAATGGATTCCAAAAGACATGTGTTGCTGCATATGCTGACTTCATGTAAAATGGGAAAGGGCACATTTTTACTGAGAAAAACAAACAGCTGCATGATACATGAGACTGCCAGACATTAAAATGCTGTGCATTTGGAAAATAAAAAGGAATAGTGACTTATATCTAAAAGTGAAGCCAAGTGACATATTTCATTTGACACAAACAGAAACACTTACTTTCCAACACACAAACTGACATTATTTTAATGGAACGGCCTACATGATTTTAAAATGGACACCAGTTTTCCATGTTAAACTGTGGCCCATTTGTGGACAATTCAGAATGCACACTCATGTCTTTTAAACTGTTAGATTAAGGAAATATATTTACCCATGGAAATAACGCCCAAATGCAATGTATAGAAATAGAATGTATGACATGTAAAACACATCTTTGGATTTAAACACACTGTTTTCAGCTTGCAAATGTGATTGTAATTTGCTTTTACAGCACCCCATTTAATTGCTGGACGGTGTATCTGGATTTCTGACCCCAGAGATCTTTTGGGCAAATACAATTTTGGATTCGAATACATGGAAGGGGTAAGATAAGGGAATACTGACTTGACCTTTCAGACTACTTTTACAATCCCAATAAACTTTGCCTCAGCTTCAAACAGACTTAGTGGACTAAATTGCCGAGCTGGAATAACATGGATTGAAGCAGATGTCCAGGTCATGTGACTTTGGAGAAATGAAACTGCGTTAGTTTTCTGAAATGTGAACCTGAAGACTTTTATATTAATGTATTGCTATGGAATAACATGGGACCCCAATGTCCTTGATAAGAAGAGAATTGTGCGTCCCATTAGGCTCATCCAGGACTCACAGTAAGGATCACAAAAAGCCCATCAGTTCTATATAAATATCAGCATCATTCAATGTGTATAATTTGATCTACAGATAAAAATGAGATGGTGACACTCCTATAAATGACAAAAACCCAAAACCAGGTGAGCTGATAGAAAATAAAAAATTAATGTGTGCTTTCTGAATTTTGATGTTCATAACTATTTGAGTGTATGAATAAACTGCTAAAAATGATAGCTCACTCCCGAAGGTCATGCCGCGGTCAAAGTAGTCTGCAGACCTGGCATAAATCACTGAATAGTAAATAGATTTTTTTATGTTGGTTATCTGTAACTTGAAGAACATTGTCATGTTGTGACTCTCTGAGAATGAAAAATGCATCTTTAAATGTCATTTTAAAAGGATGCATTTCCCTCCTCCCCTCATTATCCATAATCGGGACCTCCTAAAACCCTTGCCCTATCGGATGTCAGAGGCCGGACTAGGAAGATGGTGGAGAAAATGAATGTCCAATCCAATGGTTGGGAATATTATTAGTGTGGATGTGTCATAAGTACTATATAATAGCATTACCATATGACCCAAGAGGAAAAAAGGGACTGGAAAGACGAAATAGACACAGAGAGAGTGAGAGAAAGAGGAGGGAAGAGGGAGACAGAAAGAGACAAACAAAGAAAGGAGGAAAAGAGAAAGGAGACTTGTGCTTGGAATACTGTGAGCCCTGTTTGAGGGAGACAGCCTAAAAACCTGACTGGGCCCTGCTGAAGAATGTCTGAGCTGTCCATACCTATGGTGTGAGCTGACTCCTACCTGTCCCCAAGAGAGGGTCCTAAAATGTGGCTAAAATGTGGCTGGCATTCTGAGCTAAGAACAGAGACCGCCCATGTAAGTTGATATATCCCAGAGCTATCAAATGTGTGGGGGAACCTACGTGCCTTAATCCTTTCCATTAAATTGTGGGCAGGGGTGCAAACATTTGAAAGAAAATCATTAATGAATTCCCCTATAGAAAAGATCACAGGATGATTCTTGTTAAAATTCGAAGTTAACAAATCTCATTACCAGTGTGTTATAGTCACTATAGCTGATAAAGTAATTGAGTGACCCTATTTTCCTGTAACCCCCAACTTCCTTATAGAAGAGGGGTGTACCTGGTCCCAAAAGAAGAATCCCAAAAACCCTGCCTTTCATTTGAATGTCATGTGTACCCAAACGAATGCTCCCATTGATTTCATTTCCAAAACCCTGCCTTCCAATTAGATAGCCAAATGAAATTCCCAATGTATTCCCAGTCCCTAAACCTTGCGTTTGAACCAAGGAGCGTCACATATAACTGACCCCTGGCGGGGAGCGGTGGAAGAAAAGAGCATTTTAATAAATAAATTAATGACTGTTTGTTTTTAAAGTTTCATATGTGTTAATGTGCAAAGAAATCCCATGTGGGAACTCATTTAAAATTCAACCTGTGCTTTGTTGCTGCAACTGAAGGTTTACTAAGAAAGACATTTGTCTCAAGAGGATAGCTGAGGGGCAAAATGCTTGCCTTGGAAGCAAGACGACACGGAGCAACACAGGTTCAATCCCTGTGTCCGTGCTTAGAAACCTCTAGGTATTAAGCGCATTATAAATAACCTATCATATCATATCAGTCTATTAATGCAAGTACATTTCATATGTGATTATTGTGTTGTTCCACGGAGTGGGTGGCTTGTGTTATTGTGGTGTAGCTATTATGTAATTTAAATAAATCGATATTACCTTCTTCTATCCACCAGCCCTGTTCTTGGCTTATTGGTGGCACAAGGAGAGGAAGCTGAGTGGTATTAGACAGGTTGGAAACCTGGCCAAGTCTGAATCTGTTAAGCGTTTTACTGTGCGACACCTTGATCGGGAAGGGAAGGAACTACCCGAGTTGAGAGTGGCTGTCCAATAAATTGTTACACTAATAAGAAACTGTGAAGTTTCTTTATGTTGTTTCACTTCAACTGTTTACCAGTGATGGGAGTACTAGTCCACCGGATTGGTTTGGATACTGGAAAGATAATCTCTTGCATTGGTGGACACCTGGGAGAAAGGGAACCTTTAAGACATCTAATGATGTGTTGTGCTAAACTGGATCCCCTGTGCCATAAGTTCTGTAGTAGATGTGTGTATAAGCCTAGTGCATTAAAACAGATGCTTTTTGGAAACATTGTACCCTCACAGAGAGCCCGGTCCAGGAGAAGGTCATAGAGGTTTATATAAGGAGGCCAACAAAAATAGCCGTGTGGGAGTTTGGAAAAGCAGAACATTTCACCAGGGTTGGTGAAATGGAAGGCTGGTGGAGCTGAGTAGGTTACAGGTGGCCGAAGACGTGAAGGAGTAAAAGGAGGGAGTAAGACCTGGAGGGAATTTGGGGGCGAAAGAAGTGGAGGATCAGATGGATGGTGTAAGATCTGAGGAGAACTTGTAGGTGAAAGGAATAGCAGAGCAGGATTAGTGAGTAAGACCTGGTGAGAGGAAGGGAGGTCCAAGAAGCATGGACAAGCAGAAGGTGGTCCTAAAATCTGAGATGGTGAGAGAGAAAGGATGAACAAAAGAGAAGGTGGTAGAGGAGGAAGAAAGGAGGTCGCCAGGAATTTGGAAGAACTGCATGGGTCATACACACCCCACACCTTCAGGGTGTGTGACAGTGGTGAGGTACAATCACATAGTGGGGCATTGAGGAGGTGTTTGGGGAGCCAGAACCGAGCTTAGTCACACGCGTACATCAGGGCAGCAAGGAGGAGACTCTGAGGAAGCACAAGCCAGTAGCATAGGATCCTGGTAGAAGACATTTTTCCTGTGACTAGGGCATACGCCGTAACATCTCCAATCCAGGTTTCCTTACAGTCCACCACACCTAAAAAAAAAAGAAAATCACCTGTTGTGGACTAAAGTCTGGTGATCAATTTAAGCTTTTGTCCATAGTTGTACCCATGCTCCAGAAGACCTCATGGCCAGGACCCACCAACAGTGTACTAAGGGTCTCCGACTACCAGATGAGAGGAGAATTGGAGCTGGAATCTCTGTTCCACCGTCAGGCCCAAGACGTACAGAAATTGTGAGTGATGCCAGGAGAGGCTTTGAAAAGATCCTGTTATTGAGATAAATCTGTTCTGTTTTTTGTCAAAGGACTTTGGTTTGTGGTGCACCCCGGAGACTGACTGAAGAAGAGTACTTGCCAAGGGATACCTTTCAAAGGGCTGATTTGTTTTCCCTTTTTCCCTAGTGCCGAGGAATCACCAAACTGACAGATTACAGTAACAACCAGCAAAGTAAAAGACCTGGGTATCATAGAACCTGACAGAAGGTCCCCCTGGGGTGGAGGTAGACGCTACACTGGGGGTCAGCCTTGGCAAAATACACAACCAAGATAAAGATCCAGCACCTTATTTAAGTTGTGTTCATTTAAGTTCTTCCCTTTCACAGGACTTATCATGATAAGAATCTTGGCGCAAACTTCTTAAGTGTTACGGCTTTTGAATATCCCTGGGTGCTTTGTTACAGTGACTACGGTGTCCGAGGCCACCTCTGCACTTATAATTTGCAGAGAAAGAACAAATCAACAGCGTTGGGGTAACCAGAAAGGTAGTTCAAAAAAGACACATAGGCATTGCAGACAGAGATCCACTTAGGTCCAGGATCTCGGGGAGGTGTAGTCCATTCATTATTTTGCCAAGTGCTTTAGTAGTTGCCCCTCCCTAGTGATGTGCCTGACGCCTACATGCGAGGGTCTGGCGGGTAGCCGCCAATGCACCCCCAAGAACTACAGTGGATGGCTTGCAGTGTAGCACTGTGTTTGGACCCATGGGCCAGGCTTAAAGTTGTGGTAACTCTTCTGCATAGCCCCGGGGTGCAGGGATGAATGCTTTGTCCCTCACATAGCGAGGACTGGAGTTGTTGTCGCTTCCTTTTGTTGTTGGCTTGTTATGTGCAGGAGATGGCGATGCAATGCAAGCTGGAGCATGTACCTCAGCCAGTGATGGGTTTACAAAAGGCATGGGAATTTTTTTTGTTTGTAAATGTGCTGTACTGCATTCAGCAATTTCTTTAGCATAGAAGTAGCACTCGAATGCAAAAGCGGAAACTAAAAGCATTTATTTTACAAGGTCAAAACGATGAGAGCTATGGAAAAAAGTGAAGAAGGGTGGGAGGAGATGGCAAAGGTAGGGGAGGACAGACAGAAAATGGGGATGAAATGAAATGGAACGGGAGGGGGAATGAAAGGAAAAGGAGACATAAACGGAGTAAAAAGGAGATTAACAAGCATTGGCAATGCCAACAGTTTGCGCTTTTGTTTAGGCATGGGAAAGACACCTGCCAGGCACTGCTGTAGTGGTATTAACTGCCCATTGATGCTACCAGGTGCAAAATGGTGCGAGTACCTGGGCATCTAATGGCAGTGCCTGACAAATACTTATATGTAAGCCAAAACTGTTGCCTTTGCCAATGCTTATTTTTAACAGGACTTCAGTGAAGGACACGCAGAGTGGTTCTAAAAAGAATGACTGAAATCAGACCTGGTTTAGACATTTTTATTACAACAGAAGTGTGCTTAAAGCACCTATTCAGTCATTAACGCTCAGAAGACAGCATTGAAAAAACACTGGCAGGCACTCGAGTTTGATGGTTAGGCTTCATTAAAGTGAGCTAGAAGAGATCCCATGAGGAGGTGTTTTGGGAGGGGAGGGGCGGGAACAGGGCGGGAATAGCCATAGGGATTAGCATGGCCATGGGCATTCAATGGGTGGCAACTAAACAAACAGCACCTACAAGCTTTGTGTTCCTCCTCATGTGCCATGTCTCTCTATCCGCACTCTAATGCATTTCTTTCAGCTTAAAGGCGATACTAAAGCGCCACCTAGTCGCCCAAACTAAAAACAGGACTGGATAAGCACCTACAGATTAGAATAGATCATATTTGCAATTATGTTGGTGTTTTTCAGGAAATATAGCGTCCTTGCTGGGTGACTCGAATGGCCCAGAATCAGCCATGACAAGCATGATGCTTCATTAAGCAGTCAGAAGTGGCCAAGCCATCTCAAGAGCTCTGCTCATCAATAATGGCGTTATTCTTTCACAGGCGGAGCTGCGCCCTCCACAGCCATTTCTACCAACCACCCGACATCTAACAGCCCTATCTAAAAGCGCCCCACTAAAGACAGGCCATGGATGTACCTTGGTCCCTAAAGAAAGAGCGGAAACTAGTTTCCAGATATCGAAATGGCTATGTATGTTTACAAGAGCACTAACTCATTGTTAGCCAGCACAATGTCCTTTTTTCTGTTTTATGGCCACTATGTATGACAGGGGAGCATAGAAGGCAGATATTTTAGAGGCCATAACACATCACCCCTTGTTGTGTGATTGGATATATCTAATTCTTTCTGAAATGCAAATATCAGTGAAGACTTTTCTTAGATGTGTTTGGTTCCTTTGTGCTTCTATTGATCACTTGCAAAGAGTCCCTTTTCGCTTCCTGTCCATTGCAGAATAGCATATGTGAGCGATCCCCAACTTTTATTTTATTAGTCCTTGACCTTGAGCATGTAAGCTTTCTACAAATTAGAGTCTGAGAACAGCCTTCAGTATACATGCTGTGCCTATGACGTTTAGAAGTAGGTCGGTCGGCCCTGTGAACCTATTACACATTTTGCTGTATGCTCATCCAAAGCGCCTGGTGAACCAGACCCATTTATATTATCAGTCATATTTATATATTTTTTAGATCAATAGGTTCCTGAGCCACCTGAATATATAAATATATATATATATATAAATATATATATATATATATATATATATATATATATATATATACATATATATGAGCCCTTCTTGGGTGGCTTATAACTTGCAAAGTTTGGTGAGGTTGGGTCCAGGGGGGGCAAAGTTATAAGGGGGGTCCCAAAACTTCTTTTTTTCCCATAGACTGAATGGGGAAAAAACTTTGCTCACGCCTACAGCCCAAACCGCTGGACGATTTTCCCCAAGTTTGGACCAGGAGCAGCGGCTTGGTCCAGAAAGCTTTTGCAAATTTGGTGAAAATCCGTCCAGTAGTTTTTTATAAAATGAGCAAAAAATAGGTTAAAAAAAATTAGTGATATCTATGTTCGGTCCGCGGACACACTTCCCTGTTCGCTCCGCGGACAGTGTCCTGATTGGCCAACCGGCTTGCGTCATGTCCATGGACATTGAACCTGTTCGTTGATTGGACGGTGAAGAGCGTGAAGTGCGTGAAGCGCGTTAGATTTTCGGGAACGGCTGACATCTTGGATTCGCGGACGTCCGCGGACAGCGTGGTGAAACTTGGTGGAAAAATACTATTTAGTAGAGTGTGTTGGTGTTTAAAAGTGTTTGGGGAGGGTGGGGGAGTAAGAGATGAGTTAAATGTTGTATTTATTTAGGTGGTAGACCCCCCTGTTGTGTTTGCTCTGTCCACGGACAACGCAGGTGTTCTAAAATGTTCTAAATAAACGAAATGGGGGTGTTCTGAGGATACTACATCTGTACGTATTGTTCGCAAACACATGTTCGCAAACACATTCAAAGTATTCTTAGAACACATTATGTGTCCTGGGATGTTCGTAAATAAACGAAATGAGGGTGTCCTGAGGAAGCTATGTCTGTCCATACTGTTCGTAGGCAAGTTGAAACTGTTCTAGGAACACTCATGATGTCCGCGGACAATCACGTGTCCTGGGATGTTCGTCAATAAATAAAATGGGGGTGTCCTGAGGACGGTATGCCTGTCCGTTCTGTTCGCAAGCAAGTTCAAATTGTTCTAAGAACACATGTTCGCAAGCACGTACAAAGTGTTCTTAGAACACATTATGTGTCCTGGGATGGATAAAATGGGGGTGTCCTGAGGACGGTATGCCTGTCCGTTCTGTTCGCAAGCAAGTTCAAATTGTTCTAAGAACACATGTTCGCAAGCACGTTCAAAGTGTACTTACAACACATTATGTGTCCTGGGATGTTCGTAAATAAACGAAATGTGGGTGTCCTGCGGACGCTATGTCTGTCCGTACTGTTCGTAGGCAAGTTGAAACTGTTCTAAGAACACTCATGATGTCCGTGGAAAATCACGTGTCCTGGGATGTTTGTCAATAAATAAAATGGGGGTGTCCTGAGGACGGTATGCCTGTCCGTTCTGTTCGCAAGCAAGTTCAAATTGTTCTAAGAACACATGTTCGCAAGCACGTTCAAAGTGTTCTTAGAACACATTATGTGTCCTGGGATGTTCGTAAATAAATGAAATGAGGGTGTCCTGAGGACGCTATGTCTGTCCGTACTGTTCGTAGGCAAGTTGAAACTGTTCTAAGAACACTCCTGATGTCTGCGGACATTAAAAGTGTCCATATGGCATAGTTAAAATGTTTCACTATATGGGTGTGATATGCTGCGCTGGTTGTGGCCAGGGCATAGAGCCTTGGGAGAAAGGCCATATGGCCATGCACCCAAGACTCTATACCCTGGCCACAACCACTGCAGCATATCACACCCATAGTGGCTTATAACTTTGGGATCCAAGAACTCTGCTTTAGAGTAATGGTACTATCAATACATTCGAACCATCCACATTTTTTTAAATATAGGCAGTATAGTGACCTGTATTGGTTGTAGCTCCTGTGTGGTAGATTATACCTATTGTTGTGAAGGTTTTTTTACCAAGTGATACTTGACCATGTGCGAATCCAGTCAGCTTGCAGTTGTTCTTGGTACCATCTGCATTGTAACGCAGAAGCATTAGTATTACGTATTTACTATGTGTTTGTATTAATAAGGTGGAGCGATTATCCGAATTGCAGGTAGTACATAACCTACCATGGTCTGCATTTTGTACAAGTTGCTGAAATGGAACGGATTCACAATTAGGTATTGATACATACACAAATCGCTCATTGGGGATTTGTTCTTGTGTCACATTGTTGCACAGAGTGCATGTATGTTTCCACATGTATGAAATCTGGAAGATTTCATTTATAGGTATGTTTTTGTTTTCCAGTACTTGTAGTAAGTACATTAGAAATTCTTGTGGATCTTCCTGTGAGTTTACAGTGAATTTGACCATTCCAGCACAGTAGCTCAATTGTTGTCTTATTCCATAAACACTATACATGTTGTCAGGATTGTTTGTTGCGTTTCTATGAAGTACTAACATTTGCAAACACAATTGGTCTGTACTGTGTAAGTAAATGTTGTCAACTATTGGTGGTAATTGCAATAGAATATTCATTGCTACATTTGCGTAGCAACTTACACCAATTACATTTGAAAGTTGGAAAATGGAGCAGGTAGTTCTGTATCTGAGTGCTTTTTTTGGAGTTTGTCTTCCTTCTTTGAAGAAGTACCTGGTTTACTTTCCCTAATAGGTTCTTTTTTGATTGTGGTACTTGATGAAGTATTAGTTTCTTTTAATCTCTTTGGAGGATTTGTAGTGACATCCTGTTGCATTTCTGTTTGATTTAGTTTTCTTTTAGAACATTTTACTTTTTGTGGAATAGGATATGTTTTTAGATGGGGGTGTATAGTGAACAACGTCTATTGTATTCTGAAATGGAAGGAATATCAGTGTTTATTTTACTTGCATCAAAGTTGATTAGAAATAGACCGTCAAGTGTACATAAGCGTGATAGTGCTATGTAGCTCATGCCTTCTTTAAAGACTGTGTTACCGATGTCTATCAATGCTTTGTCTAGTGTAAGACCATGTGATTTATGAATGGTGACTGCGTATGCAAGAGGTAGAGAAAATTGTTCTCTTCGTACATACATGTCTTTGAAGAGAAGGACTCGAGCTGTTGAGCGTCCTATCCTTTTCACTTCTGAAAGTTTGTCAAAGAGAATATTGACAAACTGAATGTTGTTGTCACGTGGGGATGTTTGAAAGCCAACAACTGTACCCAGTGCTCCATTAACTAGTCCTTGATCCACGTCAAGGTTACATTTAAGCATTACTCTGCAATTTAGGGATAATTTTATTTTTTTTTCCAATCCAGCTGAGTTGGAAATTGAATTTTCTAAACTATTTAGTCTTGTTGTGGCTTGTTCACACATGGGTAGTGTCATACCATGTATGTCTAGTTTGTCTGTGGCGCTAATTTCAATTATTGGTTGTGTTTCTTTTTTCAACATTTGTATGCCTTGTGGAATTCATAATGTACCACTGAATCCCACTATTTCTGTAACTAAGCTCTTGTAAGTAACAGTGCCTCAATGCCATGGGCTGCGTGCACAGTATATAAATATAAGTAAATAAATGTTTATGTTTTTGTACAAGTATTGTTGTTTGATTTTTGAACATACTGTGTGCGTGCAATTTTGTTTGAGTTTGTCAACTCTTCATATTGTACTTTAAATATGTTAGTTCAACATGCTTTGAAAATGTGTGTGTAAAAAGAAATTAATTAGCAGATAGGTTTGGAAGTGACAGTTGATTTTAGGAGATGGAAAAAATAACAGTAAATTCATTTTATAGATTATACAAGCTAAAAGTCAGTTAATCTGTTTATATGAATCTATAAAAATTGTGCATGTACTATATAGATAATATGCATACCTGTAGTTTGTGTTCATGCATATGGATATGCATGTAGCTGCAAGTAGAAATCTTGGAGACTTCTACAGTATTTCTGGTATAAGGTGCTTTCCAATGATATGACACTTGTACTCAAAGAGATTAACAGTACATTTAAAGGGTATCAGGTAATATTATCCTCACCAAAACTTTCGCCGTACATATGGTCGTCGGGAACGGCCATAGGCGATATTTTTGGTGGGGATAATTTATGGGGTAAATGGATGGTGAGGTTGCGGGGGTGTCCCCCGCTCCCTTTTAAAATATGTGGGGGTTGCGGGGGTGTCCCCCGCAGGTTCCATGGGGTAATATCGCCACAGAAATATGGCAAAATGTTTGTATGGTGATATTTTTGCGGCAATATTATCACATGTAACCATTTAAAATGCTGATCTATGATGATGCAGTTAGATGTAGAGGTCTTGGATGTGATTGGTGGATGTTCGTGTGACTTCTTAGCTATATCCAATGAGGGAATGGCACAGAAAGTGAAAAGGAAATGGTAGAAGGACTGTCCGTGTTATGATATGTCTGTGGACATGGCGGTAGTCCGCGGACATCGGGTGTTACATCCAGGGATTTTTTGGGTTGGGGAACCATGCAAATGAGAATGAGCAGAGAAAGGGATTGGTCAGGAACGTTTAGTGGGGGTGTTGTGCCAGGAGAGAGTTTCTCAGATACTCTTTTTGCTGAGAGAAGAACAGATAGCTATGGCTGTGTGTTTCAAAAAACAGATTGTTTGGATTTTGGGAGACTCGTGCATACATTGGTTGAAGGTGCATGCAGAAAGCTGTGGAGTAGCTGTAGATCTTGGATTCCCACATGTGGAAGTGCACTGGCATGGAGTACATGGTATTAAGTGGTTGGACTTGCTACCTCTCTGTGCTACTTTGGAGACAGAGCAACATCCAGACATAATTGTAATTCATTGTGGAGGGAACAGTTTAGGACATGTGTCTGGAATTTCTTTGCAATTTGCAATGAAAGAAGGACTTGGGAAGGTCATGGACATGTTTCCAAATTCTCAAGTAATTTTTTCACGGATTGCGCAGAGAAAAATGTGGCTTCGATCTTCTTCATTTGGTCCACAAATGGAGAAAGCAAGGCGCAATGTCAATAAGGCTGTTTGTGCCTTTCTAAGAGATTTTGGCATGTCCTCTTTTCACAATGAAAATATTATGTTTCGTAGTACATACATTTTTCGCAGAGATGGAGTCCATTTTACTTATGTTGGCAACCAGATTTTTTTGAGAAATGTACAAAATGCATTGCAACCTTTTTTGGAATTACAGCATCCATTTTATAGTAGGTGTGAGCATTTCAAATTTTTCAAACACAAATAAACACCACCAAAAGGCTCTTTTCAGAGCCACCACTTCCCCCCAGATAAAACTGCAATGATTATGATAGGGTAGCACCCCAAAATTTTAGATGTCCGCGGACTGTCCACAGACTTCTAAAAAATACACAGGGACCTTCTTCATTTATTTTCACTTCTATTTTTTAACTGTAAAAGGCGGCTCTGACAAGAGCCTTTTTTTTATTTTTGTTGTTTGACATTTTTTTTGGTTTTTTATACAAGACACACTAGGAGAGGTGGGGAAAGGAGGGTAAGGGGGGACACCAACCACGGGGATAAGAAAGGGCGAGCTGAGAGAGGAAGATGTAGAGTGGGTTTCACTTGGGTAGTGAGCAGACCTTCTCGTGCTCTGAGACGATAGTCTAAAAAGCACTATGAATTCTTTCCCCCTGCAGAGTACTCTGTCGCAGTACAGACACACAACTGCGACCCTCAAAAGGTAAGGGTCATCAGCATTGCGTATAGCCTGTGAGGCAGCTTGAGGAATACGCTGTCCCACAGGAGTGTTCCTTGTGGTGACAGGATCGGAAAAGGATGAAGTAGAGGAAGTCAACCTGCTACGCTCCTCACAAGGTACAACCTTGCGAACGGCCCCGGAGTGGAATGACTTTAGGTGTCGCTTCATGGTAGTTGTCCCAAAGCTGTATGAACCATGCCTCCTGCGACTGAGTGGTGACTTGGTTCACACGCGCCCTAGGACCATTACCATGAATGGTAAATAACCACCACACCCAAGACTCACGCCGAGTCTGGTAGTAGGGACTTCCACTACCTCATTCTCATCATCCTCTTCATCCTCCTGTGCATCCTCTCTCCTGTTCCCCTCTTCAGGCCCTTGGGGAGGTGGTGGTGGTGGAGGGGGTGGGGGTGGTGCTGAGGCAGATGCAGCACCAGGTGGCATGAGTGGAGCCATGGAAGCCATCAGCTTGGCATTGAAAATATGCAAATTGGCAGCAAAATTCGCTCTGCTCTGTAGGATAGCCAGAAACACAATGAGAATGAGCTCTAGGGTGTGGTCTTTTATAGGGGTGCTTGTGCGCGGTTCGCAGACATGCGCACTGTCCGCGGACAAGGGTTCAAAAAGTCACAAAAAGTATGTAGAAACTCAGGATTACTATGTGGGACTTGTTCTATGGTGAGCTTTTATTTGAAAATATTGTAGATTACTTCAAAAAGTGGTTTTAACTTGTTTGGGGACACAAACAGTGTTCGCAATCAGAACATATGCTGATCGTGGGCGCGGTCACATGATAGGTTCGCGAACATGTTCGCGAAGGGAGCTGGTGTCCACAGGACACCAAATGCACTGAAACTATTTTGCGCATGCGCGTTGGTGTTCTACGGACACTGTTCGGGTCCTGAAGTGATTAAAAGTGCGTCACAAGTGAAACGAACAGTAACAGACAGGCGTTTGTTCTTAGAACAGTTTCAACTTGTCTGCGAACAATACGGACAGGCATAGCGTCCTCAGGACACCCCCATTTTGTTTATTTACGAACATCCCGAGACACTTGATGTGTTCTTAGAACAGTTTCAACCTGCCTACGAACAGTACGGACAGGCATAGCGTCCTCAGGACACCCCCATTTAGTTTATTTATGAACATTTTAGGACACACCCTGTGTCCTTAGAACAGTTTCAACTTGCCTGCGAACAATACGGACAGGCATAGCATCCTCAGGACACTCCCATTTTGTTTCTTTACAAACATTTTAGGACACAACCTGTGTTCTTAGAACAGTTTCAACTTGCCTGTGAACAATAGGGACAGGCATAGCGTCCTCAGGACTCCCCCATTTTCTTTATTTACGAACATCCCAGGACACATAATGTGTTCTAAGAACACTTTCATCTTGCCACCGAACAATACGGATAGCGTCCTCAGGACACCCCCATTTTGTCCATTGACGAACATTTCAGGACACAGCTTGTGTTCTTAGAACAGTTTCAACTTGCCTGCGAACAATACGGACAGGCATAGCATCCGCAGGACTCCCCCGTTTTGTTTGTTTACGAACATTTTAGGACACAGCCTGTGTTCTTAGAACAGTTTCAACTTGCCTGCGAACAATACGGACAGGCATAGCGTCCTCAGGACACCCCCATTTTGTTTATTTACGAACATCCCAGGACACATAATACGTTCTAAGAACACTTTCTTCTTGCTAGCGAACAATACGGACAGCGTCCTCAGGACACCCACATTTCGTCCATTGACGAACATTTCAGGACACCGCGTGTGTTCTTAGAACAGTTCCAA